>NW_026045897.1:10647187-11294375 GCF_023898315.1 Schistocerca nitens | reverse complement strand
TGAGCGTTTCCAGTGTCACCAGTTTTACATTCCGATGCACCTCTGCAGGTTTACTGTGTCCCTTGGACCTTCCCATTGGCGATGAAACACAGAAATTGCATCGGAATTAAATATAAGAGAAACAATGACGTGTTAAGTACAGGAAGAGAGAGTCTTCCACTGTCTATGTTTTGAGCGTTTCCTGTGTCACCAGTTTTACATTCCCATGCACCTCTGCAGGTTTTCCTGTATCCCTTGGACGTTCAAAGTGACGATGAAACACAGAAATTGCATCGGAATTAAATATAGGAGACACAATGCTGACTTAAGTACAGGAAGACTGAGTCTTCCTACTGTCTATGTTTTGAGCGTTTCCTGTGTCATCAGTTCTACATTCCGATGCACCTCTGCCGGTTTACTGTATCCATTGGACCCCCCCATTGACGATGAAACACAGAAATTGCATCGGAATTAAATGTAAAAGACACAATGCCGACTTAAGTACATGAAGACTGAGTCTTTCTGCTGTCTATGTTTTGAGCGTTTCCTGTGTCACCAGTTTTACATTCCGATTCACCTCTGCAGGATTACTGTGTCCCTTGGAACTTCCCATTGGCGATGAATCACAGAAATTGCATCGGAATTAAATATAAGAGACACAATGCCGACTTAAGTACAGAAGGACTGAGCCTTCATACTGTCTACGATTTGAGCGTTTCCTGTGTCACCAGTTTTACATTCCGATGGAGCTAAGCAGGTCTACAGTATCCCTTGGACCTTCATAGTGACGATGAAACACAGAAATTGCATCGGAATTAAATATAAGAGACACAATGTCGACTTAAGTACAGAAAGATTGAGTCTTCCTACTCTCCATGTTTTGAGCGTTTCCTGTGTCACCAGTTTTACATTCCGATGCACTTCTCCAGGTTTGCTGTATCCCTTGCACCTTCCCATTGACAATGAAACACAGAAATTACATCGGAATTAAATATAAGAGACACAATGCCGACTTAAGTACAGGAAGACTGAGTCTTCCTACTGTCTACGTTTTGAGCGTTCCTGTGTCATCAGTTCTACATTCCGATGCACCTCTGCAGGTCTACTGTATACATTGGACCCCCCCATTGACGATGAAACACAGAAATTGCATCGGAATTAAATATAAAAGACACAATGCCGACTTAAGTACAGGAAGACTGAGTCTTTCTACTGTCTATATTTTAAGCGTTTCCTGTGTCACCAGTTTTACATTCCGATGCACCTCTGCAGGTTTACTGTATCCAATGGACCTTCACAGTGACAATGAAACACAGAAATTGCATCGGAATTAAATATAAGAGACACAATGCCGACTTAGGTACAGGAAGACTGAGTCTTCCTACTGTCTATGTTTTGAGCGTTTCCTGTGTCATCAGTTTTCCATTTTGATGCACCTCTGCAGGTTTACTGTATCCCTTGGACCTTCAAAGTGACGATGAAACACAGAAATTGCATCGGAATTAAATATAAGAGACACAATGCCGACATAAGTACAGGAAGACTGAGTCTTAATACTGTCTATGTTCCGAGCGTTTCCTGTGTCACCAGTTTTACATTCTGATGCACTTCTGCAGGTATACTGTTTCCCTTCGACTTTCCCATTGACGATGAAACACAGAAATTGTATCGGAATTAAATATAAGAGACGCAATGCCGACTTAAGTACAGGAAGACTGAGTCTTCCTACTGTCTATGTTTCGAGCGTTTCCTGTGTCTTCAGCTTTTCATTCCTTTGCACCTCTGCAGGTTTACTGTATCCATTGGACCTTCCCATTGACGATGAAACACAGAAATTGCATCGGAATTAAATATAAGAGACACAGTGCCGACTTAAGTACAGGAAGACTGAGTCTTCCGACTGTCTATGTTTTGAGCGTTTCCTGTGTCATCAGTTTTACATTCCGAAGCACCTCTGCAGATTTACTGTATCCATTGGACCTTCACAGTGACGATGAAACACAGAAATTGCATCGGATTGAAATATAAGAGACACAACGCCGACTTAAGTACAAGAAAACTGAGTCTTCTTACGGTCTATGTTTTGAGCGTTTCTAGTGTCACCAGTGTTACATTCCGATGCACCTCTGCAGGTTTGCTGTATCCCTTGCACCTTCCCATTGACAATGAAACACAGAAATTACATCGGAATTAAATATAAGAGACACAATGCCGACTTAAGTACAGGAAGACTGAGTCTTCCTACTGTCTATGTTTTAAACGTTTCCTGTGTCATCAGTTCTACATTCCGATGCACCTCTGCAGGTTTACTGTATCCATTGGAGCCCCCCCCCCCCCCCCATTGACGACGAAACACAGAAATTGCATCGGAATTAAATATATAAGACACAATGCCGACTTAAGTACAGGAAGACTGAGTCTTTCTACTGTCTATGTTTTTAGCGTTTCCTGTTTCACCAGTTTTACATTCCGATGCACCTCTGCAGGTTTACTGTATCCATTGGACCTTCACAGTGACGATGAAACACAGAAATTGCGTCGGAATGAAATATAAGAGACACAATGTCGACTTAAGTACAGGGAGAGTGTGTCTTTCTATTGTATATGTTTTGAGCGTTTCCTGTGTCACCAGTTTTACATTCCGATGGACCTCTGCAGGTTAACTGTATCCATCGGACCTTCCCATTGGCGATGAAACACAGAAATTACATCGGAATTAAATATAAGAGACACAATGACGTCTTAAGTACAGGAAGACAAAGTCTTCCAACTGTCTATGTTTTGAGCGTTTCCTGTGTCACCAGTTTTACATTCCGATGCACCTCTGCAGGTTTCCTGTATCCCTTGGACCTTCCATTGACGACGAAACACAGAAATTGCATCGGAATTAAATATAAGAGACACAATGACGACTTAAGTACAGAAGGACTGAGTCTTCCTACTGTCTACGTTTTGAGCGTTTCCTGTGTCACCAGTTTTACATTCCGATGCACCTAAGCAGGTCTACAGTATCCCTTGGAACTTCATAGTGACGATGAAACACAGAAATTGCATCGGAATTAAATATAAGAGACACAATGCCGACTTAAGTACAGAAGGACTGAGTCTTCCTACTGTCTACGTTTTGAGCGTTTCCTGTGTCACCAGTTTTACATTCCGATGCACCTCTGCAGGTATACTGTTTCCCTTCGAATTTCCCATTGACGATGAAACACAGAAATTGCATCGGAATTAAATATAAGAGACACAATGCCGACTTAAGTACAGGAACACTGAGTCTTTCTACTGTCTATGTTTTGAGCGTTTCCTGTGTTATCAGTTCTACATTCCGGTGCACCTCTGCATGTTTACTGTATCCATTGGACCCCCCCCCCCCCCCCATTGACGATGAAACACAGAAATTCCATCGGAATTAAATATAAAAGACACAATGCCGACTTAAGTACAGGAACACTGAGTCTTTCTACTGTCTATGATTTGAGCGTTTGCTGTGTCACTAGTTTTACATTCCGATGCACCTCTGCAGGTTTACTGTATCCATCGGACCTTCCCATTGACGATGAAACACAGAAATTGCATCGGAATTAAATATAAGAGACACAATGCCGACTTAAGTACAGGAAGACTGAGTCTTCCTACTGTCAATGTTTGAGCGTTTCCTGTGTCAACAGTTTTACATTCCGATGCAGCTCTGCAGGTTTACTGTATCCATTGGACCTTCCCATTGACGATGAAACACAGAAAATGCATCGGAATTAAATATAAGAGACACAATGCCGACTTAAGTACAGGTAGACTGAGTCTTCCTACTGTCTATGTTTTGAGCGTTTCCTGTGTCACCAGTTTTACATTACGATCCACCTCTGCAGGTTTACTGTATCCATTGGACCTTCCCTTTGACGACGAAGCACAGAAAATGCATCGGAATTAAATATAAGAGACACAACGCCGACTTAAGTACAAGAAAACCTAGTCTTCGTACGGTCTATGATTTGAGCGTTTCCTGTGTCACCAATTTTACATTCCAATGCATCTCTACAGGTATACTGTTTCCCTTTGACTTTCCTATTGACGAAAAAGCACAGAAATTGCATCGGAATTAAATATAAGAGAAACAATGCCGACTTAGGTACAGGAAGACTGAGTATTCCTACTGTCTATGTTTTGATCGTTTCCTGTGTCACCAGTTTTTCATTCCGATGCACCTCTGCACGTTTACTGTATCCATAGGACCTTCCCATTGACGATGAAACACAGAAATTGCATCGGAATTAAATGTAAGAGACACAATGCCGACTTAAGTACAGGAAGATTGAGTCTTACTACTGTCTATGTTTTGAGCGTTTCCTGTGTCACCAGTTTTACATTCCTATGCACGTCTGCAGGTTTACTGTATCCCTTTGACCTTCCCATTGACGATGAATCACAGAAATTGCATCGGAATTAAATATAAGAGACACAATGCCGACTTAAGTACAGGAAGATTGAGTCTTCCTACTGTCTATTCTTTGAGCGTTTCCTGCGACACCAGTTTTACATTCCGATGCACCTCTGCAGGTTTACTGTATCCATCGGACCTTTCCATTGACGATGAAACACAGAAATTACATCGGAATTAAATATAAGAGAAACAACGCCGACTTAGGTGCAAGAAAACTGAGTCTTATTACGGCCCACGTTTTGAGCGTTTCCAGTGTCACCAGTTTTACATTCCGATGCACATCTGCAGGTTTACTGTGTCCCTTGGACCTTCCCATTGGCGATGAAACAGAGAAATTGCATCGGAATTAAATATAAGAGACACAATGACGTGTTAAGTACAGGAAGAGAGAGTCTTCCAACTGTCTATGTTTTGAGCGATTCCTGTGTCACCAGTTTTAAATTCCCATGCACCTCTGCAGGTTTTCCTGTATCCCTTGGACGTTCAAAGTGACGATGAAACACAGAAATTGCATCGGAATTAAATATAGGAGACACAATGCTGACTTAAGTACAGGAAGACTGAGTCTTTCTGCTGTCTATGTTTTGAGCGTTTCCTGTGTCACCAGTTTTACAATCCGATGCACCTCTGCTGGTTTAGTGTATCCATTGGACCTTCACAGTGACGATGAAACACAGAAATTGCATCGGAATCAAATATAAGAGACACAATGTCGACTTAAGTACAGGAAGAGTGTGTCTTTCTACTGTATATGTTTTGAGCGTTTCCTGTGTCACCAGTTTTACATTCCGATGCACCTCTGCAGGTTTACTGTATCCATTGGACTTTCCCATTGACGATGAAACACAGAAATTGCATCGGAATTAAATATAAGAGACACAATGCCGACTTAGGTAGAGGAAGACTGAGTCTTCCTACTGTCTATGTTTTGAGCGTTTCCTGTGTCATCAGTTTTCCATATTGATGCACCTCTGCAGGTTTACTGTATCCCTTGGACCTTCAAAGTGACGATGAAACACAGAAATTGCATCGGAATTAAATATAAGAGACACAATGCCGACTTAAGTACAGGAAGACAAAGTCTTCCAACTGTCTATGTTTTGAGCGTTTATTGTGTCACCAGTTTTACATTCCGATGCACCTCTGCAGGTTTCCTGCATCCCTTGGACCTTCCCATTGACGACGAAACACAGAAATTGCATTGGAATTAAATATAAGAGACACAATGCCGACTTAAGTACAGAAGGACTGAGTCTTCCTACTGTCTACGTTTTGAGCGTTTCCTGTGTCACCAGTTTTACATTCCGATGCACCTAAGCAGGTCTACAGTATCCCTTGGACCTTCATAGTGACGATGAAACACAGAAATTGCATCGGAATTAAATAAAAGAGACACAATGCCGACTTAAGAACAGGAAGATTGAGTCTTCCTACTGTCTATTTTTTGAGCGTTTTCTGCGTCACCAGTTTTACATTCCGATGCACCTCTGCATGTTGACTGTATCCATCAGACCTTCTCATTGACGATGAAACACAGAAATTACATCGAAATTAAATATAAGAGACACAACGCCGACTTAAGTAGATGAAAACAGAGTCTTCTTACGGTCTACGTTTTGAGCGTTTCCAGTGTCACCAGTTTAACATTCCGATGCACCTCTGCAGGTTTACTGTGTCCCTTGGACCTCCCCATTTGCGATGAAATACACAAAAATTGTATCGGAATTAAATATAAGAGATACAATGACGTCTTAAGTACAGGAAGACAGAGTCTTCCAACAGTCTATGGTTTGAGCGTGTCCTGTGTCACCATTCCGATGCACCTCTGCAGGTTTACTGAATCCATTGGACCTTCCCATTGACGATTAAAACACAGAAATTGCATCGGAATTAAATATAAGAGACACAATGCCGACTTAAGTACAGGAAGACTGAGTCTTCCTACTGTCAATGTTTGAGCGTTTCCTGTGTCAACAGTTTTACATTCCGATGCACCTCTGCAGGTTTACTGTATCCATTCGACCTTCCCATTGACGATGAAACACAGAAAATGCATTGGAATTAAATATAAGAGACACAATGCCGACTTAAGTACAGGAAGACTGAGTCTTCCTACTGTCTATGTTTTGAGCGTTTCCTGTGTCACCAGTTTTACATTCCGATCGACCTCTGCAGGTTTACTGTATCCATTGGACCTTCCCTTTGACGACGAAGCATAGAAATTGCATCGGAATTAAATATAAGAGACACAACGCCGACTTAAGTACAAGAAAACTGAGTCTTCGTACGGTCTATGATTTGAGCGTTTCCTGTGTCACCATTATTACATTCCAATGCATCTCTGCAGGTTTACTATATACCTTGGACCTTCCCATTGACGACGAAACACAGAAATTGCATCGGAATTAAATATAAGAGTCACTATGGCGACTTAAGTACAGGAAGACTGAGTATTCCTACTGTCTATGTTTTGATCGTTCCCTGTGTCACCAGTTTTTCATTCCGATGCACCTCTGCACGTTTACTGTATCCATTGGTCCTTCCCATTGACGATGAAACACAGAAATTGCACCGGAATTAAATATAAGAGACACAATGCCGACATAAGTACAGGAATGCTCAGTCTTCCTACTGTCTATGTTTTGAGCATTTCCTGTGTCACCAGTTCTACATTCCGATGCACCTCTGCAGGTTTACTGTATCGCTTGGATCTTCCAATTGGCGATGAAACACAGAAATTACATCGGAATTAAATATAAGAGACACAATACCGACTTAAGTACAGGAAGACAGAGTCTTCCAACTGTCTATGTTTTGAGCGTTTCCTGTGTCACCAGTTTTACATTCCCATTCACCTCTGCAGGTTTTCCTGTATCCCTTGGACGTTCAAAGTGACGATGAAACACAGAAATTGCATCGGAATTAAATATAAGAGACAAAATGCCGACATAAGTACAGGAAGACTGAGCCTTCCTACTGTCTATGTTTTGAGCGTTTCCTGTGTCACCAGTTTTACATTCCGATGCACCTCTGCAGGTATACTGTTTTCCTTCGACATTCCCATTGACGATGAAACCCAGAAATTGCATCGGTATTAAATATAAGAGACACAATCCTGACTTAAGTACAGGAAGACTGAGTCTTCCTACTGTCTATGTTTTGAGGGTTTCCTGTGTCATCAGCTCTACATTCCGATGCACCTCTGCAGGTTTACTGTATCCATTTGACCCCCTCATTGACGATGAAACACAGAAATTGAATCGGAATTAAATATAAAAGACACAATGCCGACTTAAGTACAGGAAGAATGAGTCTTCCTACTGTCTATGTTTTGAGCGTTTCCTGTGTCATCAGTTTTCCATTTTCATGCACCTCTTCAGGTTTACTGTATCCCTTGGACCTTCACAGTGACGATGAATCACAGAAATTGCATCGGAATTAAATATAAGAGACCCAACGCCGACTTAAGTACAAGAAAACTGAGTCTTCTTACGGTCTATGTTTTGAGCGTTTCTAGTGTCACCAGTGTTATATTCCGATGCACCTCTGCAGGTTTACTGTGTCCCTTGGACCTTCCCATTGACGATGAAACACAGAAATTACATCGGAATTAAATATAAGAGACACAACGTTGAGTTAAGTACAAGAAAACTGAGTCTTTTTACGGTCTACGTTTTGAGCGTTTCCAGTGTCACCAGTTTTACATTCCGATGCACCACTGCAGGTTTACTGTGTCCCTTGGACCTTCCCATTGGCGATGAAACACAATAATTGCATCGGAATTAAATATAAGAGACACAATGACGTGTTAAGTACAGGAAGACTAGGTCTTCCTACTGTCTATGTTTTGAGCGTTTCCTGTGTCATCAGTTTTACATTCCGAAGCACTTCTGCAGGTTTACTGTATCCATTGGACTTTCACAGTGATAATGAGAAACAGAAATTGCATCGGAATGAAATATAAGAGACACAATGCGGCTTAAGCACAGGTAGAGTGTGTCTTTCAATTGTCTATAGCTTTGAGCGTTTCCTGTGTCACCAGTTTTACATTCCGATGCACCTCTGCAGGTTTACTGTATCCATTGGACCTTCACAGTGACGATGAAACACAGAAATTGCATCGGAATGAAATTTAAGAGACACAATGTCGACTTAAGTACGGGAAGAGTGTGTCTTTATATTGTATGTGTTTTGAGCGTTTCCTGTGTCACCAGTTTTACATTCCCATGCACCTCTGCAGGTTTTCATGTATCCCTTGGACGTTCAAAGTGACGATGAAACACAGAAATTGCATCGGAATTAAATATAAGAGACAAAATGACGACTTAAGTACAGGAAGACTGAGTCTTACTACTGTCTATGTTTTGAGCGTTTCCTGTGTCACCAGTTTTACATTCCGATGCACCTCTGCAGGTATACTGTTTTCCTTCGACATTCCCATTGACGATGAAACACAGAAATTGCATCGGAATTAAATATAAGAGACACAATGCTGACTTAAGTACAGGAAGACTGAGTCCTCCTACTTTCTATGTTTTGAGGGTTTCCTGTGTCATCAGTTCTACATTCCGATGCACCTCTGCAGGTTTACTGTATCCATTGGACCCCCTCATTGACGATGAAACACAGAAATTGCATCGGAATTAAAAATAAAAGACACAATGCCGACTTAAGTACAGGAAGACTGAGTCTTTCTACTGTCTATGTTTTGAGCGTTTCCTGTGTCACCAGTTTTACATTCCGATGCACCTCTGCAGGTTTACTGTATCCATTGGACCTTCGCAGTGACGATGAAACACAGAAATTGCATCGGAATTAAATATAAGAGACACAATGGCGACTTAGGTACAGGAAGACTGAGTCTTC
The DNA here is from genome assembly GCF_023898315.1 of Schistocerca nitens. NCBI lineage: Eukaryota > Metazoa > Arthropoda > Insecta > Orthoptera > Acrididae > Schistocerca > Schistocerca nitens. The sequence goes on along the minus strand of NW_026045897.1, from coordinate 11,285,089 downwards.
CTACTGTCTATGTTTGAGCGTTTCCTGTGTCATCAGTTTTCCATTTAGATGCACCTCTGCAGGTTTACTGTATCCCTTGGACCTTCAAAGTGACGATGAAACACAGAAATTGCATAGGAATTATATATAAGAGACACAATGCCGACTTAAGTACAGGAAGACTGAGTCTTGCTACTGTCTATGTTTTGAGCGTTTCCTGTGTCATCAGTTTTACATTCCGAAGCACTTCTGCAGGTTTACTGTATCCATTGGACTTTCACAGTGATAATGAGACACAGAAATTGCATCGGAATGAAATATAAGAGACACAATGCGACTTAAGTACAGGAAGAGTGTGTCTTTCAATTGTCTATAGCTTTGAGCGTTTCCTGGGTCACCAGTTTTACATTCCGATGCACTTCTGCAGGTTTACTGTATCCATTGGACCTTCACAGTGACGATGAAACACAGAAATTGCATCGGAATGAAATATAAGAGACACAATGTCGACTTAAGTGCAGTAAGAGTGTGTCTTTCTATTGTATATGTTTTGAGCGTTTCCTGTGTCACCAGTTTTACATTCCGATGCACCTCTGCAGGTTTACTGTATCCATTGGACCTTCCCATTGACGATGAAACACAGAAATTGTATCGGAATTAAATATAAGAGACACAATGCAGACTTAAGTACAGGAAGAATGAGTCTTCCTACTGTCTATGTTTTGAGCGTTTCCTGTGTCATCAGTTTTCCATTTCCATGCTCCTCTGCAGGTTTACTGTATCCCTTGGACCTTCACAGTGACGATGAAACACAGAAATTGCATCGGAATTAAATATAAGAGACACAAAGCCGACTTAAGTACAAGAAAACTGAGTCTTCTTACTGTCTATGTTTTAAGCGTTTCTAGTGTCACCAGTGTTACATTCCGATGCACCTCTGCAGGTTTACTGTGTCCCTTGGACCTTCCCATTGACGATGAAGCACAGAAATTACATCGGAATTAAATATAAGAGACACAACGTTGAGTTAAGTACAAGAAAACTGAGTCTTTTTACGGTCTACGTTTTGAGCGTTTCCAGTGTCACCAGTTTTACATTCCGATGCACCTCTGCAGGTTTACTGTCTCCCTTGGACTTTACCATTGACGATGAAACACAGAAATTGCATCGGAATGAAATATAAGAGACAAAATGTCGACTTAAGTACAGAAAGACTGAGTCTTCCTACTCTCTATGTTTTGAGCGTTTCCTGTGTCACCAGTTTTACATTCCGATGCACCTCTGCAAGTGTGCTGTATCCCTTGCACCTTCCCATTGACAATGAAACACAGAAATTACATCGGAATTAAATATAACAGACACAATGCCGACTTAAGTACAGGAAGACTGAGTCTTCCTACTGTCTATGTTTTGAGCGTTTCCTGTGTCATCAGTACTACATTCCGATGCACCTCTGCAGGTTTACTGTATCCATTGGACCACCCCATTGACGATGAAACACAGAAATTGCATCGGAATTCAATATAGGAGACACAATGTCGAATTAAGTACAGAAAGACTGAGTCTTCCTACTCTCTATGTTTTGAGCGTTTCCTGTGTCAACAGTTTTACGTTCCGATGCACCTCTGCAGGTTTGCTGTATCCCTTGCACCTTCCCATTGACAATGAAACACAGAGATTATATCGGAATTAAATATAACAGACACAATGACGACTTAAGTACAGGAAGACTGAGTCTTACTACTGTCTATGTTTTGAGCGTTTCCTGTGTCACCAGTTTTACATTCCGATGCACCTCTGCAGGTTTACTGTATCCCCTTGACCTTCCCATTGACGATGAATCACAGAAATTGCATCGGAATTAAATATAAGAGACACAATGCCGACTTAAGTACAGGAAGATTGAGTCTTCCTACTGTCTATTCTTTGAGCGTTTCCTGCGTCACCTGTTTTACATTCCGATGCACCTCTGCAGGTTTACTGTATACATCGGACCTTCCCATTGACGATGAAACCCAGAAATTACATCGGAATTAAATATAAGAGAAACAACGCCGACTTAAGTACAAGAAAACTGAGTCTTCTTACGGTCCACGTTTTGAGCGTTTCCAGTGTCACCAGTTTTACATTCCGATGCACCTCTGCAGATTTATTGTGTCCCTTGGACCTTCCCATTGGCGATGAAACACAGAAATTGCATCGGAATTAAATAAAAGAGACACAATAACGTGTAAAGTACAGGAAGATTGAGCCTTCCTACTGTCTATGTTTTGAGCGTTTCCAGTGTCACCAGTTTTACATTCCGATGCACCTCTGCAGATTTATTGTGTCCCTTGGACCTTCCCATTGACGATGAAACACAGAAATTGCATCCGAATGAAATATAAGAGACACAATGCTGACTTAAGTACAGGAAGACTGAGTCTTCCTACTGTCTACGTTTTGAGCGTTTCCAGTGTCACCAGTTTTACATTCCGATGCACCTCTGCAGGTTTACTGTATCCATTGGACCTTCACAGTGACGATGAAACACAGAAATTGCATCGGAATTAAATATAAGAGACACAATGCCGACTTAGGTACAGGAAGACTGAGTCTTCCTACTGACTATGTTTTGAGCGTTTCCTGTGTCATCAGTTTTCCATTTTGATGCACCTCTGCTGGTTTACTGTATCCCTTGGACCTTCAAAGTGACGATGAAACACAGAAATTGCATCGGAATTAAATATAAGAGACACAATGCCGACTTAAGTACAGGAAGACTGAGTCTTCCTACTGTCTATGTTTCGAGCGTTTCCTGTGTCACCAGTTTTACATTCTGATGCACCTCTGCAGGTATACTGTTTCCCTTCGACTTTCCCAATGACGATGAAACACAGAAATTGCAAGGGAATTAAATATAAGAGACACAATGCCGACTTAAGTACAGGAAGACTGAGTCTTCCTACTGTCTATGTTTCGAGCGTTTCCTGTGTCATCAGCTTTTCATTCCTTTGCACCTCTGCAGGTTTACTGTATCCATTGGACCTTCCCATTGACGATAAAACACAGAAATTGCATCGGAATGAAATAAAAAAGACACAATGCCGGCTTAAGTACAGGAAGACTGAGTCTTCCGACTGTCTATGTTTTGAGCGTTTCCTGTGTCATCAGTTTTACATTCCGAAGCACCTCTGCAGGTTTTCTGTATCCATTGGACTTTCACAGTGATAATGAGACACAGAAATTGCATCGGAATGAAATATAAGAGACACAATGCGACTTAAGTACAGGAAGAGTGTGTCTTTCAATTGTCTATAGCTTTGAGCGTTTCCTGTGTCAACAGTTTTACGTTCCGATGCACCTCTGCAGGTTTGCTGTATCCCTTGCACCTTCCCATTGACAATGAAACACAGAAATTACATCGGAATTAAATATAACAGACACAATGACGACTTAAGTACAGGAAGACTGAGTCTTACTACTGTCTATGTTTTGAGCGTTTCCTGTGTCACCAGTTTTACATTCCGATGCACCTCTGCAGGTTTACTGTATCCCCTTGACCTTCCCATTGACGATGAATCACAGAAATTGCATCGGAATTAAATATAAGAGACACAAAGCCGACTTAAGTAAAGGAAGATTGAGTCTTCCTACTGTCTATTCTTTGAGCGTTTCCTGCGTCACCTGTTTTACATTCCGATGCACCTCTGCAGGTTTACTGTATACATCGGACCTTCCCATTGACGATGAAACCCAGAAATTACATCGGAATTAAATATAAGAGAAACAACGCCGACTTAAGTACAAGAAAACTGAGTCTTCTTACGGTCCACGTTTTGAGCGTTTCCAGTGTCATCAGTTCTACATTCCGATGCACCTCTGCAGGTCTACTGTATACATTGGACCCCCCCCCCCCCCATTGACGATGAAACACAGAAATTGCATCGGAATTAAATATAAAAGACACAATGCCGACTTAAGTACAGGTAGACTGAGTCTTTCTACTGTCTATATTTTGAGCGATTCCTGTGTCACCAGTTTTACATTCCGATGCACCTCTGCAGGTTTACTGTATCCATTGGACCTTCACAGTGACGATGAAACACAGAAATTGCATCGGAATTAAATATAAGAGACACAATGCCGACTTAGGTACAGGAAGACTGAGTCTTCCTACTGACTATGTTTTGAGCGTTTCCTGTGTCATCAGTTTTATATTTTGATGCACCTCTGCTGGTTTACTGTATCCCTTGGACCTTCAAAGTGACGATGAAACACAGAAATTGCATCGGAATTAAATATAAGAGACACAATGCCGACTTAAGTACAGGAAGACTGAGTCTTCCTACTGTCTATGTTTCGAGCGTTTCCTGTGTCACCAGTTTTACATTCTGATGCACCTCTGCAGGTATACTGTTTCCCTTCGACTTTCCCAATGACGATGAAACACAGAAATTGCATCGGAATTAAATATAAGAGACACAATGCCGACTTAAGTACAGGAAGACAGAGTCTTCCTACTGTCTATGTTTCGAGCGTTTCCTGTGTCATCAGCTTTTCATTCCTTTGCACCTCTGCAGGTTTACTGTATCCATTGGACCATCCCATTGACGATAAAACACAGAAATTGCATCGGAATGAAATAAAAAAGACACAATGCCGGCTTAAGTACAGGAAGACTGAGTCTTCCGACTGTCTATGTTTTGAGCGTTTCCTGTGTCATCAGTTTTACATTCCGAAGCACCTCTGCAGGTTTTCTGTATCCATTGGACTTTCACAGTGATAATGAGACACAGAAATTGCATCGGAATGAAATATAAGAGACACAATGCGACTTAAGTACAGGAAGAGTGTGTCTTTCAATTGTCTATAGCTTTGAGCGTTTCCTGTGTCACCAGTTTTACATTCCGATGCACCTCTGCAGGTTTACTGTATCCATAAGCCCTTCACAGTGACGATGAGACACAGAAATTGCATCGGAATGAAATATAAGAGACACAATGTCGACTTAAGTACAGGAAGAGTGTGTCTTTCTATCGTATAGTTTTTGAGCGCTTCCTGTGTCACCAGTTTTACATTCCGATGAATCTTTGCAGGCTTACTGTATCCATTGGACCTTCCCATTGACGATGAAACACAGAAATTGCATCGGAATTAAATATAAGAGACTCAATGCCAACTTAAGTACAGGATGAATGAGTCTTCCTACTGTCTATGTTTTGAGCGTTTCCTGTGTCATCTGTTTTACATTTTCATGCACCTCTGCAGGTTTACTGTATCCCATGGACCTTCACAGTGACGATGAAACACAGAAATTGCATCGGAATTAAATATAAGAGACACAACGCCGACTTAAGTACAAGAAAACTGAGTCTTCTTACGGTCTATGTTTTGAGCGTTTCTAGTGTCACCAGTGTTACATTCCGATGCACCTCTGCAGGTTTACTGTGTCCCTTGGACGTTCCCATTGGCGATGAAACACAATAATTGCATCGGAATTAAATATAAGAGACACAATGACGTGTTAAGTAGAGGAAGACTAGGTCTTCCTACTGTCTATGTTTTGAGCGTTTCCTGTGTCATCAGTTTTACATTCCGAAGCACTTCTGCAGGTTTACTGTATCCATTGGACTTTCACAGTGATAGTGAGAAACAGAAATTGCATCGGAATGAAATATAAGAGACACAATGCGACTTAAGTACAGGTAGAGTGTGTCTTTCAATTGTCTATAGCTTTGAGCGTTTCCTGTGTCACCAGTTTTACATTCCGATGCACCTCTGCAGGTTTACTGTATCCATTGGACCTTCACAGTGACGATGAAACACAGAAATTGCATCGGAATGAAATTTAAGAGACACAATGTTGACTTAAGAACGGGAAGAGTGTGTCTTTATATTGTATGTGTTTTGAGCGTTTCCTGTGTCACCAGTTTTACATTCCCATGCACCTCTGCAGGTTTTCCTGTATTCCTTGGACGTTCAAAGTGACGATGAAACACAGAAATTGCATCGGAATTAAATATAAGAGACAAAATGACGACTTAAGTACAGGAAGACTGAGTCTTACTACTGTCTATGTTTTGAGCGTTTCCTGTGTCACCAGTTTTACATTCCGATGCACCTCTGCAGGTATACTGTTTTCCTTCGACATTCCCATTGACGATGAAACACAGAAATTGCATCGGAATTAAATATAAGAGACACAATGCTGACTTAATTACAGGAAGACTGAGTCCTCCTACTGTCTATATTTTGAGGGTTTCCTGTGTCATCAGTTCTACATTCCGATGCACCTCTGCAGGTTTACTGTATCCATTGGACCCCCTCATTGACGATGAAACACAGAAATTGCATCGGAATTAAAAATAAAAGACACAATGCCGACTTAAGTACAGGAAGACTGAGTCTTTCTACTGTCTATGTTTTGAGCGTTTCCTGTGTCACCAGTTTTACATTCCGATGCACATCTGCAGGTTTACTGTATTCATTGGACCTTCGCAGTGACGATGAAACACAGAAATTGCATCGGAATTAAATATAAGAGACACAATGGCGACTTAGGTACAGGAAGACTGAGTCTTCCTACTGTCTATGTTTTGAGCGTTTCCTGTGTCATCAGTTTTCCATTTAGATGCAACTCTGCAGGTTTACTGTATCCCTTGGACCTTCAAAGTGACGATGAAACACAGAAATTGCATAGGAATTAAATATAAGAGACACAATGCCGACTTAAGTACAGGAAGACTGAGTCTTCCTACTGTCTATGTTTTGAGCGTTTCCTGTGTCATCAGTTTTACATTCCGAAGCACTTCTGCAGGTTTACTGTATCCATTGGACTTTCACAGTGATAATGAGACACAGAAATTGCATCGGAATGAAATATAAGAGACACAATGCGACTTAAGTACAGGAAGAGTGTGTCTTTCAATTGTCTATAGCTTTGAGCGTTTCCTGTGTCACCAGTTTTACATTCCGATGCACTTCTGCAGGTTTACTGTATCCATTGGACCTTCACAGTGACGATGAAACACAGACATTGCATCGGAATGAAATATAAGAGACACAATGTCGACTTAAGTGCAGTAAGAGTGTGTCTTTCTATTGTATATGTTATGAGCGTTTCCTGTGTCACCAGTTTTACATTCCGATGCACCTCTGCAGGTTTACTGTATCCATTGGACCTTCCCATTGACGATGAAACACAGAAATTGTATCGGAATTAAATATAAGAGACACAATGCAGACTTAAGTACAGGAAGAATGAGTCTTCCTACTGTCTATGTTTTGAGCGTTTCCTGTGTCATCAGTTTTCCATTTCCATGCTCCTCTGCAGGTTTACTGTATCCCTTGGACCTTCACAGTGACGATGAAACACAGAAATTGCATCGGAATTAAATATAAGTGACACAACGCCGACTTAAGTACAAGAAAACTGAGTCTTCTTACTGTCTATGTTTTGAGCGTTTCTAGTGTCAGCAGTGTTAGATTCCGATGCACCTCTGCAGGTTTACTGTGTCCCTTGGACCTTCCCATTGACGATGAAGCACAGAAATTACATCGGAATTAAATATAAGAGACACAACGTTGAGTTAAGTACAAGAAAACTGAGTCTTTTTACGGTCTACGTTTTGAGCGTTTCCAGTGTCACCAGTTTTACATTCCGATGCACCTCTGCAGGATTACTGTCTCCCTTGGACCTTCCCATTGGCGATGAATCACAGAAATTGCATCGGAATTAAATATAAGAGACACAATGCCGACTTAAGTACAGAAGGACTGAGTCTTCCTACTGTCTACGTTTTGAGCGTTTCCTGTGTCACCAGTTTTACATTCCGATGCACCTAAGCAGGTCTACAGTATCCCTTGGACCTTCATAGTGACGATGAAACACAGAAATTGCATCGGAATGAAATATAAGAGACAAAATGTCGACTTAAGTCCAGGAAGACTGAGCCTTCCTACTGTCTATGTTTTGAGCGTTTCCTGTGTCACCAGCTTTACATTCCAATGCACCTCTGCAGGTTTACTGTATCCATAAGCCCTTCACAGTGACGATGAGACACAGAAATTGCATCGGAATGAAATATAAGAGACACAATGTCGACTTAAGTACAGGAAGAGTGTGTCTTTCTATCGTATAGTTTTTGAGCGCTTCCTGTGTCACCAGTTTTACATTCCGATGAATCTTTGCAGGCTTACTGTATCCATTGGACCTTCCCATTGACGATGAAACACAGAAATTGCATCGGAATTAAATATAAGAGACTCAATGCCAACTTAAGTACAGGATGAATGAGTCTTCCTACTGTCTATGTTTTGAGCGTTTCCTGTGTCATCAGTTTTACATTTTCATGCACCTCTGCAGGTTTACTGTATCCCTTGGACCTTCACAGTGACGATGAAACACAGAAATTGCATCGGAATTAAATATAAGAGACACAACGCCAACTTAAGTACAAGAAAACTGAGTCTTCTTACGGTCTATGTTTTGAGCGTTTCTAGTGTCACCAGTGTTACATTCCGATGCACCTCTGCAGGTTTACTGTGTCCCTTGGACCTTCCCATTGGCGATGAAACACAATAATTGCATCGGAATTAAATATAAGAGACACAATGACGTGTTAAGTACAGGAAGACTAGATCTTCCTACTGTCTATGTTTTGAGCGTTTCCTGTGTCATCAGTTTTACATTCCGAAGCACTTCTGCAGGTTTACTGTATCCATTGGACTTTCACAGTGATAATGAGAAACAGAAATTGCATCGGAATGAAATATAAGAGACACAATGCGACTTAAGTACAGGTAGAGTGTGTCTTTCAATTGTCTATAGCTTTGAGCGTTTCCTGTGTCACCAGTTTTACATTCCGATGCACCTCTGCAGGTTTACTGTATCCATTGGACCTTCACAGTGACGATGAAACACAGAAATTGCATCGGAATGAAATTTAAGAGACACAATGTCGACTTAAGTACGGGAAGAGTGTGTCTTTATATTGAATGTGTTTTGAGCGTTTCCTGTGTCACCAGTTTTACATTCCCATGCACCTCTGCAGGTTTTCCTATATCCCTTGGACGTTCAAAGTGACGATGAAACACAGAAATTGCATCGGAATTAAATATAAGAGACAAAATGACGACTTAAGTACAGGAAGACTGAGTCTTACTACTGTCTATGTTTTGAGCGTTTCCTGTGTCACCAGTTTTACATTCCGATGCACCTCTGCAGGTATACTGTTTTCCTTCGACATTCCCATTGACGATGAAACACAGAAATTGCATCGGAATTAAATATAAGAGACACAATGCTGACTTAATTACAGGAAGACTGAGTCCTCCTACTGTCTATATTTTGAGGGTTTCCTGTGTCATCAGTTCTACATTCCGATGCACCTCTGCAGGTTTACTGTATCCATTGGACCCCCTCATTGACGATGAAACACAGAAATTGCATCGGAATTAAAAATAAAAGACACAATGCCGACTTAAGTACAGGAAGACTGAGTCTTTCTACTGTCTATGTTTTGAGCGTTTCCTGTGTCACCAGTTTTACATTCCGATGCACATCTGCAGGTTTACTGTATCCATTGGACCTTCGCAGTGACGATGAAACACAGAAATTGCATCGGAATTAAATATAAGAGACACAATGGCGACTTAGGTACAGGAAGACTGAGTCTTCCTACTGTCTATGTTTTGAGCGTTTCCTGTGTCATCAGTTTTCCATTTAGATGCAACTCTGCAGGTTTACTGTATCCCTTGGACCTTCAAAGTGACGATGAAACACAGAAATTGCATAGGAATTAAATATAAGAGACACAATGCCGACTTAAGTACAGGAAGACTGAGTCTTCCTACTGTCTATGTTTTGAGCGTTTCCTGTGTCATCAGTTTTACATTCCGAAGCACTTCTGCAGGTTTACTGTATCCATTGGACTTTCACAGTGATAATGAGACACAGAAATTGCATCGGAATGAAATATAAGAGACACAATGCGACTTAAGTACAGGAAGAGTGTGTCTTTCAATTGTCTATAGCTTTGAGCGTTTCCTGTGTCACCAGTTTTACATTCCGATGCACTTCTGCAGGTTTACTGTATCCATTGGACCTTCACAGTGACGATGAAACACAGACATTGCATCGGAATGAAATATAAGAGACACAATGTCGACTGAAGTGCAGTAAGAGTGTGTCTTTCTATTGTATATGTTTTGAGCGTTTCCTGTGTCACCAGTTTTACATTCCGATGCACCTCTGCAGGTTTACTGTATCCATTGGACCTTCCCATTGACGATGAAACACAGAAATTGTATCGGAATTAAATATAAGAGACACAATGCAGACTTAAGTACAGGAAGAATGAGTCTACCTACTGTCTATGTTTTGAGCGTTTCCTGTGTCATCAGTTTTCCATTTCCATGCTCCTCTGCAGGTTTACTGTATCCCTTGGACCTTCACAGTGACGATGAAACACAGAAATTGCATCGGAATTAAATATAAGAGACACAACGCCGACTTAAGTACAAGAAAACTGAGTCTTCTTACTGTCTATGTTTTGAGCGTTTCTAGTGTCACCAGTGTTACATTCCGATGCACCTCTGCAGGTTTACTGTGTCCCTTGGACCTTCCCATTGACGATGAAGCACAGAAATTACATCGGAATTAAATATAAGAGACACAACGTTGAGTTAAGTACAAGAAAACTGAGTCTTTTTACGGTCTACGTTTTGAGCGTTTCCAGTGTCACCAGTTTTACATTCCGATGCACCTCTGCAGGATTACTGTCTCCCTTGGACCTTCCCATTGGCGATGAATCACAGAAATTGCATCGGAATTAAATATAAGAGACACAATGCCGACTTAAGTACAGAAGGACTGAGTCTTCCTACTGTCTACGTTTTGAGCGTTTCCTGTGTCACCAGTTTTACATTCCGATGCACCTAAGCAGGTCTACAGTATCCCTTGGACCTTCATAGTGACGATGAAACACAGAAATTGCATCGGAATGAAATATAAGAGACAAAATGTCGACTTAAGTACAGGAAGACTGAGCCTTCCTACTGTCTATGATTTGAGCGTTTCCTGTGTCACCAGCTTTACATTCCGATGCACCTCTGCAGTTATACTGTTTTCCTTCGACATTCCCATTGACGATGAAACACAGAAATTGCATCCAAATGAAATATAAGAGATACAATGCTGACTTAAGTACAGGAAGACTGAGTCTTCCTACTGTCTACGTTTTGAGCGTTTCCAGTGTCATCAGTTCTACATTCCGATGCACCTCTGCAGGTCTACTGTATACATTGGACCCCCCCCCCCCTATTGACGATGAAACACAGAAATTGCATCGGAATTAAATATAAAAGACACAATGCCGACTTAAGTACAGGTAGACTGAGTCTTTCTACTGTCTATATTTTGAGCGATTCCTGTGTCACCAGTTTTACATTCCGATGCACCTCTGCAGGTTTACTGTATCCATTGGACCTTCACAGTGACGATGAAACACAGAAATTGCATCGGAATTAAATATAAGAGACACAATGCCGACTTAGATACAGGAAGACTGAGTCTTCCTACTGACTATGTTTTGAGCGTTTCCTGTGTCATCAGTTTTCCATTTTGATGCACCTCTGCTGGTTTACTGTATCCCTTGGACCTTCAAAGTGACGATGAAACACAGAAATTGCATCGAAATTAAATATAAGAGACACAATGCCGACTTAAGTACAGGAAGACTGAGTCTTCCTACTGTCTATGTTTCGAGCGTTTCCTGTGTCACCAGTTTTACATTCTGATGCACCTCTGCAGGTATACTGTTTCCCTTCGACTTTCCCAATGACGATGAAACACAGAAATTGCATCGGAATTAAATATAAGAGACACAATGCCGACTTAAGTACAGGAAGACTGAGTCTTCCTACTGTCTATGTTTCGAGCGTTTCCTGTGTCATCAGCTTTTCATTCCTTTGCACCTCTGCAGGTTTACTGTATCCATTGGACCTTCCCATTGACGATAAAACACAGAAATTGCATCGGAATGAAATAAAAAAGACACAATGCCGGCTTAAGTACAGGAAGACTGAGTCTTCCGACTGTCTATGTTTTGAGCGTTTCCTGTGTCATCAGTTTTACATTCCGAAGCACCTCTGCAGGTTTTCTGTATCCATTGGACTTTCACAGTGATAATGAGACACAGAAATTGCATCGGAATGAAATATAAGAGACACAATGCGACTTAAGTACAGGAAGAGTGTGTCTTTCAATTGTCTATAGCTTTGAGCGTTTCCTGTGTCACCAGTTTTACATTCCGATGCACCTCTGCAGGTTTACTGTATCCATAGGCCCTTCGCAGTGACGATGAGACACAGAAATTGCATCGGAATGAAATATAAGAGACACAATGTCGACTTAAGTACAGGAAGAGTGTGTCTTTCTATCGTATAGTTTTTGAGCGCTTCCTGTGTCACCAGTTTTACATTCCGATGCATCTTTGCAGGCTTACTGTATCCATTGGACCTTCCCATTGACGATGAAACACAGAAATTGCATCGGAATTAAATATAAGAGACTCAATGCCAACTTAAGTACAGGATGAATGAGTCTTCCTACTGTCTATGTTTTGAGCGTTTCCTGTGTCATCAGTTTTACATTTTCATGCACCTCTGCAGGTTTACTGTATCCCTTGGACCTTCACAGTGACGATGAAACACAGAAATTGCATCGGAATTAAATATAAGAGACACAACGCCGACTTAAGTACAAGAAAACTGAGTCTTCTTACGGTCTATGTTTTGAGCGTTTCTAGTGTCACCAGTGTTACATTCCGATGCACCTCTGCAGGTTTACTGTGTCCCTTGGACCTTCCCATTGACGATGAAACACAGAAATTACATCGGAATTAAATATAAGAGACACAACGTTGAGTTAAGTACAAGAAAACTGAGTCTTTTTACGGTCTACGTTTTGAACGTTTCCAGTGTCACCAGTTCTACATTCCGATGCACCTCTGCAGTATTACTGTGTCCCTTGGAACTTCCCATTGGCGATGAATCACAGAAATTGCATCGGAATTAAATATAAGAGACACAATGCCGACTTAAGTTCAGAAGGACTGAGTCTTCATACTGTCTACGTTTTGAGCGTTTCGTGTGTCACCAGTTTTACATTCCGATGCAGCTAAGCAGGTCTACAGTATACCTTGGACCTTCATAGTGACGATGAAACACAGAAATTACATCGGAATTAAATATAAGAGACACAACGTTGAGTTAAGTACAAGAAAACTGAGTCTTCTTACGGTCCACGTTTTGAGCGTTTCCAAAGTCACCAGTTTTACATTCCGATGCACCTCTGCAGGTTTACTGTGTCCCTTGGACCTTCCCATTGGCGGTGAAACACAGAAATTGCATCGGAATTAAATATAAGAGAAACAATGACGTGTTAAGTACAGGAAGACAGAGTCTTCCAACTGTCTATGTTTTGAGCGTTTCCTGTGTCACCAGTATTACATTCCCATGCACCACTGCAGGTTTTCCTGTATCCCTTGGACGTTCAATGTGACGATGAAACACAGAAATTGCATCGTAATTAAATATAAGAGACAAAATGCCGACTTAAGTACAGGAAGACTGAGCCTTCCTACTGTCTATGTTTTGAGCGTTTCCTGTGTCACCAGTTTTACATTCCGATGCACCTCTGCAGTTATACTGTTTTCCTTCGACATTCCCATTGACGATGAAACACAGAAATTGCATCGGAATTACATATAAGAGACACAATGCTGACTTAAGTACAGGAAGACTGAGTCTTCCTACTGTCAACGTTTTGAGCGTTTCCAGTGTCATCAGTTCTACATTCCGATGCACCTCTGCAGGTCTACTGTATACATTGGACCCCCCCCCCCCCATTGACGATGGAACACAGAAATTGCATCGCAATTAAATATAAAAGACACAATGCCGACTTAAGTACAGGAAGACTGAGTCTTTCTACTGTCTATATTTTGAGCGATTCCTGTGTCACCAGTTTTAGATTCCGATGCACCTCTGCAGGTTTACTGTATCCATTGGACCTTCACAGTGACGATGAAACACAGAAATTGCATCGGAATTAAATATAAGAGACACAATGCCGACTTAGGTACAGGAAGACTGAGTCTTCCTACTGACTATGTTTTGAGCGTTTCCTGTGTCATCAGTTTTCCATTTTGATGCACCTCTGCTGGTTTACTGTATCCCTTGGACCTTCAAAGTGACGATGAAACACAGAAATTGCATCGGAATGAAATATAAGAGACACAATGCCGACTTAAGTACAGGAGGAGTGTGTCTTTCTATTGTCTATGTTTTGAGCGCGTCCTGTGTCACCAGTTTTACATTCCGATGCCCCTCTGCAGGTTTTCTGTATCCATTGGACTTTCACAGTGATATTGAGACACAGAAATTGCATCGGAATGAAATATAAGAGACACAATGCGACTTAAGTACAGGAAGAGTGTGTCTTTCAATTGTCTATAGCTTTGAGCGTTTCCTGTGTCACCAGTTTTACATTCAGATGCACCTCTGCAGGTATACTGTTTCCCTTCGACTTTCCCATTGACGATGAAACACAAAAATTGCATCGGAATTAAATATAAGAGACACAATGCCGACTTAAGGACAGGAAGACTGAGTCTTCCTACCGTCTATGTTTTGAGCGTTTCCTGTGTCATCAGTTTTACATTCCGATGCACCTCTGCAGGTTTACTGTATCCATTGGACCTTCCCATTGACGATGAAACACAGAAATTGCATCGGAATTAAATAAAAAAGACACAATACCGACTTAAGTACAGGTAGACTGAGTCTTCCTACTGTCTATGTTTTGAGCGTTTCCTGTGACATCAGTTTTACATTTTCATGCACCTCTGCAGGTTTACTGTATCCCTTGGACCTTCACAGTGACGATGAAACACAGAAATTGCATCGGAATTAAATATAAGAGACACAACGCCGACTTAAGTACAAGAAAACTGAGTCTTCTTACGGTCTATGTTTTGAGCGATTCTAGTGTCACCAGTGTTACATTCCGATGCACCTCTGCAGGTTTACTGTGTCCCTTGGACCTTCCCATTGACGATGAAACACAGAAATTATATCGGAATTAAATATAAGAGACACAACGTTGAGTTAAGTACAAGAAAACTGGGTCTTTTTACGGTCCACGTTTTGAACGTTTCCAGTGTCACCAGTTTTACATTCCGATGCACCTCTGCAGGATTACTGTGTCCCTTGGAACTTCCCATTGGCGATAAATCACAGAAATTGCATCGGAATTAAATATAAGAGACACAATGCCGACTTAAGTACAGAAGGACTGAGTCTTCATACTGTCTACGTTTTGAGCGTTTCCTGTGTCACCAGTTTTACATTCTGATGCAGCTAAGCAGGTCTACAGTATCCCTTGGACCTTCATAGTGACGATGTAACACAGAAATTGCATCGGAATGAAATATAAGAGACACAATGTCGACTTAAGTACAGAAAGACTGAGACTTCCTACTCTCTATGTTGTGAGCGTTTCCTGTGTCACCAGTTTTACATTCCGATGCACTTCTGCAGGTTTGCTGTATCCCTTGCACCTTCCCATTGACAATGAAACACAGAAATTAGATCGGAATTAAATATAAGAGACACAATGCCGACTTAAGTACAGGAAGACTGAGTCTTCTTACTGTCTATGTTTTGAGCGTTTCCTGTGTCATCAGTTCTACATTCCGATGCACCTCTGCAGGTCTACTGTATACATTGCCCCCCCCCCCCCAATTGACGATGAAACACAGAAATTGCATCGGAATTAAATATAAAAGACACAATGCCGACTTAAGTACAGGAAGACTGAGTCTTTCTACTGTCTATATTTTGAGCGATTCCTGTGTCACCAGTTTTACATTCCGATGCACCTCTGCAGGTTTACTGTATCCATTGGACCTTCACAGTGACGATGAAACACAGAAATTGCATCGGAATTAAATATAAGAGACACAATGCCGACTTAGGTACAGGAAGACTGAGTCTTCCTACTGTCTATGATTCGAGCGTTTCCTGTGTCACCAGTTTTACATTCTGATGCACCTCTGCAGGTATACTGTTTCCTTTCGACTTTCCCATTGACGATGAAACACAGAAATTGCATCGGAATTAAATATAAGAGACGCAATGCCGACTTAAGTACAGGAAGATTGAGTCTTCCGACTGTCTATGTTTTGAGCGTTTCCTGTGTCATCAGTTTTACATTCCGAAGCACCTCTGCAGGTTTACTGTATCCATTGGACTTTCACAGTGATAATGAGACACAGAAATTGCATCGGAATGAAACATAAGAGACACAATGCAACTTAAGTACAGGAAGAGTGTGTCTTTCAATTGTCTATAGCTTTGACCGTTTCCTGTGTCATCAGTTTTACATTCCGATGCACTTCTGCAGGTTTACTGTATCCATTGGACCTTCACAGTGACGATGAAACACAGAAATTGCATCGGAATGAAATATAAGAGACACAATGTCGACTTAAGTACAGGAAGAGTGTGTCTTTCTATTGAATATGTTTTGAGCGTTTCCTGTGTCACCAGTTTTACATTCCGATGCACCTCTGCAGGCTTACTGTATCCATTGGACCTTCCCATTGACGATTTAACAAAGAAATTGCATCGGAATTAAATATAAGAGACTCAATGCCAACTTAAGTACAGGAAGAATGAGTCTTCCTAATGTCTATGATTTGAGCGTTTCCTGTGTCATCAGTTTTCCATTTTCATGCACCTCTGCAGGTTTACTGTATCCATTGGACCTTCCCATTGACGATGAAACACAGAAATTGCATCGGAATGGAATAAAAAAGACACAATGCCGACATAAGTACGGGAAGACTGAGTCTTCCGACTGTCTACGATTTGAGCGTTTCCTGTGTCATCAGTTTTACATTCCGAAGCACCTCTGCAGGTTTACTGTATCCATTGGACTTTCACAGTGATAATGAGACACAGAAATTGCATCGGAATGAAATATAAGAGACACAATGCGACTTAAGTACAGGAAGAGTGTTTCTTTCAATTGTCTATAGTTTTGAGCGTTTCCTGTGTCACCAGTTTTACATTCCGATGCACCTCTGCAGGTTTACTGTATCCATTGGACCTTCACAGCGACGATGAAACACAGAAATTGCATCGGAATTAAATATAAGAGACACAACGCCGACTTAAGTACAAGAAAACTGAGTCTTCTTACGGTCTATGTTTTTGAGCGTTTCTAGTGTCACCAGTGTTACATTCCGATGCACCTCTGCAGGTTTGCTGTATCCCTTGCACCTTCCCATTGACAATGAAACACAGAAATTACATCGGAATTAAATATAAGAGACACAATGCCGACTTAAGTACAGGAAGACTGAGTCTTCCTACTGTCTATGTTTTAAACGTTTCCTGTGTCATCAGTTCTACATTCCGATGCAACTCTGCAGGTTTACTGTATCCATTGGACCCCCTCCCCCCCATTGACGATGAAACACAGAAATTGCATCGGAATTATATATAAAAGACACAATGCCGACTTAAGTACAGGAAGACTGAGTCTTTCTAATGTCTATGTTTTAAGCGTTTCCGGTGTCACCAGTTTTACATTCCGATGCACCTCTGCAGGTTTACTGTATCCATTGGACCTTCACAGTGACGATGAAACACAGAAATTGCATCGGAATGAAATAAAAGAGACACAAAGTCGTCTTAAGTACAGGAAGAGTGTGTCTTTCTATTGTCTATGCTTTGAGCGTTTCCTGTGTCACCAGTTTTACATTCCGATGCACCTCTGCAGGTTCACTGTACCCATTGGAACTTCCCATTGACGATGAAACACAGAAAATGCATCGGAATTAAATATAAGAGAAACAATGCCGACTTAAGTACAGGAAGACTGAGTCTTCCTACTGTCTATGTTTTGAGCGTTTCCTGTGTCACCAGTTTTACATTCCGATACACCTCTGTAGGTTTACTGTATCCATTGGACCTTCCCTTTGACGACGAAGCACAGAAATTGCATCGGAATTAAATATAAGAGACACAATGCCGACTTAGGTACAGGAAGACTGAGTATTCCTACTGTCTATGTTTTGATCGTTTCCTGTGTCACCATTTTTTCATTCCGGTGCACCTCTGCACGTTTACTGTATCCATAGGACCTTCCCATTGGCGATGAAACACAGAAATTGCATCGGAATTAAATATAAGAGACACAATGACGTGTTAAGTACAGGAAGACGGAGTCTTCCAACTGTCTATTTTTTGAGCGTTTCCTGTGTCACCAGTTTTACATTCCCATGCACCTCTGCAGGTTTTCCTGTATCCCTTGGTCGTTCAAAGTGACGATGAAACACAGAAATTGCATCGGAATTAAATATAGGAGACACAATGCTGACTTAAGTACAGGAAGACTGAGTCTTCCTACTGTCTATGTTTTGAGCGTTTCCTGTATCATCAGTTCTACATTCCGATGCACTTCTGCAGGTTTACTGTATCCATTGGACCCCCCCATTGACGATGAAACACAGAAATTGCATCGGAATTAAATGTAAAAGACACAATGCCGACTTAAGTACAGGAAGACTGAGACTTTCTACTGTCTATGTTTTGAGCGTTTCCTGTGTCACCAGTTTTACATTCCGATGCACCTCTGCAGGTTAACTGTATCCATTGGACTTTCACAGTGACGATGAAACACAGAAATTGCATCGGAATGAAATATAAGAGACACAATGTCGACTTAAGTACAGGAAGAGTGTGTGTTTCTACTGTATATGTTTTGAGCGTTTCCTGTGTCACCAGTTTTACATTCCGATGCACCTGTGCAGGTTTACTGTATTCATTGGACCTTCCCATTGACGATGAAACACAGAAATTGCATCGGAATTAAATATAAGAGACACAATGCCGACTTAGGTACAGGAAGACTGAGTCTTCCTACTGTCTATGTTTTGAGCGTTTCCTGTGTCATCAGTTTTCCATTTTGATGCACCTCTGCAGGTTTACTGTATCCCTTGGACCTTCAAAGTGACGATGAAACACAGAAATTGCATCGGAATTAAATATAAGAGACACAATGCCGACTTAAGTACAGGAAGACTGAGTCTTCCTACTGTCTATGTTTTGAGCGTTTCCTGTGTCACCAGTTTTACATTCCGATGCACCTCTGCAGGTATACTGTTTCCCTTCGACTTTCCCATTGACGATGAAACACAGAAATAGCATCGGAATTAAATATAAGAGACACAATGCCGACTTAAGGACAGGAAGACTGAGTCTTCCTACTGTCTATGCTTTGAGCGTTTCCTGTGTCATCAGTTTTACATTCCTTTGACCCTCTGCAGGTTTACTGTATCCATTGGACCTTCCCATTGACGATGAAACACAGAAATTGCGTCGGAATTAAATAAAAAAGACACAATGCCGACTTAAGTACAGGAAGACTGAGTCTTCCTACTGTCTATGTTTTGAGCGTTTCCTGTGTCATCAGTTTTACATTCCGAACCACCTCTGCACGTTTACTGTATCCATTGGACTTTGACAGTGATAATGAGACACAGAAATTGCATCGGAATGAAATATAAGAGACACAATGCGACTTAAGTACAGGAAGAGTGTGTCTTTCAATTGTCTATAGTTTTGAGCGTTTCCTGTGTCACCAGTTTTACATTCCGATGCACCTCTGCAGGTTTACTGTATCCATTGGACCTTCCCATTGACGTTGAAACACAGAAATTGCATCGCAATTAAATATAAGAGACACAACGCCGACTTAAGTACAAGAGAACTGTGTCTTCTTACGGTCTCTGTTTGAGCGTTTCCTGTGTCACCAGTTTTACATTCCAATTCACCTCTGCTGGTTTACTGTATCCCTTGGATTTTCCCATTAATGAAAAAACACAGAAATTGCATCGGAATTAAATATAAGAGACACAATGCCGACTTAGGTACAGGAAGACTGAGTATTCCTACTGTCTATGTTTTGAGCGTTTCCTGTGTCATCAGTTTTACATTTTGATGCACCTCTGCAGGTTTACTGTATTCCTTGGACTGTCACACTGACGATGAAACACAAAAATTGCATCGGAATTAAATATAAGAGACACAATGCCGACTTAAGTACAGGAACACTGAGTCTTCCTACTGCCTGTGCTTTGAGCGTTTCCTGTGTCACCAGTTTTACATTTCGATGCACCTCTGCAGGCATACTGTTTCCCTTCGACTTTCCCATTGACGATGAAACACAGAAATTGCATCGGAATTAAATGTAAGAGACACAATGCCGACATAAGTACAGGAAGACTGAGTCTTCCTACTGTCGATGTTTTGAGCATCTCCTGTGTCATCAGTTTTACATTCCGATGCACCTCTGCAGGTTTACTATATCCATTGGACCTTCACAGTGTCGATGAAACACAGTAATTGCATCGAAATTAAATATAACAGACACCTTGCCGACGTGAGTACAGGAAGACTGAGTCTTCCTACAGTCTATGTTTTTAGCGTTTCCTGTGTCATCAGTTCTACATTCCGATGCACCTCGGCAGGTTTACTGTATCCATTAGATCCCCCCATTGACGATGAATCACAGAAATTGCATCGGAATTAAATATAAAAGACACAATGACGACTTAAGTACAGGAAGACTGAGTCTTTCTACTGTCTATGTTTTGAGCGTTTTCTGTGTCTCCAGTTTTATATTCCGATGCACCTCTGCTGGTTTACTGTATCCATTGGACCTTCCCATTGACGATGAAACACAGAAATTGCATCGGAATTAAATATAAGAGACACAATGCCGACTTAGGTACAGGAAGACTGAGTCTTCCTACTGTCTATGTTTTGAGCGTTCAATGTGTCATGAGTTTTTCAATTTGATGCACCTCTGCAGGTTTTCTGTATCCCTTGGACCTTCACAGTGACGATGAAACACAGAAATTGCATCTGAATTAAATATAAGAGACACGATGCCGACTTAAGTACAGGAAGACTGAGTGTTCCTACTCTCTATGTTTTGAGCGTTTCCTGTGTCACCAGTTTTACATTCAGATGCACCTCTGCAGGTATACTGTTTCCCTTCGACTTTCCCATTGACGATGAAACACAAAAATTGCATCGGAATTAAATATAAGAGACACAATGCCGACTTAAGGACAGGAAGACTGAGTCTTCCTACCGTCTATGTTTTGAGCGTTTCCTGTGTCATCAGTTTTACATTCCGATGCACCTCTGCAGGTTTACTGTATCCATTGGACCTTCCCATTGACGATGAAACACAGAAATTGCATCGGAATTAAATAAAAAAGGCACAATACCGACTTAAGTACAGGAAGACTGAGTCTTCCGACTGTCTATGTTTTGAGCGTTTAATGTGTCACCAGTATTACATTCCGTTGCACCTCTGCAGGTTTACTGTATCCATTGGACCTTCCCATTGACGTTGAAACACTGACATTGCATCGCAATTAAACATAAAAGACACAGCGCCGACTTAAGTAGAACAGAACTGAGTCTTCTTACGGTCTTTGATTTGAGCGTTTCCTGTGTCACCAGTATTTCATTCCAATTCACCTCTGCAGGTTTACTGTATCCCTTGGACCTTCCCATTGATAAAAAACACAGAAATTGCATCGGAATTAAATATAAGAGACACAATGCCGACTCAGGTACAGGAAGACTGATTCTTCCTACTGTCTATGTTTTGAGCGTTTCCTGTGTCACCATTTTACATTCCGATGCACCTGTGCAGGTTTACTGTATCCATTGGACCTTCCCATTGACGTTGAAACACAGACATTGCATCGCAATTAAATATTGAGACACAGCGCCGACTTAAGTAGAACAGAACTGAGTCTTCTTACGGTCTTTGATTTGAGCGTTTCCTGTGTCACCAGTTTTTCATTCCAATTCACCTCTGCAGGTTTACTGTATCCCTTCGACCTTCCCATTGACGAAAAAACACAGAAATTGCATCGGAATGAAATATAAGAGACACAATGTCGACTTAAGTACAGGAAGACTGAGTGTTCCTACTCTCTATGTTTTGAGCGTTTCCTGTGTCACTAGTTTTACATTCAGATGCACCTCTGCAGGTATACTGTTTCCCTTCGACTTTCCCATTGACGATGAAACACAAAAATTGCATCGGAGTTAAATATAAGAGACACAATGCCGACTTAAGGACAGGAAGACTGAGTCTTCCTACTGTCTATGTTTTGAGCGTTTAATGTGTCACCATTTTACATTCCGATGCACCTCTGCAGGTTTACAGTATCCATTGGACCTTCCCATTGACGATGAAACACAGAAATTGCATCGGAATTATATATAAGAGACGCAATGTCGACTTAGGTACAGAAATACTGAGTCTTCCTACTCTCTACGTTTTAAGCGTTTCCTGTGTCACCAGTTTTACATTCCGATGCACCTCTGCAGGTTTACTGTATCATTTGGACTTTACCATTGACGATGAAACACAAAAATTGCATCGGAATTAAATATAAGAGACACAAAGCCGACTTAAGTACAGGAAGACCGAGTCTTCCTACTGTCAATCTTTGAGCGTTTCCTGTGTCACCAGTTTTACATTCCGTTGCACCTCTGCAGGTTTACTGTACCCCTTGGATCTTCCCATTGACGATGAATCACAGAAATTGCATCGGAATTAAATATAAGAGACACAATGCCGACTTCAGTACAGGAAGACTGAGTCTTCCTACTGTCTATGTTTGAGCTTTTCCTGTGTCACCAGTTTTACATTCCGATGCACCTCTGGAGGTTTACTGTATCCATTGGACCTTCCCATTGACGATGAAACACAGAAAATGCATAGGAATTAAATATAAGAGACACAATGCCGACTTAAGTACAGGAAGAATGAGTCTTCCTACTGTCTATGTTTTGAGCGTTTCCTGTGTCACCAGTTTTACATTCCGATCCACCTCTGCAGGTTTACTGTATCCATTGGACCTTCCCATTGACGAAGAAACACAGAGATTGCGTCGGAGTTAAATATAAGAGACACAACGCCGACTGAAGTACAAGAAAACTGAGACTTCTTTGGGTCTATGATTTGAACGCTTCCTGTGTCACCAGTTTTACATTCCGATGCACCTCTGCAGGTTTACTGTATCCCTTTGACCTTCTCATGTACGATGAAACACAGAAATTGCATCGGAATTAAATATAAGAGACACAATGCCGACTTAGGTACAGGAAGACTGATTCTTCCTACTGTCTATGCTTTGAGCGTATCCTGTGAAACCATTTTTACATTCCGATGCACCTCTGCAGGTCTACTGTATCCCTTGGACCTTCACAGTGACAATGAAACACAGAAATTGCATCGGAATTAAATATAAAAGACACAATGCCGACTTAAGTGCAAGAAAACTGAGCCCTCTTAGGGTCTATGTTATGAGCGCTTCCTGTGTCACCAGTTTTACATTCCGATGCACCTCTGCAGGGTTACTGTATCCCTTGGACCTTCCCATTGACGATGAAACACAGAAATTGCATCGGAAATAAATATAAGAGACACAAAGCCGACTTTAGTACAGGGACATTGAGTCTTCCTGCTGTCTATGTTTTGAGCGTTTCCTGCGTCATCAGTTTTACATTCCGATGCACCTCTGCATGTTTACAGTATCCATTGGACCTTCCCATTGACGATGAAACACAGAAATTGCATCGGAATTAAATATAAGAGACACAATGC
Source organism: Schistocerca nitens (assembly GCF_023898315.1). NCBI lineage: Eukaryota > Metazoa > Arthropoda > Insecta > Orthoptera > Acrididae > Schistocerca > Schistocerca nitens. Next base: position 11,261,355 of record NW_026045897.1, on the reverse strand, counting down.
CGACTTAAGTACAGAAAGACTGAGTCTTTCTACTGTCTATGCTTTGAGCCTTTCCTGTGTCACCAGTTTTACATTCCGATGCACCTCTGCAGGTTTACTGTATCCATTGGCCCTTCACAGTGACGATGAAACACAGAAATTGCATCGGAATGAAATATAAGAGGCACAATGTCGACGTAAGAACAGGAAGAGTGTGTCTTTCTATTGTATATGTCTTGAGCGTTTCCTGTGTCACCAGTTTTACATTCCGATGCAACCTCTGCATGTTTACAGTATCCATTGGACCTTCCCATTGACGATGAAACACAGAAATTGCATCGGAATTAAATATAAGAGACACAATGTCGACTTAGGTACAGAAATACTGAGTCTTCCTACTCTCTACGTTTTAAGCGTTTCCTGTGTCACCAGTTTTACATTCCGATGCACCTCTGCAGGTTTACTGTATCCCTTGGACTTTACCATTGACGATGAAACACAGACATTGCATCGGAATTAAATATAAGAGACACAATGCCGACTTCAGTACAGGAAGACTGAGTCTTCCTACTGTCTATGTTTGAGCATTTCCTGTGTCACCAGTTTTACATTCCGATGCACCTCTGCAGGTTTACTGTATCCATTGGACCTTCCCATTGACGATGAAACACAGAAAATGCATACGATTTAAATATAAGAGACACAATGCCGACTTAAGAACAGGAAAAATGAGTCTTCCTACTGTCTATGTTTTGAGCGTTTCCTGTGTAACCAGTTTTACATTCCGATCCACCTCTGCAGGTTTGCTGTATCCATTGGACCTTCCCATTGACGAAGAAACAAAGAAATTGCATCGGAATTAAATATAAGAAACACAATTGCCGACTTAAGTACAGGAAGGCTGAGTCTTCCTACTGTCTATGTTTTGAGCGTTTCCTGTGTCACCAGTTTTACATTCCGATGCACCTCTGCAGGTTTACTGTATCCCTTGGATCTTCCCATTGACGATGAAACACAGAAATTGCATCGGAATTAAATATAAGAGACACAACGTTGAGTTAAGTACAAGAAAACTGAGTCTTCTTACGGTCTATGTTATGAGCGCTTCCTGTGTCACCAGTTTTACATTCCGATGCACCTCTGCAGGGTTACTGTATCCCTTGGACCTTCTCATTGACGATGAAACACAGATATTGCATCGGAATTAAATATAAGAGACACAATGCCGACTTAAGTACAGAAAGACTGAGTCTTGCTACTGTGTATGTTTCAACGCGTTTCCTGCGACACCAATTTTACATTCCGATGCACCTCTGCAGGTTTACTGTATCCATTGGACCTTCCCATTGGCGATGAAACACAGAAATTGCATCGGAATTAAATATAAGACACACAATGCCGACTTAAGTACAGGAACAATTGAGTCTTCCTACTGTCTATGTTTTGAGCGTTTCCTGCGTCACCAGTTTAAATTCCGATCCACCTCTGCAGGTTTACTGTATCCATTGGATCTTCCCACTGACGAAGAAACACAGAAATTGCATCGGAATTAAATATAAGAGACACAACGCCGACTTAAGTACAAGAAAACTAAGTCTTCTTAGGGTCTATGCTTTGAACGCTTCCTGTGTCACAAGTTTTACATTCCGATGCACCTCTGCAGGGTTACTGTATCCCTTGGACGTTCCCATTGACGATGAAACACAGATATTGCTTCGGAATTAAATATAAGAGACACAATGCCGACTTTAGAACAGGAAGGCTGAGTCTTCCTATTGTCTATGTTTTGAGCGTTTCCTGTGTCACCAGTTTTACATTCCGATGCACCTCTGCAGGTTTACTCTATCCCTTGGACGTTCCCATTGACGATGAAACACAGAAATTGCATCGGAATTAAATATAAGAGACACAATGCCGACTTTAGAACAGGAAGGCTGAGTCTTCCTACTGTCTATGTTTTGAGCGTTTCCTGCGTCTCCAGTTTTACATTCCGATGCACCTCTGCATGTTTACTGTATCCATTGGACCTTCCCATTGACGATGAAACACAGAAATTACATCGGAATAAAATATGAGAGACACAACGTTGACTTAAGTACAAGAAAACTGAGTCTTCTTACGGTCTATGTTTTGAGCGTTTCCAGTGTCACCAGTTTTACATTCCGATGCACCTCTGCAGGTTTACTGTATCCACTGGACCTTCCCGCGGACGATGAAACACAGACATTGCATCGGAGTTAAATATAAGAGACACAATGCCGACTTAGGTACAGGAAGACTGAGTCTTCCTACTGTCTATGTTTTGAGCGTGTCCTGTGTCACCAGTTTTACATTCCGATCCAACTCTGCAGGTTTACTGTATCCATTCGACCTTCCCATTGACGACGAAACACAGAAATTGCATCGGATTTAAATATAAGAGACACAATGTCGACTTAGGTACAGAAATACTGAGTCTTCCTACTCTCTACGTTTTAAGCGTTTCCTGTGTCACCAGTTTTACATTCCGATGCACCTCTGCAGGTTTACTGTATCCCTTGGACTTTACCATTGACGAAGAAACACAGACATTGCATCGGAATTAAATATAAGAGACACAATGCCGACTTCAGTACAGGAAGACTGAGTCTTCCTACTGTCTATGTTTGAGCATTTCCTGTGTCACCAGTTTTACATTCCGATGTACCTCTGCAGGTTTACTGTATCCATTGGACCTTCCCATTGACGATGAAACACAGAAAATGCATACGATTTAAATATAAGAGACACAATGCCGACTTAAGTACAGGAAAAATGAGTCTTCCTACTGTCTATGTTTTGAGCGTTTCCTGTGTCACCAGTTTTACATTCCGATCCACCTCTGCAGGTTTGCTGTATCCATTGGACCTTCCCATTGACAAAGAAACAAAGAAATTGCATCGGAATTAAATATAAGAGACACAATTGCCGACTTAAGTACAGGAAGGCTGAGTCTTCCTACTGTCTATGTTTTGAGCGTTTCCTGTGTCACCAGTTTTACATTCCGATGCACCTCTGCAGGTTTACTGTATCCCTTGGATCTTCCCATTGACGATGAAACACAGAAATTGCATCGGAATTAAATATAAGAGACACAACGTTGAGTTAAGTACAAGAAAACTGAGTCTTCTTACGGTCTATGTTATGAGCGCTTCCTGTGTCACCAGTTTTACATTGCGATGCACCTCTGCAGGGTTACTGTATCCCTTGGACCTTCTCATTGACGATGAAACACAGATATTGCATCGGAATTAAATATAAGAGACACAATGCCGACTTAAGTACAGAAAGACTGAGTCTTCCTACTGTGTATGTTTCAACGCGTTTCCTGCGACACCAATTTTACATTCCGATGCACCTCTGCAGGTTTACTGTATCCATTGGACCTTCCCATTGACGATGAAACACAGAAATTGCATCGGAATTAAATATAAGACACACAATGCCGACTTAAGTACAGGAACAATTGAGTTTTCCTACTGTCTATGTTTTGAGCTTTTCCTGCGTCACCAGTTTAAATTCCGATCCACCTCTGCAGGTTTACTGTATCCATTGGATCTTCCCATTGACGAAGAAACACAGAAATTGCATCGGAATTAAATATAAGAGACACAACGCCGACTTAAGTACAAGAAAACTAAGTCTTCTTAGGGTCTATGCTTTGAACGCTTCCTGTGTCACAAGTTTTACATTCCGATGCACCTCTGCAGGGTTACTGTATCCCTTGGACGTTTCCATTGACGATGAAACACAGATATTGCTTCGGAATTAAATATAAGAGACACAATGCCGACTTTAGAACAGGAAGGCTGAGTCTTCCTATTGTCTATGTTTTGAGCGTTTCCTGTGTCACCAGTTTTACATTCCGATGCACCTCTGCAGGTTTACTCTATCCCTTGGACGTTCCCATTGACAATGAAACACAGAAATTGCATCGGAATTAAATATAACAGACACAATGCAGACTTTAGAACAGGAAGGCTGAGTCTTCCTACTGTCTATGTTTTGAGCGTTTCCTGCGTCACCAGTTTTACATTCCGAAGCACCTCTGCATGTTTACTGTATCCATTGGACCTTCCCATTGACGATGAAACACAGAAATTACATCGGAATTAAATATGAGAGACACAACGTTGACTTAAGTACAAGAAAACTGAGTCTTCTTACGGTCTATGTTTTGAGCGTTTCCAGTGTCACCAGTTTTACATTCCGATGCACCTCTGCAGGTTTACTGTATCCACTGGACCTTCCCGCGGACGATGAAACACAGACATTGCATCGGAGTTAAATATAAGAGACACAATGCCGACTTAGGTACAGGAAGACTGAGTCTTCCTACTGTCTATGTTTTGAGCGTGTCCTGTGTCACCAGTTTTACATTCCGATCCAACTCTGCAGGTTTACTGTATCCATTCGACCTTCCCATTGACGACGAAACACAGAAATTGCATCGGATTTAAATATAAGAGACACAATGTCGACTTAGGTACAGAAATACTGAGTCTTCCTACTCTCTACGTTTTAAGCGTTTCCTGTGTCACCAGTTTTACATTCCGATGCACCTCTGCAGGTTTACTGTATCCCTTGGACTTTACCATTGACGATGAAACACAGACATTGCATCGGAATTAAATATAAAAGACACAATGCCGACTTCAGTACAGGAAGACTGAGTCTTCCTACTGTCTATGTTTGAGCATTTCCTGTGTCACCAGTTTTACATTCCGATGCACCTCTGCAGGTTTACTGTATCCATTGGACCTTCCCATTGACGATGAAACACAGAAAATGCATAAGATTTAAATATAAGAGACACAATGCCGACTTAAGTACAGGAAAAATGAGTCTTCCTACTGTCTATGTTTTGAGCGTTTCCTGTGTCACCAGTTTTACATTCCGATCCTCCTCTGCAGGTTTGCTGTATCCATTGGACCTTCCCATTGACGAAGAAACAAAGAAATTGCATCGGAATTAAATATAAAAGACACAATTGCCGACTTAAGTACAGGAAGGCTGAGTCTTCCTACTGTCCATGTTTTGAGCGTTTCCTGTGTCACCAGTTTTACATTCCGATGCACCTCTGTAGGTTTACTGTATCCCTTGGATCTTCCCATTGACGATGAAACACAGAAATTGCATCGGAATTAAATATAAGAGACACAACGTTGAGTTAAGTACAAGAAAACTGAGTCTTCTTACGGTCTATGTTTTGAGCGTTTCCAGTGTCACCAGTTTTACATTCCGATGCACCTCTGCAGGTTTACTGTATCCACTGGACCTTCCCGCGGACGATGAAACACAGACATTGCATCGGAGTTAAATATAAGAGACACAATGCCGACTTAGGTACAGGAAGACTGAGTCTTCCTACTGTCTATGTTTTGAGCGTGTCCTGTGTCACCAGTTTTACATTCCGATCCAACTCTGCAGGTTTACTGTATCCATTGGACCTTCCCATTGACGACGAAACACAGAAATTGCATCGGATTTAAATATAAGAGACACAATGCCGACTTAAGTACAGGAACGCTGAGTCTTCCTACTGTGTATGTTTTGAGCGTTTCCTGTGTCACCAGTTTTACATTCCGATGCACCTCTGCTGGTTTACTGTATCCATTGGACCTTCCCATGGACGATGAAACACAGGAATTGCATCGGAATTAAATATAAGTGACGCAACTCCGACTTAGGTACAGGAAGACTGAGACTTCCTACTGTCTATGTTTTGAGCGTGTCCTGTGTCACCAGTTTTACATTCCGATGCGCCTCTGCAGGTTTACTGTAACCCTTGTACCTTCACAGTGACGATGAAACATAGAAATTGCATCGGAATTAAATATAAAAGACACAATGCCGACTTAAGTACAAGAAAACTGAGTCTCCTTAGGGTCTATGTTATGAGCGCTTCCTGTGTCACCAGTTTTACATTCCGATACACCTCTGCAGGGATACTGTATCCCTTGGACGTTCCCATTGACGATGAAACACAGAAATTGCATCGGATTTAAATATAAGAGACACAATGCCGACTTAAGTACAGGAAGACTGAGTCTTCCGACTGTCAATGTTTGAGCGTTTCCTGTGTCAACGGTTTAAATTTCGATCCACCTCTGCAGTTTTACTGTATCCATTGGATCTTCCCATTGACGAAGAAACACAGAAATTGCATCGGAATTAAATATAAGAAACACAACGCCGACTTAAGTACAAGAAAACTAAGTCTTCTTAGGGTCTATGTTTTGAACGTTTCCTGTGTCACAAGTTTTACATTCCGATGCACCTCTGCAGTGTTACTGTATCCCTTGGACGTTCCCATTGACGATGAAACACAGAAATTGCATCGGATTTAAATATAAGAGACACAATGCCGACTTAAGTACAGGAAGACTGAGTCTTCCGACTGTCAATGTTTGAGCGTTTCCTGTGTCAACGGTTTTACATTCCGATGCACCTCTGCAGGTTTACTGTATCCATTGGACCTTCCCATTGACGATGAAACTCAGAAAATGCATCTGAATTAAATATAAGAGACACAATGCCGACTTAAGTACAGGAAGACTGCGTCTTCCTACTGTCTATGATTTGAGCGTTTCCTGTGTCACCAGTTTTACATTCCGATCCACCTCTGCAGGTTTACTGTATCCATTGGAACTTCCCATTGACGACGAAACACAGAAATTGCATCGGATTTAAATATAAGAGACACAATGCCGACTGAAGTACAGGAAGGCTGAGTCTTCCTACTGTCTATGTTTTGAGCGTTTCCTGTGTCACCAGTTTTACATTCCGATGCACCTCTGCAGGTTTACTGTCTCCCTTGGACTTTACCATTGACGATGAAACACAGAAATTGCATCGGAATTAAATATAAGAGACACAATTCCGACTTAGGTACAGGAAGACTGAGTCTTCCTACTGTCTATGTTTTGAGCGCGTACTGTGTCACCAGTTTTACATTCCGATGCGCCTCTGCAGGTTTACTGTAACCCTTGGACCTTCACAGTGACGATGAAATACAGAACTTGCATCGGAATTAAATATAAAAGACACAATGCCGACCTAAGCACAAGAAAACTGAGTCTTCTTAGGGTCTATGTTATGAGCGCTTCCTGTGTCACCAGTTTTACATTCCGATGCACCTCTGCAGGGTTACTGTATCCCTTGGACCTTCCCATTGACGATGAAACACAGAAATTGCATCGGAAATAAATATAAGAGACACAATGCCGACTTAAGTACAGAAAGACTGTGTCTTCCTACTGTGTATGTTTCAACGCGTTTTCTGCGACACCAATTTTACATTCCGATGCACCTCTGCAGGTTTACTGTATCCATTGGACATTCCCATTGACGATGAAACACAGAAAATGCATAGGAATTAAATATAAGAGACTCAATGGCGATATAAGTACAGGTAGAACGAGTATTCCTTCTGTCTATGTTTTGAGCGTCTCCTGTGTCACCAGTTTAAATTCCGATCCACCTCTGCAGGTTTACTGTATCCATTGGATCTTCCCATTGACGAAGAAACACAGAAATTGCATCGGAATTAAATATAAGAGACACAACGCCGACATAAGTACAAGAAAACTAAGTCATCTTAGGGTCTATGTTTTGAGCGTTTCCAGTGTCACCAGTTTTACATTCCGATGCACCTCTGCAGGTTTACTGTATCCACTGGACCTTCCCACGGACGATGAAACACAGACATTGCATCGGAGTTAAATATAAGAGACACAATGCCGACTTAGGTACAGGAAGACTGAGTCTTCCTACTGTCTATGTTTTTAGCGTGTCCTGTGTCACCAGTTTTACATTCCGATCCACCTCTGCGGGTTTACTGTATCCATTGGACCTTCCCATTGACGACGAAACACAGAAATTGCATCGGATTTAAATATAAGAGACACAATGCCGACTTAAGTACAGGAAGGCTGAGTCTTCCTACTGTCTATGTTTTGAGCGTTTCCTGTGTCACCAGTTTTACATTCGGATGCACCTCTGCAGGTTTACTGTATCCCTTGGATCTTCCCATTGACGATGAAACACAGAAATTGCACCGGAATTAAATATAAGAGACACAATGACGACTCAAGTACAGGAACATTGAGTCTTCCTACTGTCTATGTTTTGAGCGTTTCCAGTGTCACCAGTTTTACATTCCGATGCACCTCTGCAGGTTTACTGTATCCATTGGACCTTCCCATTGACGATGAAACACAGAAATTACTTCGGAATTAAATATAAGAGACACAACGTTGAGTTAAGTACAAGAAAAGTGAGTCTTCTTACGGTGTATGTTTTGAACGTTTCCAGTGTCACCAGTTTTACATTCCGATGCACCTCTGCAGGTTTACTGTATCCATTGGACCTTCCCATGGACGATGAAACACAGAAATTGCATCGGAATTAAATATAAGAGACGCAACTCCGACTTAGGTACAGGAAGACTAATTCTTCCTACTGTCTATGTTTTGAGCGTGTCCTGTGTCACCAGTTTTACATTCCGATGCGCCTCTGCAGGTTTACTGTAACCCTTGTACCTTCACAGTGACGATGAAACACAGAAATTGCATCGGAATTAAATATAAAAGACACAATGCCGACTTAAGTACAAGAAAACTGAGTCTTCTTAGGGTCTATGTTATGAGCGCTTCCTCTGTCACCAGTTTTACAATCCGATGCACCTCTGCAGGGATACTGTATCCCTTGGACGTTCCCATTGACGATGAAACACAGAAATTTCATCGGAATTAAATATAAGAGACACAATGCCGACTTAAGTACAGGAAGACTGGGTCTTCCGACTGTCAATATTTGAGCGTTTCCTGTGTCAACAGTTTTAAATTCCGATGCACCTCTGCAGGTTTACTGTAACCCTTGGACCTTCACAGTGACGATGAAACACAGAAATTGCATCGGAATTAAATATAAAACACACAATGCCGACCTAAGTACAAGAAAACTGAGTCTTCTTAGGGTCTATGTTATGAGCGCTTCCTGTGTCACCAGTTTTACATTCCGATGCACCTCTGCAGGGATACTGTATCACTTGGACATTCCCATTGACGATGAAACACAGAAATTACATCGGAATTAAATGTAAGAGACACAGTGCCGACTTAAGTACAGAAAGACTGAGTCTTCCTACTGTGTATGTTTTAACGCGTTTCCTGCGACACCAATTTTACATTCCGATGCACCTCTGCAGGTTTACTGTATCCATTGGACCTTCCCATGGACGATGAAAAACAGAAATTGCATCGGAATTAAATATAAGAGACACAACTCCGACTTTGGTACAGGAAGACTGAGTCTTCCTACTGTCTATGTTTTCAGCGTGTCCTGTGTCACCAGTTTTACATTCCGATGCGCCTCTGCAGGTTTACTGTAACCCTTGTACCTTCACAGTGACGATGAAACACAGAAATTGCATCGGAATTAAATATAAAAGACACAATGCCGACTTAAGTACAAGAAAACAGAGTCTTCTTAGGGTCTATGTTATGAGCGCTTCCTGTGTCACCAGTTTTACATTCCGATGCACCTCTGCAGGGATACTGTATCCCTTGGACCTTCCCATTGACGATGAAACACAGAAATTTCATCGGAATTAAATAAAAGAGACACAATGCCGACTTAAGTACAGGAAGACTGAGTCTTCCTACTGTCTATGTTTGAGCGTTTCCTGTGTCACCAGTTTTACATTCCGATACACCTCTGCAGGTTTACTGTATCCATTGGACCTTCCCATTGACTATGAAACACAGAAATTTCATCGGAATTAAATAAAAGAGACACAATGCCAACTTAAGTACAGGAAGACTGAGTCTTCCGACTGTCAATGTTTGAGCGTTTCCTGTGTCAACAGTTTTACATTCCGATGCACCTCTGCAGGTTTACTGTAACCCTTGGACCTTCACAGTGACGATGAAACACAGAAATTGCATCGGAATTAAATATAAAACACACAATGCCGACCTAAGTACAAGAAAACTGAGTCTTCTTAGGGTCTATGTTAAGAGCGCTTCCTGTGTCACCAGTTTTACATTCCGATGCACCTCTGCAGGGATACTGTATCCCTTGGACATTCCCATTGACGATGAAACACAGAAATTGCATCGGAATTAAATGTAAGAGACACAATGCCGACTTAAGTACAGAAAGACTGAGTCTTCCTACTGTGTATGTTTTAAGGCGTTTCCTGCGACACCAATTTTACATTCCGATGCACCTCTGCAGGTTTACTGTATCCATTGGACCTTCCCATGGACGATGAAAAACAGAAATTGCATCGGAATTAAATATAAGAGACACAACTCCGACTTTGGTACAGGAAGACTGAGTCTTCCTACTGTCTATGTTTTCAGCATGTCCTGTGTCACCAGTTTTACATTCCGATGCGCCTCTGCAGGTTTACTGTAACCCTTGTACCTTCACAGTGACGATGAAACACAGAAATTGCATCGGAATTATGTATAAGAGACACAATGCCGTCTTAAGTACAGGAAGGCTGAGTCTTCCTACTGTCTATGTTTTGAGCGTTTCCTGAGTCACCAGTTTTACATTCCGATGCACCTCTGCAGGTTTACTGTATCCCTTGGATCTTCCCATTGACGATGAAACACAGAAATTGCATCGGAATTAAATATAAGAGACACAATGCCGACTTAAGTACAGGAACATTGAGTCTTCCTACTGTCTATGTTTTGAGCGTTTCCTGCGTCACCAGTTTTACATTCCGATGCACCTCTGCAGGTTTACTGTATCCATTGGACCTTCCCATTGACGATGAAACACAGAAAATACATCGGAATTAAATATTAAAGACACAACGTTGACTTAAGTACAAGAAAACTGAGTCTTCTTACGGTCTATGTTTTGATTGTTTCCAGTGTCACCAGTTTTACATTCCGATGCACCTCTGTAGGGTTACTGTATCCCTTGGACGTTCCCATTGACGATGAAACACAGAAATTGCATCGGAATGAAATATAGGAGACACAATGCCGACTTAATTACAGAAGGACTGTGTCTTCCTACTGTCTATGTTTTGAGCGTTTCCTGTGTCACCAGTTTTACATTCCGATGCACCTCTGCAGGTTTACAGTATCCATTGGACCTTCCCATTGACGATGAAACACAGAAATTGCATCGGAATTAAATATAAGAGACACAATGTCGACTTAGGTACAGAAATACTGAGTCTTCCTACTCTCTACGTTTTAAGCGTTTCCTGTGTCACCAGTTTTACATTCCGATGCGCCTCTGCAGGTTTACTGTAACCCTTGTACCTTCACAGTGACGATGAAACACAGAAATTGCATCGGAATTAAATATAAAAGACACAATGCCGACTTAAGTACAAGAAAACAGAGTCTTCTTAGGGTCTATGTTGTGAGCGCTTCCTGTGTCACCAGTTTTACATTCCGATGCACCTCTGCAGGGATACTGTATCCCTTGGACCTTCCCATTGACTATGAAACACAGAAATTTCATCGGAATTAAATAAAAGAGACACAATGCCGACTTAAGTACAGGAAGACTGAGTCTTCCGACTGTCAATGTTTGAGCGTTTCCTGTGTCAACAGTTTTACATTCCGATGCACCTCTGCAGGTTTACTGTAACCCTTGGACCTTCACAGTGACGATGAAACACAGAAATTGCATCGGAATTAAATATAAAACACACAATGCCGACCTAAGTACAAGAAAACTGAGTCTTCTTAGGGTCTATGTTATGAGCGCTTCCTGTGTCACCAGTTTTACATTCCGATGCACCTCTGCAGGGATACTGTATCCCTTGGACATTCCCATTGACGATGAAACACAGAAATTGCATCGGAATTAAATGTAAGAGACACAATGCCGACTTAAGTACAGAAAGACTGAGTCTTCCTACTGTGTATGTTTTAACGCGTTTCCTGCGACACCAATTTTACATTCCGATGCACCTCTGCAGGTTTACTGTATCCATTGGACCTTCCCATGGACGATGAAAAACAGAAATTGCATCGGAATTAAATATAAGAGACACAACTCCGACTTTGGTACAGGAAGACTGAGTCTTCCTACTGTCTATGTTTTCAGCATGTCCTGTGTCACCAGTTTTACATTCCGATGCGCCTCTGCAGGTTTACTGTAACCCTTGTCCCTTCACAATGACGATGAAACACAGAAATTGCATCGGAATTAAGTATGAGAGACACAATGCCGTCTTAAGTACAGGAAGGCTGAGTCTTCCTACTGTCTATGTTTTGAGCGTTTCCTGAGTCACCAGTTTTACATTCCGATGCACCTCTGCAGGTTTACTGTATCCCTTGGATCTTCCCATTGACGATGAAACACAGAAATTGCATCGGAATTATATATAAGAGACACAATGCCGACTTAAGTACAGGAACATTGAGTCTTCCTACTGTCTATGTTTTGAGCGTTTCCTGCGTCACCAGTTTTACATTCCGATGCACCTCTGCAGGTTTACTGTATCCATTGGACCTTCCCATTGACGATGAAACACAGAAAATACATCGGAATTAAATATAAGAGACACAATTCCGACTTATGTACAGGAAGTCTGAGTCTTCCTACTGTCTATGTTTTGAGCGTGTCCTGTGTCACCAGTTTTACTTTCCGATGCGCCTCTGCAGGTTTACTGTAACCCTTGGACCTTCACAGAGACGATGAAACACAGAAATTACATCGGAATTATATATAAGAAACACAACGTTGACATAGGTACAAGAAAACTGAGTCTTCTTACGGTCTATGTTTTGAGCGTTTCCTGTGTCACCAGTTTTACATTCCGATGCACCTCTGGAGGTTTACTTTATCCATTGGACCTTCCCGCTAACGATGAAACACAGAAAATGCATTGGAATTAAATATAAGAGACACAATGCCGACTGAAGTACAGGTATAATGAGTATTCTTTCTGTCTATGTTTTGAGCGTCTCCTGTGTCAGCAGTTTAAATTCCGATGCACCTCTGCAGGTTTACTGTATCCATTGGATCTTCCCATTGACGAAGAAACACAGAAATTGGATCGGAATTAAATATAAGAGACACAACGCCGACTTAAGTACAAGACAACTAAGTCTTCTTAGGGTCTATGTTTTGAACGCTTCCTGTGACACCAGTTTTACTATCCGATGCACCTCTGCAGGGTTACTGTATCCCTTGGACGTTCCCATTGACGATGAAACACAGAAATTGCATCGGAATTAAATATAAGAGACACAATGCCGACTTTAGAACAGGAAGGCTGAGTCTTCCTACTGTCTATGTTTTGAGCGTTTCCTGCGTCACCAGTTTTACATTCCGATGCACCTCTGCATGTTTGCTGTATCCATTGGACCTTCCCATTGACGATGAAACTCAGAAATTACATCGGAATTAAATATGAGAGACACAACGTTGACTTAAGTACAAGAAAACCGAGTCTTCTTACGGTCTATGTTTTGAGCGTTTCCAGTGTCACCAGTTTTACATTCCGATGCACCTCTTCAGGTTTACTGTATCCACTGGACCTTCCCACAGACGATAAAACACAGACATGGCATCGGAGTTAAATATAAGAGACACAATGCCGACTTAGGTACAGGAAGACTGAGTCTTCCTACTGTCTATGTTTTTAGCGAGTCCTGTGTCACCAGTTTTACATTCCGATCCACCTCTGCAGGTTATTGTATCCATTGGACCTTCCCATTAACGACGAAACACAGAAATTGCACCGGAATTAAATATAAGAGACACAATGCCGACTCAAGTACAGGAACATTGAGTCTTCCTACTGTCTATGTTTTGAGCGTTTCCAGTGTCACCAGTTTTACATTCCGATGCACCTCTGCAGGTTTACTGTATCCCTTGGACCTTCCCATTGACAACGAAACACAGAAATTGCATCGGAATTAAATATGAAACACACAATGCCGACCGAAGTACAAGAAAACTGAGTCTTCTTAGGGTCTATGTTATGAGCGCTTCCTGTGTCACCAGTTTTACATTCCGATGCACCTCTGCAGGGATACTGTATCCCTTGGACATTCCCAATGACGATGAAACACAGAAATTGCATCGGAATTAAATGTAAGAGACACAATGCCGACTTAAGTACAGAAAGACTGAGTCTTCCTACTGTGTATGTTTTAACGCGTTTCCTGCGACACCAATTTTACATTCCGATGCACCTCTGCAGGTTTACTGTATCCATTGGACCTTCCCATTGACGATGAAACACAGAAATTGCATCGGAATTAAATATAAGACACACAATGCCGACTTAAGTACAGGAACATTGAGTCTTCCTACTGTGTATGCTTTGAGCGTTTCCTGCGTCACCAGTTTTACATTCCGATGCACCACTTCAGTTTTACTGTATCCATTGGACCTTCCCATTGACGATGAAACACAGAAATTACATCGGAATTAAATATAAGAGACACAACGTTGACTTAGGTACAAGAAAACTGAGTCTTCTTACGGTCTATGATATGAGCGTTTCCAGTGTCACCAGTTTTACATTCCGATGCACCTCTGGAGGTTTACTTTATCCATTGGACCTTCCCATTGACGATGAAACACAGAAAATGCATAGGAATTAAATATAAGAGACACAATGCCGACTTAAGTACAGGTAGAATGACTATTCCTACTGTCTATGTTTTGAGCGTCTCCTGTGTCACCAGTTTAAATTTCGATCCACCTGTGCAGGTTTACTGTATCCATTGGATCTTCCCATTGACGAAGAAACACAGAAATTGCATCGGAATTAAATATAAGAGACACAACGCCGACTTAAGTACATGAAAATTAAGTCTTCTTAGGGTCTATGTTTTGAACGCTTCCTGTGTCACAAGTTTTACATTCCGATGCACCTCTGCAGGTTTACTGTATCCCTTGGATCTTCCCATTAACGATGAAACACAGAAATTGCATCGGAATTAAAAATAAGAGACACAATGGCGACTTTAGAACAGGAAGGCTGAGTCTTCCTACTGTCTATGGTTCAAATGGCTCTGAGCACTATGGGACTCAACATCTTAGGTCATAAGTCCCCTAGAACTTAGAACTACTTAAACCTAACTAACCTAAGGACATCACACACACCCATGCCCGAGGCAGGATTCGAACCTGCGACCGTAGCAGTCCCGCGGTTCCGGACTGCAGCGCCAGAACTGCTAGACCACCGCGGCCGGCTACTGTCTATGTTTTGAGCGTTTCCTGCGTCACCAGTTTTACATTCCGATGCACCTCTGCATGTTTACTGTATCCATTGGACCTTCCCATTGACGATGAAACACAGAAATTACATCGGAATTAAATATAACAGACACAACGTTGACTTAAGTACAAGAAAACTGAGTCTTCTTACGGTCTATGTTTTGAGGGATTCCAGTGTCACCAGTTTTACATTCCGATGCACCTCTGCAGGTTTACTGTATCCTTTGGACCTTCCCATGGACGATGAAACACAGACATTGCATCGGAGTTAAATATAAGAGACACAATGCCGACTTAGGTACAGGAAGACTGAGTCTTCCTACTGTCTATGTTTTGAGCGTGTCCTGTGACACCAGTTTTACATTCCGATCCACCTCTGCAGGTTTACTGTATCCATTGGACCTTCCCATTGACGACGAAACACAGAAATTGCATCGGATTTAAATATAAGAGACACAATGCCGACTTAAGTACAGGAAGGCTCAGTCTTCCTACTGTCTATGTTTTGAGCGTTTCCTGTGTCACCAGTTTTACATTCCGATGCACCTCTGCAGGTTTACTGTATCCCTTGGATCTTCCCATTGACGATGAAACACAGAAATTCCACCGGAATTAAATATAAGAGACACAATGACGACTTAAGTACAGGAACATTGAGTCTTCCTACTGTCTATGTTTTGGGCGTTTCCAGTGTCACCAGTTTTACATTCCGATGCACCTCTGCAGGTTTACTGTATCCATTGGACCTTCCCATGGACGATGAAACACAGAAATTGCATCGGAATTAGTATAAGAGACGCAACTCCGATTTAGGTACAGGAAGACTGAGTCTTCCTACTGTCTATGTTTTGAGCGTGTCCTGTGTCAGCAGTTTTACATTCCGATGCGCCTCTGCAGGTTTACTGTAACCCTTGTACCTTCTCAGTGACGATGAAACACAGAAATTGCATCGGAAATAAATATAAAAGACACAGTGCCGACTTAAGTACAAGAAAACTGAGTCTTCTTAGGGTCAATGTTATGAGCGCTTCCTGTGTCACCAGTTTTACATTCCGATGCACCTCTGCAGGGATACTGTATCCCTTGGACCTTCCCATTGACGATGAAACACAGAAATTTCATCGGAATTAAATATAAGGGTCACAATGCAGACTTAAGTACAGGAAGACTGAGTCTTCCGACTGTCAATGTTTGAGCGTTTCCTGTGTCAACAGTTTTACATTCCGATGCACCTCTGCAGGTTTAGTGTATCCATTGGACCTTCCCATTGACGATGAAACACAGAAAATGCATCGGAATTAAATATAAGAGACACAATGCCGACTTAAGTACAGGAAGACTGAGTCTTCCTACTGTCTATGTTTTGAGCGTTTCCTGTGTCACCAGTTTTACATTCCGATCCACCTCTGCAGGATTACTGTATCCCTTGGACTTTACCACTGACGATGAAACACAGAAATTGCATCGGAATTAAATATAAGAGACACAATTCCGACTTAGGTACAGGAAGACTGAGTCTTCCTACTGTCTATGTTTTGAGCGTGTCCTGTGTCACCAGTTTTACATTCCGATGCGCCTCTGCAGGTTTACTGTAACCCTTGGGCCTTCACAGTGACGATGAAACACAGAAATTGCATCGGAATTAAATATAAAACACACAATGCCGACCTAAGTACAAGAAAACTGAGTCTTCTTAGGGTCTATGTTATGAGCGCTTCCTGTGTCACCAGTTTTACATTCCGATGCACCTCTGCAGGGATACTGTATCCCTTGGACCTTCCCATTGACGATGAAACACAGAAAATGCATAGGAATTAAATATAAGAGACACAATGCCGACTTAAGTACAGGTAGAATGAGTATTCCTACTGTCTATGTTTTGAGCGTCTCCTGTGTCACCAGTTTAAATTTCGATCCACCTGTGCAGGTTTACTGTATCCATTGGATCTTCCCATTGACGAAGAAACACAGAAATTGCATCGGAATTAAATATAAGAGACACAACGCCGACTTAAGTACATGAAAATTAAGTCTTCTTAGGGTCTATGTTTTGAACGCTTCCTGTGTCACAAGTTTTACATTCCGATGCACCTCTGCAGTGTTACTGTATCCCTTGGACGTTCCCATTGACGATGAAACACAGAAATTGCATCGGAATTAAAAATAAGAGACACAATGGCGACTTTAGAACAGGAAGGCTGAGTCTTCCTACTGTCTATGTTTTGAGCGTTTCCTGTGTCACCAGTTTTACATTCCGATGCACCTCTGCAGGTTTACTGTATCCCTTGGACGTTCCCATTGACGATGAAACACAGAAATTACATCGGAATTAAATATAAGAGACACAATGCCGACTTTAGAACAGGAAGGCTGAGTCTTCCTACTGTCTATGTTTTGAGCGTTTCCTGCGTCACCAGTTTTACATTCCGATGCACCTCTGCATGTTTACTGTATCCATTGGACCTACCCATTGACGATGAAACACAGAAATTACATCGGAATTAAATATAACAGACACAACGTTGACTTAAGTACAAGAAAACTGAGTCTTCTTACGGTCTATGTTTTGAGGGTTTCCAGTGTCACCAGTTTTACATTCCGATGCACCTCTGCAGGTTTACTGTATCCTTTGGACCTTCCCATGGACGATGAAACACAGACATTGCATCGGAGTTAAATATAAGAGACACAATGCCGACTTAGGTACAGGAAGACTGAGTCTTCCTACTGTCTATGCTTTGAGCGTGTCCTGTGACACCAGTTTTACATTCCGATCCACCTCTGCAGGTTTACTGTATCCATTGGACCTTCCCATTGACGACGAAACACAGAAATTGCATTGGATTTAAATATAAGAGACACAATGCCGACTTAAGTACAGGAAGGCTGAGTCTTCCTACTGTCTATGTTTTGAGCGTTTCCTGTGTCACCAGTTTTACATTCCGATGCACCTCTGCAGGTTTACTGTATCCCTTGGATCTTCCCATTGACGATGAAACACAGAAATTCCACCGGAATTAAATATAAGAGACACAATGACGACTTAAGTACAGGAACATTGAGTCTTCCTACTGTCTATGTATTGGGCGTTTCCAGTGTCACCAGTTTTACATTCCGATGCACCTCTGCAGGTTTACTGTATCCATTGGACCTTCCCAATGACGATGAAACACAGAAATTACTTCGGAATTAAATATAAGAGACACAACGTTGAGTTAAGTACAAGAAAACTGAGTCTTCTTACGGTCTATGTTTTGAGCGTTTCCAGTGTCACCAGTTTTACATTCCGATGCACCTCTGCAGGTTTACTGTATCCATTGGACCTTCCCATGGACGATGAAAAACAGAAATTGCATCGGAATTAAATATAAGAGACACAACTCCGACTTAGGTACAGGAAGACTGAGTCTTCCTACTGTCTATGTTTTCAGCGTGTCCTGTGTCACGAGTTTTACATTCCGATGCGCCTCTGCAGGCTTACTGTAACCCTTGTACCTTCACAGTGACGATGAAACACAGAAATTGCATCGGAATTAAATATAAGAGACACAATGCCGTCTTAAGTACAGGAAGACTGAGTCTTCCTACTGTCTATGTTTTGAGCGTTTCCTGAGTCACCAGTTTTACATTCCGATGCACCTCTGCAGGTTTACTGTATCCCTTGGATCTTCCCATTGACGATGAAACACAGAAATTGCATCGGAATTAAATATAAGAGACACAATGCCGACTTAAGTACAGGAACATTGAGTCTTCCTACTGTCTATGTTTTGAGCGTTTCCTGCGTCACCAGTTTTACATTCCGATGCACCTCTGCAGGTTTACTGTATCCATTGGACCTTCCCATTGACGATGAAACACAGAAAATACATCGGAATTAAATATTAAAGACACAACGTTGACTTAAGTACAAGAAAACTGAGTCTTCTTACGGTCTATGTTTTGAGTGTTTCCAGTGTCACCAGTTTTACATTCCGATGCACCTCTGTAGGGTTACTGTATCCCTTGGAAGTTCCCATTGAGGATGAAACACAGAAACTGCATCGGAATTAAATATAGGAGACACAATGCCGACTTAATTACAGAAAGACTGAGTCTTCCTACTCTCTATGTTTTGAGCGTTTCCTGTGTCACCAGTTTTACATTCCGATGCACCTCTGCAGGTTTGCTGTATCACTTGCACCTTCCCATTGACAATGAAACACAGAAATTACATAGAATTAAATATAACAGACACAATGCCGACTTAAGTACAGGAAGACTGAGTCTTCTTACTGTCTATGCTTTGGGCGTTTCCTGTGTCACCAGTTTTACATTCCGATGCACTTCTGCAGGTTTACAGTATCCATTGGACCTTCCCATTGACGATGAAACACAGAAATTGCATCGGAATTAAATATAAGATACACAATGTCGACTTAGGTACAGAAATACTGAGTCATCCTACTCTCTAAGTTTAAAGAGTTTCCTGTGTCACCAGTTTTACAATCCGATGCACCTCTGCAGGTTTACTGTATCCCTTGGACTTGACCATTGACGATGAAACACAGAAATTGCATCGGAATTAAATATAAGAGACAGAATGCCGACTTAAGTACAGGAAGACTGAGTCTTCCTACTGTCAATGTTTGAGCGTTTCCTGTGTCACGAGTTTTACATTCCGATGAACTTCTGCTGGTTTACTGTATCCCTTGGATCTTCCCATTGACGATGAATCACAGAAATTGCATCGGAATTTAATATAAGAGACACAATGCCGACTTCAGTACAGGAAGACTGAGTCTTCCTACTGTCTATGTTTGAGTTTTTCCTGTGTCACCAGTTTTACATTCCGATGCACCTCTGCAGGTTTACTGTATCCATTGGACCTTCCCATTGACGATGAAACACAGAAAATGCATACGAATTAAATATAAGAGACACAATGCCGACTTAAATAGAGGAAAAATGAGTCTTCCTACTGTCTATGTATTGAGCGTTTCCTGTGTCAGCAGTTTTACATTCCGATCGACCTCTGCAGGTTTACTGTATCCATTGGACCTTCCCATTGACGAAGAAACACAGAAATTGCATCGGAATTAAATATAAGAGACACAACGCCGCCTTAAGTACAAGAAAACTGAGTCTTCTTAGGGTCTATGTTTTGAACGCTTCCTGTGTCACCAGTTTTACATTTCGATGCACCTCTGCAGGTTTACTGTATCCCTTTGACCTTCTCAAGTACGATGAAACACAGAAATTGCATCGGAATTAAATATAAGAGACACAATGCGGACTTTGGTACAGGAAGACTGAGTGTTCCTACTGTCTATGATTTGAGCGTTTCCTGTGTCACCAGTTTTACATTCCGATCCACCTCTGCAGGTTTACTGTATCCGTTGGACCTTCCAATTGACGTCGAAACACAGAAATTGCATCGGATTTAAATATAAGAGACACAATGCCGACTTAAGTACAGGAAGGCTGAGTCTTCCTTCTGTCTATGATTTGAGCGTTTCCTGTGTCACTAGTTTTACATTCCGATGCACCTCTGCAGGTTTACTGTATCCCTTGGATCTTCCCATTGACGATGAAACACAGAAATTACTTCGGAATTAAATATAAGAGACACAACGATGAGTTAAGTACAAGAAAACTGAGTCATCTTAGGGTCTATGTTATGAGCGCTTCCGGTGTCACCAGTTTTACATTTCGATGCGCCTCTGCAGGGATACTGTATCCCTTGGACCTTCCCATTGACGATGAAACACAGAAATTTCATCGGAATTAAATATAAGAGACACAATGCAGACTTAAGTACAGGAAGACTGAGTCTTCCGACTGTCAATGTTTGAGCGTTTCCTGTGTCAACAGTTTTACATTCCGATGCACCTCTGCAGGTTTAGTGTATCCATTAGACCTTCCCATTGACGATGAAACACAGAAAATGCATCGGTATTAAATAAAAGGGTCACAATGCCGACTTAAGTACAGGAAGACTGAAACTTCCTACTGTCTATGTTTTGAGCGTTTCCTGTGTCACCAGTTTTACATTCCGATCCACCTCTGCAGGTTTACTGTATCCCTTGGACTTTACCACTGACGATGAAACAAAGAAATTGCATCGGAATTAAATATACGAGACACAATTCCGACTTAGGTACAGGAAGACTGAGTCTTCCTACTGTCTATGTTTTGAGCGTTTCCTGTGTCACCAGTTTTACATTCCGATCCACCTCTGCAGGTTTACTGTATCCCTTGGACTTTACCACTGACGATGAAACACAGAAATTGCATCGGAATTAAATATAAGAGACACAATTCCGACTTAAGTACAGAAAGACTGAGTCTTCCTACTGTCTATGTTTTGAGCGTTTCCTGCGTCACCAGTTTTACATTCCGATGCACCTCTGCAGTTTTACTCTATCCATTGGACCTTCCCATTGACGATGAAACACAGAAATTACATCGAAATTAAATATAAGAGACACAACGTTGACTTAGGTACAAGAAAACTGAGTCTTCTTACGGTCTATGATATGAGCGTTTCCAGTGTCACCAGTTTTACATTACGATGCACCTCTGGAGGTTTACTTTATCCATTGGACCTTCCCATTGACGATGAAACACAGAAAATGCATAGGAATTAAATATAAGAGACACAATGCCGACTTAAGTACAGGTAGAATGAGTATTCCTACTGTCTATGTTTTGAGCGTCTCCTGTGTCACCAGTTTAAATTTCGATCCACCTGTGCAGGTTTACTGTATCCATTGGATCTTCCCATTGACGAAGAAACACAGAAATTGCATCGGATTTAAATATAAGAGACACAATGCCGACTTAAGTACAGGAAGGCTGAGTCTTCCTACTGTCTATGTTTTGGGCGTTTCCAGTGTCACCAGTTTTACATTCCGATGCTCCTCTGCAGGTTTACTGTATCCATTGGACCTTCCCATGGACGATGAAACACAGAAATTGCATCGGAATTAGTATAAGAGACGCAACTCCGACTTAGGTACAGGAAGACTGAGTCTTCCTACTGTCTATGTTTTGAGCGTGTCCTGTGTCAGCAGTTTTACATTCCGATGCGCCTCTGCAGGTTTACTGTAACCCTTGTACCTTCACAGTGACGATGAAACACAGAAATTGCATCGGAAATAAATATAAAAGACACAATGCCGACTTAAGTACAAGAAAACTGAGTCTTCTTAGGGTCTATGTTATGAGCGCTTCCTGTGTCACCAGTTTTACATTCCGATGCACCTCTGCAGTGTTACTGTATCCCTTGGACGTTCCCATTGACGATGAAACACAGAAATTGCATCGGAATTAAAAATAAGAGACACAATGGCGACTTTAGAACAGGAAGGCTGAGTCTTCCTACTGTCTATGTTTTGAGCGTTTCCTGTGTCACCAGTTTTACATTCCGATGCACCTCTGCAGGTTTACTGTATCCCTTGGACGTTCCCATTGACGATGAAACACAGAAATTACATCGGAATTAAATATAAGAGACACAATGCCGACTTTAGAACAGGAAGGCTGAGTCTTCCTACTGTCTATGTTTTGAGCGTTTCCTGCGTCACCAGTTTTACATTCCGATGCACCTCTGCATGTTTACTGTATCCATTGGACCTACCCATAGACGATGAAACACAGAAATTACATCGGAATTAAATATAACAGACACAACGTTGACTTAAGTACAAGAAAACTGAGTCTTCTTACGGTCTATGTTTTGAGGGTTTCCAGTGTCACCAGTTTTACATTCCGATGCACCTCTGCAGGTTTACTGTATCCTTTGGACCTTCCCATGGACGATGAAACACAGACATTGCATCGGAGTTAAATATAAGAGACACAATGCCGACTTAGGTACAGGAAGACTGAGTCTTCCTACTGTCTATGATTTGAGCGTGTCCTGTGACACCAGTTTTACATTCCGATCCACCTCTGCAGGTTTACTGTATCCATTGGACCTTCCCATTGACGACGAAACACAGAAATTGCATCGGATTTAAATATAAGAGACACAATGCCGACTTAAGTACAGGAAGGCTGAGTCTTCCTACTGTCTATGTTTTGGGCGTTTCCAGTGTCACCAGTTTTACATTCCGATGCACCTCTGCAGGTTTACTGTATCCATTGGACCTTCCCATGGACGATGAAACACAGAAATTGCATCGGAATTAGTATAAGAGACGCAACTCCGACTTAGGTACAGGATGACTGAGTCTTCCTACTGTCTATGTTTTGAGCGTGTCCTGTGTCAGCAGTTTTACATTCCGATGCGCCTCTGCAGGTTTACTGTAACCCTTGTACCTTCACAGTGACGATGAAACACAGAAATTGCATCGGAAATAAATATAAAAGACACAATGCCGACTTAAGTACAAGAAAACTGAGTCTTCTTAGGGTCTATGTTATGAGCGCTTCCTGTGTCACCAGTTTTACATTCCGATGCACCTCTGCAGGGATACTGTATCCCTTGGACCTTCCCATTGACGATGAAACACAGAAATTTCATCGGAATTAAATATAAGAGACACAATGCAGACTTAAGTACAGGAAGACTGAGTCTTCCGACTGTCAATGTTTGAGCGTTTCCTGTGTCAACAGTTTTACATTCCGATGCACCTCTGCAGGTTTAGTGTATCCATTGGACCTTCCCATTGACGATGAAACACAGAAAATGCATCGGAATTAAACATAAGAGACACAATGCCGACTTAAGTACAGGAAGACTGAGTCTTCCTACTGTCTATGTTTTGAGCGTTTCCTGTGTCACCAGTTTTACATTCCGATCCACCTCTGCAGGTTTACTGTATCCCTTGGACTTTACCACTGATGATGAAACACAGAAATTGCATCGGAATTAAATATAAGAGACACAATTCCGACTTAGGTACAGGAAGACTGAGACTTCCTACTGTCTATGTTTTGAGCGTGTCCTGTGTCACCAGTTTTACATTCCGATGCGCCTCTGCAGGTTTACTGTAACCCTTGGACCTTCACAGTGACGATGAAACACAGAAATTGCATCGGAATTAAATATAAAACACACAATGCCGACCTAAGTACAAGAAAACTGAGTCTTCTTAGGGTCTATGTTATGAGCGCTTCCTGTGTCACCAGTTTTACATTCCGATGCACCTCTGCAGTGATACTGTATCCCTTGGACATTCCCAATGACGATGAAACACAGAAATTGCATCGGAATTAAATGTAAGAGACACAATGCCGACTTAAGTACAGAAAGACTGAGTCTTCCTACTGTGTATGTTTTAACGCGTTTCCTGCGACACCAATTTTACATTCCGATGCACCTCTGCAGGTTTACTGTATCCATTGGACCTTCCCATTGACGAAGAAACACAGAAATTGCATCGGAATTAAATATAAGAGACACAACGCCGACTTAAGTACATGAAAATTAAGTCTTCTTAGGGTCTATGTTTTGAACGCTTCCTGTGTCACAAGTTTTACATTCCGATGCACCTCTGCAGTGTTACTGTATCCCTTGGACGTTCCCATTGACGATGAAACACAGAAATTGCATCGGAATTAAAAATAAGAGACACAATGGCGACTTTAGAACAGGAAGGCTGAGTCTTCCTACTGTCTATGTTTTGAGCGTTTCCTGTGTCACCAGTTTTACATTCCGATGCACCTCTGCAGGTTTACTGTATCCCTTGGACGTTCCCATTGACGATGAAACACAGAAATTACATCGGAATTAAATATAAGAGACACAATGCCGACTTTAGAACAGGAAGGCTGAGTCTTCCTACTGTCTATGTTTTGAGCGTTTCCTGCGTCACCAGTTTTACATTCCGATGCACCTCTGCATGTTTACTGTATCCATTGGACCTACCCATAGACGATGAAACACAGAAATTACATCGGAATTAAATATAACAGACACAACGTTGACTTAAGTACAAGAAAACTGAGTCTTCTTACGGTCTATGTTTTGAGGGTTTCCAGTGTCACCAGTTTTACATTCCGATGCACCTCTGCAGGTTTACTGTATCCTTTGGACCTTCCCATGGACGATGAAACACAGACATTGCATCGGAGTTAAATATAAGAGACACAATGCCGACTTAGGTACAGGAAGACTGAGTCTTCCTACTGTCTATGATTTGAGCGTGTCCTGTGACACCAGTTTTACATTCCGATCCACCTCTGCAGGTTTACTGTATCCATTGGACCTTCCCATTGACGACGAAACACAGAAATTGCATCGGATTTAAATATAAGAGACACAATGCCGACTTAAGTACAGGAAGGATGAGTCTTCCTACTGTCTATGTTTTGGGCGTTTCCAGTGTCACCAGTTTTACATTCCGATGCACCTCTGCAGGTTTACTGTATCCATTGGACCTTCCCATGGACGATGAAACACAGAAATTGCATCGGAATTAGTATAAGAGACGCAACTCCGACTTAGGTACAGGAAGACTGAGTCTTCCTACTGTCTATGTTTTGAGCGTGTCCTGTGTCAGCAGTTTTACATTCCGATGCGCCTCTGCAGGTTTACTGTAACCCTTGTACCTTCACAGTGACGATGAAACACAGAAATTGCATCGGAAATAAATATAAAAGACACAATGCCGACTTAAGTACAAGAAAACTGAGTCTTCTTAGGGTCTATGTTATGAGCGCTTCCTGTGTCACCAGTTTTACATTCCGATGCACCTCTGCAGGGATACTGTATCCCTTGGACCTTCCCATTGACGATGAAACACAGAAATTTCATCGGAATTAAATATAAGAGACACAATGCAGACTTAAGTACAGGAAGACTGAGTCTTCCGACTGTCAATGTTTGAGCGTTTCCTGTGTCAACAGTTTTACATTCCGATGCACCTCTGCAGGTTTAGTGTATCCATTGGACCTTCCCATTGACGATGAAACACAGAAAATGCATCGGAATTAAACATAAGAGACACAATGCCGACTTAAGTACAGGAAGACTGAGTCTTCCTACTGTCTATGTTTTGAGCGTTTCCTGTGTCACCAGTTTTACATTCCGATCCACCTCTGCAGGTTTACTGTATCCCTTGGACTTTACCACTGACGATGAAACACAGAAATTGCATCGGAATTAAATATAAGAGACACAATTCCGACTTAGGTACAGGAAGGCTGAGTCTTCCTTCTGTCTATGTTTTGAGCGTTTCCTGTGTCACTAGTTTTACATTCCGATGCACCTCTGCAGGTTTACTGTATCCCTTGGATCTTCCCATTGACGATGAAACACAGAAATTACTTCGGAATTAAATATAAGAGACACAACGATGAGTTAAGTACAAGAAAACTGAGTCATCTTAGGGTCTATGTTATGAGCGCTTCCGGTGTCACCAGTTTTACATTTCGATGCGCCTCTGCAGGGATACTGTATCCCTTGGACCTTCCCATTGACGATGAAACACAGAAATTTCATCGGAATTAAATATAAGAGACACAATGCAGACTTAAGTACAGGAAGACTGAGTCTTCCGACTGTCAATGTTTGAGCGTTTCCTGTGTCAACAGTTTTACATTCCGATGCACCTCTGCAGGTTTAGTGTATCCATTAGACCTTCCCATTGACGATGAAACACAGAAAATGCATCGGTATTAAATAAAAGGGTCACAATGCCGACTTAAGTACAGGAAGACTGAAACTTCCTACTGTCTATGTTTTGAGCGTTTCCTGTGTCACCAGTTTTACATTCCGATCCACCTCTGCAGGTTTACTGTATCCCTTGGACTTTACCACTGACGATGAAACAAAGAAATTGCATCGGAATTAAATATACGAGACACAATTCCGACTTAGGTACAGGAAGACTGAGTCTTCCTACTGTCTATGTTTTGAGCGTTTCCTGTGTCACCAGTTTTACATTCCGATCCACCTCTGCAGGTTTACTGTATCCCTTGGACTTTACCACTGACGATGAAACACAGAAATTGCATCGGAATTAAATATAAGAGACACAATTCCGACTTAAGTACAGAAAGACTGAGTCTTCCTACTGTCTATGTTTTGAGCGTTTCCTGCGTCACCAGTTTTACATTCCGATGCACCTCTGCAGTTTTACTCTATCCATTGGACCTTCCCATTGACGATGAAACACAGAAATTACATCGGAATTAAATATAAGAGACACAACGTTGACTTAGGTACAAGAAAACTGAGTCTTCTTACGGTCTATGATATGAGCGTTTCCAGTGTCACCAGTTTTACATTACGATGCACCTCTGGAGGTTTACTTTATCCATTGGACCTTCCCATTGACGATGAAACACAGAAAATGCATAGGAATTAAATATAAGAGACACAATGCCGACTTAAGTACAGGTAGAATGAGTATTCCTACTGTCTATGTTTTGAGCGTCTCCTGTGTCACCAGTTTAAATTTCGATCCACCTGTGCAGGTTTACTGTATCCATTGGATCTTCCCATTGACGAAGAAACACAGAAATTGCATCGGATTTAAATATAAGAGACACAATGCCGACTTAAGTACAGGAAGGCTGAGTCTTCCTACTGTCTATGTTTTGGGCGTTTCCAGTGTCACCAGTTTTACATTCCGATGCACCTCTGCAGGTTTACTGTATCCATTGGACCTTCCCATGGACGATGAAACACAGAAATTGCATCGGAATTAGTATAAGAGACGCAACTCCGACTTAGGTACAGGAAGACTGAGTCTTCCTACTGTCTATGTTTTGAGCGTGTCCTGTGTCAGCAGTTTTACATTCCGATGCGCCTCTGCAGGTTTACTGTAACCCTTGTACCTTCACAGTGACGATGAAACACAGAAATTGCATCGGAAATAAATATAAAAGACACAATGCCGACTTAAGTACAAGAAAACTGAGTCTTCTTAGGGTCTATGTTATGAGCGCTTCCTGTGTCACCAGTTTTACATTCCGATGCACCTCTGCAGTGTTACTGTATCCTTTGGACGTTCCCATTGACGATGAAACACAGAAATTGCATCGGAATTAAAAATAAGAGACACAATGGCGACTTTAGAACAGGAAGGCTGAGTCTTCCTACTGTCTATGTTTTGAGCGTTTCCTGTGTCACCAGTTTTACATTCCGATGCACCTCTGCAGGTTTACTGTATCCCTTGGACGTTCCCATTGACGATGAAACACAGAAATTACATCGGAATTAAATATAAGAGACACAATGCCGACTTTAGAACAGGAAGGCTGAGTCTTCCTACTGTCTATGTTTTGAGCGTTTCCTGCGTCACCAGTTTTACATTCCGATGCACCTCTGCATGTTTACTGTATCCATTGGACCTACCCATAGACGATGAAACACAGAAATTACATCGGAATTAAATATAACAGACACAACGTTGACTTAAGTACAAGAAAACTGAGTCTTCTTACGGTCTATGTTTTGAGGGTTTCCAGTGTCACCAGTTTTACATTCCGATGCACCTCTGCAGGTTTACTGTATCCTTTGGACCTTCCCATGGACGATGAAACACAGACATTGCATCGGAGTTAAATATAAGAGACACAATGCCGACTTAGGTACAGGAAGACTGAGTCTTCCTACTGTCTATGATTTGAGCGTGTCCTGTGACACCAGTTTTACATTCCGATCCACCTCTGCAGGTTTACTGTATCCATTGGACCTTCCCATTGACTACGAAACACAGAAATTGCATCGGATTTAAATATAAGAGACACAATGCCGACTTAAGTACAGGAAGGATGAGTCTTCCTACTGTCTATGTTTTGGGCGTTTCCAGTGTCACCAGTTTTACATTCCGATGCACCTCTGCAGGTTTACTGTATCCATTGGACCTTCCCATGGACGATGAAACACAGAAATTGCATCGGAATTAGTATAAGAGACGCAACTCCGACTTAGGTACAGGAAGACTGAGTCTTCCTACTGTCTATGTTTTGAGCGTGTCCTGTGTCAGCAGTTTTACATTCCGATGCGCCTCTGCAGGTTTACTGTAACCCTTGTACCTTCACAGTGACGATGAAACACAGAAATTGCATCGGAAATAAATATAAAAGACACAATGCCGACTTAAGTACAAGAAAACTGAGTCTTCTTAGGGTCTATGTTATGAGCGCTTCCTGTGTCACCAGTTTTACATTCCGATGCACCTCTGCAGGGATACTGTATCCCTTGGACCTTCCCATTGACGATGAAACACAGAAATTTCATCGGAATTAAATATAAGAGACACAATGCAGACTTAAGTACAGGAAGACTGAGTCTTCCGACTGTCAATGTTTGAGCGTTTCCTGTGTCAACAGTTTTACATTCCGATGCACCTCTGCAGGTTTAGTGTATCCATTGGACCTTCCCATTGACGATGAAACACAGAAAATGCATCGGAATTAAACATAAGAGACACAATGCCGACTTAAGTACAGGAAGACTGAGTCTTCCTACTGTCTATGTTTTGAGCGTTTCCTGTGTCACCAGTTTTACATTCCGATCCACCTCTGCAGGTTTACTGTATCCCTTGGACTTTACCACTGATGATGAAACACAGAAATTGCATCGGAATTAAATATAAGAGACACAATTCCGACTTAGGTACAGGAAGACTGAGACTTCCTACTGTCTATGATTTGAGCGTGTCCTGTGTCACCAGTTTTACATTCCGATGCGCCTCTGCAGGTTTACTGTAACCCTTGGACCTTCACAGTGACGATGAAACACAGAAATTGCATCGGAATTAAATATAAAACACACAATGCCGACCTAAGTACAAGAAAACTGAGTCTTCTTAGGGTCTATGTTATGAGCGCTTCCTGTGTCACCAGTTTTACATTCCGATGCACCTCTGCAGGGATACTGTATCCCTTGGACATTCCCAATGACGATGAAACACAGAAATTGCATCGGAATTAAATGTAAGAGACACAATGCCGACTTAAGTACAGAAAGACTGAGTCTTCCTACTGTGTATGTTTTAACGCGTTTCCTGCGACACCAATTTTACATTCCGATGCACCTCTGCAGGTTTACTGTATCCATTGGACCTTCCCATTGACGAAGAAACACAGAAATTGCATCGGAATTAAATATAAGAGACACAACGCCGACTTAAGTACATGAAAATTAAGTCTTCTTAGGGTCTATGTTTTGAACGCTTCCTGTGTCACAAGTTTTACATTCCGATGCACCTCTGCAGTGTTACTGTATCCCTTGGACGTTCCCATTGACGATGAAACACAGAAATTGCATCGGAATTAAAAATAAGAGACACAATGGCGACTTTAGAACAGGAAGGCTGAGTCTTCCTACTGTCTATGTTTTGAGCGTTTCCTGTGTCACCAGTTTTACATTCCGATGCACCTCTGCAGGTTTACTGTATCCCTTGGACGTTCCCATTGACGATGAAACACAGAAATTACATCGGAATTAAATATAAGAGACACAATGCCGACTTTAGAACAGGAAGGCTGAGTCTTCCTACTGTCTATGTTTTGAGCGTTTCCTGCGTCACCAGTTTTACATTCCGATGCACCTCTGCATGTTTACTGTATCCATTGGACCTACCCATAGACGATGAAACACAGAAATTACATCGGAATTAAATATAACAGACACAACGTTGACTTAAGTACAAGAAAACTGAGTCTTCTTACGGTCTATGTTTTGAGGGTTTCCAGTGTCACCAGTTTTACATTCCGATGCACCTCTGCAGGTTTACTGTATCCTTTGGACCTTCCCATGGACGATGAAACACAGACATTGCATCGGAGTTAAATATAAGAGACACAATGCCGACTTAGGTACAGGAAGACTGAGTCTTCCTACTGTCTATGATTTGAGCGTGTCCTGTGACACCAGTTTTACATTCCGATCCACCTCTGCAGGTTTACTGTATCCATTGGACCTTCCCATTGACTACGAAACACAGAAATTGCATCGGATTTAAATATAAGAGACACAATGCCGACTTAAGTACAGGAAGGATGAGTCTTCCTACTGTCTATGTTTTGGGCGTTTCCAGTGTCACCAGTTTTACATTCCGATGCACCTCTGCAGGTTTACTGTATCCATTGGACCTTCCCATGGACGATGAAACACAGAAATTGCATCGGAATTAGTATAAGAGACGCAACTCCGACTTAGGTACAGGAAGACTGAGTCTTCCTACTGTCTATGTTTTGAGCGTGTCCTGTGTCAGCAGTTTTACATTCCGATGCGCCTCTGCAGGTTTACTGTAACCCTTGTACCTTCACAGTGACGATGAAACACAGAAATTGCATCGGAAATAAATATAAAAGACACAATGCCGACTTAAGTACAAGAAAACTGAGTCTTCTTAGGGTCTATGTTATGAGCGCTTCCTGTGTCACCAGTTTTACATTCCGATGCACCTCTGCAGGGATACTGTATCCCTTGGACCTTCCCATTGACGATGAAACACAGAAATTTCATCGGAATTAAATATAAGAGACACAATGCAGACTTAAGTACAGGAAGACTGAGTCTTCCGACTGTCAATGTTTGAGCGTTTCCTGTGTCAACAGTTTTACATTCCGATGCACCTCTGCAGGTTTAGTGTATCCATTGGACCTTCCCATTGACGATGAAACACAGAAAATGCATCGGAATTAAACATAAGAGACACAATGCCGACTTAAGTACAGGAAGACTGAGTCTTCCTACTGTCTATGTTTTGAGCGTTTCCTGTGTCACCAGTTTTACATTCCGATCCACCTCTGCAGGTTTACTGTATCCCTTGGACTTTACCACTGACGATGAAACACAGAAATTGCATCGGAATTAAATATAAGAGACACAATTCCGACTTAGGTACAGGAAGACTGAGACTTCCTACTGTCTATGTTTTGAGCGTGTCCTGTGTCACCAGTTTTACATTCCGATGCGCCTCTGCAGGTTTACTGTAACCCTTGGACCTTCACAGTGACGATGAAACACAGAAATTGCATCGGAATTAAATATAAAACACACAATGCCGACCTAAGTACAAGAAAACTGAGTCTTCTTAGGGTCTATGTTATGAGCGCTTCCTGTGTCACCAGTTTTACATTCCGATGCACCTCTGCAGGGATACTGTATCCCTTGGACATTCCCAATGACGATGAAACACAGAAATTGCATCGGAATTAAATGTAAGAGACACAATGCCGACTTAAGTACAGAAAGACTGAGTCTTCCTACTGTGTATGTTTTAACGCGTTTCCTGCGACACCAATTTTACATTCCGATGCACCTCTGCAGGTTTACTGTATCCATTGGACCTTCCCATTGACGATGAAACACAGAAATTGCATCGGAATTAAATATAAGAAACAGAATGCCGACTTAAGTACAGGAACATTGAGTCTTCCTACTGTGTATGTTTTGAGCGTTTCCTGCGTCACCAGTTTTACATTCCGATGCACCTCTGCAGTTTTACTGTATCCATTGGACCTTCCCATTGACGATGAAACACAGAAATTACATCGGAATTAAATATAAGAGACACAACGTTGACTTAGGTACAAGAAAACTGAGTCTTCTTACGGTCTATGATTTGAGCGTTTCCAGTGTCACCAGTTTTACATTCCGATGCACCTCTGGAGGTTTACTTTATCCATTGGACCTTCCCATTGACGATGAAACACAGAAAATGCATAGGAATAAAATATAAGAGACACAATGCCGACTTAAGTACAGGTAGAATGAGTACTCCTACTGTCTATGTTTTGAGCGTCTCCTGTGTCACCAGTTTAAATTTCGATCCACCTCTGCAGGTTTACTGTATAAATTGGATCTTCCCATTGACATAGAAACACAGAAATTGCATCGGAATTAAATATAAGAGACACAACGCCGACTTAAGTACATGAAAATTAAGTCTTCTTAGGGTCTATGTTTTGAACGCTTCCTGTGTCACAAGTTTTACATTCCGATGCACCTCTGCAGTGTTACTGTATCCCTTGGACCTTCCCATTGACGATGAAACACAGAAATTGCATCGGAATTAAAAATAAGAGACACAATGGCGACTTTACAACAGGAAGGCTGAGTCTTCCTACTGTCTATGTTTTGAGCGTTTCCTGTGTCACCACTTTTACATTCCGATGCACCTCTGCAGGTTTACTGTATCCCTTGGACGTTCCCATTGACGATGAAACACAGAAATTACATCGGAATTAAATATAAGAGACACAATGCCGACTTTAGAACAGGAAGGCTGAGTCTTCCTACTGTCTATGTTTTTAGCGTTTCCTGCGTCACCAGTTTTACATTCCGATGCACCTCTGCATGTTTACTGTATCCATTGGACCTACCCATTGACGATGAAACACAGAAATTACATCGGAATTAAATATAACAGACACAACGTTGACTTAAGTACAAGAAAACTGAGTCTTCTGACGGTCTATGTTTTGAGGGTTTCCAGTGTCACCAGTTTTACATTCCGATGCACCTCTGCAGGTTTACTGTATCCTTTGGACCTTCCCATGGACGATGAAACACAGACATTGCATCGGAGTTATATATAAGAGACACAATGCCGACTTAGGTACGGGAAGACTGAGTCTTCCCACTGTCTATGTTTTGAGCGTGTCCTGTGACACCAGTTTTACATTCCGATCCACCTCTGCAGGTTTACTGTATCCATTGGACCTTCCCATTGACGACGAAACACAGAAATTGCATCGGATTTAAATATAAGAGACACAATGCCGACTTAAGTACAGGAAGGCTGAGTCTTCCTACTGTCTATGTTTTGAGCGTTTCCTGTGTCACCAGTTTTACATTCCGATGCACCTCTGCAGGTTTACTGTATCCATTGGACCTTCCCATTGACGATGAAACACAGAAATTACTTCGGAATTAAATATAAGAGACACAACGTTGAGTTAAGTACAAGAAAACAAAGTCTTCTTACGGTCTATGTTTTGAGCGTTTCCAGTGTCACCAGTTTTACATTCCGATGCACCTCTGCAGGTTTACTGTATCCATTGGACCTTCCCATGGACGATGAGAAACAGAAATTGCATCGGAATTAAATATAAGAGACACAACTCCGACTTAGGTACAGGAAGACTGAGTCTTCCTACTGTCTATGTTTTCAGCGTGTCCTGTGTCACCAGTTTTACATTCCGATGCGCCTCTGCAGGTTTACTGTAACCCTTGTACCTTCACAGTGACGATGAAACACAGAAATTGCATCGGAATTAAATATAAGAGACACAATGCCGTCTTAAGTACAAGAAGGCTGAGTCTTCCTACTGTCTATGTTTTGAGCGTTTCCTGAGTCACCAGTTTTACATTCCGATGCACCTCTGCAGGTTTACTGTATCCCTTGGACCTTCCCATTGACGATGAAACACAGAAATTGCATCGGAATTAAATATAGGAGACACAATGCCGACTTAATTACAGAAAGACTGAGTCTTCCTACTGTCTATGTTTTGAGCGTTTCCTGTGTCACCAGTTTTACATTCCGATGCACCTCTGCAGGTTTGCTGTATCACTTGCACCTTCCCATTGACAATGAAACACAGAAATTACATAGAATTAAATATAACAGACACAATGCCGACTTAAGTACAGGAGGACTGAGTCTTCTTACTGTCTATGCTTTGGGCGTTTCCTGTGTCACCAGTTTTACCTTCCGATGCACCTCTGCAGGTTTACAGTATCCATTGGACCTTCCCATTGACGATGAAACACAGAAATTGCATCGGAATTAAATATAAGAGACACAATGTCGACTTAGGTACAGATATACTGAGTCTTCCTACTCTCTACGTTTTAAGCGTTTCCTGTGTCACCAGTTTTACATTCCGATGCACCTCCTAGGTTTACTGTATCCATTGGACCTTCCCATTGACGATGAAACACATAAAATGCATACGAATTAAATATAAGAGACACAAGGCCGACTTAAATACAGGAAAAATGAGTCTTCCTACTGTCTACGGTTTGAGCGTTTCCTGTGTCAGCAGTTTTACATTCCGATCGACCTCTGCAGGTTTACTGTATCCGTTGGACCTTCCCATCGACGAAGAAACACAGAAATTGCATCGGAATTAAATATAAGAGACACAACGCCGACTTAAGTACAAGAAAACTGAGTCTTCTTAGGGTCTATGTTTTGAACGCTTCCTGTGTCACCAGTTTTACATTTCGATGCACCTCTGCAGGTTTACTGTATCCCTTTGACCTTCTCATGTACGATGAAACACAGAAATTGCATCGGAATTAAATATAAGAGACACAACGCGGACTTTGGTACAGGAAGACTGAGTCTTCCTACTGTCTATGATTTGAGCGTTACCTGTGTCACCAGTTTTACATTCCGATCCGCCTCTGCAGGTTTACTGTATCCATTGGACCTTCCCATTGACGACGAAACACAGAAATTGCATCGGATTTAAATATAAGAGACACAATGCAGACTTAAGTACAGGAAGGCTGAGTCTTCCTTCTGTCTATGTTTTGAGCGTTTCCTGTGTCACCAGTTTTACATTCCGATGCACCTCTGCAGGTTTTCTGTATCCCTTGGATCTTCCCATTGACGATGAAACACAGAAATTGGACCGGAATTATATATAATAGACACAATGCCGACTTAAGTACAGGAACATTGAGTCTTCTTACCGTCTATGATTTGAGCGTTTCCTGCGTCACCAGTTTTACATTCCGATGCACCTCTGCAGCTTTACTGTATCCCTTGGACTTTACCATTGACGATGAAACACAGAAATTGCATCGGAATTAAATATAAGAGACACAATTCCGACTTAGGTACAGGAAGTCTGAGTCTTCCTACTGTCTATGTTTTGAGCGTGTCCTGTGTCACCAGTTTTACATTCCGATGTGCCTCTGCAGGTTTACTGTAACCCTTGGACCTTCACGGTGACGATGAAACACAGAAATTGCATCGGAATTAAATATAAAAGACACAATGCCGACCTAAGTACAAGAAAACTGAGTCTTCTTAGGGTCTATGTTATGAGCGCCTCCTGTGTCACCAGTTTTACATTCCGATGCACCTCTGCAGGGTTACTGTATCCCATGGACCTTCCCATTGACGATGAAACACAGAAATTGCATCGGAATTGAATATAAGAGACACAATGCCGACTTAGGTACAGGAAGACTGAGTCTTCCTACTGTCTATGTTTTGGGCGTGTCCTGTGTCACCAGTTTTACATTCCGATGCATCTCTGTAGGGTTACTGTATCCCTTGGACGTTCCCATTGACGATGAAACACAGAAATTGCATCGGAATTAAATATAAGAGACACAATGCCGAATTAATTACAGAAAGACTGAGTCTTCCTACTGTCTATGTTTTGAGCGTTTCCTGTGTCACCAGTTTTACATTCCGATGCACCTCTGCAGGTTTACTGTATCCCTTGGATCTTCCCAGTGACGATGAAACACAGAAATTGCATCGGAATTAAATATAAGAGACACAATGCCGACTTAAGTACAGGAACATTGAGTCTTCCTACTGTCTATGCTTTGAGCGTTTCCTGCGTCACCAGTTTTACATTCCGATGCAATTCTGCAGGTTTACTGTATCCATTGGACCTTCCCATTGACGATGAAACACAGAAATTACATCGGCATTATATATAAGAGACACAACGTTGACTTAGGTACAAGAAAAATGAGTCATCTTACGGTCTATGTTTTGAGCGTTTCCTGTGTCACCAGTTTTACATTCCGATGCACCTCTGGAGCTTTACTTTATCCATTGGACCTTCCCGCTAACGATGAAACACAGAAAATGCATAGGAATTAAATATAAGAGACACAATGCCGACTGAAGTACAGGTATAATGAGTATTCCTTCTGTCTATGTTTTGAGCGTCTCCCGTGTCACCAGTTTAAATTCCGATCCACCTCTGCAGGTTTACTGTATCCATTGGATCTTCCCATTGACGAAGAAACACAGAAATTGGATCGGAATTAAATATAAGAGACACAACGCCGACTTAAGTACAAGAAAACTAAGTCTTCTTAGGGTCTATGTTTTGAACGCTTCCTGTGACACCAGTTTTACTATCCGATGCACCTCTGCAGGGTTACTGTAATCCTTGGACGTTCCCATTGACGATGAAACACAGAAATTGCATTGGAATTAAATATAAGAGACACAATGCCGACTTTAGAACAGGAAGGCTGAGTCTTCCTACTGTCTATGTTTTGAGCGTTTCCTGCGTCACCAGTGTTACATTCCCATGCACCTCTGCAGGTTTACTGTATCCATTGGACCTTCCCATTGACGATGAAACACAGAAATTACTTCGGAATTAAATATAAGAGACACAACGTTGAGTTAAGTACAAGAAAACTGAGTCTTCTTACGGTCTATGTTTTGAGCGTTTCCAGTGTCACCAGTTTTACATTCCGATGCACCTCTGCAGGTTTACTGTATCCATTGGACCTTCCCATTGACGATGAAACACAGAAATTACATCGGAATTAAATATAAGAGACACAACGTTGACTTAGGTACAAGAAAACTGAGTCTTCTTACGGTCTATGTTTTGAGCGTTTCCAGTGTCACCAGTTTTACATTCCGATGCACCTCTGGAGGTCTATTTTATCCATTGGACCTTCCCATTGACGATGAAACACAGAAAATGCATAGGAATTAAATATATGAGACACAATGCCGACTTAGATACTGGAAGACTGAGTGTTCCTACTGTCTATGTTTTGAGCGTGTCCTGTGTCACCAGTTTTACATTCCGATCCACCTCTGCAGGTTTACTGTATCCATTGGACCTTCCCATTGACGACGAAACACAGAAATTGCATCGGATTTAAATATAAGAGATACAATGCCGAATTAAGTACAGGAGGGCTGAGTCTTCCTACTGTCTATGTTTTGAGCGTTTCCTGTGTCACCAGTTTTACATTCCGATGCACCTCTGCAGGTTTACTGTATCCCTTGGATCTTCCCATTGACGATGAAACACAGAAATTGCACCGGAATTAAATATAAGAGACACAATGCCGACTTAAGTACAGGAACATTGAGTCTTCCTACTGTCTATGTTTTGAGCGTTTCCAGTGTCACCAGTTTTACATTCCGATGCACCTCCGCAGGTTTACTGTATCCATTGACGATGAAACACAGAAATTACTTCGGAATTAAATATAAGAGACACAACGTTGAGTTAAGTACAAGAAAACTGAGTCTTCTTACGGTCTATGTTTTGAGCGTTTCCAGTGTCACCAGTTTTACATTCCGATGCACCTCTGCAGGTTTACTGTATCCATTGGACCTTCCCATTGACGATGAAACACAGAAATTACATCGGAATTAAATATAACAGACACAACGTTGACTTAGGTACAAGAAAACTGAGTCTTCTTACGGTCTATGTTTTGAGCGTTTCCAGTGTCACCAGTTTTACATTCCGATGCACCTCTGGAGGTTTACTTTATCCATTCGACCTTCCCATTGACGATGAAACAGAAAATGCATAGGAATTAAATATAGGAGATACAATGCTGACTTAGGTACAGGAAGACTGAGTCTTCCTACTGTCTATGTTTTGAGCGTGTCCTGTGTCACCAGTTTTACATTCCGATCCACCTCTGCAGGTTTACTGTATCCATTGGACCTTCCCATTGACGACGAAACACAGAAATTGCATCGGATTTAAATATAAGAGACACAATGCCGACTTAAGTACAGGAGGGCTGAGTCTTCTTACTGTCTATGTTTTGAGCGTTTCCTGTGTCACCAGTTTTACATTCCGTTGCACCTCTGCAGGTTTACTGTATCCCTTGGATCTTCCCATTGACGATGAAACACAGAAATTGCACCGGAATTAAATATAAGAGACTCAATGCCGACTTAAGTACAGGAACATTGAGTCTTCCTACTGTCTATGTTTTGAGCGTTTCCAGTGTCACCAGTTTTACATTCCGATGCACCTCTGCAGGTTTACTGTATCCATTGGACCTTCCCATTGACGATGAAACACAGAAATTACTTCGGTATTAAATATAAGAGACACAACGTTGAGTTAAGTACAAGAAAACTGAGTCTTCTTACGGTCTATGTTTTGAGCGTTTCCAGTGTCACCAGTTTTACATTCCGATGCACCTCTGCAGGTTTACTGTAACCCTTGTACCTTCACAGTGACGATGAAACACAGAAATTGCATCGGAATTAAATATAAAAGACACAATGCCGACTTAAGTACAAGAAAACTGAGTCTCCTTAGGGTCTATGTTATGAGCGCTTCCTGTGTCACCAGTTTTACATTCCGATGTACCTCTGCAGGGATACTGTATCCCTTGGACCTTCCCATTGAAGATGAAACACAGAAATTTCATCGGAATTAAATATAAGAGACACAATGCCGACTTAAGTACAGAAAGACTGAGTTTTCCTACTGTCTATGTTTTGAGCGTTTCCCGTGTCACCAGTTTTACATTCCGATGCACCTCTGCAGGTTTACTGTATCCCTTGGATTTTCCCATTGACGATGAAACACAGAAATTGCATCGGAATTAAATATAAGAGACACAATGCCGTCTTAAGTATAGGAAGGCTGAGTCTTCCTACTGTCTATGTTTTGAGCGTTTCCTGAGTCACCAATTTTACATTCCGATGCACCTCTGCAGGTTTACTGTATCCCTTGGATCTTCCCATTGACGATGAAACACAGAAATTGCATCGGAATTAAATATAAGAGACACAATGCCGACTTAAGTACAGGAACATTGAGTCTTCCTACTGCCTATGTTTTGAGCGTTTCCTGCGTCACCAGTTTTACATTCCGATGCACCTCTGCAGGTTTACTGTATCCATTGGACCTTCCCATTGACGATGAAACACAGAAAATACATCGAAATTAAATATAAAAGACACAACGTTGACTTAGGTACAAGAAAACTGAGTCTTCTTACGGTCTATGTTTTGAGCGTTTCCAGTGTCACCAGTTTTACATTCCGATGCACCTCTTGAGGTTTTCTTTATCCATTGGACCTTCCCATGGACGATGAAACACAGAAATTGCATCGGAATTAAATATAAGAGACACAATGCCGACTTAGGTACAGGAAGACTGAGTCTTCCTACTGTCTATGTTTTGAGCGTGTCCTGTGTCACCAGTTTTACATTCCGATGCACCTCTGTAGGGTTACTGTATCCCTTGGACGTTCCCATTGACGATGAAACACAGAAATTGCATCGGAATTAAATATAGGAGACACAATGCCGACTTAATTACAGAAAGACTGAGTCTTCCTACTGTCTATGTTTTGAGCGTTTCCTGTGTCCCCAGTTTTACATTCCGATGCACATATGCAGGTTTACTGTATCCCTTGTACCTTCCCATTGACAATGAAGCACAGAAATTACATAGAATTAAATATAACAGACACAATGCCGACTTAGGTACAGGAAGACTGAGTCTTCTTACTGTCTATGTTTTGAGCGTTTCCTGTGTCACCAGTTTTACATTCCGAGGCATTTCTGCAGGTTTACAGTATCCATTGGACCTTCCCATTGACGATGAAACACAGAAATTGCATCGGAATTAAATATAAGAGACTCAATGGCGATATAAGTACAGAAATACTGAGTCTTCCTAATCTCTACGTTTTAAGCGTTTCCTGTGTCACCAGTTTTACATTCCGATGCACCTCTGCAGGTTTACTGTATCCCTTGGACTTTACCATTGACGATGAAACACAGAAATTGCATCGGAATTAAATATAAGAGACACAATGCCGACTTCAGTACAGGAAGACTGAGTCTTCCTACTGTCAATGTTTGAGCGTTTCCTGTGTCACCAGTTTTACATTCCGATGCAATTCTGCAGGTTTTCTGTATCCCTTGGATCTTACCATTGACGATGAATCACAGAAATTGCATCGAAATTAAATATAAGAGACACAATGCCGACTTCAGTACAGGAAGACTGAGTCTTCCTACTGTCTATGTTTGAGCTTTTCCTGTGTCACCAGTTTTACATTCCGATGCACCTCTGCAGGGATACCGTATCCCTTGGACCTTCCCATTGAAGATGAAACACAGAAATTTCATCGGAATTAAATATAAGAGACACAATGCCGACTTAAGTACAGAAAGACTGAGTTTTCCTACTGTCTATGTTTTGAGCGTTTCCTGTGTCACCAGTTTTACATTCCGATG
Source organism: Schistocerca nitens (assembly GCF_023898315.1). NCBI lineage: Eukaryota > Metazoa > Arthropoda > Insecta > Orthoptera > Acrididae > Schistocerca > Schistocerca nitens. The sequence continues at coordinate 11,220,004 of NW_026045897.1, read as the reverse complement.
CACCTCTGCAGGTTTACTGTATCCCTTGGATTTTCCCATTGACGATGAAACACAGAAATTGCATCGGAATTAAATATAAGAGACACAATGCCGTCTTAAGAATAGGAAGGCTGAGTCTTCCTACTGTCTATGTTTTGAGCGTTTCCTGAGTCACCAGTTTTACATTCCGATGCACCTCTGCAGGTTTACTGTATCCCTTGGATCTTCCCATTGACGATGAAACACAGAAATTGCATCGGAATTAAATATAAGAGACACAATGCCGACTTAAGTACAGGAACATTGAGTCTTCCTACTGTCTATGTTTTGAGCGTTTCCTGCGTCACCAGTTTTACATTCCGATGCACCTCTGCAGGTTTACTGTATCCATTGGACCTTCCCATTGACGATGAAACACAGAAAATACATCGAAATTAAATATAAAAGACACAACGTTGACTTAGGTACTAGAAAACTGAGTCTTCTTACGGTCTATGTTTTGAGTGTTTCCAGTGTCACCAGGTTTACATTCCGATGCACCTCTTGAGGTTTTCTTTATCCATTGGACCTTCCCATGGACAATGAAACACAGAAATTGCATCGGAATTAAATATAAGAGACACAATGCCGACTTAGGTACAGGAAGACTGAGTCTTCCTACTGTCTATGTTTTGAGCGTGTCCTGTGTCACCAGTTTTACATTCCGATGCAACTCTGTAGGGTTACTGTATCCCTTGGACGTTCCCATTGACGATGAAACACAGAAATTGCATCGGAATTAAATATAAGAGACACAACGCCGACTTAAGTACAGGAAAAATGAGTCTTCCTACTGGCTATGTTTGGAGCGTTTCCTGTGTCACCAGTTTTATATTCCGATCCACCTCTGCAGGTTTACTGTATCCACTGGACATTCCCATTGACGAAGAAACACAGATATTGCATCGGAATTAAATATAAGAGACACAACGCCGACTTAAGTACAAGAAAACTGAGTCTTCTTAGGGTCTATGTTTTGAACGCTTCCTGTGTCACCAGTTTTACATTCTGATGCACCTCTGCAGGTTTACTGTATCCCTTTGACCTTCTCATGTACGATGAAACACAGAAATTGCATCGGAATTAAATATAAGAGACACAATGCCGACTTAGGTACAGGAAGACTGAGTCTTCCTACTGTCTATGTTTTGAGCGCTTCCTGTGTCACCAGTTTTACATTCCGATGCACCTCTGCAGCGTTATTGTATCCCTTGGACCTGAGTCTTCCTACTGTCTATGTTTTGAGCGCTTCCTGTGTCACCAGTTTTACATTCCGATGCACCTCTGCAGCGTTATTGTATCCCTTGGACCTTCCCATTGACGATTGAAACACAGAAATTGCATCGGAATTAAATATAAGAGACACAATGCCGACATAAGTACAGAAAGACTGAGTCTTCCTACTGTCTATGTTTTGAGCGTTTCCTGTCTCACCAGTTTTACATTCCGATGCACCTCTGCAGGTTTACTGTATCCTTTGGACCTTCCCATGGACGATGAAACACAGACATTGCATCGGAGTTAAATATAAGAGACACAATGCCGACTTAGGTACAGGAAGACTGAGTCTTCCTACTGTCTATGATTTGAGCGTGTCCTGTGACACCAGTTTTACATTCCGATCCACCTCTGCAGGTTTACTGTATCCATTGGACCTTCCCATTGACTACGAAACACAGAAATTGCATCGGATTTAAATATAAGAGACACAATGCCGACTTAAGTACAGGAAGGATGAGTCTTCCTACTGTCTATGTTTTGGGCGTTTCCAGTGTCACCAGTTTTACATTCCGATGCACCTCTGCAGGTTTACTGTATCCATTGGACCTTCCCATGGACGATGAAACACAGAAATTGCATCGGAATTAGTATAAGAGACGCAACTCCGACTTAGGTACAGGAAGACTGAGTCTTCCTACTGTCTATGTTTTGAGCGTGTCCTGTGTCAGCAGTTTTACATTCCGATGCGCCTCTGCAGGTTTACTGTAACCCTTGTACCTTCACAGTGACGATGAAACACAGAAATTGCATCGGAAATAAATATAAAAGACACAATGCCGACTTAAGTACAAGAAAACTGAGTCTTCTTAGGGTCTATGTTATGAGCGCTTCCTGTGTCACCAGTTTTACATTCCGATGCACCTCTGCAGGGATACTGTATCCCTTGGACCTTCCCATTGACGATGAAACACAGAAATTTCATCGGAATTAAATATAAGAGACACAATGCAGACTTAAGTACAGGAAGACTGAGTCTTCCGACTGTCAATGTTTGAGCGTTTCCTGTGTCAACAGTTTTACATTCCGATGCACCTCTGCAGGTTTAGTGTATCCATTGGACCTTCCCATTGACGATGAAACACAGAAAATGCATCGGAATTAAACATAAGAGACACAATGCCGACTTAAGTACAGGAAGACTGAGTCTTCCTACTGTCTATGTTTTGAGCGTTTCCTGTGTCACCAGTTTTACATTCCGATCCACCTCTGCAGGTTTACTGTATCCCTTGGACTTTACCACTGACGATGAAACACAGAAATTGCATCGGAATTAAATATAAGAGACACAATTCCGACTTAGGTACAGGAAGACTGAGACTTCCTACTGTCTATGTTTTGAGCGTGTCCTGTGTCACCAGTTTTACATTCCGATGCGCCTCTGCAGGTTTACTGTAACCCTTGGACCTTCACAGTGACGATGAAACACAGAAATTGCATCGGAATTAAATATAAAACACACAATGCCGACCTAAGTACAAGAAAACTGAGTCTTCTTAGGGTCTATGTTATGAGCGCTTCCTGTGTCACCAGTTTTACATTCCGATGCACCTCTGCAGGGATACTGTATCCCTTGGACATTCCCAATGACGATGAAACACAGAAATTGCATCGGAATTAAATGTAAGAGACACAATGCCGACTTAAGTACAGAAAGACTGAGTCTTCCTACTGTGTATGTTTTAACGCGTTTCCTGCGACACCAATTTTACATTCCGATGCACCTCTGCAGGTTTACTGTATCCATTGGACCTTCCCATTGACGATGAAACACAGAAATTGCATCGGAATTAAATATAAGAAACAGAATGCCGACTTAAGTACAGGAACATTGAGTCTTCCTACTGTGTATGTTTTGAGCGTTTCCTGCGTCACCAGTTTTACATTCCGATGCACCTCTGCAGTTTTACTGTATCCATTGGACCTTCCCATTGACGATGAAACACAGAAATTACATCGGAATTAAATATAAGAGACACAACGTTGACTTAGGTACAAGAAAACTGAGTCTTCTTACGGTCTATGATTTGAGCGTTTCCAGTGTCACCAGTTTTACATTCCGATGCACCTCTGGAGGTTTACTTTATCCATTGGACCTTCCCATTGACGATGAAACACAGAAAATGCATAGGAATAAAATATAAGAGACACAATGCCGACTTAAGTACAGGTAGAATGAGTACTCCTACTGTCTATGTTTTGAGCGTCTCCTGTGTCACCAGTTTAAATTTCGATCCACCTCTGCAGGTTTACTGTATAAATTGGATCTTCCCATTGACATAGAAACACAGAAATTGCATCGGAATTAAATATAAGAGACACAACGCCGACTTAAGTACATGAAAATTAAGTCTTCTTAGGGTCTATGTTTTGAACGCTTCCTGTGTCACAAGTTTTACATTCCGATGCACCTCTGCAGTGTTACTGTATCCCTTGGACCTTCCCATTGACGATGAAACACAGAAATTGCATCGGAATTAAAAATAAGAGACACAATGGCGACTTTACAACAGGAAGGCTGAGTCTTCCTACTGTCTATGTTTTGAGCGTTTCCTGTGTCACCACTTTTACATTCCGATGCACCTCTGCAGGTTTACTGTATCCCTTGGACGTTCCCATTGACGATGAAACACAGAAATTACATCGGAATTAAATATAAGAGACACAATGCCGACTTTAGAACAGGAAGGCTGAGTCTTCCTACTGTCTATGTTTTTAGCGTTTCCTGCGTCACCAGTTTTACATTCCGATGCACCTCTGCATGTTTACTGTATCCATTGGACCTACCCATTGACGATGAAACACAGAAATTACATCGGAATTAAATATAACAGACACAACGTTGACTTAAGTACAAGAAAACTGAGTCTTCTGACGGTCTATGTTTTGAGGGTTTCCAGTGTCACCAGTTTTACATTCCGATGCACCTCTGCAGGTTTACTGTATCCTTTGGACCTTCCCATGGACGATGAAACACAGACATTGCATCGGAGTTATATATAAGAGACACAATGCCGACTTAGGTACGGGAAGACTGAGTCTTCCCACTGTCTATGTTTTGAGCGTGTCCTGTGACACCAGTTTTACATTCCGATCCACCTCTGCAGGTTTACTGTATCCATTGGACCTTCCCATTGACGACGAAACACAGAAATTGCATCGGATTTAAATATAAGAGACACAATGCCGACTTAAGTACAGGAAGGCTGAGTCTTCCTACTGTCTATGTTTTGAGCGTTTCCTGTGTCACCAGTTTTACATTCCGATGCACCTCTGCAGGTTTACTGTATCCATTGGACCTTCCCATTGACGATGAAACACAGAAATTACTTCGGAATTAAATATAAGAGACACAACGTTGAGTTAAGTACAAGAAAACAAAGTCTTCTTACGGTCTATGTTTTGAGCGTTTCCAGTGTCACCAGTTTTACATTCCGATGCACCTCTGCAGGTTTACTGTATCCATTGGACCTTCCCATGGACGATGAGAAACAGAAATTGCATCGGAATTAAATATAAGAGACACAACTCCGACTTAGGTACAGGAAGACTGAGTCTTCCTACTGTCTATGTTTTCAGCGTGTCCTGTGTCACCAGTTTTACATTCCGATGCGCCTCTGCAGGTTTACTGTAACCCTTGTACCTTCACAGTGACGATGAAACACAGAAATTGCATCGGAATTAAATATAAGAGACACAATGCCGTCTTAAGTACAAGAAGGCTGAGTCTTCCTACTGTCTATGTTTTGAGCGTTTCCTGAGTCACCAGTTTTACATTCCGATGCACCTCTGCAGGTTTACTGTATCCCTTGGACCTTCCCATTGACGATGAAACACAGAAATTGCATCGGAATTAAATATAGGAGACACAATGCCGACTTAATTACAGAAAGACTGAGTCTTCCTACTGTCTATGTTTTGAGCGTTTCCTGTGTCACCAGTTTTACATTCCGATGCACCTCTGCAGGTTTGCTGTATCACTTGCACCTTCCCATTGACAATGAAACACAGAAATTACATAGAATTAAATATAACAGACACAATGCCGACTTAAGTACAGGAGGACTGAGTCTTCTTACTGTCTATGCTTTGGGCGTTTCCTGTGTCACCAGTTTTACCTTCCGATGCACCTCCTAGGTTTACTGTATCCATTGGACCTTCCCATTGACGATGAAACACATAAAATGCATACGAATTAAATATAAGAGACACAAGGCCGACTTAAATACAGGAAAAATGAGTCTTCCTACTGTCTACGGTTTGAGCGTTTCCTGTGTCAGCAGTTTTACATTCCGATCGACCTCTGCAGGTTTACTGTATCCGTTGGACCTTCCCATCGACGAAGAAACACAGAAATTGCATCGGAATTAAATATAAGAGACACAACGCCGACTTAAGTACAAGAAAACTGAGTCTTCTTAGGGTCTATGTTTTGAACGCTTCCTGTGTCACCAGTTTTACATTTCGATGCACCTCTGCAGGTTTACTGTATCCCTTTGACCTTCTCATGTACGATGAAACACAGAAATTGCATCGGAATTAAATATAAGAGACACAACGCGGACTTTGGTACAGGAAGACTGAGTCTTCCTACTGTCTATGATTTGAGCGTTACCTGTGTCACCAGTTTTACATTCCGATCCGCCTCTGCAGGTTTACTGTATCCATTGGACCTTCCCATTGACGACGAAACACAGAAATTGCATCGGATTTAAATATAAGAGACACAATGCAGACTTAAGTACAGGAAGGCTGAGTCTTCCTTCTGTCTATGTTTTGAGCGTTTCCTGTGTCACCAGTTTTACATTCCGATGCACCTCTGCAGGTTTTCTGTATCCCTTGGATCTTCCCATTGACGATGAAACACAGAAATTGGACCGGAATTATATATAATAGACACAATGCCGACTTAAGTACAGGAACATTGAGTCTTCTTACCGTCTATGATTTGAGCGTTTCCTGCGTCACCAGTTTTACATTCCGATGCACCTCTGCAGCTTTACTGTATCCCTTGGACTTTACCATTGACGATGAAACACAGAAATTGCATCGGAATTAAATATAAGAGACACAATTCCGACTTAGGTACAGGAAGTCTGAGTCTTCCTACTGTCTATGTTTTGAGCGTGTCCTGTGTCACCAGTTTTACATTCCGATGTGCCTCTGCAGGTTTACTGTAACCCTTGGACCTTCACGGTGACGATGAAACACAGAAATTGCATCGGAATTAAATATAAAAGACACAATGCCGACCTAAGTACAAGAAAACTGAGTCTTCTTAGGGTCTATGTTATGAGCGCCTCCTGTGTCACCAGTTTTACATTCCGATGCACCTCTGCAGGGTTACTGTATCCCATGGACCTTCCCATTGACGATGAAACACAGAAATTGCATCGGAATTGAATATAAGAGACACAATGCCGACTTAGGTACAGGAAGACTGAGTCTTCCTACTGTCTATGTTTTGGGCGTGTCCTGTGTCACCAGTTTTACATTCCGATGCATCTCTGTAGGGTTACTGTATCCCTTGGACGTTCCCATTGACGATGAAACACAGAAATTGCATCGGAATTAAATATAAGAGACACAATGCCGAATTAATTACAGAAAGACTGAGTCTTCCTACTGTCTATGTTTTGAGCGTTTCCTGTGTCACCAGTTTTACATTCCGATGCACCTCTGCAGGTTTACTGTATCCCTTGGATCTTCCCAGTGACGATGAAACACAGAAATTGCATCGGAATTAAATATAAGAGACACAATGCCGACTTAAGTACAGGAACATTGAGTCTTCCTACTGTCTATGCTTTGAGCGTTTCCTGCGTCACCAGTTTTACATTCCGATGCAATTCTGCAGGTTTACTGTATCCATTGGACCTTCCCATTGACGATGAAACACAGAAATTACATCGGCATTATATATAAGAGACACAACGTTGACTTAGGTACAAGAAAAATGAGTCATCTTACGGTCTATGTTTTGAGCGTTTCCTGTGTCACCAGTTTTACATTCCGATGCACCTCTGGAGCTTTACTTTATCCATTGGACCTTCCCGCTAACGATGAAACACAGAAAATGCATAGGAATTAAATATAAGAGACACAATGCCGACTGAAGTACAGGTATAATGAGTATTCCTTCTGTCTATGTTTTGAGCGTCTCCCGTGTCACCAGTTTAAATTCCGATCCACCTCTGCAGGTTTACTGTATCCATTGGATCTTCCCATTGACGAAGAAACACAGAAATTGGATCGGAATTAAATATAAGAGACACAACGCCGACTTAAGTACAAGAAAACTAAGTCTTCTTAGGGTCTATGTTTTGAACGCTTCCTGTGACACCAGTTTTACTATCCGATGCACCTCTGCAGGGTTACTGTAATCCTTGGACGTTCCCATTGACGATGAAACACAGAAATTGCATTGGAATTAAATATAAGAGACACAATGCCGACTTTAGAACAGGAAGGCTGAGTCTTCCTACTGTCTATGTTTTGAGCGTTTCCTGCGTCACCAGTGTTACATTCCCATGCACCTCTGCAGGTTTACTGTATCCATTGGACCTTCCCATTGACGATGAAACACAGAAATTACTTCGGAATTAAATATAAGAGACACAACGTTGAGTTAAGTACAAGAAAACTGAGTCTTCTTACGGTCTATGTTTTGAGCGTTTCCAGTGTCACCAGTTTTACATTCCGATGCACCTCTGCAGGTTTACTGTATCCATTGGACCTTCCCATTGACGATGAAACACAGAAATTACATCGGAATTAAATATAAGAGACACAACGTTGACTTAGGTACAAGAAAACTGAGTCTTCTTACGGTCTATGTTTTGAGCGTTTCCAGTGTCACCAGTTTTACATTCCGATGCACCTCTGGAGGTCTATTTTATCCATTGGACCTTCCCATTGACGATGAAACACAGAAAATGCATAGGAATTAAATATATGAGACACAATGCCGACTTAGATACTGGAAGACTGAGTGTTCCTACTGTCTATGTTTTGAGCGTGTCCTGTGTCACCAGTTTTACATTCCGATCCACCTCTGCAGGTTTACTGTATCCATTGGACCTTCCCATTGACGACGAAACACAGAAATTGCATCGGATTTAAATATAAGAGATACAATGCCGAATTAAGTACAGGAGGGCTGAGTCTTCCTACTGTCTATGTTTTGAGCGTTTCCTGTGTCACCAGTTTTACATTCCGATGCACCTCTGCAGGTTTACTGTATCCCTTGGATCTTCCCATTGACGATGAAACACAGAAATTGCACCGGAATTAAATATAAGAGACACAATGCCGACTTAAGTACAGGAACATTGAGTCTTCCTACTGTCTATGTTTTGAGCGTTTCCAGTGTCACCAGTTTTACATTCCGATGCACCTCCGCAGGTTTACTGTATCCATTGACGATGAAACACAGAAATTACTTCGGAATTAAATATAAGAGACACAACGTTGAGTTAAGTACAAGAAAACTGAGTCTTCTTACGGTCTATGTTTTGAGCGTTTCCAGTGTCACCAGTTTTACATTCCGATGCACCTCTGCAGGTTTACTGTATCCATTGGACCTTCCCATTGACGATGAAACACAGAAATTACATCGGAATTAAATATAACAGACACAACGTTGACTTAGGTACAAGAAAACTGAGTCTTCTTACGGTCTATGTTTTGAGCGTTTCCAGTGTCACCAGTTTTACATTCCGATGCACCTCTGGAGGTTTACTTTATCCATTCGACCTTCCCATTGACGATGAAACAGAAAATGCATAGGAATTAAATATAGGAGATACAATGCTGACTTAGGTACAGGAAGACTGAGTCTTCCTACTGTCTATGTTTTGAGCGTGTCCTGTGTCACCAGTTTTACATTCCGATCCACCTCTGCAGGTTTACTGTATCCATTGGACCTTCCCATTGACGACGAAACACAGAAATTGCATCGGATTTAAATATAAGAGACACAATGCCGACTTAAGTACAGGAGGGCTGAGTCTTCTTACTGTCTATGTTTTGAGCGTTTCCTGTGTCACCAGTTTTACATTCCGTTGCACCTCTGCAGGTTTACTGTATCCCTTGGATCTTCCCATTGACGATGAAACACAGAAATTGCACCGGAATTAAATATAAGAGACTCAATGCCGACTTAAGTACAGGAACATTGAGTCTTCCTACTGTCTATGTTTTGAGCGTTTCCAGTGTCACCAGTTTTACATTCCGATGCACCTCTGCAGGTTTACTGTATCCATTGGACCTTCCCATTGACGATGAAACACAGAAATTACTTCGGTATTAAATATAAGAGACACAACGTTGAGTTAAGTACAAGAAAACTGAGTCTTCTTACGGTCTATGTTTTGAGCGTTTCCAGTGTCACCAGTTTTACATTCCGATGCACCTCTGCAGGTTTACTGTAACCCTTGTACCTTCACAGTGACGATGAAACACAGAAATTGCATCGGAATTAAATATAAAAGACACAATGCCGACTTAAGTACAAGAAAACTGAGTCTCCTTAGGGTCTATGTTATGAGCGCTTCCTGTGTCACCAGTTTTACATTCCGATGTACCTCTGCAGGGATACTGTATCCCTTGGACCTTCCCATTGAAGATGAAACACAGAAATTTCATCGGAATTAAATATAAGAGACACAATGCCGACTTAAGTACAGAAAGACTGAGTTTTCCTACTGTCTATGTTTTGAGCGTTTCCCGTGTCACCAGTTTTACATTCCGATGCACCTCTGCAGGTTTACTGTATCCCTTGGATTTTCCCATTGACGATGAAACACAGAAATTGCATCGGAATTAAATATAAGAGACACAATGCCGTCTTAAGTATAGGAAGGCTGAGTCTTCCTACTGTCTATGTTTTGAGCGTTTCCTGAGTCACCAATTTTACATTCCGATGCACCTCTGCAGGTTTACTGTATCCCTTGGATCTTCCCATTGACGATGAAACACAGAAATTGCATCGGAATTAAATATAAGAGACACAATGCCGACTTAAGTACAGGAACATTGAGTCTTCCTACTGCCTATGTTTTGAGCGTTTCCTGCGTCACCAGTTTTACATTCCGATGCACCTCTGCAGGTTTACTGTATCCATTGGACCTTCCCATTGACGATGAAACACAGAAAATACATCGAAATTAAATATAAAAGACACAACGTTGACTTAGGTACAAGAAAACTGAGTCTTCTTACGGTCTATGTTTTGAGCGTTTCCAGTGTCACCAGTTTTACATTCCGATGCACCTCTTGAGGTTTTCTTTATCCATTGGACCTTCCCATGGACGATGAAACACAGAAATTGCATCGGAATTAAATATAAGAGACACAATGCCGACTTAGGTACAGGAAGACTGAGTCTTCCTACTGTCTATGTTTTGAGCGTGTCCTGTGTCACCAGTTTTACATTCCGATGCACCTCTGTAGGGTTACTGTATCCCTTGGACGTTCCCATTGACGATGAAACACAGAAATTGCATCGGAATTAAATATAGGAGACACAATGCCGACTTAATTACAGAAAGACTGAGTCTTCCTACTGTCTATGTTTTGAGCGTTTCCTGTGTCCCCAGTTTTACATTCCGATGCACATATGCAGGTTTACTGTATCCCTTGTACCTTCCCATTGACAATGAAGCACAGAAATTACATAGAATTAAATATAACAGACACAATGCCGACTTAGGTACAGGAAGACTGAGTCTTCTTACTGTCTATGTTTTGAGCGTTTCCTGTGTCACCAGTTTTACATTCCGAGGCATTTCTGCAGGTTTACAGTATCCATTGGACCTTCCCATTGACGATGAAACACAGAAATTGCATCGGAATTAAATATAAGAGACTCAATGGCGATATAAGTACAGAAATACTGAGTCTTCCTAATCTCTACGTTTTAAGCGTTTCCTGTGTCACCAGTTTTACATTCCGATGCACCTCTGCAGGTTTACTGTATCCCTTGGACTTTACCATTGACGATGAAACACAGAAATTGCATCGGAATTAAATATAAGAGACACAATGCCGACTTCAGTACAGGAAGACTGAGTCTTCCTACTGTCAATGTTTGAGCGTTTCCTGTGTCACCAGTTTTACATTCCGATGCAATTCTGCAGGTTTTCTGTATCCCTTGGATCTTACCATTGACGATGAATCACAGAAATTGCATCGAAATTAAATATAAGAGACACAATGCCGACTTCAGTACAGGAAGACTGAGTCTTCCTACTGTCTATGTTTGAGCTTTTCCTGTGTCACCAGTTTTACATTCCGATGCACCTCTGCAGGGATACCGTATCCCTTGGACCTTCCCATTGAAGATGAAACACAGAAATTTCATCGGAATTAAATATAAGAGACACAATGCCGACTTAAGTACAGAAAGACTGAGTTTTCCTACTGTCTATGTTTTGAGCGTTTCCTGTGTCACCAGTTTTACATTCCGATGCACCTCTGCAGGTTTACTGTATCCCTTGGATTTTCCCATTGACGATGAAACACAGAAATTGCATCGGAATTAAATATAAGAGACACAATGCCGTCTTAAGAATAGGAAGGCTGAGTCTTCCTACTGTCTATGTTTTGAGCGTTTCCTGAGTCACCAGTTTTACATTCCGATGCACCTCTGCAGGTTTACTGTATCCCTTGGATCTTCCCATTGACGATGAAACACAGAAATTGCATCGGAATTAAATATAAGAGACACAATGCCGACTTAAGTACAGGAACATTGAGTCTTCCTACTGTCTATGTTTTGAGCGTTTCCTGCGTCACCAGTTTTACATTCCGATGCACCTCTGCAGGTTTACTGTATCCATTGGACCTTCCCATTGACGATGAAACACAGAAAATACATCGAAATTAAATATAAAAGACACAACGTTGACTTAGGTACTAGAAAACTGAGTCTTCTTACGGTCTATGTTTTGAGTGTTTCCAGTGTCACCAGGTTTACATTCCGATGCACCTCTTGAGGTTTTCTTTATCCATTGGACCTTCCCATGGACAATGAAACACAGAAATTGCATCGGAATTAAATATAAGAGACACAATGCCGACTTAGGTACAGGAAGACTGAGTCTTCCTACTGTCTATGTTTTGAGCGTGTCCTGTGTCACCAGTTTTACATTCCGATGCAACTCTGTAGGGTTACTGTATCCCTTGGACGTTCCCATTGACGATGAAACACAGAAATTGCATCGGAATTAAATATAAGAGACACAACGCCGACTTAAGTACAGGAAAAATGAGTCTTCCTACTGGCTATGTTTGGAGCGTTTCCTGTGTCACCAGTTTTATATTCCGATCCACCTCTGCAGGTTTACTGTATCCACTGGACATTCCCATTGACGAAGAAACACAGATATTGCATCGGAATTAAATATAAGAGACACAACGCCGACTTAAGTACAAGAAAACTGAGTCTTCTTAGGGTCTATGTTTTGAACGCTTCCTGTGTCACCAGTTTTACATTCTGATGCACCTCTGCAGGTTTACTGTATCCCTTTGACCTTCTCATGTACGATGAAACACAGAAATTGCATCGGAATTAAATATAAGAGACACAATGCCGACTTAGGTACAGGAAGACTGAGTCTTCCTACTGTCTATGTTTTGAGCGCTTCCTGTGTCACCAGTTTTACATTCCGATGCACCTCTGCAGCGTTATTGTATCCCTTGGACCTGAGTCTTCCTACTGTCTATGTTTTGAGCGCTTCCTGTGTCACCAGTTTTACATTCCGATGCACCTCTGCAGCGTTATTGTATCCCTTGGACCTTCCCATTGACGATTGAAACACAGAAATTGCATCGGAATTAAATATAAGAGACACAATGCCGACATAAGTACAGAAAGACTGAGTCTTCCTACTGTCTATGTTTTGAGCGTTTCCTGTCTCACCAGTTTTACATTCCGATGCACCTCTGCAGGTTTACTGTATCCCTTGCACCCTCCCATTGACAATGAAGCACAGAAATTACATCGGACATAAATATAACAGACACAATGCCGACTTTAGTACAGGAAGACTGAGTTTTCCTACTGTCTATGTTTTGAGCGTGTCCTCTGTCATCAGTTTTACATTCCGATGCGCCTCTGGAGGTTTACTGTAACCCTTGGACCTTCACAGTGACGATGAAACACAGAATTTGCATCGGAATTAAATATAAAAGACACAATGCCGACCTAAGTACAAGAAAACTTTCTTAGGGTCTATGTTATGAGCGCTTCCTGTGTCACCAGTTTTACATTCCGATGCACCTCTGCAGGGATACTGTATCCCTTGGACCTTCCCATTGAAGATGAAACACAGAAATTTCATCGGAATTAAATATAAGAGACACAATGCCGACTTAAGTACAGAAAGACTGAGTTTTCCTACTGTCTATGTTTTGAGCGTTTCCTGTGTCACCAGTTTTACATTCCGATGCACCTCTGCAGGTTTACTGTATCCCTTGGATTTTCCCATTGACGATGAAACACAGAAATTGCATCGGAATTAAATATAAGAGACACAATGCCGTCTTAAGAATAGGAAGGCTGAGTCTTCCTACTGTCTATGTTTTGAGCGTTTCCTGAGTCACCAGTTTTACATTCCGATGCACCTCTGCAGGTTTACTGTATCCCTTGGATCTTCCCATTGACGATGAAACACAGAAATTGCATCGGAATTAAATATAAGAGACACAATGCCGACTTAAGTACAGGAACATTGAGTCTTCCTACTGTCTATGTTTTGAGCGTTTCCTGCGTCACCAGTTTTACATTCCGATGCACCTCTGCAGGTTTACTGTATCCATTGGACCTTCCCATTGACGATGAAACACAGAAAATACATCGAAATTAAATATAAAAGACACAACGTTGACTTAGGTACAAGAAAACTGAGTCTTCTTACGGTCTATGTTTTGAGTGTTTCCAGTGTCACCAGTTTTACATTCCGATGCACCTCTTGAGGTTTTCTTTATCCATTGGACCTTCCCATGGACGATGAAACACAGAAATTGCATCGGAATTAAATATAAGAGACACAATGCCGACTTAGGTACAGGAAGACTGAGTCTTCCTACTGTCTATGTTTTGAGCGCTTCCTGTGTCACCAGTTTTACATTCCGATGCACCTCTGCAGCGTTGTTGTATCCCTTGGACCTGAGTCTTCCTACTGTCTATGATTTGAGCGCTTCCTGTGTCACCAGTTTTACATTCCGATGCACCTCTGCAGCGTTATTGTATCCCTTGGACCTTCCCATTGACGATTGAAACACAGAAATTGCATCGGAATTAAATATAAGAGACACAATGCCGACATAAGTACAGAAAGACTGAGTCTTCCTACTGTCTATGTTTTGAGCGTTTCCTGTCTCACCAGTTTTACATTCCGATGCACCTCTGCAGGTTTACTGTATCCCTTGCACCCTCCCATTGACAATGAAGCACAGAAATTACATCGGACATAAATATAACAGACACAATGCCGACTTTAGTACAGGAAGACTGAGTTTTCCTACTGTCTATGTTTTGAGCGTGTCCTCTGTCATCAGTTTTACATTCCGATGCGCCTCTGCAGGTTTACTGTAACCCTTGGACCTTCACAGTGACGATGAAACACAGAATTTGCATCGGAATTAAATATAAAAGACACAATGCCGACCTAAGTACAAGAAAACTGAGTCTTCTTAGGGTCTATGTTATGAGCGCTTCCTGTGTCACCAGTTTTACATTCCGATGCACCTCTGCAGGGATACTGTATCCCTTGGACCTTCCCATTGAAGATGAAACACAGAAATTGCATCGGAATTAAATATAAGAGACACAATGCCGACTTAAGTACAGGAACATTGAGTCTTCCTACTGTCTATGTTTTGAGCGTTTCCTGCGTCACCAGTTTTACATTCCGATGCACCTCTGCAGGTTTACTGTATCCATTGGACCTTCCCATTGACGATGAAACACAGAAAATACATCGAAATTAAATATAAAAGACACAACGTTGACTTAGGTACAAGAAAACTGAGTCTTCTTACGGTCTATGTTTTGAGTGTTTCCAGTGTCACCAGTTTTACATTCCGATGCACCTCTTGAGGTTTTCTTTATCCATTGGACCTTCCCATGGACGATGAAACACAGAAATTGCATCGGAATTAAATATAAGAGACACAATGCCGACTTAGGTACAGGAAGACTGAGTCTTCCTACTGTCTATGTTTTGAGCGCTTCCTGTGTCACCAGTTTTACATTCCGATGCACCGCTGCAGCGTTATTGTATCCCTTGGACCTGAGTCTTCCTACTGTCTATGTTTTGAGCGCTTCCTGTGTCACCAGTTTTACATTCCGATGCACCTCTGCAGCGTTATTGTATCCCTTGGACCTTCCCATTGACGATTGAAACACAGAAATTGCATCGGAATTAAATATAAGAGACACAATGCCGACATAAGTACAGAAAGACTGAGTCTTCCTACTGTCTATGTTTTGAGCGTTTCCTGTCTCACCAGTTTTACATTCCGATGCACCTCTGCAGGTTTACTGTATCCCTTGCACCCTCCCATTGACAATGAAGCACAGAAATTACATCGGACATAAATATAACAGACACAATGCCGACTTTAGTACAGGAAGACTGAGTTTTCCTACTGTCTATGTTTTGAGCGTGTCCTCTGTCATCAGTTTTACATTCCGATGCGCCTCTGCAGGTTTACTGTAACCTTTGGACCTTCACAGTGACGATGAAACACAGAATTTGCATCGGAATTAAATATAAAAGACACAATGCCGACCTAAGTACAAGAAAACTGAGTCTTCTTAGGGTCTATGTTATGAGCGCTTCCTTTGTCACCAGTTTTACATTCCGATGCACCTCTGCAGGGATACTGTATCCCTTGGACCTTCCCATTGAAGATGAAACACAGAAATTTCATCGGAATTAAATATAAGAGACACAATGCCGACTTAAGTACAGAAAGACTGAGTTTTCCTACTGTCTATGTTTTGAGCGTTTCCTGTGTCACCAGTTTTACATTCCGATGCACCTCTGCAGGTTTACTGTATCCCTTGGATTTTCCCATTGACGATGAAACACAGAAATTGCATCGGAATTAAATATAAGAGACACAATGCCGTCTTAAGAATAGGAAGGCTGAGTCTTCCTACTGTCTATGTTTTGAGCGTTTCCTGAGTCACCAGTTTTACATTCCGATGCACCTCTGCAGGTTTACTGTATCCCTTGGATCTTCCCATTGACGATGAAACACAGAAATTGCATCGGAATTAAATATAAGAGACACAATGCCGACTTAAGTACAGGAACATTGAGTCTTCCTACTGTCTATGTTTTGAGCGTTTCCTGCGTCACCAGTTTTACATTCCGATGCACCTCTGCAGGTTTACTGTATCCATTGGACCTTCCCATTGACGATGAAACACAGAAAATACATCGAAATTAAATATAAAAGACACAACGTTGACTTAGGTACAAGAAAATTGAGTCTTCTTACGGTCTATGTTTTGAGCGTTTCCAGTGTCACCAGTTTTACATTCCGATGCACCTCTTGAGGTTTTCTTTATCCATTGGACCTTCCCATGGACGATGAAACACAGAAATTGCATCGGAATTAAATATAAGAGACACAATGCTGACTTAGGTACAGGAAGACTGAGTCTTCCTACTGTCTATGTTTTGAGCGTGTCCTGTGTCACCAGTTTTACATTCCGATGCACCTCTGTAGGGTTACTGTATCCCTTGGACGTTCCCATTGACGATGAAACACAGAAATTGCATCGGAATTAAATATAGGAGACACAATGCCGACTTAATTACAGAAAGACTGAGTCTTCCTACTGTCTATGTTTTGAGCGTTTCCTGTGTCACCAGTTTTACATTCCGATGCACATATGCAGGTTTACTGTATCCCTTGTACCTTCCCATTGACAATGAAGCACAGAAATTACATAGAATTAAATATAACAGACACAATGCCGACTTAAGTACAGGAAGACTGAGTCTTCTTACTGTCTATGTTTTGAGCGTTTCCTGTGTCACCAGTTTTACATTCCGATGCACCTCTGCAGGTTTACAGTATCCATTGGACCTTCCCATTGACGATGAAACACAGAAATTGCATCGGAATTAAATATAAGAGACACAATGTCGACTTACGTACAGAAATACTGAGTCTTCCTACTCTCTACGTTTTAAGCGTTTCCTGTGTCACCAGTTTTACATTCCGATGCACCTCTGCAGGTTTACTGTATCCCTTGGACTTTACCATTGACGATGGAACACAGAAATTGCATCGGAATTAAATATAAGAGACACAATGCCGACTTCAGTACAGGTAGACTGAGTCTTCCTACTGTCAATGTTTGAGCGTTTCCTGTGTAACCAGTTTTACATTCCGATGCAATTCTGCAGGTTTTCTGTATCCCTTGGATCTTCCCATTGACGATGAATCACAGAAATCGCATCGGAATTAAATATAAGAGACACAATGCCGACTTCAGTACAGGAAGACTGAGTCTTCCTACTGTCTATGTTTGAGCTTTTCCTGTGTCACCAGTTTTACATTCCGATGCACCTCTGCAGGTTTACTGTATCCATTGGACCTTCCCATTGACGATGAAACACAGAAAATGCATACGAATTAAATATAAGAGACACAACGCCGACTTAAGTATAGGAAAAATGAGTCTTCCTACTGGCTATGTTTGGAGCGTTTCCTGTGTCACCAGTTTTATATTCCGATCCACCTCTGCAGGTTTACTGTATCCACTGGACATTCCCATTGACGAAGAAACACAGATATTGCATCGGAATTAAATATAAGAGACACAACGCCGACTTAAGTACAGGGACATTGAGTCTTCCTACTGTCTATGTTTTGAGCGTTTCCTGCGTCACCAGTTTTACATTCCGATGCACCTCTGCAGGTTTACTGTATCCCTTGGATCTTCCCATTGACGATGAAACACAGAAATTGCACCGGAATTAAATAGAAGAGACACAATGCCGACTTAAGTACACGAACATTGGGTCTTCCTACTGTCTATGATTTGAGCGTTTCCTGCGTCACCAGTTTTACATTCCGATGCATCTCTGCAGGTTTACTGTATCCATTGGACCTTCCCATGGACGATGAAACACAGAAATTGCAACGGAATTAAATATAAGAGACACGATTCCGACTTAGGTACAGGAAGACTGAGTCTTCCTACTGTCTATGTTTTGAGCGTGTCCTCTATCATCAGTTTTACATTCCGATGCGCCTCTGCAGGTTTACTGTAACCCTTGGACCTTCCCATTGACGACGAAACACAGAAATTGCATCGTATTTAAATATAAGAGACACAATGCCGACTTTAGAACAGGAAGGCTGAGTCTTCCTACTGTCTATGTTTTGAGCGTTTCCTGCGTCACCAGTTTTACATTCCGATGCACCTCTGCAGGTTTACTGTATCCATTGGACCTTCCCATTGACCATGAAGCACAGAAATTACATCGGAATTAAATATAAGAGACACAACGTTGTCTTAGGTACAAGAAAACTGAGTCTTCTTACGGTCTATGTTTTGAGCGTTTCCAGTGTCACCAGTTTTACATTCCGATGCACCTCTGGAGGTTTACTTTATCCATTGGACCTTCCCATTGACGATGAAACACAGAAAATGCTTAGGAATTAAATATAAGAGACACAATGCCGACTTAAGTACAGGTAGAATGAGTATTCCTACTGTCTATGTTTTGAGCGTCTCCTGTGTCACCAGTTTAAATTCCGATCCACATCTGCAGGTTTACTGTATCCATTGGATCTTCCCATTGACGAAGAAACACAGAAATTGCATCGGAATTAGATATAAGAGACACAACGCCGACTTAAGTACAAGAAAACTAAGTCTTCTTAGGGTCTATGTTTCGAACGCTTCCTGTGTCACCAGTTTTACATTCCGATGCACTTCTGCAGGGTTACTGTATCCCTTGGACGTTCCCATTGACGATGAAACACAGAAATTGCATGGGAATTAAATATAAGAGTCACAATGCCGACTTTAGAACAGGAAGACTGAGTCTTCCTACTGTCTATGTTTTGGGCGTTTCATGTGTCACCAGTTTTACATTCCGATGCACCTCTGCAGGTTTACTGTATCCCTTGGACGTTCCCATTGACGATGAAACACAGAAATTGCATCGGAATGAAATATGAGAGACACAATGCCGACTTTAGAACAGGAAGGCTGAGTCTTCCTACTGTCTATCTTTTGAGCGTTTCCTGCGTCACCAGTTTTACATTCCGATGCACCTCTGCATGTTTACTGTATCCATTGGACCTTCCCATTGACAATGAAACACAGAAATTACATCGGAATTAAATATAAGAGACACAACGTTGACTTAAGTACAAGAAAACTGAGTCTTCTTACGGTCTAAGTTTTGAGCGTTTCCTGTGTCACCAGTTTTATATTCCGATGCACCTCTGCAGGTTTACTGTATCCATTGGACCTTCCCATGGACGATGAAACACAGACATTGCATCGGAATTAAATATAAGAGACACAATGCCTTCTTAGGTACAGGAAGACTGAGTCTTCCTGCTGTCTATGATTTGAGCGTTTCCTGTGTCACCACTTTTACATTCCGATCCACCTCTGCAGGTTTACTGTATGCATTGGACCTTCCCATTGACGACGAAACACAGAAATTGCATCGGATTTAAATATGAGAGACACAATGCCGACTTAAGTACAGGAAGGCTGAGTCTTCCTACTGTCTATGTTTTGAGCGTTTCCTGTGTCACCAGTTTTACATTCCGATGCACCTCTGCAGGTTTACTGTCTCCCATGGACCTTCCCATTGACGATGAAACACAGAAATTACTTCGGAATTAAATATAAGAGACACAACGTTGAGTTAAGTACAAGAAAACTGAGTCTTCTTAGGGTCTATGTTTTGAGCGTTTCCAGTGTCACCAGTTTTACATTCCGATGCACCTCTGCAGGTTTACTGTATCCATTGGACCTTCCCATGGACGATGAAACACAGAAATTGCATCGGAATTAAATATAAGAGACACAACTCTGACTTAGGTACAGGAAGACTGAGTCTTCCTACTGTCTATGTTTTGAGCGTGTCCTGTGTCACCAGTTTTACATTCCGATGCGCCTCTGCAGGTTAACTGTAACCCTTGTACCTTCACAGTGACGCTGAAACACAGAAATTGCATCCGAATTAAATATAAAAGACACAATGCCGACTTAAGTACACGAAAACTGAGTCTTCTTAGGGTCTATGTTATGAGCGCTTCCTGTGTCACCAGTTTTACATTCCGATGCACCTCTGCAGGGTTACTGTATCCCTTGGACATTCCCATTGACGATGAAACACAGAAATTGCATAGGAATTAAATATAAGAGACACAATGCCGACTTAGGTACAGGAAGATTGAGTCTTCCTACTGTCTATGTTTTGAGCGTTTCCTGCGTCACCAATTTTACATTCCGATGCATCTCTGTAGGGTTACTGTATCCCTTGGACGTTCCCATTGACGATGAAACACAGAAATTGCATCGGAATTAAATATAAGAGACACAATGCCGAATTAATTACAGAAAGACTGAGTCTTCCTACTGTCTAAGTTTTGAGCGTTTCCTGTGTCACCAGTTTTACATTCCGATGCACCACTGCAGGTTTACTGTATACCTTGCACCTTCCCATCGACAATGAAACACATAAATTACATCGGAATTAAATATAACAGACACAATGCCGACTTATGTACAGGAAGACTGAGTCTTCCTACTGTCTATGTTTTGAGCGTTTCCTGTGTCACCAGTTTTACATTACGATCCACCTCTGCAGGTTTACTGTATCCCTTGGACCTTCCCATTGGCGATGAAACACAGAAATTGCGTCGGAATTAAATATAAGAGACACAATGCCGAAATAAGTACAGGAAGGCTGAGTCTTCCTACTGTCTATGTTTTGAGCGTTTCCTGTGTCCCCAGTTTTCCATTCCGATTCACCTCTGCAGGTTTACTGTATCCTTTGGATCTTCCCATTGACAATGAAACACAGAAATTGCACCGGAATTAAATATAAGAGACGCAATGCCGACTTAAGTACAGGAACATTGAGTCTTCCTACTGTCTATGATTTGAACGTTTCCTGCGTCACCAGTTTTACATTCCGATTCACCTCTGCAGGTTTACTGTATCCATTGGACCTTCCCATTGACGACGAATCACAGAAATTGCATCGGATTTAAATATAAGAGACACAATGCCGACTTAAGTACAGGAACATTGAGTCTTCCTACTGTCTATGTTTTGAGCGTTTCCTGCGTCACCAGTTTTACATTCCGATGCACCTCTGCAGGTTTACTGTATCCATTGGACCTTCCCATGGACGATGAAACACAGAAATTGCATCGGAATTAAATATAAGAGGCACAATTCCGACTTAGGTACAGGAAGACTGAGTCTTCCTTCTGTCAATGTTTGTACGTGTCCTGTGTCACCAGTTTTACATTCCGATGCGCCTCTGCAGGTTTACTGTAAACCTTGGACCTTCACAGTGATGATGAAACACAGAAATTGCATCGGAGTTAAATATAAAAGACACAATGCCGACCTAAGTACAAGAAAACTGTGTCTTCTTAGGGTCTATGTTATGAGCGCTTCCTGTGTCACCAGTTTTACATTCCGATGCACCTCTGCAGGGTTACTGTATCCATTGGACCTTCCCATTGACGACGAATCACAGAAATTGCATCGGATTTAAATATAAGAGACACAATGCCGACCTAAGTACAAGAAAACTGTGTCTTCTTAGGGTCTATGTTATGAGCGCTTCCTGTGTCACCAGTTTTACATTCCGATGCACCTCTGCAGGTTTACTGTATCCATAGGACCTTCCCATGGACGATGAAACACAGAATTTACATCGGAATTAAATATAAGAGACACAACGTTGACTTAGGTACAAGAAAACTGAGTCTTCTTACCGTCTATGTTTTGAACGTTTCCAGTGTCACCAGTTTTACATTCCGATGCACCTCTGGAGGTTTACTTTATCCATTGGACCTTCCCATTGTCGATGAAACGCAGAAAATGCATAGGAATTAAATATAAGAGACACAATGCCGACTTAGGTACAGGAAGACTGAGTCTTCCTACTGTCTATGTTTTGAGCGTTTCCTGCGTCACCAGTTTTACATTCCCATGCACCTCTGCATGTTTACTGTATCCATTGGACCTTCCCAATGTCGATGAAACACAGAAATTACATCGGAATTAAATATAAGAGACACAACGTTGACTTAAGTACAAGAAAACTGAGTCTTCTTTCGGTCTATGTTTTGAGCGTTTCCAGTGTCACCAGTTTTACATTCCGATGCACCTCTGCAGGTTTACTGTATCCATTGGACCTTCCCATGGACGATGAAACACAGAAATTGCATCGGAATTAAATATAAGAGACACAACTCTTACTTAGGTACAGGAAGACTGAGTCTTCCTACTGTCTATGTTTTGAGCGTGTCCTGTGTCACCAGTTTTACATTCCGATGCGCCTCTGCAGGTTAACTGAAACCCTTGTACCTTCACAGTGACGCTGAAACACAGAAATTGCATCGGAATTAAATATAAAAGACACAATGCCGACTTAAGTACAAGAAAACTGAGTCTTCTTAGGGTCTATGTTATGAGCGCTTCCTGTGTCACCAGTTTTACATTCCGATGCACCTCTGCAGGGTTACTGTATCCCTTGGACCTTCCCATTGACGAAGAAATACAGAAATATTATCGGAATTAAATATAAGAGACATAATGCCGACTTAAGTACAGAAAGACTGAGTCTTCCTACTGTCTGCGTTTTGAGCGTTTCCTGTGTCACCAGTTTTACATTCCGATGCACCTCTGCAGGTTTACTGTATCCGTTGGATTTTCCCATTGACGATGAAACACAGAAATTTCATAGGAATTAAATATAAGAGACACAATGCCGACTTAGGTACAGGAAGATTGAGTCTTCCTACTGTGTATGTTTTGAGCGTTTCCTGCGTCACCAATTTTACATTCCGATGCACCTCTGCAGGTTTACTGTATCCATTGGACCTTCCCATTGACGATGAAACACAGAAATTGCATCGGAATTAAATATAAGAGACACAATGCCGACTTAAGGACAGGAAGGCTGAGTCTTCCTACTGTCTATGTTTTATGCGTTTCCTGAGTCACCAGTTTTACATTCCGATGCACCTCTGCAGGTTTACTGTATCCCTTGGATCTTCCCATTGACGATGAAACACAGAAATTGCATCGGAATTAAATATAAGAGACACAATGCCGACTTAAGTACAGGAACATTGAGTCTTCCTACTGTCTATGTTTTGAGCGTTTCTTGCGTCACCAGTTTTACATTCCGATGCACCTCTGCAGGTTTATTGTACCCATTGGACCTTCCCACTGACGATGAAACACAGAAAATACATCGGAATTAAATATAAAAGACACAACGTTGACTTAAGTACAAGAAAACTGAGTCTTCTTACGGTCTATGTTTTGAGCGTTTCCAGTGTCACCAGTTTTACATTCCATTGCACCTCTGGAGGTTTACTTTATCCATTGGACCTTCCCATGGGCGATGAAACACAGAAATTGCATCGGAATTAAATATAAGAGACACAATGCCGACTTAGGTACAGGAAGACTGAGTCTTCCTACTGTCTATGTTTTGGGCGTGTCCTGTGTCACCAGTTTTACATTCCGATGCATCTCTGTAGGGTTACTGTATCCCTTGGACGTTCCCATTGACGATGAAACACAGAAATTGCATCGGAATTAAATATAAGAGACACAATGCCGAATTAATTACAGAAAGACTGAGTCTTCCTACTGTCTAAGTTTTGAGCGTTTCCTGTGTCACCAGTTTTACATTCCGATGCACCACTGCAGGTTTACTGTATACCTTGCACCTTCCCATTGACAATGAAACACATAAATTACATCGGAATTAAATATAACAGACACAATGCCGACTTAAGTACAGGAAGACTGAGTCTTCCTACTGTCTATGTTTTGAGCGTTTCCTGTGTCACCAGTTTTACATTACGATCCACCTCTGCAGGTTTACTGTATCCCTTGGACCTTCCCATTGGCGATGAAACACAGAAATTGCATCGGAATTAAATATAAGAGACACAATGCCGAAATAAGAACAGGAAGGCTGATTCTTCCTACTGTCTATGTTTTGAGCGTTTCCTGTGTCCCCAGTTTTCCATTCCGATTCACCTCTGCAGGTTTACTGTATCGTTTGGATCTTCCCATTGACGATGAAACACAGAAATTGCACCGGAATTAAATATAAGAGACACAATGCCGACTTAAGTACAGGAACATTGAGTCTTCCTACTGTCTATGTTTTGAGCGTTTCCTGCGTCACCAGTTTTACATTCCGATTCACCTCTGCAGGTTTACTGTATCCATTGGACCTTCCCATTGACGACGAATCACAGAAATTGCATCGGATTTAAATATAAGAGACACAATGCCGACTTAAGTACAGGAAGGCTGAGTCTTCCTACTGTCTATGTTTTGAGCGTTTCCTGTGTCACCAGTTTTACATTCCGATGCACCTCTGCAGGTTTACTCTATCCCTTGGATCTTCCCATTGACGATGAAACACAGAAATTGCACTGGAATTAAATATAAGAGACACAATGCCGACTTAGGTACAGGAACATTGAGTCTTCCTACTGTCTATGTTTTGAGCGTTTCCTGCGTCACCAGTTTTACATTCCGATGCACCTCTGCAGGTTTACTGTATCCATTGGACCTTCCCATGGACGATGAAACACAGAAATTGTATCGAAATTAAATATAAGAGGCACAATTCCGACTTAGGTACACGAAGACTGAGTCTTCCTTCTGTCAATGTTTGTACGTGTCCTGTGTCACCAGTTTTACATTCCGATGCGCCTCTGCAGGTTTACTGTAACCCTTGGACCTTCACAGTGACGATGAAACACAGAAATTGCATCGGAGTTAAATATAAAAGACACAATGCCGACCTAAGTACAAGAAAACTGTGTCTTCTTAGGGTCTATGTTATGAGCGCTTCCTGTGTCACCAGTTTTACATTCCGATGCACCTCTGCAGGGTTACTGTATCCATTGGACCTTCCCATTGACGACGAATCTCAGAAATTGCATCGGATTTAAATATAAGAGACACAATGCCGACTTAAGTACAGGAAGGCTGAGTCTTCCTACTGTCTATGCTTTGAGCGTTTCCTGTGTCACCAGTTTTACATTCCGATGCACCTCTGCAGGTTTACTCTATCCCTTGGATCTTCCCATTGACGATGAAACACAGAAATTGCACCGGAATTAAATATAAGAGACACAATGCCGACTTAAGTACAGGAACATTGAGTCTTCCTACTATCTATGTTTTGAGCGTTTCCTGCGTCACCAGTTTTACATTCTGATGCACCTCTGCAGGTTTACTGTATCCATAGGACCTTCCCATGGACGATGAAACACAGAAATTACATCGGAATTAAATATAAGAGACACAACGTTGACTTAAGTACAAGAAAACTGAGTCTTCTTACGGTCTATGTTTTGAGCGTTTCCAGTGTCACCAGTTTTACATTCCGATGCACCTCTGCAGGTTTACTGTATCCATTGGGCCTTCCCATGGACGATGAAACACAGAAATTGCATCGGAATTAAATATAAGAGACACAATGCCGACTTAGGTACAGGAAGACTGAGTCTTCCTACTGTCTATGTTGTGAGCGTGTCCTGTGTCACCAGTTTTATATTCCGATGCAACTCTGCAGGTTTACTGTATCCCTTGCACCTTCACAGTGACGATGAAACACAGAAATTGCATCGGAATTAAATATAAAAGACACAATGCCGACTTAAGTACAAGAAAACAGAGTCTTCTTAGTGTCTATGTTATGAGCGCTTCCTGTGTCACCAGTTTTACATTCCGATGCACCTCTGCAGTGTTACTGTATCCCTTGGACCTTCCCATTGACGATTAAAACACAGAAATTGCATCGGAATTAAATATAAGAGACACAATGCCGACTTAAGTACAGAAAGACTGAGTCTTCCTACTGACTATGTTTTGAGCGTTTCCTGTGTCACCAGTTTTACATTCCGATGAACCTCTGCAGGTTTACTATACCCCTCGCACCTTCCCATTGACAATGAAGCACAGAAATTACATCGGACTTAAATATAAGATACACAATGCCGACTTCAGTACAGGAATAACGGGTTTTCCGATTGTCAATGTTTGAGCGTTTCCTGTGTCAACAGTTTTACATTCCGATGCACCTCTGCAGGTTTACTGTATCCATTGGACTTTCCCGTTGACGATGAAACACAGAAAATGCATCGGAACTAAATATAAGAGACACAATGCCGACTTAAGTACAGGAAGACTGAGTCTTCCTACTGTCTATGCTTTGAGCGTTTCCTGCGTCACCAGTTTTACATTCCGTTGCACCTCTGCAGGTTTACTGTATCCATTGGACCTTCCCATGGACGATGAAACACAGAAATTGCATCGGAATTAAATATAAGAGACACAATGCCGACTTTAGAACAGGAAGGCTGAGTCTTCCTACGGTCTATGTTTTGAGCGTTTCCTGTGTCACCAGTTTTACTATCCGATCCACCTCTGCAGGTTTACTGTATCCCTTGGACCTTCCCATTGACGATGAAACACAGAAATTGCATCGGAATTAAATTTAAGAGACACAATGCCGACTTAAGAACAGGAAGGCTGAGTCTCCTTACTGTCTATGTTTTGAGCGTTTCCTGTGTCACCAGTTATACATTCCGGTGCACCTCTGCAGGTTTACTGTATCCCTGCGATCTTCCCAGTGACGATGAAACACAGAAATTGCATCGGAATTAAATATAAGAGACACAATGCCGACTTAAGTACAGGAACATTGAGTCTTCCTACTGTCTATGTTTTGAGCTTTTCCTGCGTCACCAGTTTTACATTCCGATGCACCTCTGCAGGTTTACTGTATCCATTGGACCTTCCCATTGACGATGAAACACAGAAATGACATCGGAATTAAATAAAGAGACACAATGTTGACTTAGGTACAAGAAAACTGAGTCTTCTTACGGTCTATGTTTTGAGCGTTTCCAGTGTCACCAGTTTTACATTCCGATGCGCCTCTGCAGGTTTACTGTAACCCTTGTACCTTCACAGTGACGATGAAACACAGAAATTGCATCGGAATTAAATATAAAAGACACAATTCCGACTTAAGTACAAGAAAACTGAGTCTTCTTAGGGTCTATGTTATGAGCGCTTCCTGTGTCACCAGTTTTACATTCCGATGCACCTCTGCAGGGTTACTGTATCCCTTGGACCTTCCCATTGGCGATGAAACACAGAAATTGCATCGGAATTAAATATAAGAGACACAATGCCGACTTAAGGACAGGAAGGCTGAGTCTTCCTACTGTCTATGTTTTATGCGTTTCCTGAGTCACCAGTTTTACATTCCGATGCACCTCTACAGGTTTACTGTATCCCTTGGATCTTCCCATTGACGATGAAACACAGAAATTGCATCGGAATTAAATATAAGAAACACAATGCCGACTTAAGTACAGGAACATAGAGTCTTCCTACTGTCTATGTTTTGAGCGTTTCTTGCGTCACCAGTTTTACATTCCGATGCACCTCTGCAGGTTTATTGTATCCATTGGACCTTCCCACTGACGATGAAACACAGAAAATACATCGGAATTAAATATAAAAGACACAACGTTGACTTAAGTACAAGAAAACTGAGTCTTCTTACGGTCTATGTTTTGAGCGTTTCCAGTGTCACCAGTTTTACATTCCATTGCACCTCTGGAGGTTTACTTTATCCATTGGACCTTCCCATGGGCGATGAAACACAGAAATTGCATCGGAATTAAATATAGGAGACACAATGCCGACTTAGGTACAGGAAGACTGAGTCTTCCTACTGTCTATGTTTTAGGCGTGTCCTGTGTCACCAGTTTTATATTCCGATGCATCTCTGTAGGGTTACTGTATCCCTTGGACGTTCCCATTGACGATGAAACACAGAAATTGCATCGGAATTAAATATAAGAGACACAATGCCGAATTAATTACAGAAATACTGAGTCTTCCTACTGTCTAAGTTTTGAGCGTTTCCTGTGTCACCAGTTTTACATTCCGATGCACCACTGCAGGTTTACTGTATACCTTGCACCTTCCCATTGACAATGAAACACATAAATTACATCGGAATTAAATATAACAGACACAATGCCGACTTAAGTACAGGAAGACTGAGTCTTCCTACTGTCTATGTTTTGAGCGTTTCCTGTGTCACCAGTTTTACATTACGATCCACCTCTGCAGGTTTACTGTATCCCTTGGACCTTCCCATTGGCGATGAAACACAGAAATTGCATCGGAATTAAATATAAGAGACACAATGCCGAAATAAGTACAGGAAGGCTGAGTCTTCCTACTGTCTATGTTTTGAGCGTTTCCTGTGTCCCCAGTTTTCCATTCCGATTCACCTCTGCAGGTTTACTGTATCCTTTGGATCTTCCCATTGACGATGAAACACAGAAATTGCACCGGAATTAAATATAAGAGACACAATGCCGACTTAAGTACAGGAACATTGAGTCTTCCTACTGTCTATGTTTTGAGCGTTTCCTGCGTCACCAGTTTTACATTCCGATTCACCACTGCAGGTTTACTGTATCCATTGGACCTTCCCATTGACGACGAATCACAGAAATTGCATCGGATTTAAATATAAGAGACACAATGCCGACGTAAGTACAGGAAGGCTGAGTCTTCCTACTGTCTATGTTTTGAGCGTTTCCTGTGTCACCAGTTTTACATTCCGATGCACCTCTGCAGGTTTACTCTATCCCTTGGATCTTCCCATTGACGATGAAACACAGAAATTGCACTGGAATTAAATATAAGAGACACAATGCCGACTTAGGTACAGGAACATTGAGTCTTCCTACTGTCTATGTTTTGAGCGTTTCCTGCGTCACCAGTTTTACATTCCGATGCACCTCTGCAGGTTTACTGTATCCATTGGACCTTCCCATGGACGATGAAACACAGAAATTGCATCGAAATTAAATATAAGAGGCACAATTCCGACTTAGGTACACGAAGACTGAGTCTTCCTTCTGTCAATGTTTGTACGTGTCCTGTGTCACCAGTTTTACATTCCGATGCGCCTCTGCAGGTTTACTGTAACCCTTGGACCTTCACAGTGACGATGAAGCACAGAAATTGCATCGGAGTTAAATATAAAAGACACAATGCCGACCTAAGTACAAGAAAACTGTGTCTTCTTAGGGTCTATGTTATGAGCGCTTCCTGTGTCACCAGTTTTACATTCCGATGCACCTCTGCAGGGTTACTGTATCCATTGGACCTTCCCATTGACGACGAATCACAGAAATTGCATCGGATTTAAATATAAGAGACACAATGCCGACTTAAGTACAGGAAGGCTGAGTCTTCCTACTGTCTATGCTTTGAGCGTTTCCTGTGTCACCAGTTTTACATTCCGATGCACCTCTGCAGGTTTACTCTATCCCTTGGATCTTCCCATTGACGATGAAACACAGAAATTGCACCGGAATTAAATATAAGAGACACAATGCCGACTTAAGTACAGGAACATTGAGTCTTCCTACTATCTATGTTTTGAGCGTTTCCTGCGTCACCAGTTTTACATTCCGATGCACCTCTGCAGGTTTACTGTATCCATAGGACCTTCCCATGGACGATGAAACACAGAAATTACATCGGAATTAAATATAAGAGACACAACGTTGACTTAAGTACAAGAAAACTGAGTCTTCTTACGGTCTATGTTTTGAGCGTTTCCAGTGTCACCAGTTTTACATTCCGATGCACCTCTGCAGGTTTACTGTATCCATTGGGCCTTCCCATGGACGATGAAACACAGAAATTGCATCGGAATTAAATATAAGAGACACAATGCCGACTTAGGTACAGGAAGACTGAGTCTTCCTACTGTCTATGTTGTGAGCGTGTCCTGTGTCACCAGTTTTATATTCCGATGCAACTCTGCAGGTTTACTGTATCCCTTGCACCTTCACAGTGACGATGAAACACAGCAATTGCATCGGAATTAAATATAAAAGACACAATGCCGACTTAAGTACAAGAAAACAGAGTCTTCTTAGGGTCTATGTTATGAGCGCTTCCTGTGTCACCAGTTTTACATTCCGATGCACCTCTGCAGTGTTACTGTATCCCTTGGACCTTCCCATTGACGATTAAAACACAGAAATTGCATCGGAATTAAATATAAGAGACACAATGCCGACTTAAGTACAGAAAGACTGAGTCTTCCTACTGACTATGTTTTGAGCGTTTCCTGTGTCACCAGTTTTACATTCCGATGAACCTCTGCAGGTTTACTGTACCCCTTGCACCTTCCCATTGACAATGAAGCACAGAAATTACATCGGACTTAAATATAAGAGACACAATGCCGACTTAAGTACAGGAATAACGGGTTTTCCGATTGTCAATGTTTGAGCGTTTCCTGTGTCAACAGTTTTACATTCCGATGCACCTCTGCAGGTTTACTGTATCCATTGGACTTTCCCATTGACGATGAAACACAGAATATGCATCGGAACTAAATATAAGAGACACAATGCCGACTTAAGTACAGGAAGACTGAGTCTTCCTACTGTCTATGTTTTGAGCGTTTCCTGCGTCACCAGTTTTACATTCCGATGCACCTCTGCAGGTTTACTGTATCCATTGGACCTTCCCATGGACGATGAAACACAGAAATTGCATCGGAATTAAATATAAGAGACACAATGCCGACTTTAGAACAGGAAGGCTGAGTCTTCCTACGGTCTATGTTTTGAGCGTTTCCTGTGTCACCAGTTTTACTATCCGATCCACCTCTGCAGGTTTACTGTATCCCTTGGACCTTCCCATTGACGATGAAACACAGAAATTGCATCGGAATTAAATTTAAGAGACACAATGCCGACTTAAGAACAGGAAGGCTGAGTCTCCTTACTGTCTATGTTTTGAGCGTTTCCTGTGTCACCAGTTATACATTCCGGTGCACCTCTGCAGGTTTACTGTATCCCTGCGATCTTCCCAGTGACGATGAAACACAGAAATTGCATCGGAATTAAATATAAGAGACACAATGCCGACTTAAGTACAGGAACATTGAGTCTTCCTATTGTCTATGTTTTGAGCTTTTCCTGCGTCACCAGTTTTACATTCCGATGCACCTCTGCAGGTTTACTGTATCCATTGGACCTTCCCATTGACGATGAAACACAGAAATGACATCGGAATTAAATAAAGAGACACAATGTTGACTTAGGTACAAGAAAACTGAGTCTTCTTACGGTCTATGTTTTGAGCGTTTCCAGTGTCACCAGTTTTACATTCCGATGCGCCTCTGCAGGTTTACTGTAACCCTTGTACCTTGACAGTGACGATGAAACACAGAAATTGCATAGGAATTAAATATAAAAGACACAATTCCGACTTAAGTACAAGAAAACTGAGTCTTCTTAGGGTCTATGTTATGAGCGCTTCCTGTGTCACCAGTTTTACATTCCGATGCACCTCTGCAGGGTTACTGTATCCCTTGGACCTTCCCATTGGCGATGAAACACAGAAA
The DNA here is from genome assembly GCF_023898315.1 of Schistocerca nitens. Lineage (NCBI taxonomy): Eukaryota > Metazoa > Arthropoda > Insecta > Orthoptera > Acrididae > Schistocerca > Schistocerca nitens. Next base: position 11,187,959 of record NW_026045897.1, on the reverse strand, counting down.
TTGCATCCGAATTAAATATATAAGACACAATGCCGACTTAAGTACAGAAAGACTGAGTCTTCCTACTGTCTATGTTTTGAGCGTTTCCTGTGTCACCAGTTTTACATTCCGATGCACCTCTGCAGGTTTACTGTATCCCTTGGATTTTCCCATTGACGATGAAACACAGAAATTGCATCGGAATTAAATATGGGAGACACAATGCCGACTTAGGTACAGGAAGATTGAGTCTTCCTACTGTGTATGTTTTGAGCGTTTCCTGCGTCACCAATTTAACATTACGATGCACCTCTGCAGGTTTACTGTATCCGTTGGACCTTCCCATTGACGATGAAACACAGAAATTGCATCGGAATTAAATATAAGAGACACAATGCCGACTTAAGGACAGGAAGGCTGAGTCTTCCTACTGTCTATGATTTGAGCGTTTCCTGTGTCACCAGTTTTACATTCCGATGCACATCTGCAGGTTTACTCTATCCCTTGGATCTTCCCATTGACGATGAAACACAGAAATTGCATCGGAATTAAATATAAGAGACACAATGCTGACTTAAGTACAGGAACATTGAGTCTTCCTACTGTCTATGTTTTGAACGTTTCCTGCGTCACCAGTTTTACATTCCGATGCACCTCTGCAGGTTTACTGTATCCATTGGACCTTCCCATTGACGATGAAACACAGAAATTACATCGGAATTAAATATAAGAGACACAACGTTTACTTAAGAACAAGAAAACTGAGTCTTCTTATGGTCTATGTTTTGAGCGTTTCCAGTGTCACCAGTTTTACATTCCGATGCACCTCTGGAGGTTTACTTTATCCATTGGACCTTCCCATGGACGATGAAACACAGAAATTGCATCGGAATTAAATATAAGAGACACAATGCCGACTTAGGTACAGGAAGACTGAGTCTTCCTACTGTCTATGTTTTGAGCGTGTCCTGTGTCACCAGTTTTACATTCCGATGCACCTCTGTAGGGTTATGTTATCCCTTGGACGTTCCCATTGACGATGAAACACAGAAATTGCATTGGAATTAAATATAAGAGACACAATACCGACTTAATAACAGAAAGATGAGTCTTCCTACTGTCTATGTTTTGAGCGTTTCCTGTGTCACCAGTTTTACATTCCGATGCACCTCTGCAGGTTTACTGTATCCCTTGGACTTTGCCATTGACGATGAAACACAGAAATTGCATCGGAATTAAATATAACAGACACAATGCCGACTTAAGTAGAGGAAGACTGAGTCTTCCTACTGTCTATGTTTTGAGCGTTTCCTGTGTCACCAGTTTTACATTCCGATGCACCTCTGCAGGTTTACTGTACCCCTTGGACTTTGCCATTGACGATGAAACACAGAAATTGCATCGGAATTAAATATAAGAGACACAATGCCGACTTAAGAACAGGAAGACTGAGTCTTCCTACTGTCAATGTTTGAACGTTTCCTGTGTCAACAGTTTTACATACCGATGCACCTCTGCAGGTTTTCTGTATCCATTGGACCTTCCCATTGACGATGAAACACAGAAAATGCATCGGAATTAAATATAAGAGACACAATGCCGACTTAAGTACAGGAAGGCCGACTCTTCCTACTGTCTATGTTTTGAGCGTTTCCTGTGTCACCAGTTTTACATTCCGATGCACCTCTGCAGGTTTACTGTATCTCTTGAATCATCGCATTGACGATGAAACACAGAAATTGCATCGGACTTAAATATAAGAGACACAATGCCGACTTAAGTACAGAAAGACTGAGTCTTCCTACTGTCTATGTTTTGAGCGTTTCCTGTGTCACCAGTTTTACATTCTGATGCACCTCTGCAGGTTTACTGTATCCATTGGACCTTCCCATTGACGATGAAACACAGAAATTACATCGGAATTAAATATAAGAGACACAATGCCGACTTAAGTACAGGAACATTGAGTCTTCCTACTGTCTATGTTTTGAGCGTTTCTTGCGTCACCAGTTTTACATTCCGATGCATCTCTGCAGGTTTATTGTATCCATTGGACCTTCCCACTGACGATGAAACACAGAAAATACATCGGAATTAAATATAAAAGACACAACGTTGACTTAAGTACAAGAAAACTTAGTCTTCTTACGGTCTATGTTTTGAGCGTTTCCAGTGTCACCAGTTTTACATTCCGATGCACCTCTGTAGGGTTACTGTATCCCTTGGACGTTCCCATTGACGATGAAACACAGAAATTGCATCGGAATTAAATATAAGAGTCACAATGCCGACTTAATTACAGAAAGACTGAGTCTTCTTACTGTCTATGTTTTGAGCGTTTCCTGTGTCACCAGTTTTACATTCCGATGCACCACTGCAGGTTTACTGTATCCCTTGCACCTTCCCATTGACAATGAAACACATAAATTACATCGGAATTAAATATAACAGACGCAATGCCGACTTAAGTACAGGAAGACTGAGTCTTCTTACTGTCTATGTTTTGAGCGTTTCCTGTGTCACCAGTTTTACATTCCGATGCACCTCTGGAAGTTTACTGTATCCCTTGGACTTTACCATTGACGATGAAACACAGAAATTGCATCGGAATTAAATATAAGAGACACAATGCAGACTTAAAACAAGAAGACTGAGTCTTCCTACTGTCAATGTTTGAGCGTTTCCTGTGTCAACAGTTTTACATTCCGATGCACCTCTGTAGGTTTTCTGTATCCATTGGAGCTTCCCATTGACGATGAAACACAGAAAATGCATCGGAATTAAATATAGGAAACACAATGCCGACTTAAGTACAGGAACATTGAGTCTTCCTACCGTCTATGTTTTGAGCGTTTCCTGCGTCACCAGTTTTACATTCCGATGCACCTCTGCAGATTTACTGTATCCATTGGACCTTCCCATGGACGATGAAACACAGAAATTGCATCGGAATTAAATATAAGGGACACAATTCCGACTTAGGTACAGGAAGACTGAGTCTTCCTACTGTCTATGTTTGTACGTGTCCTGTGTCACCAGTTTTACATTCCGATGCACCTCTGCAGGTTTACTGTAACCCTTGGACCTTCACAGTGACGATGAATCACAGAAATTGCATCGGAATTAAATATAAAAGACACAATGCCGACCTAAGTACAAGAAAACTGAGTCTTCTTAGGGTCTATGTTATGAGCGCTTATTGTGTCACCAGTTCTACATTCCGATGCACCTCTGCAGGGTTACTGCATCCCTTGGACCTTCCCATTGACGATGAAACACAGAAATTGCATCGGAATGAAATGTAAGAGACACAATGCCGAAATAAGTACAGGAAGGCTGAGTCTTCCTACTGTCTATGTTTTGAGCGTTTCCTGTGGCACCAGTTTTACATTCCGATGCACATCTGCAGGTTTACTCTATCCCTTGGATCTTCGCATTGACGATAAAACACAGAAATTGCATCGGAATTAAATATAAGAGACACAATGCCGACTTAAGTACAGGAAGGCTGAGTCTTCCTACTGTCTATGTTTTGAGCGTTTCCTGCGTCACCAGTTTTACATTCCGATGCACCTCTGCAGGTTTACTGTATCCATTGGACATTCCCATTGACGATGAAACACAGAAATTACATCGGAATTAAATATAAGAGACACAACGTTTACTTAAGTACAAGAAAACTGAGTCTTCTTATGGTCTATGTTTTGAGCGTTTCCAGTGTCACCAGTTTTACGTTCCGATGCACCTCTGGAGGTTTACTTTATCCATTGGACCTTCCCATGGACGATGAAACACAGAAATTGCATCGGAATTAAATATAAGAGACACAATGCCGACTTAGGTACAGGAAGACTGAGTCTTCCTACTGTCTATGTTTTGAGCGTGTCCTGTGTCACCAGTTTTACATTCCGATGCACCTCTGTAGGGTTATGTTATCCCTTGGACGTTCCCATTGACGATGAAACACAGAAATTGCATTGGAAATAAATATAAGAGACACAATGCCGACTTAATAACAGAAAGATGAGTCTTCCTACTGTCTATGTTTTGAGCGTTTCCTGTGTCACCAGTTTTACATTCCGATGCACCTCTGCCGGTGTACTGTATCCCTTGCACCTTCCCATTGACAATGAAACACAGAAATTACATCGGAATTAAATATAACAGACACAATGCCGACTTAAGTACAGGAAGATTGAGTCTTCCTACTGTCTATGTTTTGAGCGTTTCCTGTGTCACCAGTTTTACATTCCGATGCACCTCTGCAGGTTTACTGTACCCCTTGGACTTTACCATTGACGATGAAACACAGAAATTGCATCGGAATTAAATATAAGAGACACAATGCCGACTTAAGAACAGAAAGACTGAGTCTTCCTACTGTCAATGTTTGAACGTTTCCTGTGTCAACAGTTTTACATTCCGATGCACCTCTGCAGGTTTTCTGTATCCATTGGACCTTCCCATTGACGATGAAACACAGAAAATGCATCGGAATTAAATATAAGAGACACAATGCCAACTTAAGTACAGGAAGGCCGACTCTTCCTACTGTCTATGTTTTGAGCGTTTCCTGTGTCACCAGTTTTACATTCCGATGCACCTCTGCAGGTTTACTGTATCTCTTGGATCATCCCATTGACGATGAAACACAGAAATTGCATCGGAATTAAATATAAGAGACACAATGCCGACTTAAGTACAGAAAGACTGAGTCTTCCTACTGTATATGTTTTGAGCGTTTCCTGTGTCACCAGTTTTACATTCTGATGCACCTCTGCAGGTTTACTGTATCCCTTGCACCTTCCCATTGACGATGAAACACAGAAATTACAGAGACACAATGCCGACTTAAGTACAGGAACATTGAGTCTTCCTACTGTCTATGTTTTGAGCGTTTCTTGCGTCACCAGTTTTACATTCCGATGCACCTCTGCAGGTTTATTGTATCCATTGGACCTTCCCACTGACGATGAAACACAGAAAATACATCGGAATTAAATATAAAAGACACAACGTTGACTTAAGTACAAGAAAACTGAGTCTTCTTACGGTCTATGTTTTGAGCGTTTCCAGTGTCACCAGTTTTACATTCCGATGCACCTCTGGAGGTTTACTTTATCCATTGGACCTTCCCATGGGCGATGAAACACAGAAATTGTTTCGGAATTAAATATAAGAGACACAATGCCGACTTAGGTACAGGAAGACTGAGTGTTCCTACTGTCTATGTTTTGAGCGTGTACTGTGTCACCAGTTTTACATTCCGATGCACCTCTGTAGGGTTACTGTATCCCTTGGACGTTCCCATTGACGATGAAACACAGAAATTACATCGGAATTAAATAGAAAGAGTCACAATGCCGACTTAATTACAGAAAGACTGAGTCTTCTTACTGTCTATGTTTTGAGCGTTTCCTGTGTCACCAGTTTTACATTCCGATGCACCTCTGGAAGTTTACTGTATCCCTTGGACTTTACCATTGACGATGAAACACAGAAATTGCATCGGAATTAAATATAAGAGACACAATGCAGACTTAAAAACAGGAAGACTGAGTCTTCCTACTGTCAATGTTTGAGCGTTTCCTGTGTCAACAGTTTTACATTCCGATGCACCTCTGTAGGTTTTCTGTACCCATTGGAGCTTCCCATTGACGATGAAACACAGAAAATGCATCGGAATTAAATATAAGAGACACAATGCCGACTTAAGTACAGGAAGGCTGAGTCTTCCTACCGTCTATGTTTTGAGCGTTTCCTGTGTCCCCAGTTTTCCATTCCGATTCACCTCTGCAGGTTTACTGTATCCCTTGGATCTTCCCATTGACGATGAAACACAGAAATTGCACCGGAATTAAATTTAAGAGACACAATGCTGACTTAAGTACAGGAAGGCCGACTCTTCCTACTGTCTATGTTTTGAGCGTTTCCTGCGTCACCAGTTTTACATTCCGATGCACCTCTGCAGGTTTACTGTATCCATTGGACCTTCCCATTGACGACGAATCACAGAAATTGCATCGGATTTAAATATAAGAGACACAATGCCGACTTAGGTACAGGAAGACTGAGTCTTCCTACTGTCTATGTTTGTACGTGTCCTGTGTCACCAGTTTTACATTCCGATGCGCCTCTGCACGTTTACTGTAACCCTTGGACCTTCACAGTGACGATGAAACACAGAAATTGCATCGGAATTAAATCTAAAAGACACAATGCCGACCTAAGTACAAGGAAACTGAGTCTTCTTAGGGTCTATGTTATGAGCGCTTCCTGTGTCACCAGTTTTACATTCCGATGCACCTCTGCAGGGTTACTCATCCCTTGGACCTTCCCATTGACGATGAAACACAGAAATTGCATCGGAATTAAATATAAGAGACACAATGCCGAAATAAGTACAGGAAGGCTGAGTCTTCCTACTGTCTATGTTTTGAGCGTTTCCTGTGTCCCCAGTTCTCCATTCCGATTCACCTCTGCAGGTTTACTGTATCCCTTGGATCTTCCCATTGACGATGAAACACAGAAATTGCACCGGAATTAAATATAAGAGACACAATGCCGACTTAAGTACAGGAACATTGAGTCTTCCTACTGTCTATGTTTTGAGCGTTTCCTGCGTCACCAGTTTTACATTCCGATGCACCTCTGCAGGTTTACTGTATCCATTGGACCTTCCCATTGACGACGAATCACAGAAATTGCATCGGATTTAAATATAAGAGACACAATGCCGACTTAAGTACAGGAAGGTTGAGTCTTCCTACGGTCTATGTTTTGAGCGTTTCCTGTGTCACCAGTTTTACATTCCGATGCACCTCTGCAGGTTTACTGTATCCCTTGGATCTTCCCATTGACGATGAAACACAGAAATTGCACCGGAATTAAATATAAGAGACACAATGCCGACTTAATTACAGGAACATTGAGTCTTCCTACTGTCTATGTTTTGAGCGTTTCCTGCGTCACCAGTTTTACATTCCGATGCACCTCTGCAGGTTTACTCTATCCATTGGACCTTCCCATGGACGATGAAACACAGAAATTGCATCGGAATTAAATATAAGAGACACAATTCCGACTTAGGTACAGGAAGACTGAGTCTTCCTACTGTCTATGTTTGTAAGTGTCCTGTGTCACCAGTTTTACATTCCGATGCGCCTCTGCAGGTTTACTGTAACCCTTGGACCTTCACAGTGACGATGAAACACAGAAATTGCATCGGAATTAAATATAAAAGACACAATGCCGACCTAAGTACAAGAAAACTGATTCTTCTTAGGGTCTATGTTATGAGCGCTTCCTGTGTCACCAGTTTTACATTCCAATTCACCTCTGCAGGGTTACTGTATCCCTTGGACCTTCCCATTGACGATGAAACACAGAAATTGCATCGGAATTAAATATAAAAGACACAATGCCGACTTAAGTACAGAAAGTTTGAGTCTTCCTACTGTGTATGTTTTAACGCGTTTCCTGCGACACCAATTTTACATTCCGATGCACCTCTGCAGGTTTACTGTATCCCTTGGACGTTCCCATTGACGATGAAACACAGACATTGCATCGGAATTAAATATAAGAGACACAATGCCGACTTTAGAACAGGAAGGCTGAGTCTTCCTACTGTCTATGTTTTGAGCGTTTCCTGCGTCACTAGTTTTACATTCCGATGCACCTCTGCAGGTTTACTGTATTCATTGGACCTTCCCATTGACCATGAAACACAGAAATTACATCGGAATTAAATATAAGAGACACAACGTTGACTTAGGTACAAGAAAACTGAGTCTTCTTACGGTCTATGTTTTGAGCATTTCCAGTGTCACCAGTTTTACATTCCGATGCACCTCTGGAGGTTTACTTTATCCATTGGACCTTCCCATTGACGATGAAACACAGAAATTGCTTAGGTATTAAATATAAGAGACACAATGCCGACTTAAGTACAGGTAGAATGAGTATTCCTACTGTCTATGTTTTGAGCGTCTCCTGTGTCACCAGTTTAAATTCCGATCCACATCTGCAGGTTTACTGTATCCATTGGATCTTCCCATTGACGAAGAAACACAGAAATTGCATCGGAATTAGATATAAGAGAATCAACGCCGACTTAAGTACAAGAAAACTAAGTCTTCTTAGGGTCTATGTTTCGAACGCTTCCTGTGTCACTAGTTTTACATTCCGATGCACCTCTGCAGGGTTACTGTATCCCTTGGACGTTCCCATTGACGATGAAACACAGAAATTGCATGGGAATTAAATAAAAGGGTCACAATGCCGACTTTAGAACAGGAAGGCTGAGTCTTCCTACTGTCTATGTTTTGGGCGTTTCATGTGTCACCAGTTTTACATTCCGATGCACCTCTGCAGGTTTACTGTATCCCTTGGACGTTCCCATTGACGATGAAACACAGAAATTGCATCGGAATTACATATGAGAGACACAATGCCGACTTTAGAACAGGAAGGCTGATTCTTCCTACTGTCTACGTTTTGAGCGTTTCCTGCGTCACCAGTTTTACATTCCGATGCACCTCTGCATGTTTACTGTATCCATTGGACCTTCCCATTGACAATGAAACACAGAAATTACATCGGAATTAAATATAAGAGGCACAACGTTGACTTAAGTACAAGAAAACTGAGTCTTCTTACGGTCTAAGTTTTGAGCGTTTCCTGTGTCACCAGTTTTATATTCCGATGCACCTCTGCAGGTTTACTGTATCCATTGGACCTTCCCATGGACGATGAAACACAGACATTGCATCGGAATTAAATATAAGAGACACAATGCCTTCTTAGGTACAGGAAGACTGAGTCTTCCTACTTTCTATGATTTGAGCGTTTCCTGTGTCACCACTTTTACATTCCGATCCACCTCTGCAGGTTTACTGTATCCATTGGACCTTCCCATTGACGACGAAACACAGAAATTGCATCGGATTTAAATATGAGAGACACAATGCCGACTTAAGTACAGGAAGGCTGAGTCTTCCTACTGTCTATGTTTTGAGCGTTTCCTGTGTCACCAGTTTTACATTCCGATGCGCCACTGCAGGTTTACTGTATCCCTTGCACCTTCCCATTGACAATGAAACACACAAATTACATCGGAATTAAGTATAACAGACACAATGCCGACTTAAGTACAAGAAAACTGAGTCTTCTTAGGGTCTATGTTATGAGCGCTTCCTGTGTCACCAGTTTTACATTCCGATGCACCTCTGCAGGGTTACTGTATCCCTTGGACGTTCCCATTGACGATGAAACACAGAAATTGCATCTTAATTAAATATAAGAGACACAATGCCGACTTAATTACAGAAAGACTGAGTCTTCCTACTGTCTAAGTTTTGAGCGTTTCCTGTGTCACCAGTTTTACATTCCGATGCACCACTGCAGGTTTACTGTATCCCTTGCACCTTCCCATTGACAATGAAACACATAAATTACATCGGAATTAAGTATAACAGACACAATGCCGACTTAAGTACAGGAAGACTGAGTCTTCTTACTGTCTATGTTTTGAGCGTTTCCTGTGTCACCAGTTTTACATTCCGATGCACCTCTGGAATTGTACTGTATCCCTTGGACTTTACCATTGACGATGAAACACAGAAATTGCATCGGAATTAAATATAAGAGACACAATGCAGACTTAAAGACAGGAAGACTGAGTCTTCCTACTGTCAATGTTTGAGCGTTTCCTGTGTCAACAGTTTTACATTCCGATGCACCTCTGCAGGTTTACTGTATCCCTTGGATCTTCCCATTGACGACGAATCACAGAAATTGCATCGGATTTAAATATAAGAGACACAATGCCGACTTAAGTACAGGAAGGCTGAGTCTTCCTACTGTCTATGTTTTGAGCGTTTCCTGTGTCACCAGTTTTACATTCCGATGCACCTCTGCAGGTTTACTCTATCCCTTGGATCTTCCCATTGACGATGAAACACAGAAATTGCACTGGAATTAAATATAAGAGACACAATGCCGACTTAAGTACAGGAACACTGAGTCTTCCTACTGTCTATGTTTTGAGCGTTTCCTGCGTCACCAGTTTTACATTCCGATGCACCTCTGGAGGTTTACTGTATCCATTGGACCTTCCCATGGACGATGAAACACAGAAATTGCATCAGAATTAAATATAAGAGACACAATTCCGACTTAGGTACAGGAAGACTGAGTCTTCCTACTGTCAATGTTTGTACGTGTCCTGTGTCACCAGTTTTACATTCCGATGCGCCTCTGCAGGTTTACTGTAACCCTTGGACCTTCACAGTGACGATGAAACACAGAAATTGCAACGGAGTTAAATATAAAAGACACAATGCCGACCTAAGTACAAGAAAACTGAGTCTTCTTAGGGTCTATGTTATGAGCGCTTCCTGTGTCACCAGTTTTACATTCCGATGCACCTCTGCAGGGTTACTGTATCCATTGGACCTTCCCATTGACGACGAATCACAGAAATTGCATCGGATTTAAATATACGAGACATAATGCCGACTTAAGTACACGAAGGCTGAGTCTTCCTACTGTCTATGCTTTGAGCGTTTCCTGTGTCACCAGTTTTACATTGCGATGCACCTCTGCAGGTTTACTCTGTCCCTTGGATCTTCCCAGGTACGATGAAACACAGAAATTGCACCGGAACTAAATATAAGAGACACAATGCCGACTTAAGTACAGGAACATTGAGTCTTCCTACTATCTATGTTTTGAGCGTTTCCTGCGTCACCAGTTTTACATTCCGATGCACCTCTGCAGGTTTACTGTATCCATAGGACCTTCCCATGGACGATGAAACACAGAAATTGCATCGGAATGAAATATAAGAGACACAATTCCGACTTAGGTACAGGAAGACTGAGTCTTCCTACTGTCTATATTTGTACGTGTCCTGTGTCACCAGTTTTACATTCCGATGCGCCTCTGCAGGTTTACTGTAACCCTTGGACCTTCACAGTGACGATGAAACACGGAAATTGCATCGGAATTAAATATAAAAGACACAATGCCGACCTAAGTACAAGAAAACTGAGTCTTCTTAGGGTCTATGATATGAGCGCTTCCTGTGTCACCAGTTTTACATTCCGATGCACCTCTGCAGGGTTACTGCATCCCTTGGACCTTCCCATTGACGATGAAACACAGAAATTACATCGGAATTAAATATAAGAGACACAACGTTGACTTAGGTACAAGAAAACTAAGTCTTCTTACCGTCTATGTTTTGAACGTTTCCAGTGTCACCAGTTTTACATTCCGATGCACCTCTGGAGGTTTACTTTATCCATTGACCCTTCCCATTGACGATGAAACACAGAAACTGCATAGGAATTAAATATAAGAGACAGAATGCCGACTTAAGTACAGGTAGAATGACTATTCCTACTGTCTATGTTTTGAGCGTTGCCTGTGTCACCAGTTTTACACTCCGATCCACCTCTGCAGGTTTACTGTATCCATTGGATCTTCCCATTGACGATGAAACACAGAAATTGCATCGGAATTAAATATAAGAGACACAATGCCGACTTTAGAACAGGAAGGCTGAGTCTTCCTACTGTCTATGTTTTGAGCGTTTCCTGCGTCACCAGTTTTACATCCCCATGCACCGCTGCATGTTTACTGTATCCATTGGACCTTCCCATTGACGATGAAACACAGAAAGTACATCGGAATTAAATATAAGAGACACAACGTTGACTTAAGTACAAGACAACTGAGTCTTCTTACGGTCTATGTTTTGAGCGTTTCCAGTGTCACCCGTTTTACATTCCGATGCACCTCTGCAGGTTTACTGTATCCATTGGACCTTCCCATGGACGATGAAACACAGAAATTGCATCGGAATTAAATATAAGAGACACAGTGCCGACTTAGGTACAGGAAGACTGAGTCTTCCTACTGTCTATGTTTTGAGCGTGTCCTGTGTCACCAGTTTTATATTCTGATGCAACTCTGCAGGTTTACTGTATCCCTTTCACCTTCACAGTGACGATGAAACACAGAATTTGCATCGGAATTAAATATAAAAGACACAATGCCGACTTAAGTACAAGAAAACAGAGTCTTCTTAGGGTCTATGTTATGAGCGCTTCCTGTGTCACCAGTTTTACATTCCGATGCACCTCTGCAGTGTTACTGTATCCCTTGGACCTTCCCATTGACGATTAAAACACAGAAATTGCATCGGAATTAAATATAAGAGACACAATGCCGACTTAAGTACAGAAAGACTGAGTCTTCCTACTGTCTATGTTTTGAGCGTTTCCTGTGTCACCAGTTTTACATTCCGATGCACCTCTGCAGGTTTACTGTACCCCTTGCACCTTCCCATTGACAATGAAGCACAGAAATTACATCGGACTTAAATATAAGAGACACAATGCCGACTTAAGTACAGGAATACTGAGTCTTCCGACTGTCAATGTTTGAGCGTTTCCTGTGTCAACAGTTTTACATTCCGATGCACCTCTGCAGGTTTACTGTATCCATTGGACCTTCCCATTGACGATGAAACACAGAAAATGCATCGGAACTAAATATAAGAGACACAATGCCGACTTAAGTACAGGATGACTGAGTCTTCCTACTGTCTATGTTTTGAGCGTTTCCTGCGTCACCAGTTTTACATTCCGATGCACCTCTGCAGGTTTACTGTATCCATTGGAGCTTCCCATGGACGATGAAACACAGAAATTGCATCGGAATTAAATATAAGAGACACAATGCCGACTTTAGAACAGGAAGGCTGAGTCTTCCTACTGTCTATGTTTTGAGCGTTTCCTGTGTCACCAGTTTTACATTCCGATCCACCTCTGCAGGTTTACTGTATCCCTTGGACCTTCCCATTGACGATGAAACACAGAAATTGCATCGGAATTAAATATAAGAGACATAATGCCGACTTAAGTACAGAAAGACTGAGTCTTCCTACTGTCTATGCTTTGAGCGTTTCCTGTGTCACCAGTTTTACATTCCGATGCACCTCTGCAGGTTTACTGTATCCGTTGGATTTTCCCATTGACGATGAAACACAGAAATTGCATAGGAATTAAATATAAGAGTCACAATGCCGACTTAGGTACAGGAAGATTGAGTCTTCCTACTGTGTATGTTTTGAGCGTTTCCTGCGTCACCAATTTTACATTCCGATGCACCTCTGCAGGTTTACTTTATCCATTTGACCTTCCCATTGACGATGAAACACAGAAATTGCATCGGAATTAAATATAAGAGACACAATGCCGACTTAAGGACAGGAAGGCTGAGTCTTCCTACTGTCTATGGTTTGAGCGTTTCCTGAGTCACCAGTTTTACATTCCGATGCACCTCTGCAGGTTTACTGTATCCCTTGGATCTTCCCATTGACGATGAAACACAGAAATTGCATCGGAATTAAATATAAGAGACACAATGCCGACTTAAGTACAGGAACATTGAGTCTTCCTACTGTCTATGTTTTGAGCGTTTCTTGCGTCACCAGTTTTACATTCCGATGTACCTCTGCAGGTTTATTGTATCCATTGGACCTTCCCACTGACGATGAAACACAGAAAATACATCGGAATTAAATATAAAAGACACAACGTTGACTTAAGTACAAGAAAACTGAGTCTTCTTACGGTCTATGTTTTGAGCGTTTCCAGTGTCACCAGTTTTACATTCAGATGCCCCTCTGGAGGTTTACTTTATCCATTGGACCTTACCATGGGCGATGAAACACAGAAATTGCATCGGAATTAAATATAAGAGACACAATGCAGACTTAAAGACAGGAAGACTGAGTCTTCCTACTGTCAATGTTTGAGCGTTTCCTGTGTCAACAGTTTTACATTCCGATGCACCTCTGTAGGTTTTCTGTATCCATTGGAGCTTCCCATTGACGATGAAACACAGAAAATGCATCGGAATTAAATATAAGAGACACAATGCCGACATAAGTACAGGAAGACTGAGTCTTCCTACTGTCTATGTTTTGAGCGTTTCCTGTGTCACCAGTTTTACATTCCGATCCACCTCTGCAGGTTTACTGTATCCATTGGACCTTCCCATTGACGACGAAACACAGAAATTGCATCGGATTTAAATATAAGAGACACAATGCCGAAATAAGTACAGGAAGGCTGAGTCTTCCTACTGTGTATGTTTTGAGCGTTTCCTGTGTCCCCAGTTTTCCATTCCGATTCACCTCTGCAGGTTTACTGTATCCCTTGGATCTTCCCATTGACGATGAAACACAGACATTGCACCGGAATTAAATATAAGAGACACAATGCCGACTTAAGTACAGGAACATTGAGTCTTCCTACTATCTATGTTTTGAGCGTTTCCTGCGTCACCAGTTTTACATTCCGATGCACCTCTGCAGGTTTACTGTATCCATAGGACCTTCCCATGGACGATGAAACACAGAAATTGCATCGGAATTAAATATAAGAGACACAATTCCGACTTAGGTACAGGAAGACTGAGTCTTCCTACTGTCTATGTTTGTACGTGTCCTGTGTCACCAGTTTTACATTCCGATGCGCCTCTGCAGGTTTACTGTAACCCTTGGACCTTCACAGTGACGATGAAACACAGAAATTGCATCGGAATTAAATATAAAAGACACAATGCCGACCTAAGTACAAGAAAACTTTCTTAGGGTCTATGTTATGAGCGCTTCCTGTGTCACCAGTTTTACATTCCGATGCACCTCTGCAGGGTTACTGCATCCCTTGGACCTTCCCATTGACGATGAAACACAGAAATTACATCGGAATTAAATATAAGAGACACAACGTTGACTTAGGTACAAGAAAACTGAGTCTTCTTACCGTCTATGTTTTGAACGTTTCCAGTGTCACCAGTTTTACATTCCGATGCACATCTGGAGGTTTACTTTATCCATTGGACCTTCCCATTGACGATGAAACACAGAAAATGCATAGGAATTAAATATAAGAGACACAATGCCGACTTAAGTACAGGTAGAATGACTATTCCTACTGTCTATGTTTTGAGCGTTTCCTGTGTCACCAGTTTTACACTCCGATCCACCTCTGCAGGTTTACTGTATCCATTGGATCTTCCCATTGACGATGAAACACAGAAATTGCATCGGAATTAAATATAACAGACACAATGCCGACTTTAGAACAGGAAAGCTGAGTCTTCCTACTGTCTATGTTTTGAGCGTTTCCTGTGTCACCAGTTTTACATTCCGATCCACCTCTGCAGGTTTACTGTATCCCTTGGACCTTCCCATTGACGATGAAACACAGAAATTGCATCGGAATTAAATATAAGAGACATAATGCCGACTTAAGTACAGAAAGACTGAGTCTTCCTACTGTCTATGTTTTGAGCGTTTCCTGTGTCACCAGTTTTACATTCCGATGCACCTCTGCAGGTTTACTGTATCCGTTGGATTTTCCCATTGACGATGAAACACAGAAATTGCATAGGAATTAAATATAAGAGACACAATGCCGACTTAGGTACAGGAAGATTGAGTCTTCCTACTGTGTATGTTTTGAGCGTTTCCTGCGTCACCAATTTTACATTCCGATGCACCTCTGCAGGTTTACTGTATCCATTGGACCTTCCCATTGACGATGAAACACAGAAATTGCATCGGAATTAAATATATGAGACACAATGCCGACTTAAGGACAGGAAGGCTGAGTCTTCCTACTGTCTATGGTTTGAGCGTTTCCTGAGTCACCAGTTTTAAACTCCGATTCACCTCTGCAGGTTTACTGCATCCCTTGGATCTTCCCATTGACGATGAAACACAGAAATTGCATCGGAATTAAATATAAGAGACACAATGCCGACTTAAGTACAGGAACATTGAGTCTTCCTACTGTCTATGTTTTGAGCGTTTCTTGCGTCACCAGTTTTACATTCCGATGCACCTCTGCAGGTTTATTGTATCCATTGGACCTTCCCACTGACGATGAAACACAAAAAATACATCGGAATTAAATATAAAAGATACAACGTTGACTTAAGTACAAGAAAACTGAGTCTTCTTACGGTCTATGTTTTGAGCGTTTCCAGTGTCACCAGTTTTACATTCCGATGCACCTCTGGAGGTTTACTTTATCCATTGGACCTTCCCATAGGCGATGAAACACAGAAATTGCATCGGAATTAAATATAAGAGACACAATGCCGACTTAGGTACAGGAAGACTGAGTCTTCCTACTGTCTATGTTTTGAGCGTGTCCTGTGTCACCAGTTTTACTTTCCGATGCACCTCTGTAGGGTTACTGTATCCCTTGGACGTTCCCATTGACGATGAAACACAGAAATTGCATCGGAATTAAATATAAGAGACACAATGCCGACTTAATTACAGAAAGACTGAGTCTTCCTACTGTCTAAGTTTTGAGCGTTTCCTGTGTCACCAGTTTTACATTCCGATGCACCACTGCAGGTTTACTGTATCCCTTGCACCTTCCCATTGACAATGAAACACATAAATTACATCGGAATTAAATATAACAGACACAATGCCGACTTAAGTACAGGAAGACTGAGTCTTCTTACTGTCTATGTTTTGAGCGTTTCCTGTGTCACCAGTTTTACATTCCGATGAACCTCTGGAAGTTTACTGTATCCCTTGGACTTTACCATTGACGATGAAACACAGAAATTGCATCGGGATTAAATATAAGATACACAATGCAGACTTAAAGACAGGAAGACTGAGTCTTCCTACTGTCAATGCTTGAGCGTTTCCTGTGTCAACAGTTTTACATTCCGATGCACCTCTGTAGGTTTTCTGTATCCATTGGAGCTTCCCATTGACGATGAAACACAGAAAATGCATCGGAATTAAATATAAGAGACACAATGCCGACTTAAGTACAGGAAGACTGAGTCTTCCTACTGTCTATGTTTTGAGCGTTTCCTGTGTCACCAGTTTTACATTCAGATCCACCTCTGCAGGTTTACTGTATCCATTGGACCTTCCCATTGACGACGAAACACAGAAATTGCATCGGATTTAAATATAAGAGACACAATGCCGAAATAAGTACAGGAAGGCTGAGTCTTCCTACTGTGTATGTTTTGAGCGTTTCCTGTGTCCCCAGTTTTCCATTCCGATTCACCTCTGCAGGTTTACTGTATCCCTTGGATCTTCATATTGACGATGAAACACAGAAATTGCACCGGAATTAAATATAAGAGACACAATGCCGACTTAAGTACAGGAACATTGAGTCTTCCTACTGTCTATGATTTGAGCGTTTCCTGCGTCACCAGTTTTACATTCCGATGCACCTCTGCAGGTTTACTGTATCCATTGGACCTTCCCATTGACGACGAATCACAGAAATTGCATCGGATTTAAATATAAGAGACACAATGCCGACTTAAGTACACGAAGGCTGAGTCTTCCTACTGTCTATGCTTTGAGCGTTTCCTGTGTCACCAGTTTTACATTCCGATGCACCTCTGCAGGTTTACTCTATCCCTTGGATCTTCCCATTGACGATGAGACACAGAAATTGCACCGGAATTAAATATAAGAGACACAATGCCGACTTAAGTACAGGAACATTGAGTCTTCCTACTATCTATGTTTTGAGCGTTTCCTGCGTCACCAGTTTTACATTCCGATGCACCTCTGCAGGTTTACTGTATCCATAGGACCTTCCCATGGACGATGAAACACAGAAATTGCATCGGAATTAAATATAAGAGACACAATTCCGACTTAGGTACAGGAAGACTGAGTCTTCCTACTGTCTATGTTTGTACGTGTCCTGTGTCACCAGTTTTACATTCCGATGCGCCTCTGCAGGTTTACTGTAACCCTTGGACCTTCACAGAGACGATGAAACACAGAAATTGCATCGGAATTAAATATAAAAGACACAATGCCGACCTAAGTAAAGGAAACTGAGTCTTCTTAGGGTCTATGTTATGAGCGCTTCCTGTGTCACCAGTTTTACATTCCGATGCACCTCTGCAGGGTTACTGCATCCCTTGGACCTTCCCATTGACGATGAAACACAGAAATTACATCGGAATTAAATATAAGAGACACAACGTTGACTTAGGTACAAGAAAACTGAGTCTTCTTACCGTCTATGTTTTGAACGTTTCCAGTGTCACCAGTTTTACATTCCGATGCACCTCTGGAGGTTTACTTTATCCATTGGACCTTCCCATTGACGATGAAACACAGAAAATGCATAGGAATTAAATATAAGAGACACAATGCCGACTTAAGTACAGGTAGAATGACTATTCCTACTGTCTATGTTTTGAGCGTTTCCTGTGTCACCAGTTTTACACTCCGATCCACCTCTGCAGGTTTACTGTATCCATTGGATCTTCCCATTGACGATGAAACACAGAAATTGCATCGGAATTAAATATACGAGACACAATGCCGACTTTAGAACAGGAAGGCTGAGTCTACCTACTGTCTATGTTTTGAGCGTTTCCTGCGTCACCAGTTTTACATTCCCATGCACCTCTGCATGTTTACTGTATCCATTGGACCTTCTCATTGACGATGAAACACAGAAATTACATCGGAATTAAATATAAAAGACACAATGCCGACTTAAGTACAAGAAAACAGAGTCTTCTTAGGGTCTATGTTATGAGCGCTTCCTGTGTCACCAGTTTTACATTCCGATGCACCTCTGCAGTGTTACTGTATCCCTTGGACCTTCCCATTGACGATTAAAACACAGAAATTGCATCGGAATTAAATATAAGAGACACAATGCCGACTTAAGTACAGAAAGACGGAGTCTTCCTACTGTCTATGTTTTGAGCGTTTCCTGTGTCACCAGTTTTACATTCCGATCCACCTCTGCAGGTTTACTGTATCCCTTGGACCTTCCCATTGACGATGAAACACAGAAATTGCATCGGAATTAAATTTAAGAGACACAATGCCGACTTAAGAACAGGAAGGCTGAGTCTTCTTACTGTCTATGTTTTGAGCGTTTCGTGTGTCACCAGTTATACATTCCGGTGCACCTCTGCAGGTTTACTGTATCCCTGCGACCTTCCCAGTGACGATGAAACACAGAAATTGCATCGGAATTAAATATAAGAGACACAATGCCGACTTAAGTACAGGAACATTGAGTCTTCCTACTGTCTATGTTTTGAGCGTTACCTGCGTCACCAGTTTTACATTCCGATGCACCTCTGCAGGTTTACTGTATCCATTGGACCTTCCCATTGACGATGAAACACAGAAATGACATCGGAATTAAATATAAGAGACACAATGTTGACTTAGGTACAAGAAAACTGAGTCTTCTTACGGTCTATGTTTTGAGCGTTTCCAGTGTCACCAGTTTTACATTCCGATGCGCCTCTGCAGGTTTACTGTAACCCTTGTACCTTCACAGTGACGATGAAACACAGAAATTGCATCGGAATTAAATATAAAAGACACAATTCCGACTTAAGTACAAGAATACTGAGTCTTCTTAGGGTCTATGTTATGAGCGCTTCCTGTGTCACCAGTTTTACATTCCGATGCACCTCTGCAGGGTTACTGTATCCCTTGGACCTTCCCATTGGCGATGAAACACAGAAATTGCATCCGAATTAAATATAAGAGACACAATGCCGACTTAAGTACAGAAAGACCGAGTCTTCCTACTGTCTATGTTTTGAGCGTTTCCTGTGTCACCAGTTTTACATTCCGATGCACCTCTGCAGGTTTACTGTATCTCTTGGATTTTCCCATTGACGATGAAACACAGAAATTGCATCGGAATTAAATATAGGAAACAAAATGCCGACTTAGGTACAGGAGGATTGAGTCTTCCTACAGTGTATGTTTTGAGCGTTTCCTGCGTCACCAATTTTACATTACGATGCACCTCTGCAGGTTTACTGTATCCATTTGACCTTCCCATTGACGATGAAACACAGAAATTGCATTGGAATTAAATATAAGAGACACAATGCCGACTTAAGGACAGGAAGGCTGAGTCTTCCTACTGTCTATGATTTGAGCGTTTCCTGTGTCACCAGTTTTACATTCCGATGCACATCTGCAGGTTTACTCTATCCCTTGGATCTTCCCATTGACGATGAAACACAGAAATTGCATCGGAATTAAATATAAGAGACACAATGCCGACTTAAGTACAGGAACATTGAGTCTTAATACTGTCTATGTTTTGAGCGTTTCCTGCGTCACCAGTTTTACATTCCGATGCACCTCTGCAGCTTTACTTATCCATTGGACCTTCCCATTGACGATGAAACACCGAAATTACATCGGAATTAAATATAAGAGACACAACGTTTACTTAAGTACAAGAAAACTGAGTCTTCTTATGGTCTATGTTTTGAGCGTTTCCAGTGTCACCAGTTTTACATTCCGGTGCACCTCTGGAGGTTTACTGTATCCCTTGGATCTTCCCATTGACGATGAAACACAGAAATTGCACCTGAATTAAATATAAGAGACACAATGCCGACTTAAGTACAGGAACATTGAGTCTTCCTACTGTCTATGTTTTGGGCGTTTCCTGCGTCACCAGTTTTACATTCCGATGCACCTCTGCAGGTTTACTGTATCCATTGGACCTTCCCATTGACGACGGATCACAGAAATTGCATCGCAATTAAATATAAGAGACACAATGCCGACTTAAGAACAGGAAGACTGAGTCTTCCTACTGTCAATGTTTGAACGTTTCCTGTGTCAACAGTTTTACATTCCGATGCACCTCTGCAGGTTTTCTGTATCCATTGGACCTTCCCATTGACGATGAAACACAGAAAATGCATCGGAATTAAATATAAGAGACACAATGCCGACTTAAGTACAAGAAGGCCGAGTCTTCCTACTGTCTATGTTTTGAGCGTTTCCTGTGTCACCATTTTTACATTCCGATGCACCTCTGCAGGTTTACTGTATCTCTTGGATCATCCCATTGACGATGAAACACAGAAATTGCATCGGAATTAAATATAAGAGACACAATGCCGACTGAAGTACAGAAAGACTGAGTCTTCCTACTGTCTATGTTTTGAGCGTTTCCTGTGTCACCAGTTTTACATTCTGATGCACCTCTGCAGGTTTACTGTATCCCTTGGATTTTCCCATTGACGATGAAACACAGAAATTGCATCGGAATTAAAAATAATAGACACAATGCCGTCTTAGGTACAGGAAGATTGAGTCTACCTACTGTGTATGTTTTAAGCGTTTCCTGCGTCACCAATTTTACATTCCGATGCACCTCTGCAGGTTTACTGTATCCATTGGACCTTCCCATTGACGATGAAACACAGAAATTACATCGGAATTTAATATAAGAGACACAATGCCGACTTAAGTACAGGAACATTGAGTCTTCCTACTGTCTATGTTTTGAGCGTTTCTTGCGTCACCAGTTTTACATTCCGTTCACCTCTGCAGGTTTATTGTATCCATTGGACCTTCCCACTGACGATGAAACACAGAAAATACATCGGAATTAAATATAAAAGACACAACGTTGACTTAAGTACAAGAAAACTGAGTCTTCTTACGGTCTATGTTTTGAGCGTTTCCAGTGTCACCAGTTTTACATTCCGATGCACCTCTGGAGGTTTACTTTATCCATTGGACTTTCCCATGGGCGATGAAACACAGTAATTGCATCGGAATTAAATATAAGAGACACAATGCCGACTTAGGTACAGGAAGACTGAGTCTTCCTACTGTCAATGTTTGAGCGTTTCCTGAGTCAACAGTTTTACATTCCGATGCACCTCTGTAGGTTTTCTGTATCCATTGGAGCTTCCCATTGACGATGAAACACAGAAAATGCATCGGAATTAGATATAAGAGACACAATGCCGACTTAAGTACAGGAAGGCTGAGTCTTCCTACTGTCTATGTTTTGAGCGTTTCCTGTGTCCCCAGTTTTCCATTCCGATTCACCTCTGCAGCTTCACTGTATCCCTTGGATCTTCCCATTGACGATGAAACACAGAAATTGCACCGGAATTAAATATAAGAGACACAATGCCGACTTAAGTACAGGAACATTGAGTCTTCCTACTGTCTATGTTTTGAGCGTTTCCTGCGTCACCAGTTTTACATTCCGATCACCTCTGCAGGTTTACTGTATCTATTGGACCTTCCCATTGACGACGAATCACAGAAATTGCATCGGATTTAAATATAAGAGACACAATGCCGACTTAAGTACAGGAAGGCTGAGTCTTCCTACTGTCTATGTTTTGAGCGTTTCCTGTGTCACCAGTTTTAAATTCCGATGCACCTCTGCAGGTTTACTGTACCCCTTGGACTTTACCATTGACGATGAAACACAGAAATTGCATCGGAATTAAATATAAGAGACACAATGCCGACTTAAGGACAGGAAGACTGAGTCTTCCTACTGTCAATGTTTGAACGTTTCCTGTGTCAACAGTTTTACATTCCGATGCACCTCTGCAGGTTTTCTGTATCCATTGGACCTTCCCATTGAGGATGAAACACAGAAAATGCATCGGAATTAAATATAAGAGACACAATGCCGACTTAAGTACAGGAAGGCCGAGGCTTCCTACTGTCTATGTTTTGAGCGTTTCCTGTGTCACCAGTTTTACATTCCGATGCACCTCTGCAGGTTTACTGTATCTCTTGGATCATCCCATTGGCGATGAAAAACAGAAATTGCATCGGAATTAAATATAAGAGACACAATGCCGACTTAAGTACAGAAAGACTGAGTCTTCCTACTGTCTATGTTTTGAGCGTTTCCTGTGTCACCAGTTTTACATTCTGATGCACCTCTGCAGGTTTACTGTATCCCTTGGATTTTCCCATTGACGATGAAACACAGAAATTGCATCGGAATTAAATATCAGAGACACAATGCCGAAATAAGTACAGGAAGGCTGAGTCTTCCTACTGTCTATGTTTTGAGCGTTTCCTGTGTCCCCAGTTTTCCATTCCGATTCACCTCTGCAGGTTTACTGTATCCCTTGGATCTTCCCATTGACGATGAAACACAGAAATTGCACCGGAATTAAATATAAGAGACACAATGCCGACTTAAGTACAGGAACATTGAGTCTTCCTACTGTCTATGTTTTGAGCGTTTCCTGCGTCACCAGTTTTACATTCCGATGAACCTCTGCAGGTTTACTGTATCCATTGGACCTTCCCATTGACGACGAATCACAGAAATTGCATCGGATTTAAATATAAGAGACACAATGCCGACTTCAGTACAGGAAGGTTGAGTCTTCCTACTGTCTATGTTTTGAGCGTTTCCTGCGTCACCAATTTTACATTCCGATGCACCTCTGCAGGTTTACTGTATCCATTGGACCTTCCCATTGACGATGAAACACAGAAATTACATCGGAATTTAATATAAGAGACACAATGCCGACATAAGTACAGGAACATTGAGTCTTCCTACTGTCTATGTTTTGAGCGTTTCTTGCGTCACCAGTTTTACATTCCGATGCACCTCTGCAGGTTTATTGTATCCATTGGACCTTCCCACTGACGATGAAACACATAAAATACATCGGAATTAAATATAAAAGACACAACGTTGACTTAAGTACAAGAAATCTGAGTCTTCTTACGGTCTATGTTTTGAGCGTTTCCAGTGTCACCAGTTTTACATTCCGATGCACCTCTGGAGGTTTACTTTATCCATTGGACCTTCCCATGGGCGATGAAACACAGAAATTGCATCGGAATTAAATATAAGAGACACAATGCCGACTTAGGTACAGGAAGACTGAGTCTTCCTACTGTCTATGTTTTGAGCGTGTACTGTGTCACCAGTTTTACATTCCGATGCTCCTCTGTAGGGTTACTGTATCCCTTGGACGTTCCCATTGACGATGAAACACAGAAATTGCATCGGAATTAAATATAAGAGTCACAATGCCGACTTAATTACAGAAAGACTGAGTCTTCCTACTGTCTATGTTTTGAGCGTTTCCTGTGTCACCAGTTTTACATTCCGATGCACCATTGCAGGTTTACTGTATCCCTTGCACCTTCCCATTGACAATGTAACACATAAATTACATCGGAATTAAATATAACAGACACAATGCCGACTTAAGTACAGGAAGACTGAGTCTTCTTACTGTCTATGTTTTGAGCGTTTCCTGTGTCACCAGTTTTACATTCCGATGCAACTCTGGAAGTGTACTGTATCCCTTGGACTTTACCATTGACGATGAAACACAGAAATTGCGTCGGAATTAAATATAAGAGACACAATGCAGACTTAAAAACAGGAAGACTGAGTCTTCCTACTGTCAATGTTTGAGCGTTTCCTGTGTCAACAGTTTTACATTCCGATGCACCTCTGTAGGTTTTCTGTATCAATTGGAGCTTCCCATTGACGATGAAACACAGAAAATGCAT
Source organism: Schistocerca nitens (assembly GCF_023898315.1). Taxonomy (NCBI): domain Eukaryota; kingdom Metazoa; phylum Arthropoda; class Insecta; order Orthoptera; family Acrididae; genus Schistocerca; species Schistocerca nitens. The sequence goes on along the minus strand of NW_026045897.1, from coordinate 11,163,574 downwards.
CGGAATTAAATATAAGAGACACAATGCCGACTTAAGTACAGGAAGGCTGACTCTTCCTACTGTCTATGTTTTGAGCGTTTCCTGTGTCCCCAGTTTTCCATTCCGATTCACCTCTGCAGCTTCACTGTATCCCTTGGATCTTCCCATTGACGATGAAACACAGAAATTGCACCGGAATTAAATATAAGAGACACAATGCCGACTTGAGTACAGGAACATTGAGTCTTCCTACTGTCTATGTTTTGAGCGTTTCCTGCGTCACCAGTTTTACATTCCGATCACCTCTGCAGGTTTACTGTATCTATTGGACCTTCCCATTGACGACGAATCACAGAAATTGCATCGGATTTAAATATAAGAGACACAATGCCGACTTAAGTACAGGAAGGCTGAGGCTTCCTACTGTCTATGTTTTGAGCGTTTCCTGTGTCACCAGTTTTAAATTCCGATGCACCTCTGCAGGTTTACTGTACCCCTTGGACTTTACCATTGACGATGAAACACAGAAATTGCATCGGAATTAAATATAAGAGACACAATGCCGACTTAAGGACAGGAAGACTGAGTCTTCCTACTGTCAATGTTTGAACGTTTCCTGTGTCAACAGTTTTACATTCCGATGCACCTCTGCAGGTTTTCTGTATCCCTTGCACCTTCCCATTGACAATGAAACACATAAATTACATCGGAATTAAATATAACAGACACAATGCCGACTTAAGTACAGGAAGACTGAGTCTTCTTACTGTCTATGTTTTGAGCGTTTCCTGTGTCACCTGTTTTACATTCCGATGCACCATTGCAGGTTTACTGTATCCCTTGCACCTTCCCATTGACAATGAAACACATAAATTACATCGGAATTAAATATAACAGACACAATGCCGACTTAAGTACACGAAGACTGAGTCTTCTTACTGTCTATGTTTTGAGCGTTTCCTGTGTCACCAGTTTTACATTCCGATGCAACTCTGGAAGTTTACTGTATCCCTTGGCATTTACCATTGACGATGAAACACAGAAATTGCATCGGAATTAAATATAAGAGACACAATGCAGACTTAAAAACAGGAAGACTGAGTCTTCCTACTGTCAATGTTTGAGCGTTTCCTGTGTCAACAGTTTTACATTCCGATGCACCTCTGTAGGTTTTCTGTATCCATTGGAGCTTCCCATTAACGATGAAACACAGAAAATGCATCGGAATTAAATATAAGAGACACAATGCCGACATAAGTACAGGAAGGCTGAGTCTTCCTACTGTCTATGTTTTGAGCGTTTCCTGTGTCCCCAGTTTTCCATTCCGATTCACCTCTGCAGCTTCACTGTATCCCTTGGATCTTCCCATTGACGATGAAACACAGAAATTGCACCGGAATTAAATATAAGAGACAAATGCCGACTTAAGTACAGGAACATTGAGTCTTCCTACTGTCTATGTTTTGAGCGTTTCCTGCGTCACCAGTTTTACATTCCGATCACCTCTGCAGGTTTACTGTACCTATTGGACCTTCCCATTGACGACGAATCACAGAAATTGCATCGGATTTAAATATAAGAGACACAATGCCGACTTAAGTACAGGAAGGCTGAGTCTTCCTACTGTCTATGTTTTGAGCGTTTCCTGTGTCACCAGTTTTAAATTCCGATGCACCTCTGCAGGTTTACTGTACCCCTTGGACTTTACCATTGACGATGAAACACAGAAATTGCATCGGAATTAAATATAAGAGACACAATGCCGACTTAAGGACAGGAAGACTGAGTCTTCCTACTGTCAATGTTTGAACGTTTCCTGTGTCAACAGTTTTACATTCCGATGCACCTCTGCAGGTTTTCTGTATCCATTGGACCTTCCCATTGAGGATGAAACACAGAAAATGCATCGGAATTAAATATAAGAGACACAATGCCGACTTAAGTACAGGAAGGCCGAGGCTTCCTACTGTCTATGTTTTGAGCTTTTCCTGTGTCACCAGTTTTACATTCCGATGCACCTCTGCAGGTTTACTGTATCTCTTGGATCATCCCATTGGCGATGAAAAACAGAAATTGCATCGGAATTAAATATAAGAGACACAATGCCGACTTAAGTACAGAAAGACTGAGTCTTCCTACTGTCTATGTTTTGAGCGTTTCCTGTGTCACCAGTTTTACATTCTGATGCACCTCTGCAGGTTTACTGTATCCCTTGGATTTTCCCATTGACGATGAAACACAGAAATTGCATCGGAATTAAATATCAGAGACACAATGCCGAAATAAGTACAGGAAGGCTGAGTCTTCCTACTGTCTATGTTTTGAGCGTTTCCTGTGTCCCCAGTTTTCCATTCCGATTCACCTCTGCAGGTTTACTGTATCCCTTGGATCTTCCCATTGACGATGAAACACAGAAATTGCACCGGAATTAAATATAAGAGACACAATGCCGACTTAAGTACAGGAACATTGAGTCTTCCTACTGTCTATGTTTTGAGCGTTTCCTGCGTCACCAGTTTTACATTCCGATGAACCTCTGCAGGTTTACTGTATCCATTGGACCTTCCCATTGACGACGAATCACAGAAATTTCATCGGATTTAAATATAAGAGACACAATGCCGACTTCAGTACAGGAAGGTTGAGTCTTCCTACTGTCTATGTTTTGAGCGTTTCCTGCGTCACCAATTTTACATTCCGATGCACCTCTGCAGGTATACTGTATCCATTGGACCTTCCCATTGACGATGAAACACAGAAATTACATCGGAATTAAATATAAGAGACACAATGCCGACATAAGTACAGGAACATTGAGTCTTCCTACTGTCTATGTTTTGAGCGTTTCTTGCGTCACCAGTTTTACATTCCGATGCACCTCTGCAGGTTTATTGTATCCATTGGACCTTCCCACTGACGATGAAACACAGAAAATACATCGGAATTAAATATAAAAGACACAACGTTGACTTAAGTACAAGAAATCTGAGTCTTCTTACGGTCTATGTTTTGAGCGTTTCCAGTGTCACCAGTTTTACATTCCGATGCACCTCTGGAGGTTTACTTTATCCATTGGACCTTCCCATGGGCGATGAAACACAGAAATTGCATCGGAATTAAATATAAGAGACACAATGCCGACTTAGGTACAGGAAGACTGAGTCTACCTACTGTCTATGTTTTGAGCGTGTACTGTGTCACCAGTTTTACATTCCGATGCTCCTCTGTAGGGTTACTGTATCCCTTGGACGTTCCCATTGACGATGAAACACAGAAATTGCATCGGAATTAAATATAAGAGTCACAATGCCGACTTAATTACAGAAAGACTGAGTCTTCCTACTGTCAATGTTTGAGCGTTTCCTGAGTCAACAGTTTTACATTCCGATGCACCTCTGTAGGTTTTCTGTATCCATTGGAGCTTCCCATTGACGATGAAACACAGAAAATGCATCGGAATTAGATATAAGAGACACAATGCCGACTTAAGTACAGGAAGGCTGAGTCTTCCTACTGTCTATGTTTTGAGCGTTTCCTGTGTCCCCAGTTTTCCATTCCGATTCACCTCTGCAGCTTCACTGTATCCCTTGGATCTTCCCATTGACGATGAAACACAGAAATTGCACCGGAATTAAATATAAGAGACACAATGCCGACTAAAGTACAGGAACATTGAGTCTTCCTACTGTCTATGTTTTGAGCGTTTCCTGCGTCACCAGTTTTACATTCCGATCACCTCTGCAGGTTTACTGTATCTATTGGACCTTCCCATTGACGACGAATCACAGAAATTGCATCGGATTTAAATATAAGAGACACAATGCCGACTTAAGTACAGGAAGGCTGAGGCTTCCTACTGTCTATGTTTTGAGCGTTTCCTGTGTCACCAGTTTTAAATTCCGATGCACCTCTGCAGGTTTACTGTACCCCTTGGACTTTACCATTGACGATGAAACACAGAAATTGCATCGGAATTAAATATAAGAGACACAATGCCGACTTAAGGACAGGAAGACTGAGTCTTCCTACTGTCAATGTTTGAACGTTTCCTGTGTCAACAGTTTTACATTCCGATGCACCTCTGCAGGTTTTCTGTATCCATTGGACCTTCCCATTGAGGATGAAACACAGAAAATGCATCGGAATTAAATATAAGAGACACAATGCCGACTTAAGTACAGGAAGGCCGAGGCTTCCTACTGTCTATGTTTTGAGCGTTTCCTGTGTCACCAGTTTTACATTCCGATGCACCTCTGCAGGTTTACTGTATCTCTTGGATCATCCCATTGGCGATGAAAAACAGAAATTGCATCGGAATTAAATATAAGAGACACAATGCCGACTTAAGTACAGAAAGACTGAGTCTTCCTACTGTCTATGTTTTGAGCGTTTCCTGTGTCACCAGTTTTACATTGTGATGCACCTCTGCAGGTTTACTGTATCCCTTGGATTTTCCCATTGACGATGAAACACAGAAATTGCATCGGAATTAAATATCAGAGACACAATGCCGAAATAAGTACAGGAAGGCTGAGTCTTCCTACTGTCTATGTTTTGAGCGTTTCCTGTGTCCCCAGTTTTCCATTCCGATTCACCTCTGCAGGTTTACTGTATCCCTTGGATCTTCCCATTGACGATGAAACACAGAAATTGCACCGGAATTAAATATAAGAGACACAATGCCGACTTAGGTACAGGAAGATTGAGTCTTCCTACTGTGTATGTTTTGAGCGTTTCCTGCGTCACCAATTTTACATTCCGATGCACCTCTGCAGGTTTACTGTATCCATTGGACCTTCCCATTGACGATGAAACACAGAAATTGCATCGGAATTAAATATATGAGACACAATGCCGACTTAAGGACAGGAAGGCTGAGTCTTCCTACTGTCTATGGTTTGAGCGTTTCCTGAGTCACCAGTTTTAAACTCCGATTCACCTCTGCAGGTTTACTGCATCCCTTGGATCTTCCCATTGACGATGAAACACAGAAATTGCATCGGAATTAAATATAAGAGACACAATGCCGACTTAAGTACAGGAACATTGAGTCTTCCTACTGTCTATGTTTTGAGCGTTTCTTGCGTCACCAGTTTTACATTCCGATGCACCTCTGCAGGTTTATTGTATCCATTGGACCTTCCCACTGACGATGAAACACAAAAAATACATCGGAATTAAATATAAAAGATACAACGTTGACTTAAGTACAAGAAAACTGAGTCTTCTTACGGTCTATGTTTTGAGCGTTTCCAGTGTCACCAGTTTTACATTCCGATGCACCTCTGGAGGTTTACTTTATCCATTGGACCTTCCCATAGGCGATGAAACACAGAAATTGCATCGGAATTAAATATAAGAGACACAATGCCGACTTAGGTACAGGAAGACTGAGTCTTCCTACTGTCTATGTTTTGAGCGTGTCCTGTGTCACCAGTTTTACTTTCCGATGCACCTCTGTAGGGTTACTGTATCCCTTGGACGTTCCCATTGACGATGAAACACAGAAATTGCATCGGAATTAAATATAAGAGACACAATGCCGACTTAATTACAGAAAGACTGAGTCTTCCTACTGTCTAAGTTTTGAGCGTTTCCTGTGTCACCAGTTTTACATTCCGATGCACCACTGCAGGTTTACTGTATCCCTTGCACCTTCCCATTGACAATGAAACACATAAATTACATCGGAATTAAATATAACAGACACAATGCCGACTTAAGTACAGGAAGACTGAGTCTTCTTACTGTCTATGTTTTGAGCGTTTCCTGTGTCACCAGTTTTACATTCCGATGAACCTCTGGAAGTTTACTGTATCCCTTGGACTTTACCATTGACGATGAAACACAGAAATTGCATCGGGATTAAATATAAGAGACACAATGCAGACTTAAAGACAGGAAGACTGAGTCTTCCTACTGTCAATGCTTGAGCGTTTCCTGTGTCAACAGTTTTACATTCCGATGCACCTCTGTAGGTTTTCTGTATCCATTGGAGCTTCCCATTGACGATGAAACACAGAAAATGCATCGGAATTAAATATAAGAGACACAATGCCGACTTAAGTACAGGAAGACTGAGTCTTCCTACTGTCTATGTTTTGAGCGTTTCCTGTGTCACCAGTTTTACATTCAGATCCACCTCTGCAGGTTTACTGTATCCATTGGACCTTCCCATTGACGACGAAACACAGAAATTGCATCGGATTTAAATATAAGAGACACAATGCCGAAATAAGTACAGGAAGGCTGAGTCTTCCTACTGTGTATGTTTTGAGCGTTTCCTGTGTCCCCAGTTTTCCATTCCGATTCACCTCTGCAGGTTTACTGTATCCCTTGGATCTTCATATTGACGATGAAACACAGAAATTGCACCGGAATTAAATATAAGAGACACAATGCCGACTTAAGTACAGGAACATTGAGTCTTCCTACTGTCTATGATTTGAGCGTTTCCTGCGTCACCAGTTTTACATTCCGATGCACCTCTGCAGGTTTACTGTATCCATTGGACCTTCCCATTGACGACGAATCACAGAAATTGCATCGGATTTAAATATAAGAGACACAATGCCGACTTAAGTACACGAAGGCTGAGTCTTCCTACTGTCTATGCTTTGAGCGTTTCCTGTGTCACCAGTTTTACATTCCGATGCACCTCTGCAGGTTTACTCTATCCCTTGGATCTTCCCATTGACGATGAGACACAGAAATTGCACCGGAATTAAATATAAGAGACACAATGCCGACTTAAGTACAGGAACATTGAGTCTTCCTACTATCTATGTTTTGAGCGTTTCCTGCGTCACCAGTTTTACATTCCGATGCACCTCTGCAGGTTTACTGTATCCATAGGACCTTCCCATGGACGATGAAACACAGAAATTGCATCGGAATTAAATATAAGAGACACAATTCCGACTTAGGTACAGGAAGACTGAGTCTTCCTACTGTCTATGTTTGTACGTGTCCTGTGTCACCAGTTTTACATTCCGATGCGCCTCTGCAGGTTTACTGTAACCCTTGGACCTTCACAGAGACGATGAAACACAGAAATTGCATCGGAATTAAATATAAAAGACACAATGCCGACCTAAGTAAAGGAAACTGAGTCTTCTTAGGGTCTATGTTATGAGCGCTTCCTGTGTCACCAGTTTTACATTCCGATGCACCTCTGCAGGGTTACTGCATCCCTTGGACCTTCCCATTGACGATGAAACACAGAAATTACATCGGAATTAAATATAAGAGACACAACGTTGACTTAGGTACAAGAAAACTGAGTCTTCTTACCGTCTATGTTTTGAACGTTTCCAGTGTCACCAGTTTTACATTCCGATGCACCTCTGGAGGTTTACTTTATCCATTGGACCTTCCCATTGACGATGAAACACAGAAAATGCATAGGAATTAAATATAAGAGACACAATGCCGACTTAAGTACAGGTAGAATGACTATTCCTACTGTCTATGTTTTGAGCGTTTCCTGTGTCACCAGTTTTACACTCCGATCCACCTCTGCAGGTTTACTGTATCCATTGGATCTTCCCATTGACGATGAAACACAGAAATTGCATCGGAATTAAATATACGAGACACAATGCCGACTTTAGAACAGGAAGGCTGAGTCTACCTACTGTCTATGTTTTGAGCGTTTCCTGCGTCACCAGTTTTACATTCCCATGCACCTCTGCATGTTTACTGTATCCATTGGACCTTCTCATTGACGATGAAACACAGAAATTACATCGGAATTAAATATAAAAGACACAATGCCGACTTAAGTACAAGAAAACAGAGTCTTCTTAGGGTCTATGTTATGAGCGCTTCCTGTGTCACCAGTTTTACATTCCGATGCACCTCTGCAGTGTTACTGTATCCCTTGGACCTTCCCATTGACGATTAAAACACAGAAATTGCATCGGAATTAAATATAAGAGACACAATGCCGACTTAAGTACAGAAAGACGGAGTCTTCCTACTGTCTATGTTTTGAGCGTTTCCTGTGTCACCAGTTTTACATTCCGATCCACCTCTGCAGGTTTACTGTATCCCTTGGACCTTCCCATTGACGATGAAACACAGAAATTGCATCGGAATTAAATTTAAGAGACACAATGCCGACTTAAGAACAGGAAGGCTGAGTCTTCTTACTGTCTATGTTTTGAGCGTTTCGTGTGTCACCAGTTATACATTCCGGTGCACCTCTGCAGGTTTACTGTATCCCTGCGACCTTCCCAGTGACGATGAAACACAGAAATTGCATCGGAATTAAATATAAGAGACACAATGCCGACTTAAGTACAGGAACATTGAGTCTTCCTACTGTCTATGTTTTGAGCGTTACCTGCGTCACCAGTTTTACATTCCGATGCACCTCTGCAGGTTTACTGTATCCATTGGACCTTCCCATTGACGATGAAACACAGAAATGACATCGGAATTAAATATAAGAGACACAATGTTGACTTAGGTACAAGAAAACTGAGTCTTCTTACGGTCTATGTTTTGAGCGTTTCCAGTGTCACCAGTTTTACATTCCGATGCGCCTCTGCAGGTTTACTGTAACCCTTGTACCTTCACAGTGACGATGAAACACAGAAATTGCATCGGAATTAAATATAAAAGACACAATTCCGACTTAAGTACAAGAATACTGAGTCTTCTTAGGGTCTATGTTATGAGCGCTTCCTGTGTCACCAGTTTTACATTCCGATGCACCTCTGCAGGGTTACTGTATCCCTTGGACCTTCCCATTGGCGATGAAACACAGAAATTGCATCCGAATTAAATATAAGAGACACAATGCCGACTTAAGTACAGAAAGACCGAGTCTTCCTACTGTCTATGTTTTGAGCGTTTCCTGTGTCACCAGTTTTACATTCCGATGCACCTCTGCAGGTTTACTGTATCTCTTGGATTTTCCCATTGACGATGAAACACAGAAATTGCATCGGAATTAAATATAGGAAACAAAATGCCGACTTAGGTACAGGAGGATTGAGTCTTCCTACAGTGTATGTTTTGAGCGTTTCCTGCGTCACCAATTTTACATTACGATGCACCTCTGCAGGTTTACTGTATCCATTTGACCTTCCCATTGACGATGAAACACAGAAATTGCATTGGAATTAAATATAAGAGACACAATGCCGACTTAAGGACAGGAAGGCTGAGTCTTCCTACTGTCTATGATTTGAGCGTTTCCTGTGTCACCAGTTTTACATTCCGATGCACATCTGCAGGTTTACTCTATCCCTTGGATCTTCCCATTGACGATGAAACACAGAAATTGCATCGGAATTAAATATAAGAGACACAATGCCGACTTAAGTACAGGAACATTGAGTCTTAATACTGTCTATGTTTTGAGCGTTTCCTGCGTCACCAGTTTTACATTCCGATGCACCTCTGCAGCTTTACTTATCCATTGGACCTTCCCATTGACGATGAAACACCGAAATTACATCGGAATTAAATATAAGAGACACAACGTTTACTTAAGTACAAGAAAACTGAGTCTTCTTATGGTCTATGTTTTGAGCGTTTCCAGTGTCACCAGTTTTACATTCCGGTGCACCTCTGGAGGTTTACTGTATCCCTTGGATCTTCCCATTGACGATGAAACACAGAAATTGCACCTGAATTAAATATAAGAGACACAATGCCGACTTAAGTACAGGAACATTGAGTCTTCCTACTGTCTATGTTTTGGGCGTTTCCTGCGTCACCAGTTTTACATTCCGATGCACCTCTGCAGGTTTACTGTATCCATTGGACCTTCCCATTGACGACGGATCACAGAAATTGCATCGCAATTAAATATAAGAGACACAATGCCGACTTAAGAACAGGAAGACTGAGTCTTCCTACTGTCAATGTTTGAACGTTTCCTGTGTCAACAGTTTTACATTCCGATGCACCTCTGCAGGTTTTCTGTATCCATTGGACCTTCCCATTGACGATGAAACACAGAAAATGCATCGGAATTAAATATAAGAGACACAATGCCGACTTAAGTACAAGAAGGCCGAGTCTTCCTACTGTCTATGTTTTGAGCGTTTCCTGTGTCACCATTTTTACATTCCGATGCACCTCTGCAGGTTTACTGTATCTCTTGGATCATCCCATTGACGATGAAACACAGAAATTGCATCGGAATTAAATATAAGAGACACAATGCCGACTGAAGTACAGAAAGACTGAGTCTTCCTACTGTCTATGTTTTGAGCGTTTCCTGTGTCACCAGTTTTACATTCTGATGCACCTCTGCAGGTTTACTGTATCCCTTGGATTTTCCCATTGACGATGAAACACAGAAATTGCATCGGAATTAAAAATAATAGACACAATGCCGTCTTAGGTACAGGAAGATTGAGTCTACCTACTGTGTATGTTTTAAGCGTTTCCTGCGTCACCAATTTTACATTCCGATGCACCTCTGCAGGTTTACTGTATCCATTGGACCTTCCCATTGACGATGAAACACAGAAATTACATCGGAATTTAATATAAGAGACACAATGCCGACTTAAGTACAGGAACATTGAGTCTTCCTACTGTCTATGTTTTGAGCGTTTCTTGCGTCACCAGTTTTACATTCCGTTCACCTCTGCAGGTTTATTGTATCCATTGGACCTTCCCACTGACGATGAAACACAGAAAATACATCGGAATTAAATATAAAAGACACAACGTTGACTTAAGTACAAGAAAACTGAGTCTTCTTACGGTCTATGTTTTGAGCGTTTCCAGTGTCACCAGTTTTACATTCCGATGCACCTCTGGAGGTTTACTTTATCCATTGGACTTTCCCATGGGCGATGAAACACAGTAATTGCATCGGAATTAAATATAAGAGACACAATGCCGACTTAGGTACAGGAAGACTGAGTCTTCCTACTGTCAATGTTTGAGCGTTTCCTGAGTCAACAGTTTTACATTCCGATGCACCTCTGTAGGTTTTCTGTATCCATTGGAGCTTCCCATTGACGATGAAACACAGAAAATGCATCGGAATTAGATATAAGAGACACAATGCCGACTTAAGTACAGGAAGGCTGAGTCTTCCTACTGTCTATGTTTTGAGCGTTTCCTGTGTCCCCAGTTTTCCATTCCGATTCACCTCTGCAGCTTCACTGTATCCCTTGGATCTTCCCATTGACGATGAAACACAGAAATTGCACCGGAATTAAATATAAGAGACACAATGCCGACTTAAGTACAGGAACATTGAGTCTTCCTACTGTCTATGTTTTGAGCGTTTCCTGCGTCACCAGTTTTACATTCCGATCACCTCTGCAGGTTTACTGTATCTATTGGACCTTCCCATTGACGACGAATCACAGAAATTGCATCGGATTTAAATATAAGAGACACAATGCCGACTTAAGTACAGGAAGGCTGAGTCTTCCTACTGTCTATGTTTTGAGCGTTTCCTGTGTCACCAGTTTTAAATTCCGATGCACCTCTGCAGGTTTACTGTACCCCTTGGACTTTACCATTGACGATGAAACACAGAAATTGCATCGGAATTAAATATAAGAGACACAATGCCGACTTAAGGACAGGAAGACTGAGTCTTCCTACTGTCAATGTTTGAACGTTTCCTGTGTCAACAGTTTTACATTCCGATGCACCTCTGCAGGTTTTCTGTATCCATTGGACCTTCCCATTGAGGATGAAACACAGAAAATGCATCGGAATTAAATATAAGAGACACAATGCCGACTTAAGTACAGGAAGGCCGAGGCTTCCTACTGTCTATGATTTGAGCGTTTCCTGTGTCACCAGTTTTACATTCCGATGCACCTCTGCAGGTTTACTGTATCTCTTGGATCATCCCATTGGCGATGAAAAACAGAAATTGCATCGGAATTAAATATAAGAGACACAATGCCGACTTAAGTACAGAAAGACTGAGTCTTCCTACTGTCTATGTTTTGAGCGTTTCCTGTGTCACCAGTTTTACATTCTGATGCACCTCTGCAGGTTTACTGTATCCCTTGGATTTTCCCATTGACGATGAAACACAGAAATTGCATCGGAATTAAATATCAGAGACACAATGCCGAAATAAGTACAGGAAGGCTGAGTCTTCCTACTGTCTATGTTTTGAGCGTTTCCTGTGTCCCCAGTTTTCCATTCCGATTCACCTCTGCAGGTTTACTGTATCCCTTGGATCTTCCCATTGACGATGAAACACAGAAATTGCACCGGAATTAAATATAAGAGACACAATGCCGACTTAAGTACAGGAACATTGAGTCTTCCTACTGTCTATGTTTTGAGCGTTTCCTGCGTCACCAGTTTTACATTCCGATGAACCTCTGCAGGTTTACTGTATCCATTGGACCTTCCCATTGACGACGAATCACAGAAATTGCATCGGATTTAAATATAAGAGACACAATGCCGACTTCAGTACAGGAAGGTTGAGTCTTCCTACTGTCTATGTTTTGAGCGTTTCCTGCGTCACCAATTTTACATTCCGATGCACCTCTGCAGGTTTACTGTATCCATTGGACCTTCCCATTGACGATGAAACACAGAAATTACATCGGAATTTAATATAAGAGACACAATGCCGACATAAGTACAGGAACATTGAGTCTTCCTACTGTCTATGTTTTGAGCGTTTCTTGCGTCACCAGTTTTACATTCCGATGCACCTCTGCAGGTTTATTGTATCCATTGGACCTTCCCACTGACGATGAAACACATAAAATACATCGGAATTAAATATAAAAGACACAACGTTGACTTAAGTACAAGAAATCTGAGTCTTCTTACGGTCTATGTTTTGAGCGTTTCCAGTGTCACCAGTTTTACATTCCGATGCACCTCTGGAGGTTTACTTTATCCATTGGACCTTCCCATGGGCGATGAAACACAGAAATTGCATCGGAATTAAATATAAGAGACACAATGCCGACTTAGGTACAGGAAGACTGAGTCTTCCTACTGTCTATGTTTTGAGCGTGTACTGTGTCACCAGTTTTACATTCCGATGCTCCTCTGTAGGGTTACTGTATCCCTTGGACGTTCCCATTGACGATGAAACACAGAAATTGCATCGGAATTAAATATAAGAGTCACAATGCCGACTTAATTACAGAAAGACTGAGTCTTCCTACTGTCTATGTTTTGAGCGTTTCCTGTGTCACCAGTTTTACATTCCGATGCACCATTGCAGGTTTACTGTATCCCTTGCACCTTCCCATTGACAATGTAACACATAAATTACATCGGAATTAAATATAACAGACACAATGCCGACTTAAGTACAGGAAGACTGAGTCTTCTTACTGTCTATGTTTTGAGCGTTTCCTGTGTCACCAGTTTTACATTCCGATGCAACTCTGGAAGTGTACTGTATCCCTTGGACTTTACCATTGACGATGAAACACAGAAATTGCGTCGGAATTAAATATAAGAGACACAATGCAGACTTAAAAACAGGAAGACTGAGTCTTCCTACTGTCAATGTTTGAGCGTTTCCTGTGTCAACAGTTTTACATTCCGATGCACCTCTGTAGGTTTTCTGTATCCATTGGAGCTTCCCATTGACGATGAAACACAGAAAATGCATCGGAATTAAATATAAGAGACACAATGCCGACTTAAGTACAGGAAGGCTGACTCTTCCTACTGTCTATGTTTTGAGCGTTTCCTGTGTCCCCAGTTTTCCATTCCGATTCACCTCTGCAGCTTCACTGTATCCCTTGGATCTTCCCATTGACGATGAAACACAGAAATTGCACCGGAATTAAATATAAGAGACACAATGCCGACTTGAGTACAGGAACATTGAGTCTTCCTACTGTCTATGTTTTGAGCGTTTCCTGCGTCACCAGTTTTACATTCCGATCACCTCTGCAGGTTTACTGTATCTATTGGACCTTCCCATTGACGACGAATCACAGAAATTGCATCGGATTTAAATATAAGAGACACAATGCCGACTTAAGTACAGGAAGGCTGAGGCTTCCTACTGTCTATGTTTTGAGCGTTTCCTGTGTCACCAGTTTTAAATTCCGATGCACCTCTGCAGGTTTACTGTACCCCTTGGACTTTACCATTGACGATGAAACACAGAAATTGCATCGGAATTAAATATAAGAGACACAATGCCGACTTAAGGACAGGAAGACTGAGTCTTCCTACTGTCAATGTTTGAACGTTTCCTGTGTCAACAGTTTTACATTCCGATGCACCTCTGCAGGTTTTCTGTATCCCTTGCACCTTCCCATTGACAATGAAACACATAAATTACATCGGAATTAAATATAACAGACACAATGCCGACTTAAGTACAGGAAGACTGAGTCTTCTTACTGTCTATGTTTTGAGCGTTTCCTGTGTCACCTGTTTTACATTCCGATGCACCATTGCAGGTTTACTGTATCCCTTGCACCTTCCCATTGACAATGAAACACATAAATTACATCGGAATTAAATATAACAGACACAATGCCGACTTAAGTACACGAAGACTGAGTCTTCTTACTGTCTATGTTTTGAGCGTTTCCTGTGTCACCAGTTTTACATTCCGATGCAACTCTGGAAGTTTACTGTATCCCTTGGCATTTACCATTGACGATGAAACACAGAAATTGCATCGGAATTAAATATAAGAGACACAATGCAGACTTAAAAACAGGAAGACTGAGTCTTCCTACTGTCAATGTTTGAGCGTTTCCTGTGTCAACAGTTTTACATTCCGATGCACCTCTGTAGGTTTTCTGTATCCATTGGAGCTTCCCATTAACGATGAAACACAGAAAATGCATCGGAATTAAATATAAGAGACACAATGCCGACATAAGTACAGGAAGGCTGAGTCTTCCTACTGTCTATGTTTTGAGCGTTTCCTGTGTCCCCAGTTTTCCATTCCGATTCACCTCTGCAGCTTCACTGTATCCCTTGGATCTTCCCATTGACGATGAAACACAGAAATTGCACCGGAATTAAATATAAGAGACAAATGCCGACTTAAGTACAGGAACATTGAGTCTTCCTACTGTCTATGTTTTGAGCGTTTCCTGCGTCACCAGTTTTACATTCCGATCACCTCTGCAGGTTTACTGTACCTATTGGACCTTCCCATTGACGACGAATCACAGAAATTGCATCGGATTTAAATATAAGAGACACAATGCCGACTTAAGTACAGGAAGGCTGAGTCTTCCTACTGTCTATGTTTTGAGCGTTTCCTGTGTCACCAGTTTTAAATTCCGATGCACCTCTGCAGGTTTACTGTACCCCTTGGACTTTACCATTGACGATGAAACACAGAAATTGCATCGGAATTAAATATAAGAGACACAATGCCGACTTAAGGACAGGAAGACTGAGTCTTCCTACTGTCAATGTTTGAACGTTTCCTGTGTCAACAGTTTTACATTCCGATGCACCTCTGCAGGTTTTCTGTATCCATTGGACCTTCCCATTGAGGATGAAACACAGAAAATGCATCGGAATTAAATATAAGAGACACAATGCCGACTTAAGTACAGGAAGGCCGAGGCTTCCTACTGTCTATGTTTTGAGCTTTTCCTGTGTCACCAGTTTTACATTCCGATGCACCTCTGCAGGTTTACTGTATCTCTTGGATCATCCCATTGGCGATGAAAAACAGAAATTGCATCGGAATTAAATATAAGAGACACAATGCCGACTTAAGTACAGAAAGACTGAGTCTTCCTACTGTCTATGTTTTGAGCGTTTCCTGTGTCACCAGTTTTACATTCTGATGCACCTCTGCAGGTTTACTGTATCCCTTGGATTTTCCCATTGACGATGAAACACAGAAATTGCATCGGAATTAAATATCAGAGACACAATGCCGAAATAAGTACAGGAAGGCTGAGTCTTCCTACTGTCTATGTTTTGAGCGTTTCCTGTGTCCCCAGTTTTCCATTCCGATTCACCTCTGCAGGTTTACTGTATCCCTTGGATCTTCCCATTGACGATGAAACACAGAAATTGCACCGGAATTAAATATAAGAGACACAATGCCGACTTAAGTACAGGAACATTGAGTCTTCCTACTGTCTATGTTTTGAGCGTTTCCTGCGTCACCAGTTTTACATTCCGATGAACCTCTGCAGGTTTACTGTATCCATTGGACCTTCCCATTGACGACGAATCACAGAAATTTCATCGGATTTAAATATAAGAGACACAATGCCGACTTCAGTACAGGAAGGTTGAGTCTTCCTACTGTCTATGTTTTGAGCGTTTCCTGCGTCACCAATTTTACATTCCGATGCACCTCTGCAGGTATACTGTATCCATTGGACCTTCCCATTGACGATGAAACACAGAAATTACATCGGAATTAAATATAAGAGACACAATGCCGACATAAGTACAGGAACATTGAGTCTTCCTACTGTCTATGTTTTGAGCGTTTCTTGCGTCACCAGTTTTACATTCCGATGCACCTCTGCAGGTTTATTGTATCCATTGGACCTTCCCACTGACGATGAAACACAGAAAATACATCGGAATTAAATATAAAAGACACAACGTTGACTTAAGTACAAGAAATCTGAGTCTTCTTACGGTCTATGTTTTGAGCGTTTCCAGTGTCACCAGTTTTACATTCCGATGCACCTCTGGAGGTTTACTTTATCCATTGGACCTTCCCATGGGCGATGAAACACAGAAATTGCATCGGAATTAAATATAAGAGACACAATGCCGACTTAGGTACAGGAAGACTGAGTCTTCCTACTGTCTATGTTTTGAGCGTGTACTGTGTCACCAGTTTTACATTCCGATGCTCCTCTGTAGGGTTACTGTATCCCTTGGACGTTCCCATTGACGATGAAACACAGAAATTGCATCGGAATTAAATATAAGAGTCACAATGCCGACTTAATTACAGAAAGACTGAGTCTTCCTACTGTCAATGTTTGAGCGTTTCCTGAGTCAACAGTTTTACATTCCGATGCACCTCTGTAGGTTTTCTGTATCCATTGGAGCTTCCCATTGACGATGAAACACAGAAAATGCATCGGAATTAGATATAAGAGACACAATGCCGACTTAAGTACAGGAAGGCTGAGTCTTCCTACTGTCTATGTTTTGAGCGTTTCCTGTGTCCCCAGTTTTCCATTCCGATTCACCTCTGCAGCTTCACTGTATCCCTTGGATCTTCCCATTGACGATGAAACACAGAAATTGCACCGGAATT
This sequence comes from Schistocerca nitens, assembly GCF_023898315.1. Taxonomy (NCBI): domain Eukaryota; kingdom Metazoa; phylum Arthropoda; class Insecta; order Orthoptera; family Acrididae; genus Schistocerca; species Schistocerca nitens. The sequence continues at coordinate 11,146,392 of NW_026045897.1, read as the reverse complement.
AAATATAAGAGACACAATGCCGACTAAAGTACAGGAACATTGAGTCTTCCTACTGTCTATGTTTTGAGCGTTTCCTGCGTCACCAGTTTTACATTCCGATCACCTCTGCAGGTTTACTGTATCTATTGGACCTTCCCATTGACGACGAATCACAGAAATTGCATCGGATTTAAATATAAGAGACACAATGCCGACTTAAGTACAGGAAGGCTGAGGCTTCCTACTGTCTATGTTTTGAGCGTTTCCTGTGTCACCAGTTTTAAATTCCGATGCACCTCTGCAGGTTTACTGTACCCCTTGGACTTTACCATTGACGATGAAACACAGAAATTGCATCGGAATTAAATATAAGAGACACAATGCCGACTTAAGGACAGGAAGACTGAGTCTTCCTACTGTCAATGTTTGAACGTTTCCTGTGTCAACAGTTTTACATTCCGATGCACCTCTGCAGGTTTTCTGTATCCATTGGACCTTCCCATTGAGGATGAAACACAGAAAATGCATCGGAATTAAATATAAGAGACACAATGCCGACTTAAGTACAGGAAGGCCGAGGCTTCCTACTGTCTATGTTTTGAGCGTTTCCTGTGTCACCAGTTTTACATTCCGATGCACCTCTGCAGGTTTACTGTATCTCTTGGATCATCCCATTGGCGATGAAAAACAGAAATTGCATCGGAATTAAATATAAGAGACACAATGCCGACTTAAGTACAGAAAGACTGAGTCTTCCTACTGTCTATGTTTTGAGCGTTTCCTGTGTCACCAGTTTTACATTGTGATGCACCTCTGCAGGTTTACTGTATCCCTTGGATTTTCCCATTGACGATGAAACACAGAAATTGCATCGGAATTAAATATCAGAGACACAATGCCGAAATAAGTACAGGAAGGCTGAGTCTTCCTACTGTCTATGTTTTGAGCGTTTCCTGTGTCCCCAGTTTTCCATTCCGATTCACCTCTGCAGGTTTACTGTATCCCTTGGATCTTCCCATTGACGATGAAACACAGAAATTGCACCGGAATTAAATATAAGAGACACAATGCCGACTTAAGTACAGGAACATTGAGTCTTCCTACTGTCTATGTTTTGAGCGTTTCCTGCGTCACCAGTTTTACATTCCGATGAACCTCTGCAGGTTTACTGTATCCATTGGACCTTCCCATTGACGACGAATCACAGAAATTGCATCGGATTTAAATATAAGAGACACAATGCCGACTTCAGTACAGGAAGGTTGAGTCTTCCTACTGTCTATGTTTTGAGCGTTTCCTGCGTCACCAATTTTACATTCCGATGCACCTCTGCAGGTTTACTGTATCCATTGGACCTTCCCATTGACGATGAAACACAGAAATTACATCGGAATTTAATATAAGAGACACAATGCCGACATAAGTACAGGAACATTGAGTCTTCCTACTGTCTATGTTTTGAGCGTTTCTTGCGTCACCAGTTTTACATTCCGATGCACCTCTGCAGGTTTATTGTATCCATTGGACCTTCCCACTGACGATGAAACACAGAAAATACATCGGAATTAAATATAAAAGACACAACGTTGACTTAAGTACAAGAAATCTGAGTCTTCTTACGGTCTATGTTTTGAGCGTTTCCATTGTCACCAGTTTTACATTCCGATGCACCTCTGGAGGTTTACTTTATCCATTGGACCTTCCCATGGGCGATGAAACACAGAAATTGCATCGGAATTAAATATAAGAGACACAATGCCGACTTAGGTACAGGAAGACTGAGTCTTCCTACTGTCTATGTTTTGAGCGTGTACTGTGTCACCAGTTTTACATTCCGATGCTCCTCTGTAGGGTTACTGTATCCCTTGGACGTTCCCATTGACGATGAAACACAGAAATTGCATCGGAATTAAATATAAGAGTCACAATGCCGACTTAATTACAGAAAGACTGAGTCTTCCTACTGTCTATGTTTTGAGCGTTTCCTGTGTCACCAGTTTTACATTCCGATGCACCATTGCAGGTTTACTGTATCCCTTGCACCTTCCCATTGACAATGAAACACATAAATTACATCGGAATTAAATATAACAGACACAATGCCGACTTAAGTACAGGAAGACTGAGTCTTCTTACTGTCTATGTTTTGAGCGTTTCCTGTGACACCAGTTTTACATTCCGATGCAACTCTGGAAGTGTACTGTATCCCTTGGACTTTACCATTGACGATGAAACACAGAAATTGCATCGGAATTAAATATAAGAGACACAATGCAGACTTAAAAACAGGAAGACTGAGTCTTCCTACTGTCAATGTTTGAGCGTTTCCTGTGTCAACAGTTTTACATTCCGATGCACCTCTGTAGGTTTTCTGTATCCATTGGAGCTTCCCATTGACGATGAAACACAGAAAATGCATCGGAATTAAATATAAGAGACACAATGCCGACTTAAGTACAGGAAGGCTGAGTCTTCCTACTGTCTATGTTTTGAGCGTTTCCTGTGTCCCCAGTTTTCCATTCCGATTCACCTCTGCAGCTTCACTGTATCCCTTGGATCTTCCCATTGACGATGAAACACAGAAATTGCACCGGAATTAAATATAAGAGACACAATGCCGACTTGAGTACAGGAACATTGAGTCTTCCTACTGTCTATGTTTTGAGCGTTTCCTGCGTCACCAGTTTTACATTCCGATCACCTCTGCAGGTTTACTGTATCTATTGGACCTTCCCATTGACGACGAATCACAGAAATTGCATCGGATTTAAATATAAGAGACACAATGCCGACTTAAGTATAGGAAGGCTGAGGCTTCCTACTGTCTATGTTTTGAGCGTTTCCTGTGTCACCAGTTTTAAATTCCGATGCACCTCTGCAGGTTTACTGTACCCCTTGGACTTTACCATTGACGATGAAACACAGAAATTGCATCGGAATTAAATATAAGAGACACAATGCCGACTTAAGGACAGGAAGACTGAGTCTTCCTACTGTCAATGTTTGAACGTTTCCTGTGTCAACAGTTTTACATTCCGATGCACCTCTGCAGGTTTTCTGTATCCCTTGCACCTTCCCATTGACAATGAAACACATAAATTACATCGGAATTAAATATAACAGACACAATGCCGACTTAAGTACAGGAAGACTGAGTCTTCTTACTGTCTATGTTTTGAGCGTTTCCTGTGTCACCTGTTTTACATTCCGATGCACCATTGCAGGTTTACTGTATCCCTTGCACCTTCCCATTGACAATGAAACACATAAATTACATCGGAATTAAATATAACAGACACAATGCCGACTTAAGTACAGGAAGACTGAGTCTTCTTACTGTCTATGTTTTGAGCGTTTCCTGTGTCACCAGTTTTACATTCCGATGCAACTCTGGAAGTTTACTGTATCCCTTGGACTTTACCATTGACGATGAAACACAGAAATTGCATCGGAATTAAATATAAGAGACACAATGCAGACTTAAAAACAGGAAGACTGAGTCTTCCTACTGTCAATGTTTGAGCGTTTCCTGTGTCAACAGTTTTACATTCCGATGCACCTCTGTAGGTTTTCTGTATCCATTGGAGCTTCCCATTGACGATGAAACACAGAAAATGCATCGGAATTAAATATAAGAGACACAATGCCGACTTAAGTACAGGAAGGCTGAGTCTTCCTACTGTCTATGTTTTGAGCGTTTCCTGTGTCCCCAGTTTTCCATTCCGATTCACCTCTGCAGCTTCACTGTATCCCTTGGATCTTCCCATTGACGATGAAACACAGAAATTGCACCGGAATTAAATATAAGAGACAAATGCCGACTTAAGTACAGGAACATTGAGTCTTCCTACTGTCTATGTTTTGAGCGTTTCCTGCGTCACCAGTTTTACATTCCGATCACCTCTGCAGGTTTACTGTACCTATTGGACCTTCCCATTGACGACGAATCACAGAAATTGCATCGGATTTAAATATAAGAGACACAATGCCGACTTAAGTACAGGAAGGCTGAGTCTTCCTACTGTCTATGTTTTGAGCGTTTCCTGTGTCACCAGTTTTAAATTCCGATGCACCTCTGCAGGTTTACTGTACCCCTTGGACTTTACCATTGACGATGAAACACAGAAATTGCATCGGAATTAAATATAAGAGACACAATGCCGACTTAAGGACAGGAAGACTGAGTCTTCCTACTGTCAATGTTTGAACGTTTCCTGTGTCAACAGTTTTACATTCCGATGCACCTCTGCAGGTTTTCTGTATCCATTGGACCTTCCCATTGAGGATGAAACACAGAAAATGCATCGGAATTAAATATAAGAGACACAATGCCGACTTAAGTACAGGAAGGCCGAGGCTTCCTACTGTCTATGTTTTGAGCGTTTCCTGTGTCACCAGTTTTACATTCCGATGCACCTCTGCAGGTTTACTGTATCTCTTGGATCATCCCATTGGCGATGAAAAACAGAAATTGCATCGGAATTAAATATAAGAGACACAATGCCGACTTAAGTACAGAAAGACTGAGTCTTCCTACTGTCTATGTTTTGAGCGTTTCCTGTGTCACCAGTTTTACATTCTGATGCACCTCTGCAGGTTTACTGTATCCCTTGGATTTTCCCATTGACGATGAAACACAGAAATTGCATCGGAATTAAATATCAGAGACACAATGCCGAAATAAGTACAGGAAGGCTGAGTCTTCCTACTGTCTATGTTTTGAGCGTTTCCTGTGTCCCCAGTTTTCCATTCCGATTCACCTCTGCAGGTTTACTGTATCCCTTGGATCTTCCCATTGACGATGAAACACAGAAATTGCACCGGAATTAAATATAAGAGACACAATGCCGACTTAAGTACAGGAACATTGAGTCTTCCTACTGTCTATGTTTTGAGCGTTTCCTGCGTCACCAGTTTTACATTCCGATGAACCTCTGCAGGTTTACTGTATCCATTGGACCTTCCCATTGACGACGAATCACAGAAATTGCATCGGATTTAAATATAAGAGACACAATGCCGACTTCAGTACAGGAAGGTTGAGTCTTCCTACTGTCTATGTTTTGAGCGTTTCCTGCGTCACCAATTTTACATTCCGATGCACCTCTGCAGGTTTACTGTATCCATTGGACCTTCCCATTGACGATGAAACACAGAAATTACATCGGAATTAAATATAAGAAACACAATGCCGACATAAGTACAGGAACATTGAGTCTTCCTACTGTCTATGTTTTGAGCGTTTCTTGCGTCACCAGTTTTACATTCCGATGCACCTCTGCAGGTTTATTGTATCCATTGGACCTTCCCACTGACGATGAAACACAGAAAATACATCGGAATTAAATATAAAAGACACAACGTTGACTTAAGTACAAGAAATCTGAGTCTTCTTACGGTCTATGTTTTGAGCGTTTCCAGTGTCACCAGTTTTACATTCCGATGCACCTCTGGAGGTTTACTTTATCCATTGGACCTTCCCATGGGCGATGAAACACAGAAATTGCATCGGAATTAAATATAAGAGACACAATGCCGACTTAGGTACAGGAAGACTGAGTCTTCCTACTGTCTATGTTTTGAGCGTGTACTGTGTCACCAGTTTTACATTCCGATGCTCCTCTGTAGGGTTACTGTATCCCTTGGACATTCCCATTGACGATGAAACACAGAAATTGCATCGGAATTAAATATAAGAGTCACAATGCCGACTTAATTACAGAAAGACTGAGTCTTCCTACTGTCTATGTTTTGAGCGTTTCCTGTGTCACCAGTTTCACATTCCGATGCACCATTGCAGGTTTACTGTATCCCTTGCACCTTCCCATTGACAATGAAACACATAAATTACATCGGAATTAAATATAACAGACACAATGCCGACTTAAGTACAGGAAGACTGAGTCTTCTTACTGTCTATGTTTTGAGCGTTTCCTGTGTCACCAGTTTTACATTCCGATGCAACTCTGGAAGTTTACTGTATCCCTTGGACTTTACCATTGACGATGAAACACAGAAATTGCATCGGAATTAAATATAAGAGACACAATGCAGACTTAAAAACAGGAAGACTGAGTCTTCCTACTGTCAATGTTTGAGCGTTTCCTGTGTCAACAGTTTTACATTCCGATGCACCTCTGTAGGTTTTCTGTATCCATTGGAGCTTCCCATTGACGATGAAACACAGAAAATGCATCGGAATTAAATATAAGAGACACAATGCCGACTTAAGTACAGGAAGGCTGAGTCTTCCTACTGTCTATGTTTTGAGCGTTTCCTGTGTCCCCAGTTTTCCATTCCGATTCACCTCTGCAGCTTCACTGTATCCCTTGGATCTTCCCATTGACGATGAAACACAGAAATTGCACCGGAATTAAATATAAGAGACACAATGCCGACTTGAGTACAGGAACATTGAGTCTTCCTACTGTCTATGTTTTGAGCGTTTCCTGCGTCACCAGTTTTACATTCCGATCACCTCTGCAGGTTTACTGTATCTATTGGACCTTCCCATTGACGACGAATCACAGAAATTGCATCGGATTTAAATATAAGAGACACAATGCCGACTTAAGTACAGGAAGGCTGAGTCTTCCTACTGTCTATGTTTTGAGCGTTTCCTGTGTCACCAGTTTTAAATTCCGATGCACCTCTGCAGGTTTACTGTACCCCTTGGACTTTACCATTGACGATGAAACACAGAAATTGCATCGGAATTAAATATAAGAGACACAATGCCGACTTAAGGACAGGAAGACTGAGTCTTCCTACTGTCAATGTTTGAACGTTTCCTGTGTCAACAGTTTTACATTCCGATGCACCTCTGCAGGTTTTCTGTATCCCTTGCACCTTCCCATTGACAATGAAACACATAAATTACATCGGAATTAAATATAACAGACACAATGCCGACTTAAGTACAGGAAGACTGAGTCTTCTTACTGTCTATGTTTTGAGCGTTTCCTGTGTCACCTGTTTTACATTCCGATGCACCATTGCAGGTTTACTGTATCCCTTGCACCTTCCCATTGACAATGAAACACATAAATTACATCGGAATTAAATATAACAGACACAATGCCGACTTAAGTACACGAAGACTGAGTCTTCTTACTGTCTATGTTTTGAGCGTTTCCTGTGTCACCAGTTTTACATTCCGATGCAACTCTGGAAGTTTACCGTATCCCTTGGACTTTACCATTGACGATGAAACACAGAAATTGCATCGGAATTAAATATAAGAGACACAATGCAGACTTAAAAACAGGAAGACTGAGTCTTCCTACTGTCAATGTTTGAGCGTTTCCTGTGTCAACAGTTTTACATTCCGATGCACCTCTGTAGGTTTTCTGTATCCATTGGAGCTTCCCATTGACGATGAAACACAGAAAATGCATCGGAATTAAATATAAGAGACACAATGCCGACTTAAGTACAGGAAGGCTGAGTCTTCCTACTGTCTATGTTTTGAGCGTTTCCTGTGTCCCCAGTTTTCCATTCCGATTCACCTCTGCAGCTTCACTGTATCCCTTGGATCTTCCCATTGACGATGAAACACAGAAATTGCACCGGAATTAAATATAAGAGACACAATGCCGACTTAAGTACAGGAACATTGAGTCTTCCTACTGTCTATGTTTTGAGCGTTTCCTGCGTCACCAGTTTTACATTCCGATCACCTCTGCAGGTTTACTGTATCTATTGGACCTTCCCATTGACGACGAATCACAGAAATTGCATCGGATTTAAATATAAGACACACAATGCCGACTTAAGTACAGGAAGGCTGAGTCTTCCTACTGTCAATGTTTGAACGTTTCCTGTGTCAACAGTTTTACATTCCGATGCACCTCTGCAGGTTTTCTGTATCCATTGGACCTTCCCATTGAGGATGAAACACAGAAAATGCATCGGAATTAAATATAAGAGACACAATGCCGACTTAAGTACAGGAAGGCCGAGGCTTCCTACTGTCTATGTTTTGAGCGTTTCCTGTGTCACCAGTTTTACATTCCGATGCACCTCTGCAGGTTTACTGTATCTCTTGGATCATCCCATTGGCGATGAAAAACAGAAATTGCATCGGAATTAAATATAAGAGACACAATGCCGACTTAAGTACAGAAAGACTGAGTCTTCCTACTGTCTATGTTTTGAGCGTTTCCTGTGTCACCAGTTTTACATTCTGATGCACCTCTGCAGGTTTACTGTATCCCTTGGATTTTCCCATTGACGATGAAACACAGAAATTGCATCGGAATTAAATATCAGAGACACAATGCCGAAATAAGTACAGGAAGGCTGAGTCTTCCTACTGTCTATGTTTTGAGCGTTTCCTGTGTCCCCAGTTTTCCATTCCGATTCACCTCTGCAGGTTTACTGTATCCCTTGGATCTTCCCATTGACGATGAAACACAGAAATTGCACCGGAATTAAATATAAGAGACACAATGCCGACTTAAGTACAGGAACATTGAGTCTTCCTACTGTCTATGTTTTGAGCGTTTCCTGCGTCACCAGTTTTACATTCCGATGAACCTCTGCAGGTTTACTGTATCCATTGGACCTTCCCATTGACGACGAATCACAGAAATTGCATCGGATTTAAATATAAGAGACACAATGCCGACTTCAGTACAGGAAGGTTGAGTCTTCCTACTGTCTATGTTTTGAGCGTTTCCTGCGTCACCAATTTTACATTCCGATGCACCTCTGCAGGTTTACTGTATCCATTGGACCTTCCCATTGACGATGAAACACAGAAATTACATCGGAATTAAATATAAGAAACACAATGCCGACATAAGTACAGGAACATTGAGTCTTCCTACTGTCTATGTTTTGAGCGTTTCTTGCGTCACCAGTTTTACATTCCGATGCACCTCTGCAGGTTTATTGTATCCATTGGACCTTCCCACTGACGATGAAACACAGAAAATACATCGGAATTAAATATAAAAGACACAACGTTGACTTAAGTACAAGAAATCTGAGTCTTCTTACGGTCTATGTTTTGAGCGTTTCCAGTGTCACCAGTTTTACATTCCGATGCACCTCTGGAGGTTTACTTTATCCATTGGACCTTCCCATGGGCGATGAAACACAGAAATTGCATCGGAATTAAATATAAGAGACACAATGCCGACTTAGGTACAGGAAGACTGAGTCTTCCTACTGTCTATGTTTTGAGCGTGTACTGTGTCACCAGTTTTACATTCCGATGCTCCTCTGTAGGGTTACTGTATCCCTTGGACATTCCCATTGACGATGAAACACAGAAATTGCATCGGAATTAAATATAAGAGTCACAATGCCGACTTAATTACAGAAAGACTGAGTCTTCCTACTGTCTATGTTTTGAGCGTTTCCTGTGTCACCAGTTTCACATTCCGATGCACCATTGCAGGTTTACTGTATCCCTTGCACCTTCCCATTGACAATGAAACACATAAATTACATCGGAATTAAATATAACAGACACAATGCCGACTTAAGTACAGGAAGACTGAGTCTTCTTACTGTCTATGTTTTGAGCGTTTCCTGTGTCACCAGTTTTACATTCCGATGCAACTCTGGAAGTTTACTGTATCCCTTGGACTTTACCATTGACGATGAAACACAGAAATTGCATCGGAATTAAATATAAGAGACACAATGCAGACTTAAAAACAGGAAGACTGAGTCTTCCTACTGTCAATGTTTGAGCGTTTCCTGTGTCAACAGTTTTACATTCCGATGCACCTCTGTAGGTTTTCTGTATCCATTGGAGCTTCCCATTGACGATGAAACACAGAAAATGCATCGGAATTAAATATAAGAGACACAATGCCGACTTAAGTACAGGAAGGCTGAGTCTTCCTACTGTCTATGTTTTGAGCGTTTCCTGTGTCCCCAGTTTTCCATTCCGATTCACCTCTGCAGCTTCACTGTATCCCTTGGATCTTCCCATTGACGATGAAACACAGAAATTGCACCGGAATTAAATATAAGAGACACAATGCCGACTTGAGTACAGGAACATTGAGTCTTCCTACTGTCTATGTTTTGAGCGTTTCCTGCGTCACCAGTTTTACATTCCGATCACCTCTGCAGGTTTACTGTATCTATTGGACCTTCCCATTGACGACGAATCACAGAAATTGCATCGGATTTAAATATAAGAGACACAATGCCGACTTAAGTACAGGAAGGCTGAGTCTTCCTACTGTCTATGTTTTGAGCGTTTCCTGTGTCACCAGTTTTAAATTCCGATGCACCTCTGCAGGTTTACTGTACCCCTTGGACTTTACCATTGACGATGAAACACAGAAATTGCATCGGAATTAAATATAAGAGACACAATGCCGACTTAAGGACAGGAAGACTGAGTCTTCCTACTGTCAATGTTTGAACGTTTCCTGTGTCAACAGTTTTACATTCCGATGCACCTCTGCAGGTTTTCTGTATCCCTTGCACCTTCCCATTGACAATGAAACACATAAATTACATCGGAATTAAATATAACAGACACAATGCCGACTTAAGTACAGGAAGACTGAGTCTTCTTACTGTCTATGTTTTGAGCGTTTCCTGTGTCACCTGTTTTACATTCCGATGCACCATTGCAGGTTTACTGTATCCCTTGCACCTTCCCATTGACAATGAAACACATAAATTACATCGGAATTAAATATAACAGACACAATGCCGACTTAAGTACACGAAGACTGAGTCTTCTTACTGTCTATGTTTTGAGCGTTTCCTGTGTCACCAGTTTTACATTCCGATGCAACTCTGGAAGTTTACCGTATCCCTTGGACTTTACCATTGACGATGAAACACAGAAATTGCATCGGAATTAAATATAAGAGACACAATGCAGACTTAAAAACAGGAAGACTGAGTCTTCCTACTGTCAATGTTTGAGCGTTTCCTGTGTCAACAGTTTTACATTCCGATGCACCTCTGTAGGTTTTCTGTATCCATTGGAGCTTCCCATTGACGATGAAACACAGAAAATGCATCGGAATTAAATATAAGAGACACAATGCCGACTTAAGTACAGGAAGGCTGAGTCTTCCTACTGTCTATGTTTTGAGCGTTTCCTGTGTCCCCAGTTTTCCATTCCGATTCACCTCTGCAGCTTCACTGTATCCCTTGGATCTTCCCATTGACGATGAAACACAGAAATTGCACCGGAATTAAATATAAGAGACACAATGCCGACTTAAGTACAGGAACATTGAGTCTTCCTACTGTCTATGTTTTGAGCGTTTCCTGCGTCACCAGTTTTACATTCCGATCACCTCTGCAGGTTTACTGTATCTATTGGACCTTCCCATTGACGACGAATCACAGAAATTGCATCGGATTTAAATATAAGACACACAATGCCGACTTAAGTACAGGAAGGCTGAGTCTTCCTACTGTCTATGTTTTGAGCGTTTCCTGTGTCACCAGTTTTAAATTCCGATGCACCTCTGCAGGTTTACTGTACCCCTTGGACTTTACCATTGACGATGAAACACAGAAATTGCATCGGAATTAAATATAAGAGACACAATGCCGACTTAAGGACAGGAAGACTGAGTCTTCCTACTGTCAATGTTTGAACGTTTCCTGTGTCAACAGTTTTACATTCCGATGCACCTCTGCAGGTTTTCTGTATCCATTGGACCTTCCCATTGACGATGAAACACAGAAAATGCATCGGAATTAAATATAAGAGACACAATGCCGACTTAAGTACAGGAAGGCCGAGTCTTCCTACTGTCTATGTTTTGAGAGTTTCCTGTGTCACCAGTTATACATTCCGATGCACCTCTGCAGGTTTACTGTATCTCTTGGATCATCCCATTGGCGATGAAAAACAGAAATTGCATCGGAATTAAATATAAGAGACACAATGCCGACTTAAGTACAGAAAGACTGAGTCTTCCTACTGTCTATGTTTTGAGCGTTTCCTGTGTCACCAGTTTTACATTCTGATGCACCTCTGCAGGTTTACTGTATCCCTTGGATTTTCCCATTGACGATGAAACACAGAAATTGCATCGGAATTAAATATAAGAGACACAATGCCGAAATAAGTACAGGAAGGCTGAGTCTTCCTACTGTCTATGTTTTGAGCGTTTCCTGTGTCCCCAGTTTTCCATTCCGATTCACCTCTGCAGGTTTACTGTATCCCTTGGATCTTCCCATTGACGATGAAACACAGAAATTGCACCGGAATTAAATATAAGAGACACAATGCCGACTTAAGTACAGGAACATTGAGTCTTCCTACTGTCTATGTTTTGAGCGTTTCCTGCGTCACCAGTTTTACATTCCGATGCACCTCTGCAGGTTTACTGTATCCATTGGACCTTCCCATTGACGACGAATCACAGAAATTGCATCGGATTTAAATATAAGAGACACAATGCCGACTTAAGTACAGGAAGGTTGAGTCTTCCTACTGTCTATGTTTTGAGCGTTTCCTGTGTCACCAGTTTTACATTCCGATGCCCCTCTGCAGGTTTACTGTATCCCTTGGATCTTCCCATTGACGATGAAACACAGAAATTGCGCCGAAATTAAATATAAGAGACACAATGCCGACTTAATTACAGGAACATTGAGTCTTCCTACTGTCTATGTTTTGAGCCTTTCCTGCGTCACCGGTTTTACATTCCGATGCACCTCTGCAGGTGTACTGTATCCATTGGACCTTCCCATGGACGATGAAACACAGAAATTGCATCGGAATTAAATATAAGAGACACAATTCCGACTTAGGTACAGGAAGACTGAGTCTTCCTACTGTCTATGTTTGTAAGTGTCCTGTGTCACCAGTTTTACTTTCCGATGCGCCTCTGCAGGTTTACTGTAACCCTTGGACCTTCACAGTGACGATGAAACACAGAAATTGCATCGGAAATAAATATAAAAGACACAATGCCGACCTAAGTACAAGAAAACTGAGTCTTCTTAGGGTCTATGTTATGAGCGCTTCCTGTGTCACCAGTTTTACATTCCGATGCACCTCTGCAGGGTTACTGCATCCCTTGGACCTTCCTATTGACGATGAAACACAGAAATTGCATCGGAATTAAATATAAGAGTCACAATGCCGACTTAAGTACAGAAAGACTGAGTCTTCCTACTGTCTATGTTTTGAGCGTTTCCTGTGTCACCAGTTTTACATTCCGATGCACCTCTGCAGGTTTACTGTATCCCGTGGATTTTCCCATTGACGATGAAACACAGAAATTGCATCGGAATTAAATATAAGAGACACAATGCCGACTTAAGAACAGGAAGGCTGAGTCCTCCTACTGTCTATGTTTTGAGCGTTTCCTGTGTCACCAGTTATACATTCCGGTGCACCTCTGCAGGTTTACTGTATCCCTGCGATCTTCCCAGTGACGATGAAACACAGAAATTGCATCGGAATTAAATATAAGAGACACAATGCCGACTTAAGAATAGGAAGGCTGAGTCTTCCTACTGTCTATGTTTTGAGCGTTTCCTGTGTCACCAGTTTTACATTCCGATGCACTTCTGCAGGTTTACTGTATCCCTTGGATCTTCCCATTGACGATGAAACACAGAAAATGCATCGGAATTAAATATAAGAGACACAATGCCGACTTAAGTACAGGAACATTGAGTCTTCCTACTGTCTATGATTTTAGCGTTTCCTGCGTCACCAGTTTTACATTCCGATGCACATCTGCAGGTTTACTGTATCCATTGGACCTTCCCATTGACGATGAAACACAGAAATTACATCGGAATTAAATATAAGAGACACAACGTTGACTTAGGTACAAGAAAACTGAGTCTTCTTACGGTCTATGTTTTGAACGTTTCCAGTGTCACCAGTTTTACATTCCGATGCACCTCTGGAAGTTTACTTTATCCATTGGACCTTCCCATTGACGATGAAACACAGAAAATGCATAGGAATTAAATATAAGAGACACAATGCCGACTTAAGTACAGGTAGAATGACTATTCCTACTGTCTATGTTTTGAGCGTTTCCTGTGTCACCAGTTTTACATTCCGATCCACCTCTGCAGGTTTACTGTATCCATTGGATCTTCCCATTGACGATGAAACACAGAAATTGCATCGGACTTAAATATAAGAGACACAATGCCGACTTTAGAACAGGAAGGCTGAGGATTCCTACTGTATATGTTTTCAGCGTTTACTGCGTCACCAGTTTTACATTCCCATGCACCTCTGCATGTTTACTGTATCCATTGGACCTTCCCATTGACGATGAAACACAGAAATTACATCGGAATTAAATATAAGAGACACAACGTTGACTTAAGTACAAGAAAACTGAGTCTTCTTACGGTCTATGTTTTGAGCGTTTCCAGTGTCACCAGTTTTACATTCCGATGCACCTCTGCAGGTTTACTGTATCCATTGGACCTTCCCATGGACGATGTAACACAGAAATTGCATCGGAATTAAATATAAGAGACACAATGCCGACTTAGGTACAGGAAGACTGAGTCTTCCTACTGTCTATGTTTTGAGCGTGTCCTGTGTCACCAGTTTTATATTCCGATGCAACTCTGCAGGTTTACTGTATCCCTTGCACCTTCACACTGACGATGAAACACAGAAATTGCATCGGAATTAAATATAAAAGACACAATGCCGACTTAAGTACAAGAAAACAGAGTCTTCTTAGGGTCTATGTTATGAGCGCTTCTTGTGTCACCAGTTTTACATTCCGATGCACCTCTGCAGTGTTACTGTATCCCTTGGACCTTCCCATTGACGATTAAAACACAGAAATTGCCTCGGAATTAAATATAAGAGACACAATGCCGACTTAAGTAAAGAAAGACTGAGTCTTCCTACTGTCAATGTTTGAGCGTTTCCTGTGTCAACAGTTTTACATTCCGATGCACCTCTGCAGGTTTACTGTATCCATTGGACCTTCCCATTGACGATGAAACACAGAAAATGCATCGGAACTAAATATAAGAGACACAATGCCGACTTAAGTACAGGAAGACTGAGTCTTCCTACTGTCTATGCTTTGAGCGTTTCCTGTGTCACCAGTTTAACATTCCGATCCACCTCTGCAGGTTTACTGTATCCATTGGACCTTCCCATGGACGATGAAACACAGAAATTGCATCGGAATTAAATATAAGAGACACAACTCCGACTTAGGTACAGGAAGACAGAGTCTTCCTACTGTCTATGTTTTGAGTGTGTCCTGTGTCACCAGTTTTACATTCCGATGCGCCTCTGCAGGTTTACTGTAACCCTTGGACCTTCACAGTGACGATGAAACACAGAAATTGCACCGAAATTAAATATAAGAGACACAATGCCGACTTAAGTACAGGAACATTGATTCTTCCTACTGTCTATGTTTTGAGCGTTTCCTGCGTCACCAGTTTTACATTCCGATGCACCTCTGCAGGTTTACTGTATCCATTGGACCTTCCCATGGACGATGAAACACAGAAAATGCATCGGAATTAAATATAAGAGACACAATTCCGACTTAGGTACAGGAAGACTGAGTCTTCCTACTGTCTATGTTTGTACGTGTCCTGTGTCACCAGTTTTACATTCCGATGCGCCTCTGCAGGTTTACTGTAACCCTTGGACCTTCACAGTGACGATGAAACACAGAAATTGCATCGGAATTAAATATAAATGACACAATGCCGACCTAAGTAGAAGAAAACTGAGTCTTCTTAGGGTCTATGTTATGAGCGCTTCCTGTGTCACCAGTTTTACATTCCGATGCACCTCTGCAGGGTTACTGTATCCCTTGGATCTTCCCATTGACGATGAAACACAGAAATTGCATCGGAATTAAATATAAGAGACACAATGCCGAAATAAGTACAGGAAGGCAGAGTCTTCCTACTGTCTATGTTTTGAGCGTTTCCTGTGTCCCCAGTTTTCCATTCCGATTCACCTCTGCAGGTTTACTGTATCCCTTGGATCTTCCCATTGACGATGAAACACAGAAATTGCACCGGAATTAAATATAAGAGACACAATGCCGACATAAGTACAGGAACATTGAGTCTTCCTACTGTCTATGTTTTGAGCGTTTCCTGCGTCACCAGTTTTACATTCCGATGCACCTCTGCAGGTTTACTGTATCCATTGGACCTTCCCATTGACGACGAATCACAGAAATTGCATCGGATTTAAATATAAGAGACACAATGCCGACTTAAGTACAGGAAGGTTGAGTCTTGCTACTGTCTATGTTTTGAGCGTTTCCTGTGTCACCAGTTTTACATTCCGATGCCCCTCTGCAGGTTTACTGTATCCCTTGGATCTTCCCATTGACGATGAAACACAGAAATTGCATCGGAATTAAATATAAGAGACACAATGCCGACTTAAGAACAGGAAGGCTGAGTCCTCCTACTGTCTATGTTTTGAGCGTTTCCTGTGTCACCAGTTATACATTCCGGTGCACCTCTGCAGGTTTACTGTATCCCTGCGATCTTCCCAGTGACGATGAAACACAGAAATTGCATCGGAATTAAATATAAGAGACACAATGCCGACTTAAGTACAGGAACATTGAGTCTTCCTACTGTCTATGATTCGAGCGTTTCCTGCGTCACCAGTTTTACATTCCGATGCACCTCTGCAGGTTTACTGTATCCATTGGACCTTCCCATTGACGATGAAACACAGAAATTACATCGGAATTAAATATAATTGACACAACGTTGACTTAGGTACAAGAAAACTGAGTCTTCTTACGGTCTATGTTTTGAACGTTTCCAGTGTCACCAGTTTTACGTTCCGATGCACCTCTGGAGGTTTACTTTATCCATTGGACCTTCCCATTGACGATGAAACACAGAAAATGCATAGGAATTAAATATAAGAGACACAATGCCGACTTAAGTACAGGTAGAATGACTATTCCTACTGTCTATGTTTTGAGCGTTTCCTGTGTCACCAGTTTTACATTCCGATCCACCTCTGCAGGTTTACTGTATCCATTGGATCTTCCCATTGACGATGAAACACAGAAATTGCATCGGACTTAAATATAAGAGACACAATGCCGACTTTAGAACAGGAAGACTGAGTCTTCCTACTGTGTATCTTTGTAAGTGTCCTGTGTCACCAGTTTTACATTCCGATGCGCCTCTGCAGGTTTACTGTAACCCTTGGACCTTCACAGTGACGATGAAACACAGAAATTGCATCGGAATTAAATATAAAAGACACAATGCCGACCTAAGTACAAGAAAACTGAGTCTTCTTAGGGTCTATGTTATGAGCGCTTCCTGTGTCACCAGTTTTACATTCCGATGCACCTCTGCAGGGTTACTGCATCCCTTGGACCTTCCTATTGACGATGAAACACAGAAATTGCATCGGAATTAAATATAAGAGTCACAATGCCGACTTAAGTACAGAAAGACTGAGTCTTCCTACTGTCTATGTTTTGAGCGTTTCCTGTGTCACCAGTTTTACACTCCGATGCACCTCTGCAGGTTTACTGTATCCCTTGGATTTTCCCATTGACGATGAAACACAGAAATTGCATCGGAATTAAATATAAGAGACACAATGCCGACTTAAGAACAGGAAGGCTGAGTCCTCCTACTGTCTATGTTTTGAGCGTTTCCTGTGTCACCAGTTATACATTCCGGTGCACCTCTGCAGGTTTACTGTATCCCTGCGATCTTCCCAGTGACGATGAAACACAGAAATTGCATCGGAATTAAATATAAGAGACACAATGCCGACTTAAGAGTAGGAAGGCTGAGTCTTCCTACTGTCTATGTTTTGAGCGTTTCCTGTGTCACCAGTTTTACATTCCGATGCACTTCTGCAGGTTTACTGTATCCCTTGGATCTTCCCATTGACGATGAAACACAGAAAATGCATCGGAATTAAATATAAGAGACACAATGCCGACTTAAGTACAGGAACATTGAGTCTTACTACTGTCTATGATTTGAGCGTTTCCTGCGTCACCAGTTTTACATTCCGATCCACCTCTGCAGGTTTACTGTATCCATTGGATCTTCCCATTGACGATGAAACACAGAAATTGCATCGGACTTAAATATAAGAGACACAATGCCGACTTTAGAACAGGAAGGCTGAGGCTTCCTACTGTATATGTTTTCAGCGATTCCTGCGTCACCAGTTTTACATTCCGATGCACCTCTGCATGTTTACTGTATCCATTGGACCTTCCCATTGACGATGAAACACAGAAATTACATCGGAATTAAATATAAGAGACACAACGTTGACTTAAGTACAAGAAAACTGAGTCTTCTTACGGTCTATGTTTTGAGCGTTTCCAGTGTCACCAGTTTTACATTCCGATGCGCCTCTGCAGGTTTACTGTATCCATTGGACCTTCCCATGGACGATGTAACACAGAAATTGCATCGGAATTAAATATAAGAGACACAATGCCGACTTAGGTACAGGAAGACTGAGTCTTCCTACTGTCTATGTTTTGAGCGTGTCCTGTGTCACCAGTTTTATATTCCGATGCAACTCTGCAGGTTTACTGTATCCCTTGCACCTTCACACTGACGATGAAACACAGAAATTGCATCGGAATTAAATATAAAAGACACAATGCCGACTTAAGTACAAGAAAACAGAGTCTTCTTAGGGTCTATGTTATGAGCGCTTCTTGTGTCACCAGTTTTACATTCCGATGCACCTCTGCAGTGTTACTGTATCCCTTGGACCTTCCCATTGACGATTAAAACACAGAAATTGCCTCGGAATTAAATATAAGAGACACAATGCCGACTTAAGTAAAGAAAGACTGAGTCTTCCTACTGTCTATGTTTTGAGCGTTTCCTGTGTCACCAGTTTTACATTCCGATGCACCTCTGCAGGTTTACTGTACCCCTTGCACATTCCCATTGACAATGAAGCACAGAAATTACATCGGACTTAAATATAAGAGACACAATGCCGACTTAAGTACAGGAATACTGAGTCTTCCGACTGTCAATGTTTGAGCGTTTCCTGTGTCAACAGTTTTACATTCCGATGCACCTCTGCAGGTTTACTGTATCCATTGGACCTTCCCATTGACGATAAAACACAGAAAATGCATCGGAACTAAGTATAAGAGACACAATGCCGACTTAAGTACAGGAAGACTGAGTCTTCCTACTGTCTATGCTTTGAGCGTTTCCTGTGTCACCAGTTTAACATTCCGATCCACCTCTGCAGGTTTACTGTATCCATTGGACCTTCCCATGGACGATGAAACACAGAAATTGCATCGGAATTAAATATAAGAGACACAACTCCGACTTAGGTACAGGAAGACCGAGTCTTCCTACTGTCTATGTTTTGAGCGTGTCCTGTGTCACCAGTTTTACATTCCGATGCGCCTCTGCAGGTTTACTGTAACCCTTGGACTTTCACAGTGACGATGAAACACAGAAATTGCACCGAAATTAAATATAAGAGACACAATTCCGACTTAGGTACAGGAAGACTGAGTCTTCCTACTGTCTATGTTTGTACGTGTCCTGTGTCACCAGTTTTACATTCCGATGCGCCTCTGCAGGTTTACTGTAACCCTTGGACCTTCACAGTGACGATGAAACACAGAAATTGCATCGGAATTAAATATAAAAGACACAATGCCGACCTAAGTAGAAGAAAACTGAGTCTTCTTAGGGTCTATGTTATGAGCGCTTCCTGTGTCACCAGTTTTACATTCCGATGCACCTCTGCAGGGTTACTGTATCCCTTGGATCTTCCCATTGACGATGAAACACAGAAATTGCATCGGAATTAAATATAAGAGACACAATGCCGAAATAAGTACAGGAAGGCAGAGTCTTCCTACTGCCTATGTTTTGAGCGTTTCCTGTGTCCCCAGTTTTCCATTCCGATTCACCTCTGCAGGTTTACTGTATCCCTTGGATCTTCCCATTGACGATGAAACACAGAAATTGCACCGGAATTAAATATAAGAGACACAATGCCGACATAAGTACAGGAACATTGAGTCTTCCTACTGTCTATGTTTTGAGCGTTTCCTGCGTCACCAGTTTTACATTCCGATGCACCTCTGCAGGTTTACTGTATCCATTGGACCTTCCCATTGACGACGAATCACAGAAATTGCATCGGATTTAAATATAAGAGACACAATGCCGACTTAAGTACAGGAAGGTTGAGTCTTCCTACTGTCTATGTTTTGAGCGTTTCCTGTGTCACCAGTTTTACATTCCGATGCCCCTCTGCAGGTTTACTGTATCCCTTGGATCTTCCCATTGACGATGAAACACAGAAATTGCATCGGAATTAAATATAAGAGACACAATGCCGACTTAAGAACAGGAAGGCTGAGTCCTCCTACTGTCTATGTTTTGAGCGTTTCCTGTGTCACCAGTTATACATTCCGGTGCACCTCTGCAGGTTTACTGTATCCCTGCGATCTTCCCAGTGACGATGAAACACAGAAATTGCATCGGAATTAAATATAAGTGACACAATGCCGACTTAAGTATAGGAAGGCTGCGTCTTCCTACTGTCTATGTTTTGAGCGTTTCCTGTGTCACCAGTTTTACATTCCGATGCACTTCTGCAGGTTTACTGTGTCCCTTGGATCTTCCCATTGACGATGAAACACAGAAAATGCATCGGAATTAAATATAAGAGACACAATGCCGACTTAAGTACAGGAACATTGAGTCTTCCTACTGTCTATGATTCGAGCGTTTCCTGCGTCACCAGTTTTACATTCCGATGCACCTCTGCAGGTTTACTGTATCCATTGGACCTTCCCATTGACGATGAAACACAGAAATTACATCGGAAATAAATATAATTGACACAACGTTGACTTAGGTACAAGAAAACTGAGTCTTCTTACGGTCTATGTTTTGAACGTTTCCAGTGTCACCAGTTTTACGTTCCGATGCACCTCTGGAGGTTTACTTTATCCATTGGACCTTCCCATTGACGATGAAACACAGAAAATGCATAGGAATTAAATATAAGAGACACAATGCCGACTTATGTACAGGTAGAATGACTATTCCTACTGTCTATGTTTTGAGCGTTTCCTGTGTCACCAGTTTTACATTCCGATCCACCTCTGCAGGTTTACTGTATCCATTGGATCTTCCCATTGACGATGAAACACAGAAATTGCATCGGACTTAAATATAAGAGACACAATGCCGACTTTAGAACAGGAAGACTGAGTCTTCCTACTGTCTATCTTTGTAAGTGTCCTGTGTCACCAGTTTTACATTCCGATGCGCCTCTGCAGGTTTACTGTAACCCTTGGACCTTCACAGTGACGATGAAACACAGAAATTGCATCGGAATTAAATATAAAAGACACAATGCCGACCTAAGTACAAGAAAACTGAGTCTTCTTAGGGTCTATGTTATGAGCGCTTCCTGTGTCACCAGTTTTACATTCCGATGCACCTCTGCAGGGTTACTGCATCCCTTGGACCTTCCTATTGACGATGAAACACAGAAATTGCATCGGAATTAAATATAAGAGTCACAATGCCGACTTAAGTACAGAAAGACTGAGTCTTCCTACTGTCTATGTTTTGAGCGTTTCCTGTGTCACCAGTTTTACATTCCGATGCACCTCTGCAGGTTTACTGTATCCCTTGGATTTTCCCATTGACGATGAAACACAGAAATTGCATCGGAATTAAATATAAGAGACACAATGCCGACTTAAGAACAGGAAGGCTGAGTCCTCCTACTGTCTATGTTTTGAGCGTTTCCTGTGTCACCAGTTATACATTCCGGTGCACCTCTGCAGGTTTACTGTATCCCTGCGATCTTCCCAGTGACGATGAAACACAGAAATTGCATCGGAATTAAATATAAGAGACACAATGCCGACTTAAGAGTAGGAAGGCTGAGTCTTCCTACTGTCTATGTTTTGAGCGTTTCCTGTGTCACCAGTTTTACATTCCGATGCACTTCTGCAGGTTTACTGTATCCCTTGGATCTTCCCATTGACGATGAAACACAGAAAATGCATCGGAATTAAATATAAGAGACACAATGCCGACTTAAGTACAGGAACATTGAGTCTTACTACTGTCTATGATTTGAGCGTTTCCTGCGTCACCAGTTTTACATTCCGATGCACCTCTGCAGGTTTACTGTATCCATTGGATCTTCCCATTGACGATGAAACACAGAAATTGCATCGGACTTAAATATAAGAGACACAATGCCGACTTTAGAACAGGAAGACTGAGTCTTCCTACTGTCTATGTTTTGAGCGTGTCCTGTGTCACCAGTTTTATATTCCGATGCAACTCTGCAGGTTTACTGTATCCCTTGCACCTTCACACTGACGATGAAACACAGATATTGCATCGGAATTAAATATAAAAGACACAATGCCGACATAAGTACAAGAAAACAGAGTCTTCTTAGGGTCTATGTTATGAGCGCTTCTTGTGTCACCAGTTTTACATTCCGATGCACCTCTGCAGTGTTACTGTATCCCTTGGACCTTCCCATTGACGATTAAAACACAGAAATTGCCTCGGAATTAAATATAAGAGACACAATGCCGACTTAAGTACAGAAAGACTGAGTCTTCCTACTGTCTATGTTTTGAGCGTTTCCTGTGTCACCAGTTTTACATTCCGATGCACCTCTGCAGGTTTACTGTACCCCTTGCACCTTCCCATTGACAATGAAGCACAGAAATTACATCGGACTTAAATATAAGAGACACAATGCCGACTTAAGTACAGGAATACTGAGTCTTCCGACTGTCAATGTTTGAGCGTTTCCTGTGTCAACAGTTTTACATTCCGATGCACCTCTGCAGGTTTACTGTATCCATTGGACCTTCCCATTGACGATGAAACACAGAAAATGCATCGGAACTAAATATAAGAGACACAATGCCGACTTAAGTACAGGAAGACTGAGTCTTCCTACTGTCTATGCTTTGAGCGTTTCCCGTGTCACCAGTTTAACATTCCGATCCACCTCTGCAGGTTTACTGTATGCATTGGACCTTCCCATGGACGATGAAACACAGAAATTGCATCGGAATTAAATATAAGAGACACAACTCCGACTTAGGTACAGGAAGACTGAGTCTTCCTACTGTCTATGTTTTGAGCGTGTCCTGTGTCACCAGTTTTACATTCCGATGCGCCTCTGCAGGTTTACTGTAACCCTTGTACCTTCACAGTGACGATGAAACACAGAAATTGCATCGGAATTAAATATAAAAGACACAATGCCGACTTAAGTACAAGAAAACTGAGTCTTCTTAGGGTCTATGTTATGAGCGCTTCCTGTGTCACCAGTTTTACATTCCGATGCACCTCTGCAGGTTTACTGTACCCCTTGGACTTTACCATTGACGATGAAACACAGAAATTGCATCGGAATTAAATATAAGAGACACAATGCCGACTTAAGAACAGGAAGACTGAGTCTTCCTACTGTCAATGTTTGAACGTTTCCTGTGTCAACAGTTTTACATTCCGATGCACCTCTGCAGGTTTTCTGTATCCATTGGACCTTCCCATTGACGATGAAACACAGAAAATGCATCGGAATTAAATATAAGAGACACAATGCCGACTTAAGTACAGGAAGGCCGAGTCTTCCTACTGTCTATGTTTTGAGCGTTTCCTGTGTCACCAGTTTTACATTCCGATGCACCTCTGCAGGTTTACTGTATCTCTTGGATCATCCCATCGACGATGAAACACAGAAATTGCATCGGAATTAAATATAAGAGACACAATGCCGACTTAAGTACAGAAAGACTGAGTCTTCCTACTGTCTATGTTTTGAGCGTATTCTGTGTCACCAGTTTTACATTCTGATGCACCTCTGCAGGTTTACTGTATCCCTTGGATTTTCCCATTGACGATGAAACACAGAAATTGCATCGGAATTAAATATAATAGACACAATGCCGACTTAGGTACAGGAAGATTGAGTCTTCCTACTGTGTATGTTTTGAGCGTTTCCTGCGTCACCAATTTTACATTCCGACGCACCTCTGCAGGTTTACTGTATCCATTGGACCTTCCCATTGACGATGAAACACAGAAATTACATCGGAATTAAATATATGAGACACAATGCCGACTTAAGTACAGGAACATTGAGTCTTCCTACTGTCTATGTTTTGAGCATTTCTTGCGTCACCAGTTTTACATTCCGATGCACCTCTGCAGGTTTATTGTATCCATTGGACCTTCCCACTGACGATGAAACACAGAAAATACATCGGAATTAAATATAACAGACACAACGTTGACTTAAGTACAAGAAAACTGAGTCTTCTTACGGTCTATGATTTGAGCGTTTCCAGTGTCACAAGTTTTACATTCCGATGCACCTCTGGAGGTTTACTTTATCCATTGGACCTTCCCATGGGCGATGAAACACAGAAATTGCATCGGAATTAAATATAAGAGACACAATGCCGACTTAGGTACAGGAAGACTGAGTCTTCCTACTGTCTATGTTTTGAGCGTGTACTGTGTCACCAGTTTTACATTCCGATGCACCTCTGTAGTGTTACTGTATCCCTTGGACGTTCCCATTGACGATGAAACACAGAAATTGCATCTGAATTAAATATACGAGTCACAATGCCGACTTAATTACAGAAAGACTGAGTCTTCCTACTGTCTATGTTTTGAGCGTTTCCTGTGTCACCAGTTTTACATTACGGTGCACTACTGCAGGTTTACTGTATCCCTTGCACCTTCCCATTGACAATGAAACACATAAATTACATCGGAATTAAATATAACAGACACAATGCCAACTTAAGTACAGGAAGACTTTCTTACTGTCTATGTTTTGAGCGTTTCCTGTGTCACCAGTTTTACATTCCGATGCACCTCTGGAAGTTTACTGTATCCCTTGGACTTTACCATTGACGATGAAACACAGAAATTGCATCGGAATTAAATATAAGAGACACAATGCAGACTTAAAAACAGGAAGACTGAGTCTTCCTACTGTCAATGTTTGAGCGTTTCCTGTGTCAACAGTTTTACATTCCGATGCACTTCTGTAGGTTTTCTGTATCCATTGGATCTTCCCATTGACGATGAAACACAGAAAATGCATCGGAATTAAATATTAGAGACACAATGCCGACTAAAGTACAGGAAGGCTGAGTCTTCCTACTGTCTATGTTTTGAGCGTTTCCTGTGTCCCCAGTTTTCCATTCCGATTCACCTCTGTAGGGTTACTGTATCCCTTGGACCTTCACAGTGACGCTGAAACACAGAAATTGCATCTAAATTAAATATAAGAGGCACAATGCCGACTTAAGTACAGGAAGATTGAGTATTCTTACTGTCTATGTTTTGATCGTTTCCTGTGTCACCAGTTTTACATTCCGATGCACCTCTGCAATTTTACTGTATCCGTTGGACCTTCCCTTTGACGTAGAAACACAGAAATAGCATCGGATTTAGAGACACAATGCCGACTTAAGTACAGGAAGGCTGAGTCTTCCTACTGTCTATGTTTTAGAGCGTTTCCTGTGTCACCAGTTTTACATTCCATTGCACCTCTGCAGGTTTACTGTATCCCTTGGATCTTCCCATTGACGATGAAACACAGAAATTGCATCTGAATTAAATATAAGAGACACAACGTTGACTTAAGTACAAGAAAACTGAGTCTTCTTACGGTCTATGATTTGAGCGTTTCCAGTGTCACCAGTTTTACATTCCGATGCACCTCTGGAGGTTTACTTTATCCATTGGACCTTCCCATGGACGATGAAACACAAAAATTGCATCGGAATTGAATATAAGAGACACAATGCCGACGTAGGTACAGGAAGACTGAGTCTTCCCACTGTCTATGTTTTGAGCGTGTCCTGTGTCACCAGTTTTACATTCCGATGCACCTCTGTAGGGTTACTGTATCCCTTGGACTTTCCCATTGACGATGAAACACAGAAATTGCATCGGAATTAAATATAAGAGACACAATGCCGACTTAAGTACAGAAAGACTGCGTCTTCCTACTGTCTATGTTTTGAGCGTTTCCTGCGTCATCCGTTTTACATTCCGATGCACCTCTGAAAGTATACTGTATCCCTTGCACCTTCCCATTGACAATGAAACACAGAAATTACATCGGAATTAAATATAACAGACACAATGCCGAATTAAGTACAGGAAGACTGAGTCTTCCTACTGTCTATGTTTTGAGCGTTTTCTGTGTCACCAGTTTTACATTCCAATGCACCTCTGCAGGTTTACTGTATCCACTGGCCCTTCACAGTGGCGATGAAACACAGAAATTGCACCGGAATGAAATATAAGTGACACAATGTCGACTTAAGTACAGGAAGAGTGTGTCTTTCTATTGTAAATGTTTTGAGCGTTTCCTGTGTCACCAGTTTTACATTCCGATGCACCTCTGCAGGTTTACTGTATCCATTGGACCTTCCCATTGACGATGAAACACAGAAAATGCATCGGAATTAAATATAAGAGACACAATGCCGACTTAAGTACAGGAAGACTGGGTCTTCCTACTGTCTATGTTTTGAGCGTTTCCTGTGTCACCAGTTTTACATTCAGACGCACATCTGCAGGTTTACTGTATCCCTTGGATCTTCCCATTGACGATGAAACACAGAAATTGCATCGGAATTAAATATAAGAGACACAATGCCGACATCAGTACAGGAACATTGAGTCTTCCTACTGACTATGTTTTGAGCGTTCCCTGCGTCACCAGTTTTACATTCCGATGCACCTCTGCTGGTTTACTGTATCCATTGGACCTTCCCATTGACGATGAAACACAGAGATGACATCGGAATTAAATATAAGAGACACAACGTTGAGTTAAGTACAAGAAAACTGAGTCTTCTTACGTTCTATGATTTCAGCGTTTCCTGTGTCACCAGTTTTACATTCCGATGCACCTCTGGAGGTTTACTTTATCCATTGGACCTTCCCGCTAACGATGAAACACAGAAAATGCATTGGAATTAAATATAAGAGACACAATGCCGACTGAAGTACAGGTATAATGAGTATTCTTTCTGTCTATGTTTTGAGCGTCTCCTGTGTCAGCAGTTTAAATTCCGATCCACCTCTGCAGGTTTACTGTATCCATTGGATCTTCCCATTGACGAAGAAACACAGAAATTGCATCGGAATTAAATATAAGAGACACAATGCCGACTTTAGAACAGGAAGGCTGAGTCTTCCTACTGTCTATGTTTTGAGCGTTTCCTGCGTCACCAGTTTTACATTCCGATGCACCTCTGCAGGTTTACTGTATCCATTGGACCTTCCCATGGACGATGAAACACAGAAAATGCATCGGAATTAAATATAAGAGACACAATTCCGACTTAGGTACAGGAAGACTGAGTCTTCCTACTGTCTATGTTTGTACGTGTCCTGTGTCACCAGTTTTACATTCCGATGCGCCTCTGCAAGTTTACTGTAACCCTTGGACCTTCACAGTGACGATGAAACACAGAAATTGCATCGGAATTAAATATAAAAGACACAATGCCGACCTAAGTAGAAGAAAACTGAGTCTTCTTAGGGTCTATGTTATGAGCGCTTCCTGTGTCACCAGTTTTACATTCCGATGCACCTCTGCAGGGTTACTGTATCCCTTGGATCTTCCCATTGACGATGAAACACAGAAATTGCATCGGAATTAAATATAAGAGACACAATGCCGAAATAAGTACAGGAAGGCAGAGTCTTCCTACTGTCTATGTTTTGAGCGTTTCCTGTGTCCCCAGTTTTCCATTCCGATTCACCTCTGCAGGTTTACTGTATCCCTTGGATCTTCCCATTGACGATGAAACACAGAAATTGCACCGGAATTAAATATAAGAGACACAATGCCGACATAAGTACAGGAACATTGAGTCTTCCTACTGTCTATGTTTTGAGCGTTTCCTGCGTCACCAGTTTTACATTCCGATGCACTTCTGCAGGTTTACTGTGTCCCTTGGATCTTCCCATTGACGATGAAACACAGAAAATGCATCGGAATTAAATATAAGAGACACAATGCCGACTTAAGTACAGGAACATTGAGTCTTCCTACTGTCTATGATTCGAGCGTTTCCTGCGTCACCAGTTTTACATTCCGATGCACCTCTGCAGGTTTACTGTATCCATTGGACCTTCCCATTGACGATGAAACACAGAAATTACATCGGAAATAAATATAATTGACACAACGTTGACTTAGGTACAAGAAAACTGAGTCTTCTTACGGTCTATGTTTTGAACGTTTCCAGTGTCACCAGTTTTACGTTCCGATGCACCTCTGGAGGTTTACTTTATCCATTGGACCTTCCCATTGACGATGAAACACAGAAAATGCATAGGAATTAAATATAAGAGACCCAATGCCGACTTAAGTACAGGTAGAATGACTATTCCTACTGTCTATGTTTTGAGCGTTTCCTGTGTCACCAGTTTTACATTCCGATCCACCTCTGCAGGTTTACTGTATCCATTGGATCTTCCCATTGACGATGAAACACAGAAATTGCATCGGACTTAAATATAAGAGACACAATGCCGACTTTAGAACAGGAAGACTGAGTCTTCCTACTGTCTATCTTTGTAAGTGTCCTGTGTCACCAGTTTTACATTCCGATGCGCCTCTGCAGGTTTACTGTAACCCTTGGACCTTCACAGTGACGATGAAACACAGAAATTGCATCGGAATTAAATATAAAAGACACAATGCCGACCTAAGTACAAGAAAACTGAGTCTTCTTAGGGTCTATGTTATGAGCGCTTCCTGTGTCACCAGTTTTACATTCCGATGCACCTCTGCAGGGTTACTGCATCCCTTGGACCTTCCTATTGACGATGAAACACAGAAATTGCATCGGAATTAAATATAAGAGTCACAATTCCGACTTAAGTACAGAAAGACTGAGTCTTCCTACTGTCTATGTTTTGAGCGTTTCCTGTGTCACCAGTTTTACATTCCGATGCACCTCTGCAGGTTTACTGTATCCCTTGGATTTTCCCATTGACGATGAAACACAGAAATTGCATCGGAATTAAATATAAGAGACACAATGCCGACTTAAGAACAGGAAGGCTGAGTCCTCCTACTGTCTATGTTTTGAGCGTTTCCTGTGTCACCAGTTATACATTCCGGTGCACCTCTGCAGGTTTACTGTATCCCTGCGATCTTCCCAGTGACGATGAAACACAGAAATTGCATCGGAATTAAATATAAGAGACACAATGCCGACTTAAGAGTAGGAAGGCTGAGTCTTCCTACTGTCTATGTTTTGAGCGTTTCCTGTGTCACCAGTTTTACATTCCGATGCACTTCTGCAGGTTTACTGTATCCCTTGGATCTTCCCATTGACGATGAAACACAGAAAATGCATCGGAATTAAATATAAGAGACACAATGCCGACTTAAGTACAGGAACATTGAGTCTTACTACTGTCTATGATTTGAGCGTTTCCTGCGTCACCAGTTTTACATTCCGATGCACCTCTGCAGGTTTACTGTATCCATTGGATCTTCCCATTGACGATGAAACACAGAAATTGCATCGGACTTAAATATAAGAGACACAATGCCGACTTTAGAACAGGAAGACTGAGTCTTCCTACTGTCTATGTTTTGAGCGTGTCCTGTGTCACCAGTTTTATATTCCGATGCAACTCTGCAGGTTTACTGTATCCCTTGCACCTTCACACTGACGATGAAACACAGAAATTGCATCGGAATTAAATATAAAAGACACAATGCCGACATAAGTACAAGAAAACAGAGTCTTCTTAGGGTCTATGTTATGAGCGCTTCTTGTGTCACCAGTTTTACATTCCGATGCACCTCTGCAGTGTTACTGTATCCCTTGGACCTTCCCATTGACGATTAAAACACAGAAATTGCCTCGGAATTAAATATAAGAGACACAATGCCGACTTAAGTACAGAAAGACTGAGTCTTCCTACTGTCTATGTTTTGAGCGTTTCCTGTTTCACCAGTTTTACATTCCGATGCACCTCTGCAGGTTTACTGTACCCCTTGCACCTTCCCATTGACAATGAAGCACAGAAATTACATCGGACTTAAATATAAGAGACACAATGCCGACTTAAGTACAGGAATACTGAGTCTTCCGACTGTCAATGTTTGAGCGTTTCCTGTGTCAACAGTTTTACATTCCGATGCACCTCTGCAGGTTTACTGTATCCATTGGACCTTCCCATTGACGATGAAACACAGAAAATGCATCGGAACTAAATATAAGAGACACAATGCCGACTTAAGTACAGGAAGACTGAGTCTTCCTACTGTCTATGCTTTGAGCGTTTCCTGTGTCACCAGTTTAACATTCCGATCCACCTCTGCAGGTTTACTGTATGCATTGGACCTTCCCATGGACGATGAAACACAGAAATTGCATCGGAATTAAATATAAGAGACACAACTCCGACTTAGGTACAGGAAGACTGAGTCTTCCTACTGTCTATGTTTTGAGCGTGTCCTGTGTCACCAGTTTTACATTCCGATGCGCCTCTGCAGGTTTACTGTAACCCTTGTACCTTCACAGTGACGATGAAACACAGAAATTGCATCGGAATTAAATATAAAAGACACAATGCCGACTTAAGTACAAGAAAACTGAGTCTTCTTAGGGTCTATGTTATGAGCGCTTCCTGTGTCACCAGTTTTACATTCCGATGCACCTCTGCAGGTTTACTGTACCCCTTGGACTTTACCATTGACGATGAAACACAGAAATTGCATCGGAATTAAATATAAGAGACACAATGCAGACTTAAGAACAGGAAGACTGAGTCTTCCTACTGTCAATGTTTGAACGTTTCCTGTGTCAACAGTTTTACATTCCGATGCACCTCTGCAGGTTTTCTGTATCCATTGGACCTTCCCATTGACGATGAAACACAGAAAATGCATCGGAATTAAATATAAGAGACACAATGCCGACTTAAGTACAGGAAGGCCGAGTCTTCCTACTGTCTATGTTTTGAGCGTTTCCTGTGTCACATGTTTTACATTCCGATGCACCTCTGCAGGTTTACTGTATCTCTTGGATCATCCCATCGACGATGAAACACAGAAATTGCATCGGAATTAAATATAAGAGACACAATGCCGACTTAAGTACAGAAAGACTGAGTCTTCCTACTGTCTATGTTTTGAGCGTATTCTGTGTCACCAGTTTTACATTCTGATGCACCTCTGCAGGTTTACTGTATCCCTTGGATTTTCCCATTGACGATGAAACACAGAAATTGCATCGGAATTAAATATAATAGACACAATGCCGACTTAGGTACAGGAAGATTGAGTCTTCCTACTGTGTATGTTTTGAGCGTTTCCTGCGTCACCAATTTTACATTCCGATGCACCTCTGCAGGTTTACTGTATCCATTGGACCTTCCCATTGACGATGAAACACAGAAATTACATCGGAATTAAATATAAGAGACACAATGCCGACTTAAGTACAGGAACATTGAGTCTTCCTACTGTCTATGTTTTGAGCATTTCTTGCGTCACCAGTTTTACATTCCGATGCACCTCTGCAGGTTTATTGTATCCATTGGACCTTCCCACTGACGATGAAACACAGAAAATACATCGGAATTAAATATAACAGACACAACGTTGACTTAAGTACAAGAAAACTGAGTCTTCTTACGGTCTATGATTTGAGCGTTTCCAGTGTCACAAGTTTTACATTCCGATGCACCTCTGGAGGTTTACTTTATCCATTGGACCTTCCCATGGGCGATGAAACACAGAAATTGCATCGGAATTAAATATAAGAGACACAATGCCGACTTAGGTACAGGAAGACTGAGTCTTCCTACTGACTATGTTTTGAGCGTGTACTGTGTCACGAGTTTTACATTCCGATGCACCTCTGTAGTGTTACTGTATCCCTTGGACGTTCCCATTGACGATGAAACACAGAAATTGCATCTGAATTAAATATACGAGTCACAATGCCGACTTAATTACAGAAAGACTGAGTCTTCCTACTGTCTATGTTTTGAGCGTTTCCTGTGTCACCAGTTTTACATTCCGGTGCACCACTGCAGGTTTACTGTATCCCTTGCACCTTCCCATTGACAATGAAACACATAAATTACATCGGAATTAAATATAACAGACACAATGCCAACTTAAGTACAGGAAGACTGAGTCTTCTTACTGTCTATGTTTTGAGCGTTTCCTGTGTCACCAGTTTTACATTCCGATGCACCTCTGGAAGTTTACTGTATCCCTTGGACTTTACCATTGACGATGAAACACAGAAATTGCATCGGAATTAAATATAAGAGACACAATGCAGACTTAAAAACAGGAAGACTGAGTCTTCCTACTGTCAATGTTTGAGCGTTTCCTGTGTCAACAGTTTTACATTCCGATGCACTTCTGTAGGTTTTCTGTATCCATTGGATCTTCCCATTGACGATGAAACACAGAAAATGCATCGGAATTAAATATAAGAGACACAATGCCGACTAAAGTACAGGAAGGCTGAGTCTTCCTACTGTCTATGTTTTGAGCGTTTCCTGTGTCCCCAGTTTTCCATTCCGATTCACCTCTGTAGGGTTACTGTATCCCTTGGACCTTCACAGTGACGATGAAACACAGAAATTGCATCTAAATTAAATATAAGAGGCACAATGCCGACTTAAGTACAGGAAGATTGAGTATTCTTACTGTCTATGTTTTGATCGTTTCCTGTGTCACCAGTTTTACATTCCGATGCACCTCTGCAATTTTACTGTATCCGTTGGACCTTCCCTTTGACGTAGAAACACAGAAATAGCATCGGATTTAGAGACACAATGCCGACTTAAGTACAGGAAGGCTGAGTCTTCCTACTGTCTATGTTTTAGAGCGTTTCCTGTGTCACCAGTTTTACATTCCATTGCACCTCTGCAGGTTTACTGTATCCCTTGGATCTTCCCATTGACGATGAAACACAGAAATTGCATCGGAATTAAATATAAGAGACACAACGTTGACTTAAGTACAAGAAAACTGAGTCTTCTTACGGTCTATGATTTGAGCGTTTCCAGTGTCACCAGTTTTACATTCCGATGCACCTCTGGAGGTTTACTTTATCCATTGGACCTTCCCATGGACGATGAAACACAGAAATTGCATCGGAATTGAATATAAGAGACACAATGCCGACGTAGGTACAGGAAGACTGAGTCTTCCCACTGTCTATGTTTTGAGCGTGTCCTGTGTCACCAGTTTTACATTCCGATGCACCTCTGTAGGGTTACTGTATCCCTTGGACTTTCCCATTGACGATGAAACACAGAAATTGCATCGGAATTAAATATAAGAGACACAATGCCGACTTAAGTACAGAAAGACTGAGTCTTCCTACTGTCTATGTTTTGAGCGTTTCCTGCGTCATCCGTTTTACATTCCGATGCACCTCTGCAAGTATACTGTATCCCTTGCACCTTCCCATTGACAATGAAACACAGAAATTACATCGGAATTAAATATAACAGACACAATGCCGAATTAAGTACAGGAAGACTGAGTCTTCCTACTGTCTATGTTTTGAGCGTTTCCTGTGTCACCAGTTTTACATTCCGATGCACCTCTGCAGGTTTACTGTATCCACTGGACCTTCACAGTGGCGATGAAACACAGAAATTGCACCGGAATGAAATATAAGTGACACAATGTCGATTTAAGTACAGGAAGAGTGTGTCTTTCTATTGTAAATGTTTTGAGCGTTTCCTGTGTCACCAGTTTTACATTCCGATGCACCTCTGCAGGTTTACTGTATCCATTGGACCTTCCCATTGACGATGAAACACAGAAAATGCATCGGAATTAAATATAAGAGACACAATGCCGACTTAAGTACAGGAAGACTGGGTCTTCCTACTGTCTATGTTTTGAGCGTTTCCTGTGTCACCAGTTTTACATTCAGATGCACATCTGCAGGTTTACTGTATCCCTTGGATCTTCCCATTGACGATGAAACACAGAAATTGCATCGGAATTAAATATAAGAGACACAATGCCGACATCAGTACAGGAACATTGAGTCTTCCTACTGACTATGCTTTGAGCGTTCCCTGCGTCACCAGTTTTACATTCCGATGCACCTCTGCTGGTTTACTGTATCCATTGGACCTTCCCATTTACGATGAAACACAGAAATTACATCGGAATTAAATATAAGAGACACAACGTTGAGTTAAGTACAAGAAAACTGAGTCTTCTTACGGTCTATGTTTTCAGCGGTTCCAGTGTCACAAGTTTTACATTCCGATGCACCTCTGTAGGTTTACTGTATCCATTGGACCTTCCCATTGACGATGAAACACAGAGATGACATCGGAATTAAATATAAGAGACACAACGTTGAGTTAAGTACAAGAAAACTGAGTCTTCTTACGGTCTATGATTTCAGCGTTTCCTGTGTCACCAGTTTTACATTCCGATGCACCTCTGGAGGTTTACTTTATCCATTGGACCTTCCCGCTAACGATGAAACACAGAAAATGCATTGGAATTAAATATAAGAGACACAATGCCGACTGAAGTACAGGTATAATGAGTATTCTTTCTGTCTATGTTTTGAGCGTCTCCTGTGTCAGCAGTTTAAATTCCGATCCACCTCTGCAGGTTTACTGTATCCATTGGATCTTCCCATTGACGAAGAAACACAGAAATTGCATCGGAATTAAATATAAGAGACACAATGCCGACTTTAGAACAGGAAGGCTGAGTCTTCCTACTGTCTATGTTTTGAGCGTTTCCTGCGTCACCAGTTTTACATTCCGATGCACCTCTGCAGGTTTACTGTATCCATTGGACCTTCCCATGGACGATGAAACACAGAAATTGCATCGGAATTAAATATAAGAGACACAATTCCGACTTAGGTACAGGCAGACTGAGTCTTCCTACTGTCTATGTTTGTACGTGTCCTGTGTCACCAGTTTTACATTCCGATGCGCCTCTGCAGGTTTACTGTAACCCTTGGACCTTCACAGTGACGATGAAACACAGAAATTGCATCGGAATTAAATATAAAAGACACAATGCCGAAATAAGTACAGGAAGGCTGAGTCTTCCTACTGTCTATGTTTTGAGCGTTTCCTGTGTCCCCAGTTTTCCATTCCGATTCACCTCCGCAGGTTTACTGTATCCCTTGGATCTTCCCATTGACGATGAAACACAGAAATTGCACCGGAATTAAATATAAAAGACACAATGCCGACTTAAGTACAGGAACATTGAGTCTTTCTACTGTCTATGTTTTGAGAGTTCCTGCGTCACCAGTTTTACATTCCGATGCACCTCTGCAGGGTTACTGCATCCCTTGGACCTTCCTATTGACGATGAAACACAGAAATTGCATCGGAATTAAATATAAGAATCACAATGCCGACTTAAGTACAGAAAGACTGAGTCTTCCTACTGTCTATGTTTTGAGCGTTTCCTGTGTCACCAGTTTTACATTCCGATGCACCTCTGCAGGTTTACTGTATCCCTTGGATTTTCCCATTGACGATGAAACACAGAAATTGCAGCGGAATTAAATATAAGAGACACAATGCCTACTTAAGAACAGGAAGGCTGAGTCCTCCTACTGTCTATGTTTTGAGTGATTCCTGTGTCACCAGTTATACATTCCGGTGCACCTCTGCAGGTTTACTGTATCCCTGCGATCCTCCCAGTGACGATGAAACACAGAAATTGCATCGGAATTAAATATAAGAGACACAATGCCGACTTAAGAATAGGAACGCTGAGTCTTCCTACTGTCTATGTTTTGAGCGTTTCCTGCGTCACCAGTTTTACATTCCGATGCACCTCTGCAGGTTTACTGTATCCATTGGACCTTCCCATTGACGGTGAAACACAGAAATTACATCGGAATTAAATATAAGAGACACAACGTTGACTTAGGTACAAGATAACTGAGTCTTCTTACGGTCTATGTTTTGAACGTTTCCAGTGTCACCAGTTTTACATTCCGATGCACCTCTGGAGGTTTACTTTATCCATTGGACCTTCCCATTGACGATGAAACACAGAAAATGCATAGGAATTAAATATAAGAGACACAATGCCGACTTAAGTACAAGAAAACAGAGTCTTCTTAGGGTCTATGTTATGAGCGCTTCCTGTGTCACCAGTTTTACATTCCGATGTACCTCTGCAGTGTTACTGTATCCCTTGGACTTTCCCATTGACGATTAAAACACAGAAATTGCCTCGGAATTAAATATGAGAGACACAATGTTTACTTAAGTACAGAAAGACTGAGTCTTCCTACTGTCTATGTTTTGAGCGTTTCCTGTGTCACCAGTTTTACATTCCGATGCACCTCTGCAGGTTTACTGTATCCATTGGACCTTCCCATTGACGATGAAACACAGAAATTGCATCGGAATTAAATATAAGAGACACAATGCCGACTTAAGTACAGAAAGACTGAGTCTTCCTACTGTCAATGTTTTGAGCGTTTCCTGTGGCACCAGTTTTACATTCCGATGCACCTCTGCAGGTTTACTGTATCCCTTGGATTTTCCCATTGACGATGAAACACAGAAATTGAATCGGAATTAAATATAGGAGACACAATGCCGACTTAGGTACAGGAAGATTGAGTCTTCCTACTGTGTATGTTTTGAGCGTTTCCTGCGTCACCAATTTTACATTACGATGCACCTCTGCAGGTTTACTGTATCCATTGGACCTTCCCATTGACGATGAAACACAGAAATTGCATCGGAATTAAATATAAGAGACACAATGCCGACTTAAGGACAGGAAGGCTGAGTCTTCCTACTGTCTATGATTTGAGCGTTTCCTGTGTCACCAGTTTTACATTCCGATGCACATCTACAGGTTTACTGTATCCCTTGGATCTTCCCATTGACGATGAAACACAGAAATTGCATCGGAATTAAATATAAGAGACACAACGTTGACTTAAGTACAAGAAAACTGAGTCTTCTTAGGGTCTATGTTATGAGCGCTTCCTGTGTCATCAGTTTTACATTCCGATGCACCTCTGCAGTGTTACTGTATCCCTTGGACCTTCCCATTGACGATTAAAACACAGAAATTGCATCGGAATTAAATATAAGAGACACAATGCCGACTTAAGTACAGAAAGACTGAGTCTTCCTACTGTCTATGTTTTGAGCGTTTCCTGTGTCACCAGTTTTACATTCCGATGCACCTCTGCAGGTTTACTGTACCCCTTGCACCTTCCCATTGACAATGAAGCACAGAAATTACATCGGACTTAAATATAAGAGACACAATGCCGACTTAAGTACAGGAATACTGAGTCTTCCGACTGTCAATGTTTGAGCGTTTCCTGTGTCACCTGTTTTACATTCCGATGCACCTCTGCAGGTTTACTGTATCCATTGGATCTTCCCATTGACGATGAAACACAGAAATTGCATCGGAATTAAATATAAGAGACACAATGCCGCCTTAGGTACAGGAAGACTGAGTCTTCCTACTGTCTATGTTTTGAGCGTGTCCTGTGTCACCAGTTTTACGTTCCGATGCGCCTCTGCAGGTTTACTGTAACCCTTGTACCTTCACAGTGACGATGAAATACAGAAATTGCATCGGAATGAAATATAAAAGACACAATGCCGACTTAAGTACAAGAAAACTGAGTCTTCTTAGGGTCTATGTTATGAGCGCTTCCTGTGTCAAAAGTTTTACATTCCGATGCACCTCTGCAGGTTTACTGTACGCCTTGCACCTTCCCATTGACAATGAAGCACAGAAATTACATCGGAATTAAATATAAGAGACACAATGCCGACTTAAGTACAGGAATACTGAGTCTTCCGACTGTCAATGTTTGAGCGTTTCCTGTGTCAACAGTTTTACATTCCGATGCACCTCTGCAGGTTTACTGTACCCCTTGGACTTTACCATTGACGATGAAACACAGAAATTGCATCGGAATTAAATATAAGAGACACAATGCCGACTTAAGAACAGGAAGACTGAGTCTTCCTACTGTCAATGTTTGAACGTTTCCTGTGTCAACAGTTTTACATTCCGATGCACCTCTGCAGGTTTTCTGTATCCATTGGACCTTCCCATTGACGATGAAACGCAGAAAATGCATCGAAATTAAATATAAGAGACACAATGCCGACTTAAGTACAGGAAGGTTGAGTCTTCCTACTGTCTATGTTTTGAGCGTTTCCTGTGTCACCAGTTTTACATTCCTATGCACCTCTGCAGGTTTACTGTATCTCTTGGATCATCGCATTGATGATGAAACACAGAAATTGCATCGGAATTAAATATAAGAGACACAATGCCGACTTAAGTACAGAAAGACTGAGTCTTCCTACTGTCTATGTTTTGAGCGTTTCCTGTGTCACCAGTTTTACATTCCGATGCACCTCTGGAGGTTTACTTTATCCATTGGACCTTCCCATGGACGATGAAACACAGAAATTGCGTCGGAATTAAATATAAGAGACACAATGCCGACTTAGGTACAGGAAGACTGAGTCTTCCTACTCTCTATGTTTTGAGCGTGTCCTGTGTCACAAGTTTTACATTCCGATGCACCTCTGTAGGGTTACGTTATCCCTTGGACGTTCCCATTGACGATGAAACACAGAAATTGCTTGGGAATTAAATATAGGAAACACAATGCCGACTTAATAACAGAAACATGAGTCTTCCTACTGTCTATGTTTTGAGCGTTTCCTGTGTCACCAGTTTTACATTCCGGTGCACCTCTGCATGTTTACTGTATCCCTTGCACCTTCCCATTGACAATGAAACACAGAAATTACATCGGAATTAAATATAACAGACACAATGCCGACTTAAGTACAGGAAGACTGAGTCTTCCTACTGTCTATGTTTTGAGCGTTTCCTGTGTCACCAGTTTTACATTCCGATGCACCTCTGCAGGTTTACTGTACCCCTTGGATATTACCATTGACGATGAAACACAGAAATTGCATCGGAATTAAATATAAGAGACACAATGCCGACTTAAGAACAGGAAGACTGAGTCTTCCAACTGTCAATGTTTGAACGTTTCCTGTGTCAACAGTTTTACATTCCGATGCACCTCTGCAGGTTTTCTGTATCCATTGGACCTTCCCATTGACGAAGAAACACAGAAATAGCATCGGAATTAAATATAAGAGACACAATGCCGACTTAAGTACAGGAAGGATGAGTCTTCCTACTGTCTATGTTTTGAACGTTTCCTGTTTCACCAGTTTTACATTCCGATGCATCTCTGCAGGTTTACTGTATCCCTTGGATCTTCCCATTGACGATGAAACACAGAAATTGCATCGGAATTAAATATAAGAGACACAATGCCGACTTTAGTACAGGCACATTGAGTCTTCCTACTGACTATGTTTTGAGCGTTTCCTGCGTCACCAGTTTTACATTCCGATGCACCTCTGCATGTTTACTGTATCCATTGGACCTTCCCATTGACGATGAAACACAGAAATTACATCGGAATTAAATATAAGAGACACAACGTTGAGTTAAGTACAAGAAAACTGAGTCTTCTTACGGTCTATGTTTTCAGCGTTTCCAGTGTCACCAGTTTTACATTCCGATGCACCTCTGCAGGTTTACTGTATCCATTGGACCTTCCCATTGACGATGAAACATAGAATTTACATCGGAATTAAATATAAGAGACAAAACGTTGAGTTAAGTACAAGAAAACTGAGTCTTCTTACGGTCTATGTTTTCAGCGTTTCCAGTGTCACCAGTTTTACATTCCGATGCACCTCTGCAGGTTTACTGTATCCATTGGACCTTCCCATTGACGATGAAACACAGAAATTGCATCGGAATTAAATATAAGAGACACAATTCCGACTTAGGTACAGGAAGACTGAGTCTTCCTACTGTCTATGATTTGAGCGTGTCCTGTGTCACCAGTTTTACATTCTGATGCACCTCTGCAGGTTTACTGTAACCCTTGGACCTTCACAGTGACGATGAAACACAGAAATTGCATGGGTATTAAATATAAAAGACAAATGCCGACTTAAGTACAAGAGAACTGTGTCTTATTAGGGTCTATGTTATGAGCGCTTCCTGTGTCACCAGTTTTACATTCCGATGCACCCCTGCAGGGTTACTGTATCTCTTGGACCTTCCCATTGCCGATGAAACACAGAAATTGCATCGGAATTAAATATAAGAGACACAATGCCGACTTAAGGAGAGGAAGGCTGAGTCTTCCTACTGTCTATGATTTGAGCGTTTCCTGTGTCACCAGTTTTACATTCCGATGCACATCTGCAGGTTTACTGTATCCCTTGGATCTTCCCATTGACGATGAAACATAGAAATTGCATCGGAATTAAATATAAGAGACACATTGCCGACTTAAGAACAGGAACATTGAGTCTTCCTACTGTCTATGTTTTGAGCGTTTCCTGCGTCACCAGTTTTACATTCCGATGCACCTCTGCAGGTTTACTGTATCCATTGGACCTTCCCATTGACGATGAAACACAGAAATTACATCGGAATTAAATATAAGAGACACAACGTTTACTTAAATACAAGAAAACTGAGTCTTCTTACGGTCTATGTTTTGAGCGTTTCCAGTGTCACCAGTTTTACATTCCGATGCACCTCTGGAGGTTTACTTTATCCATTGGACCTTCCCATGGACGATGAAACACAGAAATTGCATCGGAATTAAATATAAGAGACACAATGCCGACTTAGGTACAGGAAGACTGAGTCTTCCTACTGTCTATGTTTTGAGCGTGTCCTGTGTCACCAGTTTTACATTCCAATGCACCTCTGTAGGGTTACGTTATCCCTTGGACGTTCCCATTGACGATGAAACACAGAAATTACATCGGAATTAAATATAAGAGACACAACGTTTACTTAAATACAAGAAAACTGAGTCTTCTTACGGTCTATGTTTTGAGCGTTTCCAGTGTCACCAGTTTTACATTCCGATGCACCTCTGGAGGTTTACTTTATCCATTGGACCTTCCCATGGACGATGAAACACAGAAATTGCATCGGAATTAAATATAAGAGACACAATGCCGACTTAGGTACAGGAAGACTGAGTCTTCCTACTGTCTATGTTTTGAGCGTGTCCTGTGTCACCAGTTTTACATTCCGATGCACCTCTGTAGGGTTACGTTATCCCTTGGACGTTCCCATTGACGATGAAACACAGAAATTGCATCGGAATTAAATATAAGAGACACAATGCCGACTTTTAACAGAAAGATGAGTCTTCCTACTGTCTATGTTTTGAGCGTTTCCTGTGTCACCAGATTTACATTCCGATGCACCTCTGCAGGTTTACTGTATCCCTTGCACCTTCCCATTGACAATGAAACACAGAAATTACATCGGAATTAAATATAACAGACACAATGTCGATTTAAGTACAGGAAGACTGAGTCTTCCTACTGTCTATGTTTTGAGCGTTTCCTGTGTCACCAGTTTTACATTCCGATGCACCTCTGCAGGTTTACTGTACCCCTTGGACTTTACCATTGACGATGAAACACAGAAATTGCATCGGAATTAAATATAAGAGACACAATGCCGACTTAAGAACAGGAAGACTGAGTCTTCCTACTGTCAATGTTTGTACGTTTCCTGTGTCAACAGTTTTACATTCCGATGCACCTCTGCAGGTTTTCTGTATCCATTGGACCTTCCCATTGACGATGAAACACAGAAAATGCATCGGAATTAAATATAAGAGACAAAATGCCGACTTAAGTACAGGAAGGCCGAGTCTTCCTACTGTCTATGTTTTGAGCGTTTCCTGTGTCACCAGTTTTACATTCCGATGCACCTCTGCAGGTTACTGTATCCCTTGGATCTACCCATTGACGATGAAACACAGAAATTGCATCGGAATTAAATATAAGAAACACAATGCCGACTTAAGTACAGGAACATGGAGTCTTCCTACTGTCTATGTTTTGAGCGTTTCCTGCGTCACCAGTTTTACATTCCGATGACCCTCTGCAGGTTTACTGTATCCATTGGACCTTCCCATTGACGATGAAACACAGAAATTACATCGGAGTTAGATATAAGAGACACAACGTTGACTTAAGTACAAGAAAACTTAGTCTTCTTACGGACTATCTTTTGAGCGTTTCCAGTGTCTCCAGTTTTACATTCCGATGCACCTCTGCAGGTTTACTGTATCCCTTGCACCTTCCCATTGACAATGAAACACAGATATTACATCGGAATTAAATATAACAGACACAATGCCGACTTAAGTACAGGAAGAATGAGTCTTCCTACTGTCTATGTTTTGAGCGTTTCCTGTGTCACCAGTTTTACATTCCGATGCACCTCTGCAGGTTTACTGTACCCCTTGGACTTTACCATTGACGATGAAACACAGAAATTGCATCGGAATTACATATCAGAGACACAATGCCGACTTAAGAATAGGAAGACTGAGTCTTCCTACTGTCAATGTTTGAACGTTTCCTGTGTCACCAGTTTTACATTCCGATGCACCTGTGCAGGTTGACTGTATCCCTTGCACCTTCCCATTGACAATGAAACACAGAAATTACATCGGAATTAAATATAACAGACACAATGCCGACTTAAGTACAGGAAGACTGAGTCTTCCTACTGTCTGTGTTTTGAGCGTTTCCTGTGTCACCAGTTTTACATTCCGATGCACCTCTGCAGGTTTACTGTACCCCTTGGACTTTACCATTGACGATGAAACACAGAAATTGCATCGGAATTAAATATAAGAGACACAATGCCGAATTAAGAACAGGAAGACTGAGTCTTCCTACTGTCTATGTTTTGAGCGTTTCCTGTGTCACCAGTTTTACATTCCGATGCACCTCTGCAGGTTTACTGTATCCCTTGGATCATCCCATTGACGATGAAACACAGAAATTGCATCGGAATTAAATATAAGAGACACAATGCCGACTTAAGTACAGAAAGACTCAGTCTTCCTACTGTCTATGTTTTGAGCGTTTCCTGTGTCACCAGTTTTACATTCCGATGCACCTCTGCAGGTTTACTGTATCCCTTCGATTTTCCCATTGACGATGAAACACAGACATTGCATCGGAATTAAATATAGGAGACACAATGCCGACTTAGGTACAGGAAGATTGAGTCTTCCTACTGTGTATGTTTTGAGCGTTTCCTGCGTCACCAATTTTACATTCCGATGCACCTCTGCAGGTTTACTGTATCCATTGGACCTTCCCATTGACGATGAAACACAGAAATTGCATCGGAATTAAATATAAGTGACACAATGCCGACTTGAGGACAGGAAGGCTGAGTCTTCCTACTGTCTATGATTTGAGCGTTTCCTGTGTCACCAGTTTTACATTCCGATGCACATCTGCAGGTTTACTGTATCCTTTGGATCTTCCCATTGACGATGAAACACAGAAATTGCATCGGAATTAAATATAAGAGACACAATGCCGACTTAAGTACAGGAACATTGAGTATTCCTACTGTCTATGTTTTGAGCGTTTCCTGCGTCACCAGTTTTACATTCCGATGCACCTCTGCGGGTTTACTGTATCCATTGGACCTTCCCATTGACGATGCAACACGGAAATTACATCGGAATTAAATATAAGAGACACAACGTTTACTTAAGTACAAGAAAACTGAGTCTTCTTACGGTCTATGTTTTGAGCATTTCCAGTGTCACCAGTTTTACATTCCGATGCACCTCTGGGGGTTTACTTTATCCATTGGACCTTCCCGTGGACGATGAAACACAGAAATTGCATCGGAATTAAATATAAGAGACACAATGCCGACTTAGGTACAGGAAGACTGAGTCTTCCTAC
Organism: Schistocerca nitens; assembly: GCF_023898315.1. NCBI lineage: Eukaryota > Metazoa > Arthropoda > Insecta > Orthoptera > Acrididae > Schistocerca > Schistocerca nitens. Next base: position 11,102,541 of record NW_026045897.1, on the reverse strand, counting down.
TGGCTATGTTTTGAGCGTGTCCTGTGTCACCAGTTTTACATTCCGATGCACCTCTGTAGGGTTACGTTATCCCTTGGACGTTCCCATTGACGATGAAACACAGAAATTGCATCGGAATTAAATATAAGAAACACAATGCCGACTTAATAACAGAAACATGAGTCTTCCTACTGTCTATGTTTTGAGCGTTTCCTGTGTCACCAGTTTTACATTCCGATGCACCTGTGCAGGTTTACTGTATCCCTTGCACCTTCCCATTGACAATGAAACACAGAAATTACATCGGAATTAAATATAAGAGACACAATGCCGACTTAAGTACAGGAAGACTGAGTCTTCCTACTGTCTATGTTTTGAGCGTTTCCTGTGTCACCAGTTTTAAATTCCGATCCACCTCTGCAGGTTTACTGTATCCATTGCACCTTCCCATTGACGAAGAAACACAGAAATAGCATAGGAATAAATATAAGAGACACAATGCCGACTTAAGTACAGGAAGGATGAGTCTTCCTACTGCCTATGTTTTGAACGTTTCCTGTTTCACCAGTTTTACATTCCGATGCACCTCTGCAGGTTTACTGTATCCCTTGGATCTTCCCATTGACGATGAAACACAGAAATTGCATCGGAATTAAATATAAGAGACACAATGATGACGTAAGTACAGGAACATTGAGTCTTCCTACTGACTATGTTTTGAGCGTTTCCTGCGTCACCAGTTTTACATTCCGATGCACCTCTGCAGGTTTACTGTATCCATTGGACCTTCCCATTGACGATGAAACACAGAAATTAAATCGGAATTAAATATAAGAGACACAACGTTGAGTTAAGTACAAGAAAACTGAGTCTTCCTACTGTCTATGTTTTGAGCGTTTCGTGTGTCACCAGTTTTACATTCCGATGCACCTCTGCAGGTTTACTGTACCCCTTGGATATTACCATTGACGATGAAACACAGAAATTGCATCGGAATTAAATATAAGAGACACAATGCCGACTTAAGGACAGGAAGACTGAGTCTTCCTACTGTCAATGTTTGAACGTTTCCTGTGTCAACAGTTTTACATTCCGATGCACCTCTGCAGGTTTTCTGTATCCATTGGACCTTCCCATTGACGAAGAAACACAGAAATAGCATCGGAATTAAATATAAGAGACACAATGCCGACATAAGTACAGGAAGGATGAGTCTTCCTACTGTCTATGTTTTGAACGTTTCCTGTTTCACCAGTTTTACATTCCGATGCACCTCTGCATGTTTACTGTATCCCTTGGATCTTCCCATTGACGATGAAACACAGAAATTGCATCGGAATTAAATATAAGAGACACAATGCCGACTTTAGTAAAGGCACATTGAGTCTTCCTACTGACTATGTTTTGAGCGTTTCCTGCGTCACCAGTTTTACATTTCGATGCACCTCTGCAGGTTTACTGTATCCATTGGACCTTCCCATTGACGATGAAACACAGAAATTACATCGGAATTAAATATAAGAGACACAACGTTGTGTTAAGTACAAGAAAACTGAGTCTTCTTACGGTCTATGTTTTCAGCGTTTCCAGTGTCACCAGTTTTACATTCCGATGCACCTCTGCAGGTTTACTGTATCCATTGGACCTTCCCATTGACGATGAAACATAGAATTTACATCGGAATTAAATATAAGAGACAAAACGTTGAGTTAAGTACAAGAAAACTGAGTCTTCTTACGGTCTATGTTTTCAGCGTTTCCAGTGTCTACAGTTTTACATTCCGATGCACCTCTGCAGGTTTACTGTATCCATTGGACCTTCCCATTGACGATGAAACACAGAAATTGCATCGGAATTAAATATAAGAGACACAATTCCGACTTAGGTACAGGAAGACTGAGTCTTCCTACTGTCTATGATTTGAGCGTGTCCTGTGTCACCAGTTTTACATTCTGATGCACCTCTGCAGGTTTACTGTAACCCTTGGACCTTCACAGTGACGATGAAACACAGAAATAGCATGGGTATTAAATATAAAAGACAAATGCCGACTTAAGTACAAGAGAACTGTGTCTTATTAGGGTCTAAGTTATGAGCGCTTCCTGTGTCACCAGTTTTACATTCCGATGCACCTCTGCAGGGTTACTGTATCTCTTGGACCTTCCCATTGACGATGAAACACAGAAATTGCATCGGAATTAAATATAAGAGACACAATGCCGACTTAAGGACAGGAAGGCTGAGTCTCCCTACTGTCTATGATTTGAGCGTTTCCTGTGTCACCAGTTTTACATTCCGATGCACATCTGCAGGTTTACTGTATCCCTTGGATCTTCCCATTGACGATGAAACACAGAAATTGCATCGGAATTGAATATAAGAGACACAATGCCGACTTAAGAACAGGAACATTGAGTCTTCCTACTGTCTATGTTTAGAGCGTTTCCTGCGTCACCAGTTTTACATTCCGATGCACCTCTGCAGGTTTACTGTATCCATTGGACCTTCCCATTGACGATGAAACACAGAAATTACATCGGAATTAAATATAAGAGACACAACGTTTACTTAAATACAAGAAAACTGAGTCTTCTTACGGTCTATGTTTTGAGCGTTTCCAGTGTCACCAGTTTTACATTCCGATGCACCTCTGGAGGTTTACTTTATCCATTGGACCTTCCCATGGACGTTGAAACACAGAAATTGCATCGGAATTAAATATAAGAGACACAATGCCGACTTAGGTACAGGAAGACTGAGTCTTCCTACTGTCTATGTTTTGAGCGTGTCCTGTGTCACCAGTTTTACATTCCGATGCACCTCTGTTGGGTTACGTTATCCCTTGGACGTTCCCATTGACGATGAAACACAGAAATTGCATCGGAATTAAATATAAGAGACACAATGCCGACTTAATAACAGAAAGATGAGTCTTCCTACTGTCTATGTTTTGAGCGTTTCCTGTGTCACCAGATTTACATTCCGATGCACCTCTGCAGGTTTACTGTATCCCTTGCACCTTCCCATTGACAATGAAACACAGAAATTACATCGGAATTAAATATAACAGACACAATGTCGATTTAAGTACAGGAAGACTGAGTCTTCCTACTGTCTATGTTTTGAGCTTTTCCTGTGTCACCAGTTTTACATTCCGATGCACCTCTGCAGGTTTACTGTACCCCTTGGACTTTACCATTGACGATGAAACACAGAAATTGCATCGGAATTAAATATAAGAGACACAATGCCGACATAAGAACAGGAAGACTGAGTCTTCCTACTGTCAATGTTTGTACGTTTCCTGTGTCAACAGTTTTACATTCCGATGCACCTCTGCAGGTTTTCTGTATCCATTGGACCTTCCCATTGACGATGAAACACAGAAAATGCATCGGAATTAAAAATAAGAGACACAATGCCGACTTAAGTACAGGAAGGCCGAGTCTTCCTACTGTCTATGTTTTGAGCGTTTCCTGTGTCACCAGTTTTACATTCCGATGCACCTCTGCAGGTTTACTGTATCCCTTGGATCATCCCATTGACGATGAAACACAGAAATTGCATCGGAATTAAATATAAGAGACACAATGCCGCCTTAAGTACAGAAAGACTGAGTCTTCCTACTGTCTATGTTTTGAGCGTTTCCTGTGTCACCAGTTTTACATTCCGATGCACCTCTGCAGGTTTACTGTATCCCTTGGATTTTCCCATTGACGATGAAACACAGAAATTGCATCGGAATTCAATATAGGAGACACAATGCCGACTTAGGTACAGGAAGATTGAGTCTTCCTACTGTGTATGTTTTGAGCTGTTCCTGTGTCACCAATTTTACATTCCGATGCACCTCTGCACGTTTACTGTATCCACTGGACCTTCCCATTGTCGATGAAACACAGAAATTGCATCGGAATTAAATATAAGTGACACAATGCCGACTTAAGGACAGGAAGGCTGAGTCTTCCTACTGTCTATGATTTGAGCGTTTCCTGTGTCACCAGTTTTACATTCCGATGCACATCTGCAGGTTTACTGTATCCCTTGGATCTTCCCATTGACGATGAAACACAGAAATTGCATTGGAATTAAATATAAGAGACACAATGCCGACTTAAGTACAGGAACATTGAGTCTTCCTACTGTCTATGTTTTGAGCGTTTCCTGCGTCACCAGTTTTACATTCCGATGCACCTCTGCAGGTTTACTGTATCCATTGGACCTTCCCATTGACGATGAAACACAGAAATTACATCGGAGTTAAATATAAGAGACACAACGTTGACTTAAGTACAAGAAAACTTAGTCTTCTTACGGACTATCTTTTGAGCGTTTCCAGTGTCTCCAGTTTTACATTCCGATGCACCTCTGCAGGTTTACTGTATCCCTTGCACCTTCCCATTGACAATGAAACACAGATATTACATCGGAATTAAATATAACAGACACAATGCCGACTAAAGTACAGGAAGAATGAGTCTTCCTACTGTCTATGTTTTGAGCGTTTCCTGTGTCACCAGTTTTACATTCCGATGCACCTCTGCAGGTTTACTGTACCCCTTGGACTTTACCATTGACGATGAAACACAGAAATTGCATCGGAATTACATATCAGAGACACAATGCCGACTTAAGAACAGGAAGACTGAGTCTTCCTACTGTCAATGTTTGAACGTTTCCTGTGTCACCAGTTTTACATTCCGATGCACCTGTGCAGGTTGACTGTATCCCTTGCACCTTCCCATTGACAATGAAACACAGAAATTACATCGGAATTAAATATAACAGACACAATGCCGACTTAAGTACAGGAAGACTGAGTCTTCCTACTGTCTGTGTTTTGAGCGTTTCCTGTGTCACCAGTTTTACATTCCGATGCACCTCTGCAGGTTTACTGTACCCCTTGGACTTTACCATTGACGATGAAACACAGAAATTGCATCAGAATTAAATATAAGAGACACAATGCCGAATTAAGAACAGGAAGACTGAGTCTTCCTACTGTCTATGTTTTGAGCGTTTCCTGTGTCACCAGTTTTACATTCCGATGCACCTCTGCAGGTTTACTGTATCCCTTGGATCATCCCATTGACGATGAAACACAGAAATTGCATCGGAATTAAATATAAGAGACACAATGCCGACTTAAGTACAGAAAGACTCAGTCTTCCTACTGTCTATGTTTTGAGCGTTTCCTGTGTCACCAGTTTTACATTCCGATGCACCTCTGCAGGTTTACTGTATCCCTTCGATTTTCCCATTGACGATGAAACACAGACATTGCATCGGAATTAAATATAGGAGACACATTGCCGACTTAGGTACAGGAAGATTGAGTCTTCCTACTGTGTATGTTTTGAGCGTTTCCTGCGTCACCAATTTTACATTCCGATGCACCTCTGCAGGTTTACTGTATCCATTGGACCTTCCCATTGACGATGAAACACAGAAATTGCATCGGAATTAAATATAAGTGACACAATGCCGACTTGAGGACAGGAAGGCTGAGTCTTCCTACTGTCTATGATTTGAGCGTTTCCTGTGTCACCAGTTTTACATTCCGATGCACATCTGCAGGTTTACTGTATCCTTTGGATCTTCACATTGACGATGAAACACAGAAATTGCATCGGAATTAAATATAAGAGACACAATGCCGACTTAAGTACAGGAACATTGAGTCTTCCTACTGTCTATGTTTTGAGCGTTTCCTGCGTCACCAGTTTTACATTCCGATGCACCTCTGCGGGTTTACTGTATCCATTGGACCTTCCCATTGACGATGAAACACGGAAATTACATCGGAATTAAATATAAGAGACACAACGTTTACTTAAGTACAAGAAAACTGAGTCTTCTTACGGTCTATGTTTTGAGCATTTCCAGTGTCACCAGTTTTACATTCCGATGCACCTCTGGAGGTTTACTTTATCCATTGGACCTTCCCGTGGACGATGAAACACAGAAATTGCATCGGAATTAAATATAAGAGACACAATGCCGACTTAGGTACAGGAAGACTGAGTCTTCCTACTGGCTATGTTTTGAGCGTGTCCTGTGTCACCAGTTTTACATTCCGATGCACCTCTGTAGGGTTACGTTATCCCTTGGACGTTCCCATTGACGATGAAACACAGAAATTGCATCGGAATTAAATATAAGAAATACAATGCCGACTTAATAACAGAAACATGAGTCTTCCTACTGTCTATGTTTTGAGCGTTTCCTGTGTCACCAGTTTTACATTCCGATGCACCTGTGCAGGTTTACTGTATCCCTTGCACCTTCCCATTGACAATGAAACACAGAAATTACATCGGAATTAAATATAAGAGACACAATGCCGACTTAAGTACAGGAAGACTGAGTCTTCCTACTGTCTATGTTTTGAGCGTTTCCTGTGTCACCAGTTTTAAATTCCGATCCACCTCTGCAGGTTTACTGTATCCATTGCACCTTCCCATTGACGAAGAAACACAGAAATAGCATAGGAATAAATATAAGAGACACAATGCCGACTTAAGTACAGGAAGGATGAGTCTTCCTACTGCCTATGTTTTGAACGTTTCCTGTTTCACCAGTTTTACATTCCGATGCACCTCTGCAGGTTTACTGTATCCCTTGGATCTTCCCATTGACGATGAAACACAGAAATTGCATCGGAATTAAATATAAGAGACACAATGATGACGTAAGTACAGGAACATTGAGTCTTCCTACTGACTATGTTTTGAGCGTTTCCTGCGTCACCAGTTTTACATTCCGATGCACCTCTGCAGGTTTACTGTATCCATTGGACCTTCCCATTGACGATGAAACACAGAAATTAAATCGGAATTAAATATAAGAGACACAACGTTGAGTTAAGTACAAGAAAACTGAGTCTTCCTACTGTCTATGTTTTGAGCGTTTCGTGTGTCACCAGTTTTACATTCCGATGCACCTCTGCAGGTTTACTGTACCCCTTGGATATTACCATTGACGATGAAACACAGAAATTGCATCGGAATTAAATATAAGAGACACAATGCCGACTTAAGGACAGGAAGACTGAGTCTTCCTACTGTCAATGTTTGAACGTTTCCTGTGTCAACAGTTTTACATTCCGATGCACCTCTGCAGGTTTTCTGTATCCATTGGACCTTCCCATTGACGAAGAAACACAGAAATAGCATCGGAATTAAATATAAGAGACACAATGCCGACTTAAGTACAGGAACGATGAGTCTTCCTACTGTCTATGTTTTGAACGTTTCCTGTTTCACCAGTTTTACATTCCGATGCACCTCTGCAGGTTTACTGTATCCCTTGGATCTTCCCATTGACGATGAAACACAGAAATTGCATCGGAATTAAATATAAGAGACACAATGCCGACTTTAGTAAAGGCACATTGAGTCTTCCTACTGACTATGTTTTGAGCGTTTCCTGCGTCACCAGTTTTACATTTCGATGCACCTCTGCAGGTTTACTGTATCCATTGGACCTTCCCATTGACGATGAAACACAGAAATTACATCGGAATTAAATATAAGAGACACAACGTTGTGTTAAGTACAAGAAAACTGAGTCTTCTTACGGTCTATGTTTTCAGCGTTTCCAGTGTCACCAGTTTTACATTCCGATGCACCTCTGCAGGTTTACTGTATCCATTGGACCTTCCCATTGACGATGAAACATAGAATTTACATCGGAATTAAATATAAGAGACAAAACGTTGAGTTAAGTACAAGAAAACTGAGTCTTCTTACGGTCTATGTTTTCAGCGTTTCCAGTGTCTACAGTTTTACATTCCGATGCACCTCTGCAGGTTTACTGTATCCATTGGACCTTCCCATTGACGATGAAACACAGAAATTGCATCGGAATTAAATATAAGAGACACAATTCCGACTTAGGTACAGGAAGACTGAGTCTTCCTACTGTCTATGATTTGAGCGTGTCCTGTGTCACCAGTTTTACATTCTGATGCACCTCTGCAGGTTTACTGTAACCCTTGGACCTTCACAGTGACGATGAAACACAGAAATAGCATGGGTATTAAATATAAAAGACAAATGCCGACTTAAGTACAAGAGAACTGTGTCTTATTAGGGTCTAAGTTATGAGCGCTTCCTGTGTCACCAGTTTTACATTCCGATGCACCTCTGCAGGGTTACTGTATCTCTTGGACCTTCCCATTGACGATGAAACACAGAAATTGCATCGGAATTAAATATAAGAGACACAATGCCGACTTAAGGACAGGAAGGCTGAGTCTCCCTACTGTCTATGATTTGAGCGTTTCCTGTGTCACCAGTTTTACATTCCGATGCACATCTGCAGGTTTACTGTATCCCTTGGATCTTCCCATTGACGATGAAACACAGAAATTGCATCGGAATTGAATATAAGAGACACAATGCCGACTTAAGAACAGGAACATTGAGTCTTCCTACTGTCTATGTTTAGAGCGTTTCCTGCGTCACCAGTTTTACATTCCGATGCACCTCTGCAGGTTTACTGTATCCATTGGACCTTCCCATTGACGATGAAACACAGAAATTACATCGGAATTAAATATAAGAGACACAACGTTTACTTAAATACAAGAAAACTGAGTCTTCTTACGGTCTATGTTTTGAGCGTTTCCAGTGTCACCAGTTTTACATTCCGATGCACCTCTGGAGGTTTACTTTATCCATTGGACCTTCCCATGGACGTTGAAACACAGAAATTGCATCGGAATTAAATATAAGAGACACAATGCCGACTTAGGTACAGGAAGACTGAGTCTTCCTACTGTCTATGTTTTGAGCGTGTCCTGTGTCACCAGTTTTACATTCCGATGCACCTCTGTTGGGTTACGTTATCCCTTGGACGTTCCCATTGACGATGAAACACAGAAATTGCATCGGAATTAAATATAAGAGACACAATGCCGACTTAATAACAGAAAGATGAGTCTTCCTACTGTCTATGTTTTGAGCGTTTCCTGTGTCACCAGTTTTACATTCCGATGCACCTCTGCAGGTTTACTGTACCCCTTGGACTTTACCATTGACGATGAAACACAGAAATTGCATCGGAATTACATATCAGAGACACAATGCCGACTTAAGAACAGGAAGACTGAGTCTTCCTACTGTCAATGTTTGAACGTTTCCTGTGTCACCAGTTTTACATTCCGATGCACCTGTGCAGGTTGACTGTATCCCTTGCACCTTCCCATTGACAATGAAACACAGAAATTACATCGGAATTAAATATAACAGACACAATGCCGACTTAAGTACAGGAAGACTGAGTCTTCCTACTGTCTGTGTTTTGAGCGTTTCCTGTGTCACCAGTTTTACATTCCGATGCACCTCTGCAGGTTTACTGTACCCCTTGGACTTTACCATTGACGATGAAACACAGAAATTGCATCAGAATTAAATATAAGAGACACAATGCCGAATTAAGAACAGGAAGACTGAGTCTTCCTACTGTCTATGTTTTGAGCGTTTCCTGTGTCACCAGTTTTACATTCCGATGCACCTCTGCAGGTTTACTGTATCCCTTGGATCATCCCATTGACGATGAAACACAGAAATTGCATCGGAATTAAATATAAGAGACACAATGCCGACTTAAGTACAGAAAGACTCAGTCTTCCTACTGTCTATGTTTTGAGCATTTCCTGTGTCACCAGTTTTACATTCCGATGCACCTCTGCAGGTTTACTGTATCCCTTGGATCTTCCCATTGACGATGAAACACAGAAATTCCATCGGAATTAAATAGAAGAGACACAATGCCCACTTAAGTACTGTAAGATTGAGTCTTCCTACTGCCTATGTTTTGAGCGTTTCCTGCGTCACCAATTTTACATTCCGATGCACCTCTGCAGGTTTACTGTATCCATTGGACCTTCCCATTGACGATGAAACACAGAAATTGCATCGGAATTAAATATAAGTGACACAATGCCGACTTGAGGACAGGAAGGCTGAGTCTTCCTACTGTCTATGATTTGAGCGTTTCCTGTGTCACCAGTTTTACATTCCGATGCACATCTGCAGGTTTACTGTATCCTTTGGATCTTCCCATTGACGATGAAACACAGAAATTGCATCGGTATTAAATATAAGAGACACAATGCCGACTTAAGTACAGGAACATTGAGTCTTCCTACTGTCTATGTTTTGAGCGTTTCCTGCGTCACCAGTTTTACATTCCGATGCACCTCTGCGGGTTTACTGTATCCATTGGACCTTCCCATTGACGATGAAACACGGAAATTACATCGGAATTAAATATAAGAGACACAACGTTTACTTAAGTACAAGAAAACTGAGTCTTCTTACGGTCTATGTTTTGAGCATTTCCAGTGTCACCAGTTTTACATTCCGATGCACCTCTGGAGGTTTACTTTATCCATTGGACCTTCCCGTGGACGATGAAACACAGAAATTGCATCGGAATTAAATATAAGAGACACAATGCCGACTTAGGTACAGGAAGACTGAGTCTTCCTACTGGCTATGTTTTGAGCGTGTCCTGTGTCACCAGTTTTACATTCCGATGCACCTCTGTAGGGTTACGTTATCCCTTGGACGTTCCCATTGACGATGAAACACAGAAATTGCATCGGAATTAAATATAAGAAACACAATGCCGACTTAATAACAGAAACATGAGTCTTCCTACTGTCTATGTTTTGAGCGTTTCCTGTGTCACCAGTTTTACATTCCGATGCACCTGTGCAGGTTTACTGTATCCCTTGCACCTTCCCATTGACAATGAAACACAGAAATTACATCGGAATTAAATATAAGAGACACAATGCCGACTTAAGTACAGGAAGACTGAGTCTTCCTACTGTCTATGTTTTGAGCGTTTCCTGTGTCACCAGTTTTAAATTCCGATCCACCTCTGCAGGTTTACTGTATACATTGCACCTTCCCATTGAGGAAGAAACAAAGAAATAGCATCGGAATAAATATAAGAGACACAATGCCGACTTAAGTACAGGAAGGATGAGTCTTCCTACTGCCTATGTTTTGAACGTTTCCTGTTTCACCAGTTTTACATTCCGATGCACCTCCGCAGGTTTACTGTATCCCTTGGATCTTCCCATTGACGATGAAACACAGAAATTGCATCGGAATTAAATATAAGAGACACAATGATGACGTAAGTACAGGAACATTGAGTCTTCCTACTGACTATGTTTTGAGCGTTTCCTGCGTCACCAGTTTTACATTCCGATGCACCTCTGCAGGTTTACTGTATCCATTGGACCTTCCCATTGACGATGAAACACAGAAATTAAATCGGAATTAAATATAAGAGACACAACGTTGAGTTAAGTACAAGAAAACTGAGTCTTCTTACGGTCTATGTTTTCAGCGTTTCCAGTGTCACCAGTTTTACATTCCGATGCACCTCTGCAGGTTTACTGTATCCATTGGACCTTCCCATTGACGATGAAACATAGAATTTACATCGGAATTAAATATAAGAGACACAACGTTGAGTTAAGTACAAGAAAACTGAGTCTTCTTACGGTCTATGTTATCAGCGTTTCCAGTGTCACCAGTTTCACATTCCGATGCACCTCTGCAGGTTTACTGTATCCCTTGCACCTTCCCATTGACAATGAAACACAGAAATTACATCGGAATTAAATATAACACACACAATGCCGACTTAAGTACAGGAAGACTGAGTCTTCCTACTGTCTATGTTTTGAGCGTTTCCTGTGTCACCAGTTTTACATTCCGATGCACCTCTGCAGGTTTACTGTATCCCTTCGATTTTCCCATTGACGATGAAACACAGAAATTGCATCGGAATTAAATATAGGAGACACAATGCCGACTTAGGTACAGGAAGATTGAGTCTTCCTACTGTGTATGTTTTGAACGTTTCCTGTGTCAACAGTTTTACATTCCGATGCACCTCTGCAGGTTTTCTGTATCCATTGGACCTTCCCATTGACGATGAAACACAGAAAATGCATCGGAATTAAATATAAGAGACACAATGCCGACTTAAGTACAGGAAGACTGAGTCTTCCTACTGTCTATGTTTTGAGCGTTTCCTGTGTCACCAGTTTTAAATTCCGATCCACCTCTGCAGGTTTACTGTATCCATTGCACCTTCCCATTGACGAAGAAACACAGAAATAGCATCGGAATAAATATAAGAGACACAATGCCGACTTAAGTACAGGAAGGATGAGTCTTCCTACTGCCTATGTTTTGAACGTTTCCTGTTTCACCAGTTTTACATTCCGATGCACCTCTGCAGGTTTACTGTATCCCTTGGATCTTCCCATTGACGATGAAACACAGAAATTGCATCGGAATTAAATATAAGAGACACAATGATGACGTAAGTACAGGAACATTGAGTCTTCCTACTAACTATGTTTTGAGCGTTTCCTGCGTCACCAGTTTTACATTCCGATGCACCTCTGCAGGTTTACTGTACCCCTTGGACTTTACCATTGACGATGAAACACAGAAATTGCATCGGAATTAAATATAAGAGACACAATGCCGACTTAAGTACAGGAAGGCCGAGTCTTCCTACTGTCTATGTTTTGAGCGTTTCCTGTGTCACCAGTTTTACATTCCGATGCACCTCTGCAGGTTTACTGTATCTCTTGGATCATCCCATTGATGATGAAACACAGAAATTGCATCGGAATTAAATATAAGAGACACAATGCCGACTTAAGTACAGAAAGACTGAGTCTTCCTACTGTCTATGTTTTGAGCGTTTCCTGTGTCACCAGTTTTACATTCCGATGCACCTCTGGAGGTTTACTTTATCCATTGGACCTTCCCATGGACGATGAAACACAGAAATTGCATCGGAATTAAATATAAGAGACACAATGCCGACTTAGGTACAGGAAGACTGAGTCTTCCTACTGTCTATGTTTTGAGCGTGTCCTGTGTCACCAGTTTTACATTCCGATGTACCTCTGTAGGGTTACGTTATCCCTTGGACGTTCCCATTGACGATGAAACACAGAAATTGCTTGGGAATTAAATATAAGAGACACAATGCCGACTTAATAACAGAAACATGAGGCTTCCTACTGTCTATGTTTTGAGCGTTTCCTGTGTCACCAGTTTTACATTCCGATGCACCTCTGCAGGTTTACTGTATCCCTTGCACCTTCCCATTGACAATGAAACACAGAAATTACATCGGAATTAAATATAACAGACACAATGCCGACTTAAGAACAGAAAGACTGAGTCTTCCTACTGTCTATGTTTTGAGCGTTTCGTGTGTCACCAGTTTTACATTCCGATGCACCTCTGCAAGTTTACTGTACCCCTGGGATATTACCATTGACGATGAAACACAGAAATTGCATCGGAATTAAATATAAGAGACACAATGCCGACTTAAGGACAGGAAGACTGAGTCTTCCTACTGTCAATGTTTGAACGTTTCCTGTGTCAACAGTTTTACATTCCGATGCACCTCTGCAGGTTTTCTGTATCCATTGGACCTTCCCATTGACGAAGAAACACAGAAATAGCATCGGAATTAAATATAAGAGACACAATGCCGACTTAAGTACAGGAAGGATGAGTCTTCCTACTGTCTATGTTTTGAACGTTTCCTGTTTCACCAGTTTTACATTCCGATGCACCTCTGCAGGTTTACTGTATCCCTTGGATCTTCCCATTGACGATGAAACACAGAAATTGCATCGGAATTAAATATAAGAGACACAATGCCGACTTTAGTAAAGGCACATTGAGTCTTCCTACTGACTATGTTTTGAGCGTTTCCTGCGTCACCAGTTTTACATTTCGATGCACCTCTGCAGGTTTACTGTATCCATTGGACCTTCCCATTGACGATGAAACACAGAAATTACATCGGAATTAAATATAAGAGACACAACGTTGTGTTAAGTACAAGAAAACTGAGTCTTCTTACGGTCTATGTTTTCAGCGTTTCCAGTGTCACCAGTTTTACATTCCGATGCACCTCTGCAGGTTTACTGTATCCATTGGACCTTCCCATTGACGATGAAACATAGAATTTACATCGGAATTAAATATAAGAGACAAAACGTTGAGTTAAGTACAAGAAGACTGAGTCTTCTTACGGTCTATGTTTTCAGCGTTTCCAGTGTCTACAGTTTTACATTCCGATGCAGCTCTGCAGGTTTACTGTATCCATTGGACCTTCCCATTGACGATGAAACACAGAAATTGCATCGGAATTAAATATAAGAGACACAATTCCGACTTAGGTACAGGAAGACTGAGTCTTCCTACTGTCTATGATTTGAGCGTGTCCTGTGTCACCAGTTTTACATTCTGATGCACCTCTGCAGGTTTACTGTAACCCTTGGACCTTCACAGTGACGATGAAACACAGAAATAGCATGGGTATTAAATATAAAAGACAAATGCCGACTTAAGTACAAGAGAACTGTGTCTTATTAGGGTCTATGTTATGAGCGCTTCCTGTGTCACCAGTTTTACATTCCGATGCACCTCTGCAGGGTTACTGTATCTCTTGGACCTTCCCATTGACGATGAAACACAGAAATTGCATCGGAATTAAATATAAGAGACACAATGCCGTCTTAAGGACAGGAAGGCTGAGTCTCCCTACTGTCTATGATTTGAGCGTTTCCTGTGTCACCAGTTTTACATTCCGATGCACCTCTGCAGGTTTACTGTACCCCTTGGACTTTACCATTGACGATGAAACACCGAAATTGCATCGGAATTAAATATAAGAGACACAATGCCGACTTAAGAACAGGAAGACTGAGTCTTCCTACTGTCAATGTTTGTAAGTTTCCTGTGTCAACAGTTTTACATTCCGATGCACCTCTGGAGGTTTACTTTATCCATTGGACCTTCCCATGGACGTTGAAACACAGAAATTGCATCGGAATTAAATATAAGAGACACAATGCCGACTTAGGTACAGGAAGACTGAGTCTTCCTACTGTCTATGTTTTGAGCGTGTCCTGTGTCACCAGTTTTACATTCCGATGCACCTCTGTAGGGTTACGTTATCCCTTGGACGTTCCCATTGACGATGAAACACAGAAATTGCATCGGAATTAAATATAAGAGACACAATGCCGACTTAATAACAGAAAGATGAGTCTTCCTACCGTCTATGTTTTGAGCGTTTCCTGTGTCACCAGATTTACATTCCGATGCACCTCTGCAGGTTTACTGTATCCCTTGCACCTTCCCATTGACAATGAAACACAGAAATTACATCGGAATTAAATATAACAGACACAATGTCGATTTAAGTACAGGAAGACTGAGTCTTCCTACTGTCTATGTTTTGAGCTTTTCCTGTGTCACCAGTTTTACATTCCGATGCACCTCTGCAGGTTTACTGTACCCCTTGGACTTTACCATTGACGATGAAACACCGAAATTGCATCGGAATTAAATATAAGAGACACAATGCCGACTTAAGAACAGGAAGACTGAGTCTTCCTACTGTCAATGTTTGTAAGTTTCCTGTGTCAACAGTTTTACATTCCGATGCACCTCTGCAGGTTTTCTGTATCCATTGGACCTTCCCATTGACGATGAAACACAGAAAATGCATCGGAATTAAAAATAAGAGACACAATGCCGACTTAAGTACAGGAAGGCCGAGTCTTCCTACTGTCTATGTTTTGAGCGTTTCCTGTGTCACCAGTTTTACATTCCGATGCACCTCTGCAGGTTTACTGTATCCCTTGGATCATCCCATTGACGATGAAACACAGAGATTGCATCGGAATTAAATATAAGAGACACAATGCCGCCTTAAGTACAGAAAGACTGAGTCTTCCTACTGTCTATGTTTTGAGCGTTTCCTGTGTCACCAGTTTTACATTCCGATGGACCTCTGCAGGTTTACTGTATCCCTTGGATTTTCCCATTGACGATGAAACACAGAAATTGCATCGGAATTCAATATAGGAGACACAATGCCGACTTAGGTACAGGAAGATTGAGTCTTCCTACTGTGTATGTTTTGAGCTGTTCCTGTGTCACCAATTTTACATTCCGATGCACCTCTGCACGTTTACTGTATCCATTGGACCTTCCCATTGTCGATGAAACACAGAAATTGCATCGGAATTAAATATAAGTGACACAATGCCGACTTAAGGACAGGAAGGCTGAGTCTCCCTACTGTCTATGATTTGAGCGTTTCCTGTGTCACCAGTTTTACATTCCGATGCACATCTGCAGGTTTACTGTATCCCATGGATCTTCCCATTGACGATGAAACACAGAAATTGCATCGGAATTGAATATAAGAGACACAATGCCGACTTAAGAACAGGAACATTGAGTCTTCCTACTGTCTATGTTTAGAGCGTTTCCTGCGTCACCAGTTTTACATTCCGATGCACCTCTGCAGGTTTACTGTATCCATTGGACCTTCCCATTGACGATGAAACACAGAAATTACATCGGAATTAAATATAAGAGACACAACGTTGAGTTAAGTACAAGAAAACTGAGTCTTCTTACGGTCTATGTTTTGAGCGTTTCCAGTGTCACCAGTTTTACATTCCGATGCACCTCTGTAGGTTTACTTTATCCATTGGACCTTCCCATGCACGATGAAACACAGAAATTGCATCGGAATTAAATATAAGAGACACAATGCCGACTTAAGTACAGGAACATGGAGTCTTCATACTGTCTATGATTTGAGCGTGTCCTGTGTCACCAGTTTTACATTCTGATGCAACTCTGCAGGTTTACTGTAACCCTTGGACCTTCACAGTGACGATGAAACACAGAAATTGCATGGGTATTAAATATAAAAGACACAATGCCGACTTAAGTACAAGAGAACTGAGTCTTATTAGGGTCTATGTTATGAGCGCTTCCTGTGTCACCAGTTTTACATTCCGATGCACCTCTGCAGGGTTACTGTATCTCTTGGACCTTCCCATTGACGATGAAACACAGAAATTGCATCGGAATTAAATATAAGAGACACAATGCCGACTTAAGAACAGGAAGGCTGAGTCTTCCTACTGTCTATGTTTTGAGCGTTTCATGTGTCCCCAGTTTCACATTCCGATGCACCTCTGCAGGTTTACTGTATCCCTTGGATCTACCCATTGACGATGAAACACAGAAATTGCATCGGAATTAAATATAAGAGACACAGTGCCGACTTAAGTACAGGAACATGGAGTCTTCCTACTGTCTATGTTTTGAGCGTTTCCTGCGTCACCAGTTTTACATTCCGATGACCCTCTGCAGGTTTACTGTATCCATTGGACCTTCCCATTGACGATGAAACACAGAAATTACATCGGAGTTAAATATAAGAGACACAACGTTGACTTAAGCACAAGAAAATTTAGTCTTCTTACGGACTATCTTTTGAGCGTTTCCAGTGTCTCCAGTTTTACATTCCGATGCACCTCTGCAGGTTTACTGTATCCCTTGCACCTTCCCATTGACAATGAAACACAGATATTACATCGGAATTAAATATAACAGACACAATGCCGACTTAAGTACAGGAAGACTGAGTCTTCCTACTGTCTATGTTTTGAGCGTGTCCTGTGTCACCAGTTTTACATTCCGATGCACCTCTGCAGGTTTACTGTACCCCTTGGACTTTACCATTGACGATGAAACACAGAAATTGCATCGGAATTAAATAT
Source organism: Schistocerca nitens (assembly GCF_023898315.1). Taxonomy (NCBI): domain Eukaryota; kingdom Metazoa; phylum Arthropoda; class Insecta; order Orthoptera; family Acrididae; genus Schistocerca; species Schistocerca nitens. The sequence goes on along the minus strand of NW_026045897.1, from coordinate 11,084,894 downwards.
AAGAGACACAATGCCGACTTAAGAACAGGAAGACTGAGTCTTCCTACTGTCAATGTTTGAACGTTTCCTGTGTCACCAGTTTTACATTCCGATGCACCTGTGCAGGTTTACTGTATCCCTTGCACCTTCCCATTGACAATGAAACACAGAAATTACATCGCAATTAAATATAACAGACACAATGCCGACATAAGTACAGGAAGACTGAGTCTTCCTACTGTCTATGTTTTGAGCGTTTCCTGTGTCACCAGTTTTACATTCCGATGCACCTCTGCAGGTTTTCTGTATCCATTGGACCTTCCCATTGACGATGAAACACAGAAAATGCATCGGAATTAAATACAAGAGACACAATGCCGACTTAAGTACAGGAAGGCCGAGTCTTCCTACTGTCTATGTTTTGAGCGTATCCTGTGTCACCAGTTTTACATTCCGATGCACCTCTGCAGGTTTACTGTATCCCTTGGATCATCCCATTGACGATGAAACACAGAAATTGCATCGGAATTAAATATAAGAGACACAATGCCGACTTAAGTACAGAAAGACTGAGTCTTCCGACTGTCTATGTTTTGAGCGTTTCCTGTGTCACCAGTTTTACATTCCGATGCACCTCTGCAGGTTTACTGTATCCCTTCGATTTTCCCATTGACGATGAAACACAGAAATTGCATCGGAATTAAATATAGGAGACACAATGCCGACTTAGGTACAGGAAGATTGAGTCTTCCTACTGTGTATGTCTTGAGCGTTTCCTGCGTCACCAATTTTACATTCCGATGCACCTCTGCAGGTTTACTGTATCCATTGGACCTTCCCATTGACGATGAAACACAGAAATTGCATCGGAATTAAATATAAGTGACACAATGCCGACTTGAGGACAGGAAGGCTGAGTCTTCCTACTGTCTATGATTTGAGCGTTTCCTGTGTCACCAGTTTTACATTCCGATGCACATCTGCAGGTTTACTGTATCCTTTGGATCTTCCCATTGACGATGAAACACAGATATTGCATCGGAATTAAATATAAGAGACACAATGCCGACTTAAGTACAGGAACATTGAGTCTTCCTACTGTCTATGTTTTGAGCGTTTCCTGCGTCACCAGTTTTACATTCCGATGCACCTCTGCGGGTTTACTGTATCCATTGGACCTTCCCATTGACGATGAAACACAGAAATTACATCGGAATTAAATATAAGAGACACAACGTTAACTTAAGTACAAGAAAACTGAGTCTTCTTACGGTCTATGTTTTGAGCGTTTCCAGTGTCACCAGTTTTACATTCCGATGCACCTCTGGAGGTTTACTTTATCCATTGGACCTTCCCGTGGACGATGAAACACAGAAATTGCATCGGAATTAAATATAAGAGACACAATGCCGACTTAGGTACAGGAAGACTGAGTCTTCCTACTGGCTATGTTTTGAGCGTGTCCTGTGTCACCAGTTTTACATTCCGATGCACCTCTGTAGGGTTACGTTATCCCTTGGACGTTCCCATTGACGATGAAACACAGAAATTGCATCGGAATTAAATATAAGAGACACAATGCCGACTTAATAACAGAAACACGAGTCTTCCTACTGTCTATGATTTGAGCGTTTCCTGTGTCACCAGTTTTACATTCCGATGCACCTGTGCAGGTTTACTGTATCCCTTGCACCTTTCCATTGACAATGAAACACAGAAATTACATCGGAATTAAATATAAGAGACACAATGCCGACTTAAGTACAGAAAGACTGAGTCTTCCTACTGTCTATGTTTTGAGCGTTTCCTGTGTCACCAGTTTTACATTCCGATGCACCTCTGCAGGTTTACTGTATCCCTTCGATTTTCCCATTGACGATGAAACACAGAAATTGCATCGGAATTAAATATAGGAGACACAATGCCGACTTAGGTACAGGAAGATTGAGTCTTCCTACTGTGTATGTTTTGAACGTTTCCTGTGTCAACAGTCTTACATTCCGATGCACCTCTGCAGGTTTTCTGTATCCATTGGACCTTCCCATTGACGATGAAACACAGAAAATGCATCGGAATTAAATATAAGAGACACAATGCCGACTTAAGTACAGGAAGACTGAGTCTTCCTACTGTCTATGTTTTGAGCGTTTCCTGTGTCACCAGTTTTAAATTCCGATCCACCTCTGCAGGTTTACTGTATCCATTGCACCTTCCCATTGACGAAGAAACACAGAAATAGCATCGGAATAAATATAAGAGACACAATGCCGACTTAAGTACAGGAAGGATGAGTCTTCCTACTGCCTATGTTTTGAACGTTTCCTGTTTCACCAGTTTTACATTCCGATGCACCTCTGCAGGTTTACTGTATCCCTTGGATCTTCCCATTGACGATGAAACACAGAAATTGCATCGGAATTAAATATAAGAGACACAATGATGACGTAAGTACAGGAACATTGAGTCTTCCTACTGACTATGTTTTGAGCGTTTCCTGCGTCACCAGTTTTACATTCCGATGCACCTCTGCAGGTTTACTGTATCCATTGGACCTTCCCATTGACGATGAAACACAGAAATTACATCGGAATTAAATATAAGAGACACAACGTTGAGTTAAGTACAAGAAAACTGAGTCTTCTTACGGTCTATGTTTTCAGCGTTTCCAGTGTCACCAGTTTTACATTCCGATGCACCTCTGCAGGTTTACTGTATCCATTGGACCTTCCCATTGACGATGAAACATAGAATTTACATCGGAATTAAATATAAGAGACACAACGTTGAGTTAAGTACAAGAAAACTGAGTCTTCTTACGGTCTATGTTATCAGCGTTTCCAGTGTCTCCAGCTTCACATTCCGATGCACCTCTGCAGGTTTACTGTATCGATTGGACCTTCCCATGGACGAAGAAACACAGAAATTGCATCGGAATTAAATATAAGAGACACAATTCCGACTTCGGTACAGGAAGACTGAGTCTTCCTACTGTCTATGATTTGAGCATGTCCTGTGTCACCAGTTTTACATTCTGATGCACCTCTGTAGGTTTACTGTAACCCTTGGACCTTCACAGTGACGATGAAACACACAAATTGCATGGGTATTAAATATAAAAGACACAATACCGACTTAAGTACAGGAACATTGAGTCTTCCTACTGTCTATGTTTTGAGCGTTTCCTGCGTCACCAGTTTTACATTCCGATGCACCTCTGCGGGTTTACTGTATCCATTGGACCTTCCCATTGACGATGAAACACAGAAATTACATCGGAATTAAATATAAGAGACACAACGTTTACTTAAGTACAAGAAAACTGAGTCTTCTTACGGTCTATGTTTTGAGCGTTTCCAGTGTCACCAGTTTTACATTCCGATGCACCTCTGGAGGTTTACTTTATCCATTGGACCTTCCCGTGGACGATGAAACACAGAAATTGCATCGGAATTAAATATAAGAGACACAATGCCGACTTAGGTACAGGAAGAGTGAGTCTTCCTACTGGCTATGTTTTGAGCGTGTCCTGTGTCACCAGTTTTACATTCCGATGCACCTCTGTAGGGTTACGTTATCCCTTGGACGTTCCCATTGACGATGAAACACAGAAATTGCATCGGAATTAAATATAAGAGACACAATGCCGACTTAATAACAGCAACATGAGTCTTCCTACTGTCTATGTTTTGAGCGTTTCCTGTGTCACCAGTTTTACATTCCGATGCACCTGTGCAGGTTTACTGTATCCCTTGCACCTTTCCATTGACAATGAAACACAGAAATTACATCGGAATTAAATATAAGAGACACAATGCCGACTTAAGTACAGAAAGACTGAGTCTTCCTACTGTCTATGTTTTCAGCGTTTCCTGTGTCACCAGTTTTACATTCCGATGCACCTCTGCAGGTTTACTGTATCCCTTCGATTTTCCCATTGACGATGAAACACAGAAATTGCATCGGAATTAAATATAGGAGACACAATGCCGACCTAGGTACAGGAAGATTGAGTCTTCCTACTGTGTATGTTTTGAACGTTTCCTGTGTCAACAGTCTTACATTCCGATGCACCTCTGCAGGTTTTCTGTATCCATTGGACCTTCCCATTGACGATGAAACACAGAAAATGCATCGGAATTAAATATAAGAGACACAATGCCGACTTAAGTACAGGAAGACTGAGTCTTCCTACTGTCTATGTTTTGAGCGTTTCCTGTGTCACCAGTTTTAAATTCCGATCCACCTCTGCAGGTTTACTGTATCCATTGCACCTTCCCATTGACGAAGAAACACAGAAATAGCATCGGAATAAATATAAGAGACACAATGCCGACTTAAGTACAGGAAGGATGAGTCTTCCTACTGCCTATGTTTTGAACGTTTCCTGTTTCACCAGTTTTACATTCCGATGCACCTCTGCAGGTTTACTGTATCCCTTGGATCTTCCCATTGACGATGAAACACAGAAATTGCATCGGAATTAAATATAAGAGACACAATGATGACGTAAGTACAGGAACATTGAGTCTTCCTACTGACTATGTTTTGAGCGTTTCCTGCGTCACCAGTTTTACATTCCGATGCACCTCTGCAGGTTTACTGTATCCATTGGACCTTCCCATTGACGATGAAACACAGAAATTACATCGGAATTAAATATAAGAGACACAACGTTGAGTTAAGTACAAGAAAACTGAGTCTTCTTACGGTCTACGTTTTCAGCGTTTCCAGTGTCACCAGTTTTACATTCCGATGCACCTCTGCAGGTTTACTGTATCCCTTGGATCTTCCCATTGACGATGAAACACAGAAATTGCATCGGAATTAAATATAAGAGACACAATGATGACGTAAGTACAGGAACATTGAGTCTTCCTACTGACTATGTTTTGAGCGTTTCCTGCGTCACCAGTTTTACATTCCGATGCACCTCTGCAGGTTTACTGTATCCATTGGACCTTCCCATTGACGATGAAACACAGAAATTACATCGGAATTAAATATAAGAGACACAACGTTGAGTTAAGTACAAGAAAACTGAGTCTTCTTACGGTCTATGTTTTCAGCGTTTCCAGTGTCACCAGTTTTACATTCCGATGCACCTCTGCAGGTTTACTGTATCCATTGGACCTTCCCATTGACGATGAAACATAGAATTTACATCGGAATTAAATATAAGAGACACAACGTTGAGTTAAGTACAAGAGAACTGAGTCTTATTAGGGTCTATGTTATGAGCGCTTCCTGTGTCACCAGTTTTACATTCCGATGCACCTCTGCAGGGTTACTGTATCTCTTGGACCTTCCCATTGACGATGAAACACAGAAATTGCATCGGAATTAAATATAAGAGACACAATGCCGACTTAAGTACAGGAAGGCTGAGTCATCCTACTGTCTATGTTTTGAGCGTTTCATGTGTCGCAAGTTTCACATTCCGATGCACCTCTGCAGGTTTACTGTATCCCTTGGATCTACCCATTGACGATGAAACACAGAAATTGCATCGGAATTAAATATAAGAGACACAATGCCGACTTAAGTACAGGAACATGGAGTCTTCCTACTGTCTATGTTTTGAACGTTTCCTGCGTCACCAGTTTTACATTCCGATGCCCCTCTGCAGGTTTACTGTATCCATTGGACCTTCCCATTGACGATGAAACACAGAAATAACATCGGAGTTAAATATAAGAGACACAACGTTGACATAAGTACAAGAAAACTTAGTCTTCTTACGGTCAATGTTTTGAGCGTTTCCAGTGTCTCCAGTTTTACATTCCGATGCACCTCTGCAGTTTTACTGTATCCATTGGACCTTCCCATGGACGATGAAACACAGAAGTTGCATCGGAATTAAATATAAGAGACACAATGCCGACTTAGGTACAGGAAGACTGAGTCTTCCTACTGTCTATGTTTTGAGCGTGTCCTGTGTCACCAGTTTTACATTCCGATGCACCTCTGCAGGGTTACTGTATCCCTTGGACCTTCCCATTGACGATGAAACACAGAAATTGCATCGGAATTAAATATAAGAGACACAATGCCGACTTAATAACAGAAAGATGAGTCTTCCTACTGTCTATGTTTTGAGCGTTTCCTGTGTCACCAGTTTTACATTCCGATGCACCTCTGCAGGTTTACTGTATCCCTTGCACCTTCCCATTGACAGTGAAAAACAGAAATTACATCGGAATTAAATATAACAGACACAATGCCGACTTAAGTACAGGAAGACTGAGTCTTCCTACTGTCTATGTTTTGAGCGTTTCCTGTGTCACCAGTTTTACATTCCGATGCACCTCTGCAGGTTTACTGTACCCCTTGGACTTTACCATTGACGATGAAACACAGAAATTGCATCGGAATTAAATATAAGAGTTACAATGCCGACTTAAGAACAGGAAGACTGAGTCTTCCTACTGTCAATGTTTGAACGTTTCCTGTGTCAACAGTTTTACATTCCGATGCACCTCTGCAGGTTTTCTGTATCCATTGGACCTTCCCATTGAAGATGAAACACAGAAAATGCATCGGAATTAAATATAAGAGACACCATGCCGACTTAAGTACAGGATGGCCGAGTCTTCCTACTGTCTATGTTTTGAGCGTGTCCTGTGTCACCAGTTTTACATTCCGATGCACCTCTGTAGGGTTACGTTATCCCTTGGACGTTCCCATCGACGATGAAACACAGAAATTGCATCGGAATTAAATATAAGAGACACAATGCCGACTTAATAACAGAAACATGAGTCTTCCTACTGTCTATGTTTTGAGCGTTTCCTGTGTCACCAGTTTTACATTCCGATGCACCTCTACAGGTTTACTGTATCCCGTGCACCTTCCCATTGACAATGAAACACAGAAATTACATCGGAATTAAATATAACAGACACAATGCCGACATAAGTACAGGAAGACTGAGTCTTTCCACTGTCTATGATTTGAGCGTTTCCTGTGTCACCAGTTTTACATTCCGATGCACCTCTGCAGGTTTACTGGTCCCCTTTGACATTACCATTGACGATGAAACACAGAAATTGCATCGGAATTAAATATAAGAGACACAATGCCGACTTAAGACCAGGAAGACTGAGTCTTCCTACTGTCAATGTTTGAACGTTTCCTGTGTCAACAGTTTTACATTCCGATGCACCTCTGCAGGTTTCCTGTATCCATTGGACCTACCCATTGACGATGAAACACAGAAAATGCATCGGAATTAAATATAAGAGACACAATGCCGACTTAAGTACAGGAAGACTGAGTCTTCCTACTGTCTATGCTTTGAGCGTTTCCTGTGTCACCAGTTTTAAATTCCGATCCACCTCTGCAGGTTTACTGTATCCATTGGACCTTCCCATTGGCGATGAAACATAGAATTTACATCGGAATTAAATATCAGAGACACAACGTTGAGTTAAGTACAAGAAAACCGAGTCTTCCTACGGTCTATGTTTTCAGCGTTTCCAGTGTCACCAGTTTTACATTCCGAATCACCTCTGCAGGTTTACTGTATCCATTGGACCTTCCTAGTGACGATGAAAAATAGAATTTACATCGGAATTAAATATAAGAGATACAACGTTGAGTTAAGTACAAGAAAACTGAGTCTTCTTACGGTCTATGTTTTCAGCGTTTCCAGTGTCACCAGTTTTACATTCTGAAGCACCTCTGCAGGTTTACTGTAACCCTTGGACCTTCACAGTGACGATGAAACACAGAAATTGCTTGGGTATTAAATATAAAAGCCACAATGCCGCCTTAAGTACAAGAGAACTGAGTCTTATTAGGGTCTATGTTATGAGCGCTTCCTGTGTCACCAGTTTTACATTCCGATGCACCTCTGCAGGGTTACTGTATCTCTTGGACCTTCCCATTGACGATGAAACACAGAAATTGCATCGGAATTACATATAAGAGACACAATGCCGACTTAAGTACAGGAACATGGAGTCTTCCTACTGTCTATGTTTTGAGCGTTTCCTGCGTCACCAGTTTTACATTCCGATGCCCCTCTGCAGGTTTACTGTATCCATTGGACGTTCCCATTGACGATGAAACACAGAAATTAAATCGGAGTTAAATATAAGAGACACAACGTTGACTTAAGTACAAGAAAACTTAGTCTTCTTACGGTCTATGTTTTGAGCGATTCCAGTGTCTCCAGTTTTACATTCCGATGCACCTCTGCAGTTTTACTGTATCCATTGGACCTTCCCATGGACGATGAAACACAGAAATTGCATCGGAATTAAATATAAGAGACACAATGCCGACTTAAGGACAGGAAGGCTGAGTCTTCCTACTGTCTATGATTTGAGCGTTTCCTGTGTCACCAGTTTTACAATCCGATGCACATCTGCAGGTTTAATGTATCCCTTGGATCTTCCCATTGACGATGAAACACAGAAATTGCAGCGGAATTAAATATAAGAGACACAATGCCGACTTAAGTACAGGAACATTGAGTCTTCCTACTGTCTATGTTTTGAGCGCTTCCTGCGTCACCAGTTTTACATTCCGATGCACCTCTGCAGGTTTACTGTATCCATTGGACCTTCCCATTGACGATGAAACACAGAAATTACATCGGAATAAAATATAAGAGACACAACGTTTACTTAAGGACAAGAAAACTGAGTCTTCTTACGGTCTATGTATTGAGCGTTTCCAGTGTCACCAGTTTTACATTCCGATGCACCTCTGCAGGTTTACTGTACCCCTTGGACTTTACCATTGACGATGAAACACAGAAATTGCATCGGAATTAAATATAAGAGTTACAATGCCGACTTAAGAACAGGAAGACTGAGTCTTCCTACTGTCAATGTTTGAACGTTTGCTGTGTCAACAGTTTTACATTCCGATGCACCTCTGCAGGTTTTCTGTATCCATTGGACCTTCCCATTGAAGATGAAACACAGAAAATGCATCGGAATTAAATATAAGAGACACCATGCCGACTTAAGTACAGGATGGCCGAGTCTTCCTACTGTCTATGTTTTGAGCGTGTCCTGTGTCACCAGTTTTACATTCCGATGCACCTCTGTAGGGTTACGTTATCCCTTGGACGTTCCCATCGACGATGAAACACAGAAATTGCATCGGAATTAAATATAAGAGACACAATGCCGACTTAATAACAGAAACATGAGTCTTCCTACTGTCTATGTTATGAGCGTTTCCTGTGTCACCAGTTTTACATTCCGATGCACCTCTACAGGTTTACTGTATCCCTTGCACCTTCCCATTGACAATGAAACACAGAAATTACATCGGAATTAAATATAACAGACACAATGCCGACATAAGTACAGGAAGACTGAGTCTTTCTACTGTCTATGATTTGAGCGTTTCCTGTGTCACCAGTTTTACATTCCGATGCACCTCTGCAGGTTTACTGGTCCCCTTTGACATTACCATTGACGATGAAACACAGAAATTGCATCGGAATTAAATATAAGAGACACAATGCCGACTTAAGACCAGGAAGACTGAGTCTTCCTACTGTCAATGTTTGAACGTTTCCTGTGTCAACAGTTTTACATTCCGATGCACCTCTGCAGGTTTCCTGTATCCATTGGACCTACCCATTGACGATGAAACACAGAAAATGCATCGGAATTAAATATAAGAGACACAATGCCGACTTAAGTACAGGAAGACTGAGTCTTCCTACTGTCTATGCTTTGAGCGTTTCCTGTGTCACCAGTTTTAAATTCCGATCCACCTCTGCAGGTTTACTGTATCCATTGGACCTTCCCATTGACGATGAAACATAGAATTTACATCGGAATTAAATATCAGAGACACAACGTTGAGTTAAGTACAAGAAAACCGAGTCTTCTTACGGTCTATGTTTTCAGCGTTTCCAGTGTCACCAGTTTTACATTCCGAATCACCTCTGCAGGTTTACTGTATCCATTGGACCTTCCTAGTGACGATGAAAAATAGAATTTACATCGGAATTAAATATAAGAGATACAACGTTGAGTTAAGTACAAGAAAACTGAGTCTTCTTACGGTCTATGTTTTCAGCGTTTCCAGTGTCACCAGTTTTACATTCTGAAGCACCTCTGCAGGTTTACTGTAACCCTTGGACCTTCACAGTGACGATGAAACACAGAAATTGCTTGGGTATTAAATATAAAAGCAACAATGCCGCCTTAAGTACAAGAGAACTGAGTCTTATTAGGGTCTATGTTATGAGCGCTTCCTGTGTCACCAGTTTTACATTCCGATGCACCTCTGCAGGGTCACTGTATCTCTTGGACCTTCCCATTGACGATGAAACACAGAAATTGCATCGGAATTACATATAAGAGACACAATGCCGACTTAAGTACAGGAACATGGAGTCTTCCTACTGTCTATGTTTTGAGCGTTTCCTGCGTCACCAGTTTTACATTCCGATGCCCCTCTGCAGGTTTACTGTATCCATTGGACGTTCCCATTGACGATGAAACACAGAAATTAAATCGGAGTTAAATATAAGAGACACAACGTTGACTTAAGTACAAGAAAACTTATTCTTCTTACGGTCTATGTTTTGAGCGTTTCCAGTGTCTCCAGTTTTACATTCCGATGCACCTCTGCAGTTTTACTGTATCCATTGGACCATCCCATGGACGATGAAACACAGAAATTGCATCGGAATTAAATATAAGAGACACAATGCCGACTTAAGGACAGGAAGGCTGAGTCTTCCTACTGTCTATGATTTGAGCGTTTCCTGTGTCACCAGTTTTACAATCCGATGCACATCTGCAGGTTTAATGTATCCCTTGGATCTTCCCATTGACGATGAAACACAGAAATTGCAGCGGAATTAAATATAAGAGACACAATGCCGACTTAAGTACAGGAACATTGAGTCTTCCTACTGTCTATGTTTTGAGCGCTTCCTGCGTCACCAGTTTTACATTCCGATGCACCTCTGCAGGTTTACTGTATCCATTGGACCTTCCCATTGACGATGAAACACAGAAATTACATCGGAATTAAATATAAGAGACACAACGTTTACTTAAGTACAAGAAAACTGAGTCTTCTTACGGTCTATGTTTTGAGCGTTTCCAGTGTCACCAGTTTTACATTCCGATGCACCTCTGGAGGTTTACTTTATCCATTGGACCTTCCCATGGACGATGAAACACAGAAATTGCATCGGAATTAAATATAAGAGACACAATGCCGACTTAGGTACAGGAAGACTGAGTCTTCCTACTGTCTATGCTTTGAGCGTGTCCTGTGTAAACAGTTTTACATTCCGATGCACCTCTGTAGGGTTACGTTATCCCTTGGACGTACCCATTGACGATGAAACACAGAAATTGCATCGGAATTAAATATAAGAGACACAATGCCGACTTAATAACAGAAAGATGAGTCTTCCTACTGTCTATGTTTTGAGCATTTCCTGTGTCACCAGTTTTACATTCCGATGCACATCTGCAGGTTTACTGTATCCCTTGCACCTTCCCATTGACAATGAAACACAGAGATTACATCGGAATTAAATATAACAGACACAATGCCGACTTAAGAACAGGAAGACTGAGTCTTCCTACTGTCTATGTTTTGAGCGTTTCCTGTGTCACCAGTTTTACATTCCGATGCACCTCTGCAGGTTTACTGTACCCCTTGGACTTTACCATTGACGATGAAACACAGTAATTGCATCGGAATTAAATACAAGAGAAACAATGCCGACTTAAGAACAGGAAGACTGAGTCTTCCTACTGTCAATGTTTGAACGTTTCCTGTGTCAACAGTTTTACATTCCGATGCACCTCTGCAGGTTTTCTGTATCCATTGGACTTTCCCATTGACGATGAAACACAGAAAATGCATCGGAATTAAATATAAGAGACACAATGCCGACTTAAGTGAAGGAAGGCCGAGTCTTCCTACTGTCTATGTTTTGAGCGTTTCCTGTGTCACCAGTTTTACATTCCGATGCACCTCTGCAGGTTTACTGTATCCCTTGGATCATCCCATTGACGATGTAACACAGAAATTGCATCGGAATTAAATATAAGAGACACAATGCCGACTTAAGTACTGAAAGACTGAGTCTTCCTACTGTCTATGTTTTGAGCGTTTCCTGTGTCACCAGTTTTACATTCCGATGCACCTCTGCAGGTTTACTGTATCCCTTCGATTTTCCCATTGACGATGAAACACAGAAATTGCATCGGAATTAAATATGGGAGACACAATGCCGACTTAGGTACAGGAAGATTGAGTCTTCCTACTGTGTATGTTTATGAGCGTTTCCTGCGTCACCAATTTTACATTCCGATGCACCTCTGCAGGTTTACAGTATCCATTGGACCTTCCCATTGACGATGAAACACAGAAATTGCATCGGAATTGAGCGTTTCCTGTGTCACCAGTTTTACATTCCGATGCACCTCTGCATGTTTACTGTACCCCTTGGACATTACCATTGACGATGAAACACAGAAATTGCATCGGAATTAAATATAAGAGACAGAATGCCGACTTAAGAACAGGAATACTGAGTCTTCCTACTGTCAATGTTTGAACGTTTCCTGTGTCAACAGTTTTACATTCCGATGCACCTCTGCAGGTTTTCTGTATCCATTGGCCCTTCCCATTGACGATGAAACACAGAAAATGCATCGGAATTAAATATAAGAGACACAATGCCGACTTAAGTACAGGAAGACTGAGTCTTCCTACTGTCTATGTTTGAGCGTTTCCTGTGTCACAAGTTTTAAATTCCGATCCACCTCTGCAGGTTTACTGTATCCATTGCACCTTCCCATTGACGAAGAAACACAGAAATAGCATCTGAATTAAATATAAGAGCTACAATGCCGACCTAAGTACAGGAAGGATGAGTCTTCCTACTGTCTATGTTTTGAGCGTTTCCTGTGTCACCAGTTTTACATTCCGATGCACCTCTGCAGGTTTACTGGTCCCCTTTGACATTACCATTGACGATGAAACACAGAAATTGCATCGGAATTAAATATAAGAGACACAATGCCGACTTAAGACCAGGAAGACTGAGTCTTCCTACTGTCAATGTTTGAACGTTTCCTGTGTCAACAGTTTTACATTCCGATGCACCTCTGCAGGTTTACAGTATCCATTGGACCTTCCCATTGACGATGAAACACAGAAATTGAATCGGAATTGAGCGTTTCCTGTGTCACCAGTTTTACATTCCGATGCACCTCTGCAGGTTTACTGTATCCCTTCGATTTTCCCATTGACGATGAAACACAGAAATTGCATCGGAATTAAATATAGGAGACACAATGCCGACTTAGGTACAGGAAGATTGAGTCTTCCTACTGTGTATGTTTATGAGCGTTTCCTGCGTCACCAATTTTACATTCCGATGCACCTCTGCAGGTTTACTGTATCCATTGGACCTTCCCATTGACGATGAAACACAGAAATTGCATCGGAATTAAATATAAGAGACACAATGCCGACTTAAGTACAGGAACATTGAGTCTTCCTACTGTCTATGTTTTGAGCGTTTCCTGCGTCACCAGTTTTACATTCCGATGCACCTCTGCGGGTTTACTGTATCCATTGGACCTTCCCATTGACGAAGAAACACAGAAATAGCATCGGAATTAAATATAAGAGACACAATGCCGACTTAAGTACAGGAAGGATGTGTCTTCCTACTGTCTATGTTTTGAACGTTTCCTGTTTCACCAGTTTTACATTCCGATGCACCTCTGCAGGTTTACTTTATCCATTGGACCTTCCCTTGGACGATGAAACACAGAAATTGCATCGGAATTAAATATAAGAGACACAATGCCGACTTAATAACAGAAACATGAGTCTTCCTAATGTCTATGTTTTGAGCGTTTCCTGTGTCACCAGTTTTACATTCCGATGCACCTCTGCAGGTTTACTGTATCCCTTGCACCTTCCCATTGACAATGAAACACAGAAATTACATCGGATTTAAATATAACAGACACAATGCCGATATAAGTACAGGAAGACTGAGTCTTCCTACTGTCTATGATTTGAGCGTTTCCTGTGTCACCAGTTTTACATTCCGATGCACCTCTGCAGGTTTACTGGTCCCCTTTGACATTACCATTGACGATGAAACACAGAAATTGCATCGGAATTAAATATAAGAGACACAATGCCGACTTAAGACCAGGAAGACTGAGTCTTCCTACTGTCAATGTTTGAACGTTTCCTGTGTCAACAGTTTTACATTCCGATGCACCTCTGCAGGTTTCCTGTATCCATTGGACCTACCCATTGACGATGAAACACAGAAAATGCATCGGAATTAAATATAAGAGACACAATGCCGACTTAAGTACAGGAAGACTGAGTCTTCCTACTGTCTATGCTTTGAGCGTTTCCTGTGTCACCAGTTTTAAATTCCGATCCACCTCTGCAGGTTTACTGTATCCATTGGACGTTCCCATTGACGAAGAAACACAGAAATAGCATCGGAATTAAATATAAGAGACACAATGCCGACTTAAGTACAGGAAGGATGTGTCTTCCTACTGTCTATGTTTTGAACGTTTCCTGTTTCACCAGTTTTACATTCCGACGCACCTCTGCAGGTTTACTGTATCCCTTGGATCTTCCCATTGACGATGAAACACAGAAATTGCATCGGAATTAAATATAAGAGACACAATGCCGACTTAAGTACAGGAACATTGAGTCTTCCTACTGACTATGTTTTGAGCGCTTCCTGCGTCACCAGTTTTACATTCCGATGCACCTCTGAAGGTTTACTGTATCCATTGGACCTTCCCATTGACGATGAAACATAGAATTTACATCGGAATTAAATATAAGAGACACAACGTTGAGTTAAGTACAAGGAAACCGAGTCTTCTTACGGTCTATGTTTTCAGCGTTTCCAGTGTCACCAGTTTTACATTCCGAATCACCTCTGCAGGTTTACTGTATCCATTGGACCTTCCTAGTGACGATGAAAAATAGAATTTACATCGGAATTAAATATAAGAGATACAACGTTGAGTTAAGTACAAGAAAACTGAGTCTTCTTACGGTCTATGTTTTCAGCGTTTCCAGTGTCACCAGTTTTACATTCTGAAGCACCTCTGCAGGTTTACTGTAACCCTTGGACCTTCACAGTGACGATGAAACACAGAAATTGCTTGTGTATTAATATAAAAGACACAATGCCGCCTTAAGTACAAGAGAACTGAGTCTTATTAGGGTCTATGCTATGAGCGCTTCCTGTGTCACCAGTTTTACATTCCGATGCACATCTGCAGGGTTACTGTATCTCTTGGACCTTCCCATTGACGATGAAACACAGAAATTGCATCGAAATTACATATAAGAGACACAATGCCGACTTAAGTACAGGAACATGGAGTCTTCCTACTGTCTATGTTTTGAGCGTTTCCTGCGTCACCAGTTTTACATTCCGATGCCCCTCTGCAGGTTTACTGTATCCATTGGACGTTCCCATTGACGATGAAACACAGAAATTAAATCGGAGTTAAATATAAGAGACACAACGTTGACTTAAGTACAAGAAAACTTAGTCTTCTTACGGTCTATGTTTTGAGCGTTTCCAGTGTCTCCAGTTTTACATTCCGATGCACCTCTGCAGTTTTACTGTATCCATTGGACCTTCCCATGGACGATGAAACACAGAAATTGCATCGGAATTAAATATAAGAGACACAATGCCGACTTAAGGACAGGAAGGCTGAGTCTTCCTACTGTCTATGATTTGAGCGTTTCCTGTGTCACCAGTTTTACAATCCGATGCACATCTGCAGGTTTAATGTATCCCTTGGATCTTCCCATTGACGATGAAACACAGAAATTGCATCGGAATTAAATATAAGAGACACAATGCCGACTTAAGTACAGGAACATTGATTCTTCCTACTGTCTATGTTTTGAGCGTTTCCTGCGTCACCAGTTTTACATTCCGATGCACCTCTGCAGGGTTACTGTATCCATTGGACCTTCCCATTGACGATGAAACACAGAAATTGCATCGGAATTGAGCGTTTCCTGTGTCACCAGTTTTACATTCCGATGCACCTCTGCAGGTTTACTGTATCCCTTCGATTTTCCCATTGACGATGAAACACAGAAATTGCATCGGAATTAAATATAGGAGACACAATGCCGACTTAGGTACAGGAAGATTGAGTCTTCCTACTGTGTATGTTTATCAGCGTTACCTGCGTCACCAATTTTACATTCCGATGCACCTCTGCAGGTTTACTGTATCCATTGGACCTTCCCATTGACGATGAAACACAGAAATTGCATCGGAATTAAATATAAGAGACACAATGCCGACTTAAGTACAGGATCATTGAGTATTCCTACTGTCTATGTTTTGAGCGTTTCCAGTGTCACCAGTTTTACATTCCGATGCACCTCTGGATGTTTACTGTACCCCTTTGGACATTACCATTGACGATGAAATACAGAAATTGCATCGGAATTAAATATAAGAGACAGAATGCCGACTTAAGAACAGGAATACTGAGTCTTCCTACTGTCAATGTTTGAACGTTTCCTGTGTCAACAGTTTTACATTCCGATGCACCTCTGCAGGTTTTCTGTATCCATTGGCCCTTCCCATTGACGATGAAACACAGAAAATGCATCGGAATTAAATATAAGAGACACAATGCCGACTTAAGTACAGGAAGACTGAGTCTTCCTACTGTCTATGTTTGATCGTTTCCTGTGTCACAAGTTTTAAATTCCGATCCACCTCTGCAGGTTTACTGTATCCATTGCACCTTCCCATTGACGAAGAAACACAGAAATAGCATCGGAATTAAATATAAGAGACACAATGCCGACCTAAGTACAGGAAGGATGAGTCTTCCTACTGTCTATGTTTTGAGCGTTTCCTGTGTCACCAGTTTTACATTCCGATGCACCTCTGCAGGTTTACTGTATCCCTTCGATTTTCCCATTGACGGTGAAACACAGAAATTGCATCGGAATTAAATATGGGAGACACAATGCCGACTTAGGTACAGGAAGATTGAGTCTTCCTACTGTGTATGTTTATGAGCGTTTCCTGCGTCACCAATTTTACATTCCGATGCACCTCTGCAGGTTTACAGTATCCATTGGACCTTCCCATTGACGATGAAACACAGAAATTGAATCGGAATTGAGCGTTTCCTGTGTCACCAGTTTTACATTCCGATGCACCTCTGCAGGTTTACTGTATCCCTTCGATTTTCCCATTGACGATGAAACACAGAAATTGCATCGGAATTAAATATAGGAGACACAATGCCGACTTAGGTACAGGAAGATTGAGTCTTCCTACTGTGTATGTTTATGAGCGTTTCCTGCGTCACCAATTTTACATTCCGATGCACCTCTGCGGGTTTACTGTATCCATTGGACCATCCCATTGACGATGAAACACAGAAATTACATCGGAATTAAATATAAGAGACACAACGTTTACTTAAGTACAAGAAAACTGAGTCTTCTTACGGTCTATGTTTTGAGCGTTTCCAGTGTCACCAGTTTTACATTCCGATGCACCTCTGGAGGTTTACTTTATCCATTGGACCTTCCCATGGACGATGAAACACAGAAATTGCATCGGAATTAAATATAAGAGACACAATGCCGACTTAGGTACAGGAAGACTGAGTCTTCCTACTGTCTATGTTTTGAGCGTGTCCTGTGTCACCAGTTTTACATTCCGATGCACCTCTGTAGGGTTACGTTATCCCTTGGACGTTCCCATTGACGATGAAATACAGAAATTGCATCGGAATTAAATATGAGAGACACAATGCCGACTTAATAACAGAAACATGAGTCTTCCTACTGTCTATGTTTTGAGCGTTTCCTGTGTCACCAGTTTTACATTCCGATGCACCTGTGCAGGTTTACTGTATCCCTTGCACCTTCCCATTGACAATGAACCACAGAAATTACATCGGAATTAAATATAACAGACACAATGCCGACTTAAGTACAGGAAGACTGAGTCTTCCTACTGTCTATGTTTTGAGCGTTTCCTGTGTCACCAGTTTTACATTCCTATGCACCTCTGGATGTTTACTGTACCCCTTTGGACATTACCATTGACGATGAAATACAGAAATTGCATCGGAATTAAATATAAGAGACACAATGCCGACATAAGAACAGGAATACTGAGTCTTCCTACTGTCAATGTTTGAACGTTTCCTGTGTCAACAGTTTTACATTCCGATGCACCTGTGCAGGTTTACTGTATCCCTTGCACCTTCCCATTGACAATGAACCACAGAAATTACATCGGAATTAAATATAACAGACACAATGCCGACTTAAGTACAGGAAGACTGAGTCTTCCTACTGTCTATGTTTTGAGCGTTTCCTGTGTCACCAGTTTTACATTCCTATGCTCCTCTGGATGTTTACTGTACCCCTTTGGACATTACCATTGACGATGAAATACAGAAATTGCATCGGAATTAAATATAAGAGACACAATGCCGACATAAGAACAGGAATACTGAGTCTTCCTACTGTCAATGTTTGAACGTTTCCTGTGTCAACAGTTTTACATTCCGATGCACCTCTGCAGGTTTTCTGTATCCATTGGCCCTTCCCATTGACGATGAAACACAGAAAATGCATCGGAATTAAATATAAGAGACACAATGCCGACTTAAGTACAGGAAGACTGAGTCTTCCTACTGTCTATGTTTGATCGTTTCCTGTGTCACAAGTTTTAAATTCCGATCCACCTCTGCAGGTTTACTGTATCCATTGCACCTTCCCATTGACGAAGAAACACAGAAATAGCATCGGAATTAAATATAAGAGACACAATGCCGACCTAAGTACAGGAAGGATGAGTCTTCCTACTGTCTATGTTTTGAGCGTTTCCTGTGTCACCAGTTTTACATTCCGATGCACCTCTGCAGGTTTACTGTATCCCTTCGATTTTCCCATTGACGGTGAAACACAGAAATTGCATCGGAATTAAATATGGGAGACACAATGCCGACTTAGGTACAGGAAGATTGAGTCTTCCTACTGTGTATGTTTATGAGCGTTTCCTGCGTCACCAATTTTACATTCCGATGCACCTCTGCAGGTTTACAGTATCCATTGGACCTTCCCATTGACGATGAAACACAGAAATTGAATCGGAATTGAGCGTTTCCTGTGTCACCAGTTTTACATTCCGATGCACCTCTGCAGGTTTACTGTATCCCTTCGATTTTCCCATTGACGATGAAACACAGAAATTGCATCGGAATTAAATATAGGAGACACAATGCCGACTTAGGTACAGGAAGATTGAGTCTTCCTACTGTGTATGTTTATGAGCGTTTCCTGCGTCACCAATTTTACATTCCGATGCACCTCTGCAGGTTTACTGTATCCATTGGACCTTCCCATTGACGATGAAACACAGAAATTGCATCGGAATTAAATATAAGAGACACAATGCCGACTTAAGTACAGGAACATTGAGTCTTCCTACTGACTATGTTTGAGCGTTTCCTGCGTCACCAGTTTTACATTCCGATGCACCTCTGCAGGTTTACTGTATCCATTGGACCTTCCCATTGACGATGAAACACAGAAATTGCATCGGAATTAAATATAAGAGACAGAATGCCGACTTAAGAACAGGAATACTGAGTCTTCCTACTGTCAATGTTTGAACGTTTCCTGTGTCAACAGTTTTACATTCCGATGCACCTCTGCAGGTTTTCTGTATCCATTGGACCTTCCCATTGACGATGAAACACAGAATATGCATCGGAATTAAATATAAGAGACACAATGCCGACTTAAGTACAGGAAGACTGAGTCTTCCTACTGTCTATGATTTGAGCGTTTCCTGTGTCACCAGTTTTACATTCCGATGCACCTCTGCAGGTTTCCTGTATCCTTTGGATCTTCCCATTGACGATGAAACACAGAAATTGCATCGGAATTAAATATAAGAGACACAATGCTGACCTAAGTACAGGAACATTGAGTCTTCCTACTGTCTATGTTTTGAGCGTTTCCTGCGTCACCAGTTTTACATTCCGATGCACATCTGCGGGTTTACTGTATCCATTGGACCTTCCCATTGACGATGAAACACAGAAATTACATCGGAATTAAATATAAGAGACACAACGTTTACTTAAGTACAAGAAAACTGAGTCTTCTTACGGTCTATGTTTTGAGCGTTTCCAGTGTCACCAGTTTTTCATTCCGATGCACCTCTGGAGGTTTACTTTATCCATTGGACCTTCCCATGGACGATGAAACACAGAAATTGCATCGGAATTATATATAAGAGACACAATGCCGACTTAGGTACAGGAAGACTGAGTCTTCCTACTGTCTATGTTTTGAGAGTGTCCTGTGTCACCAGTTTTACATTCCGATGCACCTCTGTAGGGTTACGTTATCCCTTGGACGTTCCCATTGACGATGAAACACAGAAATTGCATCGGAATTAAATATAAGAGACACAATGCCGACTTAATAACAGAAATATGAGTCTTCCTACTGTCTATGTTTTGAGCGTTTCCTGTGTCACCAGTTTTACATTCCGATGCACCTGTGCAGGTTTACTGTATCCCTTGCACCTTCCCATTGACAATGAAACACAGAAATTACATCGGAATTAAATATAACAGACACAATGCCGACTTAAGTACAGGAAGACTGAGTCTTCCTACTGTCTATGTTTTGAGCGTTTCCTGTGTCACCAGTTTTAAATTCCGATGCACCTCTGCAAGTTTACTGTACCCCTTGGACATTACCATTGACGATGAAACACAGAAATTGCATCGGAATTAAATATAACAGACAGAATGCCGACTTAAGAACAGGAATACTGAGTCTTCCTACTGACAATGTTTGAACGTTTCCTGTGTCAACAGTTTTACATTCCGATGCACCTCTGCAGGTTGTCTGTATCCATTGTACCTTCCCATTGACGATGAAACACAGAAAAGGCATCGGAATTAAATATAAGAGACACAATGCCGACTTAAGTACAGGAAGACTGAGTCTTCCTACTGTCTATGTTTGAGCGTTTCCTGTGTCACAAGTTTTAAATTCCGATCCACCTCTGCAGGTATACTGTATCCATTGCACCTTCCCATTGACGAAGAAACACAGAAATAGCATCGGAATTAAATATAAGAGACACAATGCCGACCTAAGTACAGGAAGGATGAGTCTTCCTACTGTCTATGTTTTGAACGTTTCCTGTTTCACCAGTTTTACATTCCGATGCACCTCTGCAGGTTTACTGTATCCCTTGGATCTTCCCATTGACGATGAAACACAGAAATTGCATCGGAATTAAATATAAGAGACAGAATGCCGACTTAAGTACAGAAAGACTGAGTCTTCCTACTGTCTACGTTTTGAGCGTTTCCTGTGTCACCAGTTTTACATTCCGATGCACCTCTGCAGGTTTACTGTATCCCTTGCACCTTCCCATTGACAATGAAATACAGAAATTACATCGGACGTAAATATAACAGACACAATGCCGACTTAAGTACAGGAAGACTGAGTCTTCCTACTGTCTATGCTTTGAGCGTTTCCTGTGTCACCAGTTTTACATTCCGATTCACCTCTGCAGGTTTACTGTATCCCTTGGACTTTACCATTGACGATGAAACGCAGAAAATGCATCGGAATTAAATATAAGAGACACAATGCCGGCTTAAGTACATGAAGACTGAGTCTTCCTACTGTCAATGTTTGAGCGATTCCTGTGTCAACAGTTTTACATTCCGATGCACCTCTGTAGGGTTACTGTATCCCTTGGATCTTCCCATTGACGATGAAACACAAAAATTGCATCGGAATTAAATATAAGAGACACAATGCCGACTTAAGTACAGGAACATTGAGTCTTCCTACTGTCTATGTTTTGAGCGTTTCCTGCGTCACCAGTTTTACATTCCGATGCACCCCTGCTGGTTTACTGTATCCATTGGACCTTCCCATTGACGATGAAACACAGAAATTACATCGGCATTAAATATAAGAGACACAACGTTGACTTAAGTACAAGAAAACTGAGTCTTCTTACGGTCTATGTTTTGAGCGTTTCCAGTGTCACCAGTTTGACATTCCGATGCACCTCTGGAGGTTTACTTTACCCACTGGTCCTTCCCATGGACGATGAAACACAGAAATTGCATCGGCATTAAATATAAGAGACACAATGCCGACATAGGTACAGGAAGACTGAGTCTTCCTACTGTCTATGTTTTGAGCGTGTCCTGTGTCACCAGTTTTACATTCCGATGCACCTCTGTAGGGTTACTGTATCCCCTGGACGTTCCCATTGACGATGAAACACAGAAATTGCATCGGAATTAAATATAACAGACACAATGTCGACTTAAGTACAGGAAGACTGAGTCTTCCTACTGTCTATGTTTTGAGCGTTTCCTGTGTCACCAGTTTTACCTACCGTTGCACCTCTGTAGGTTTCTGTATCCCTTGGACTTTACCATTGACGATGAAACACAGAAATTGCATCGGAATTTAATATAAGAGACACAATGCTGACTTAAGTACGGGAAGACTGAGTCTTCCTACTGTCTATGTTTTGAGCGCTTCCTGTGTCACTAGTTTCACATTCCGATCCACCTCTGCAGGTTTACTGTATCCATTGGACCTTCCCATTGACGATGAAACACAGAAAATGCATCCAAATTAAATATAAGAGACACAATGCTGACTTAAGTACTGGAAGACTGAGTCTTCCTACTGTCTATGTTTTGAGCGCTTCCTGTGTCACTAGTTTTACATTCCGATCCACCTCTGCAGGTTTACTGTATCCATTGGACCTTCCCGTTGACGATGAAACACAGAAATTGCATCGGAATTAAATATAAGAGACACAATGCCGACTTAAGTACAGGAACATTGAGTCTTCCTACTGTCTATGTTTTGAGCGTTTACTGTGTCACCAGTTTTACATTCCGATGCACCTCTGCGGGTTTACTGTATCCCTTGGATCTTCCCATTGACGATGAAACACAGTAATTGCATCGGAATTAAATATAAGAGACACAATGCCGACTTAGGTACAGGAACATTGAGTCTTCCTACTGTCTATGTTTTGAGCGTTTCCTGCGTCACCAGTTTTACATTACGATTCACCTCTGCAGGTTTACTGTATCCATTGGACCATCCCATTGACGATGAAACACAGAAATTACATCGGAATTAAATATAAGAGACACAACGTTGACTTAAGTATAAGAAAACTGAGTCTTCTTACGGTCTATGTTTTGAGCGTTTCCAGTGTCACCGGTTTTACATTCCGATGCACCTCTGGAGGTTTACTTTATCCATTGGACTTTCCCATGGACGATGAAACACAGAAATTGCATCGGAATTAAATATACGAGACCCAATGCCGACTTAAGTACTGGAAGGCTGAGTCTTCCTACTGTCTGTGTTTTGAGCATTTCCTGAGTCACCAGTTTTACATTCCGATGCACCTCTGTAGGGTTACTGTATCCCTTGGACGTTCCCATTGACGATGAAACACAGAAATTGTATCGGAATTAAATATAAGAGACACAATGCCGACTTAAGTACAGAAAGACTGAGTCTTCCTACTGTCTATGTTTTGAGCGTTTCCTGCGTCACCAGTTTTACATTCCGATGCACCTCTGCAGATTTACTGTATCCATTGGACCTTCCCATTGACGATGAAACACAGAAATTACAACGGAATTAAATATAAGAGACACAACGTTGAGTTAAGTACAAGAAAACTGAGTCATCTTACCATCTATGTTTTCAGCGTTTCCAGTGTCACCAGTTTTACATTCCGATGCACCTCTGCTGGTTTACTGTATCCATTGGACCTTCCCATTGACGATGAAACACAGAAATTACATCGGAATTAAACATAAGAGACACAACGTTGAGTTAAGTACAAGAAAACTGAGTCTTCTTACGGTCTATGTTTTCAGCGTTTCCAGTGTCACCAGTTTTAAATTCCGATGCACCTCTGCAGGTTTACTGTATCCATTGGACCTTCCCATTGACAATGAAACACAGAAATTACATCGGAATTAAATATAACAGACACAATGCCGACTTAAGTACAGGAAGACTGAGTCTTCCTACTGTCTATGTTTTGAGCGTTTCCTGTGTCACCAGTTTTAAATTCCGATGCACCTCTGCAAGTTTACTGTACCCCTTGGACATTACCATTGACGATGAAACACAGAAATTGCATCGGAATTAAATATAACAGACAGAATGCCGACTTAAGAACAGGAATACTGAGTCTTCCTACTGACAATGTTTGAACGTTTCCTGTGTCAACAGTTTTACATTCCGATGCACCTCTGCAGGTTGTCTGTATCCATTGTACCTTCCCATTGACGATGAAACACAGAAAATGCATCGGAATTAAATATAAGAGACACAATGCCGACTTAAGTACAGGAAGACTGAGTCTTCCTACTGTCTATGTTTGAGCGTTTCCTGTGTCACAAGTTTTAAATTCCGATCCACCTCTGCAGGTATACTGTATCCATTGCACCTTCCCATTGACGAAGAAACACAGAAATAGCATCGGAATTAAATATAAGAGACACAATGCCGACCTAAGTACAGGAAGGATGAGTCTTCCTACTGTCTATGTTTTGAACGTTTCCTGTTTCACCAGTTTTACATTCCGATGCACCTCTGCAGGTTTACTGTATCCCTTGGATCTTCCCATTGACGATGAAACACAGAAATTGCATCGGAATTAAATATAAGAGACAGAATGCCGACTTAAGTACAGAAAGACTGAGTCTTCCTACTGTCTACGTTTTGAGCGTTTCCTGTGTCACCAGTTTTACATTCCGATGCACCTCTGCAGGTTTACTGTATCCCTTGCACCTTCCCATTGACAATGAAATACAGAAATTACATCGGACGTAAATATAACAGACACAATGCCGACTTAAGTACAGGAAGACTGAGTCTTCCTACTGTCTATGCTTTGAGCGTTTCCTGTGTCACCAGTTTTACATTCCGATTCACCTCTGCAGGTTTACTGTATCCCTTGGACTTTACCATTGACGATGAAACGCAGAAAATGCATCGGAATTAAATATAAGAGACACAATGCCGGCTTAAGTACATGAAGACTGAGTCTTCCTACTGTCAATGTTTGAGCGATTCCAGTGTCACCGGTTTTACATTCCGATGCACCTCTGTAGGGTTACTGTATCCCTTGGATCTTCCCATTGACGATGAAACACAAAAATTGCATCGGAATTAAATATAAGAGACACAATGCCGACTTAAGTACAGGAACATTGAGTCTTCCTACTGTCTATGTTTTGAGCGTTTCCTGCGTCACCAGTTTTACATTCCGATGCACCCCTGCTGGTTTACTGTATCCATTGGACCTTCCCATTGACGATGAAACACAGAAATTACATCGGCATTAAATATAAGAGACACAACGTTGACTTAAGTACAAGAAAACTGAGTCTTCTTACGGTCTATGTTTTGAGCGTTTCCAGTGTCACCAGTCTGACATTCCGATGCACCTCTGGAGGTTTACTTTACCCACTGGTCCTTCCCATGGACGATGAAACACAGAAATTGCATCGGCATTAAATATAAGAGACACAATGCCGACTTAGGTACAGGAAGACTGAGTCTTCCTACTGTCTATGTTTTGAGCGTGTCCTGTGTCACCAGTTTTACATTCCGATGCACCTCTGTAGGGTTACTGTATCCCCTGGACGTTCCCATTGACGATGAAACACAGAGATTGCATCGGAATTAAATATAACAGACACAATGTCGACTTAAGTACAGGAAGACTGAGTCTTCCTACTGTCTATGTTTTGAGCGTTTCCTGTGTCACCAGTTTTACCTACCGTTGCACCTCTGTAGGTTTCTGTATCCCTTGGACTTTACCATTGACGATGAAACACAGAAATTGCATCGGAATTTAATATAAGAGACACAATGCTGACTTAAGTACGGGAAGACTGAGTCTTCCTACTGTCTATGTTTTGAGCGCTTCCTGTGTCACTAGTTTCACATTCCGATCCACCTCTGCAGGTTTACTGTATCCATTGGACCTTCCCATTGACGATGAAACACAGAAAATGCATCCAAATTAAATATAAGAGACACAATGCTGACTTAAGTACTGGAAGACTGAGTCTTCCTACTGTCTATGTTTTGAGCGCTTCCTGTGTCACTAGTTTTACATTCCGATCCACCTCTGCAGGTTTACTGTATCCATTGGACCTTCCCGTTGACGATGAAACACAGAAATTGCATCGGAATTAAATATAAGAGACACAATGCCGACTTAAGTACAGGAACATTGAGTCTTCCTACTGTCTATGTTTTGAGCGTTTACTGTGTCACCAGTTTTACATTCCGATGCACCTCTGCGGGTTTACTGTATCCCTTGGATCTTCCCATTGACGATGAAACACAGTAATTGCATCGGAATTAAATATAAGAGACACAATGCCGACTTAGGTACAGGAACATTGAGTCTTCCTACTGTCTATGTTTTGAGCGTTTCCTGCGTCACCAGTTTTACATTACGATTCACCTCTGCAGGTTTACTGTATCCATTGGACCATCCCATTGACGATGAAACACAGAAATTACATCGGAATTAAATATAAGAGACACAACGTTGACTTAAGTATAAGAAAACTGAGTCTTCTTACGGTCTATGTTTTGAGCGTTTCCAGTGTCACCGGTTTTACATTCCGATGCACCTCTGGAGGTTTACTTTATCCATTGGACTTTCCCATGGACGATGAAACACAGAAATTGCATCGGAATTAAATATACGAGACCCAATGCCGACTTAAGTACTGGAAGGCTGAGTCTTCCTACTGTCTGTGCTTTGAGCATTTCCTGAGTCACCAGTTTTACATTCCGATGCACCTCTGTAGGGTTACTGTATCCCTTGGACGTTCCCATTGACGATGAAACACAGAAATTGTATCGGAATTAAATATAAGAGACACAATGCCGACTTAAGTACAGAAAGACTGAGTCTTCCTACTGTCTATGTTTTGAGCGTTTCCTGCGTCACCAGTTTTACATTCCGATGCACCTCTGCAGATTTACTGTATCCATTGGACCTTCCCATTGACGATGAAACACAGAAATTACAACGGAATTAAATATAAGAGACACAACGTTGAGTTAAGTACAAGAAAACTGAGTCATCTTACCATCTATGTTTTCAGCGTTTCCAGTGTCACCAGTTTTACATTCCGATGCACCTCTGCTGGTTTACTGTATCCCTTGGATCTACCCATTGACGATGAAACACAGAAATTACATCGGACTTAAATATAACAGACACAATACCGACTTAAGTACAGAAAGACTGAGTCTTCCTACTGTCTATGTTTTGAGCGTTTCCGTGTCACCAGTTTTACATTCCGATGCACCTCTGCAGGTTTACTGTATCCCTTGGATCTTCCCATTGACGATGAAACACAGAAATTGCATCGGAATTAAATATAAGAGACACAATGCCGACTTAAGTACAGGAACATTGAGTCTTCCTACTGTCTATGTTTTGAGCGTTTCCTGCGTCACCAGTTTTACATTCCGATGCACCTCTGCAGGTTTACTGTATCCATTGGACCTTCCCATTGACGATGAAACACAGAAATTAGATCGGAATTAAATATAAGAGACACAACGTTGACTTAAGTACAAGAAAACTCAGTCTTCTTACGGTCTATGATTTGAGCGTTTCCAGTGTCACCAGTTTTACATTCCGATGCACCTCTGGAGGTTTACTTTATCCATTGGACCTTCCCATGGACGATGAAACACAGAAATTGCATCGGAATTAAATATAAGAGACACAATGCCGAGTTAGGTACAGGAAGACTGAGTCTTCCTACTGTCGATGTTTTGAGCGTGTCCTGTGTCACCCGTTTTACATTCCGATGCACCTCTGTAGGGTTACTGTATCCCTTGGACTTTCCCATTGACGATGAAACACAGAAATTGCATCGGAATTAAATATAAGAGACACAATGCCGACTTAAGTACAGAAAGACTGAGTCTTCCTGCTGTCTATGTTTTGAGCGTTTCCTGCGTCATCCGTTTTACATTCCGATGCACCTCTGCAAGTTCACTGTATCCCTTGCACTTTCTCATTGACGATGAAACACAGAAATTGCATCGGAATGAAATATAAGAGACACAATGCCGACTTAAGATCAGGAAGGCTGAGTCTTCCTACTGTCTATGTTTTGAGCGTTTCCTGTGTCACCAGTTTTACATTCCGATGCACCTCTGCGGGTTTACTGTATCCCTTGGATCTTCCCATTGACGATGAAACACAGTAATTGCATCGGAATTAAATATAAGAGACACAATGCCGACTTAAGTACAGGAACATTGAGTCTTCCTACTGTCTATGTTTTGAGCGTTTCCTGCGTCACCAGTTTTACATTCCGATTCACCTCTGCAGGTTTACTGTATCCATTGGACCTTCCCATTGACGATGAAACACAGAAATTACATCGGAATTAAATATAAGAGACACTACGTTGACTTAAGTACAAGAAGACTGAGTCTTCTTACGGTCTATGTTTTGAGCGTTTCCAGTGTCACCGGTTTTACATTCCGATGCACCTCTGGAGGTTTACTTTATCCATTGGACTTTCCCATGGACGATGAAACACAGAAATTGCATCGGAATTAAATATACGAGACACAATGCCGACTTAAGTACAGGAAGGCTGAGTCTTCCTACTGTCTGTGTTTTGAGCATTTACTGAGTCACCAGTTTTACATTCCGATGCACCTCTGTAGGGTTACTGTATCCCCTGGACGTTCCCATTGACGATGAAACACAGAAATTGCATCGGAATTAAATATAAGAGACACAATGCCGACTTAAGTACAGAAAACTGAGTCTTCCTACTGTCTATTTTTTGAGCGTTTCCTGCGTCACCAGTTTTACATTCCGATGCACCTCTGCAGGTTTACTGTATCCCTTGGACTTTACCATTGACGATGAAACACAGAAATTGCATCGGAATTAAATATAAGAGACACAATGCCGACTTAAGTACAGAAAGACTGAGTCTTCCTACTGTCAATGTTTGAGCGTTTCCTGTGTCAACAGTTTTACATTCCGATGCACCTCTGCAGGTTTACTGTATCCATTGGACCTTCCCATTGACGATGAAATTAAATATAAGAGACACAATGCCGACTTAAGTACAGGAAGACTGAGTCTTCCTACTGTCTATGTTTTGAACGTTTCCTGTGTCACCAGTTTTACATTCAGATGCACCTCTGCAGGTTTACTGTATCCCTTGGATCTTCCCATTGACGATGAAACACAGAAATTGCATCGAAATTAAATATAAGAGACACAACGTTGAGTTAAGTACAAGAAAACTGAGTCTTCTTACGGTCTATGTTTTCAGCGTTTCCAGTGTCACAAGTTTTACATTCCGATGCACCTCTGTAGGTTTACTGTATCCATTGGACCTTCCCATTGACGATGAAACACAGAGATGACATCGAAATTAAATATAAGAGACACAACGTTGAGTTAAGTACAAGAAAACTGAGTCTTCTCACGGTCTATGTTTTCAGCGTTTCCAGTGTCACCAGTTTTACATTCCGATGCACCTCTGCAGATTTACTATATCCATTGGACCTTCCCACGGACGATGAAACACAGAAATTGCATCAGAATTAATTATAAGAGACACAATTCCAACTTAGGTACAGGAAGACTGAGTCTTCCTACTGTCTATGATTTGAGCGTGTCCTGTGTCACCAGTTTTACATTCTGATGCACCACTGCAGGTTTACTGTAACCCCTGGACCTTCACAGTGACGATGAAACACAGAAATTGCATCGGAATTAAATATAAGAGACACAATGCCGACTTAAGTACAGGAACATGGAGTCTTCCTACTGTTTATGTTTTGAGCGTTTCCTGCGTCACCAGTTTTACATTCCGATGCACCTCTGCTGGTTTACTGTATCCACTGGACCTTCCCATTGACGATCAAACACAGAAATTACATCGGAGTTAAATATAAGAGACACAACGTTGACTTAAGTACAAGAAAACTTAGTCTTCTTACGGTCTATGTTTTGAGCGTTTCCAGTGTCTCCAGTTTTACATTCCGATGCTCCTCTGCAGGTTTACTGTATCCATTGGACCTTCCCATGGACGATGAAACACAGAAATTGCATCGGAATTAAATATAAGAGACACAATGCCGACTTAAGTACAGAAAGACTAAGTCTTCCTACTGTCTACGTTTTGAGCGTTTCCTGTGTCACCAGTTTTACATTCCGATGCACCTCTGCAGGTTTACTGTATCCCTTGCACCTTCCCATTGAAAATGAAATACAGAAATTACATCGGACTTAAATGTAACAGACACAATGCCGACTTAAGTACAGGAAGACTGAGTCTTCCTACTGTCTATGTTTTGAGCGTTTCCTGTGTCACCAGTTTTACATTCCGATGCACCTCTGCAGGTTTACTGTATCCCTTGGACTTTACCATTGACGATGAAACACAGAAATTGCATCGGAATTAAATATAAGAGACACAATGCCGACATAAGTACAGGGACATTGAGTCTTCCTACTCTCTATGTTTTGAGCGTTTCCTGTGTCACCAGTTTTACATTCCGATGCACCTCTGCAGGTTTACTGTATCCACTGGACTTTCCCATTGACGATGAAACACAGAAATTACATCGGAATTAAATATAAGAGACACAACGTTAAGTACAGGAAGACGGAGTCTTCCAACTGTCAATGTTTTGAGCGTTTCCTGTGTCACCAGTTTTACATTCCGATGCACCTCTGCAGGTTTACTGTATCCCTTGCACCTTCCCATTGACAATGAAACACAGAAATTACATCGGACTTAAATATAACAGACACAATGCCGACTTAAGTACAGGAAGACTGAGTCTTCCAACTGTCAATGTTTGAGCGTTTCCTGTGTCAACAGTTTTACATTCCGATGCACCTCTGCAGGTTTACTGTATCCATTGGACCTTCCCATTGACGATGAAACACAGAAAATGCAGCGGAAATAAATATAAGAGACACAATGCCGACTTAAGTACAGGAAGACTGAGTCTACCTACTGTCTATGTTTTGAGCGTATCCTGTGTCAACAGTTTTACATTCCGATGCACCTCTGCAGGTTTACTGTATTCCTTGGACCTTCACAGTGACGATGAAACACAGAAATTGCATCTAAATTAAATATAAGAGACACAATGCCGACTTAAGTAGAAGAAAACTGAGTCTTTTTAGGGTATATGTATTGATCGCTTCCTGTGTCACCAGGTTTACATTCCGATGCACCTCTGTAGGTTTACTGTATCCCTTGGACCTTCCCATTGACGACGAAACACAGAAATTGCATCGGATTTAAATATAACAGGCACAATGTCGACTTAAGTACAGGAAGACTGAGTATTCTTACTGTCCATGTTTTGATCGTTTCCTGTGTCACCAGTTTTACATTCCGATGCACCTCTGCAATTTTACTGTATCCGTTGGACTTTCCATTGACGTAGAAACACAGAAATAGCATCGGATTTAAATATAAGAGACACAATGCCGACTTAAGTACA
This sequence comes from Schistocerca nitens, assembly GCF_023898315.1. Taxonomy (NCBI): domain Eukaryota; kingdom Metazoa; phylum Arthropoda; class Insecta; order Orthoptera; family Acrididae; genus Schistocerca; species Schistocerca nitens. The sequence continues at coordinate 11,053,256 of NW_026045897.1, read as the reverse complement.
GGAAGGCTGAGTCTTCCTACTGTCTATGTTTTAGAGCGTTTCCTGTGTCACCAGTTTTACATTCCAATGCACCTCTGCAGGTTTACTGTATCCCTTGGATCTTCCCATTGACGATGAAACACAGAAATTGCATCGGAATTAAATGTAAGAGGCACAATGCCGACTTAAGTACAGGAACATTGAGTCTTCCTACTGTCAATCTTTTGAGCGTTTCCTGCGTCACCAGTTTTACATTCCGATGCACCTCTGGAGGTTTACTGTATCCATTGGACATTCCCATTGACGATGAAACACAGACATTGCATCGGAATTAAATATAAGAGACACAATGCCGATTTAAGTACAGAAAGACTGAGTCTTCCTACTGTCTATGTTTTGAGCGTGTCCTGTGTCACCAGTTTTACATTCCGATGCACCTCTGCAGGTTTACTCTATCCCTTGGACCTTCCCATTGACGACGAAACTCAGAAATTGCATCGGAATTATATATAGAAGACACAATGCCGACTTAAGTACAAGAAAACTGAGTCTTCTTAGGGTCTATGTTATGAGCGCTTCCTGTGTCACCAGTTTTACATTCCGATTCACCTCCTCAGGGTTACTGTATCCCTTGGACCTTCACAGTGACGATGAAACACAGAAATTGCATCGGAATTATATATAAAAGACACAATGCCGACTTAAGTACTGAACGACTGACTCTTCCTACTGTCTATGCTCTGAGCATTTCCTGTGTCACCAGTTTTACATTCCTATTCACCTCTGCACGTCTACTGTATCCATTGGACCTTCCCATTGACGATGAAACACAGAAATAGCATCCGAATTAAATATAAGAGACAGAATGCCGACTTAAAAACAGGAAGGCTGAGTCTTCCTACTGTGTATGTTTAGAGCGTTTCCTGCCTCACAAATTTTACATTCCGATGCACCTCTGCAGGTTTACTGTGTCAATTGGACCTTCCCATTGACGATGAAACACAGAAATAGCATCGGAATTAAATATAAGAGACACAATGCCGACTTAAGAACGGGAAGTCTGAGTCTTCCTACTGTCTATGTTTTGAGCGTTTCCTGTGTCACCTGTGTTACATTCCGATGCACCTCTGCAGGTTTACTGTATCCCTTGGATCTTCCCATTGATGATGAAACACAGAAATATAAGAGACACAATGCCGACTTAAGTACAGGAACATTGAGTCTTCCTACTGTCTATGTTTTGAGCCTTTCCTGCGTCACCAGTTTTACATTGCGATGCACCTCTGCAGATTTACTGTATCCATTGGACCTTCCCATTGACGATGAAACACAGATATTACATCGGAATTAAATATAAGAGACACAACGTTGACTTAAGTACAAGAAAAATGAGTCTTCTCACGGTCTAAGTTTTGAGCGTTTCCAGTGTCACCAGTTTTACATTCCGATGCACCTCTGCAGGTTTACTGTATCCATTGGACTTTCCCATGGTCGATGAAACACAGAAATTGCATCGGAATTAAATATAAGAGACACAATGCCGACTTAGGTACAGGAAGACTGAGTCTTCCTACTGTCTATGTTTTGAGCATGTCCTGTGTCACCAGTTTTACATTCCGATGCACGCCTGCAGGTTTTCTGTATCCCTTGCACCTTCACAGTGACGAGGAAACACAGAAATTGCATCGGAATTAAATATAACAGACACAATGCCGACTTAAGTACAGGAATATCGAGTCTTCCTACTGTCTATGATTTGAGCGTTTCCTGCGTCACCAGTTTTACATTCCGATGCACCTCTGCAGGTTTACTGTATCCATTGGACATTCCCATTGACGATGGAACACAGAAATAGCATCGGAATTAAATATAAGAGACATAATGCCGACTTAAGTACAGAAAGACTGAATCTTCCTACTGTCTATGTTGTGAGCGTGTCCTGTGTCACCAGTTTTACATTCCGATGCAACTCTGCAGGTTTACTGTATCCCTTGCACCTTCACAGTGACGATGAAACACCGAAATTGCATCAGAATTAAATATAAAAGACACAATGCCGACTTAAGTACAAGAAAACTGAGTTTTCTTAGGGTCTATGTTATGAGCGCTTCCTGTGTCACCAGTTTTACATTCCGATGCACCTCTGCAGGGTAACTGTATCCATTGGACCTTCCCATTGACGATGAAACACAGAAATTCCATCAAAATTAAATAAAAGAGACACAATGCCGACTTCAGTACAAGAAAACTGAGTCTTCTTAGGGTCTATGTTTTGACCGCTTCCTGTATCACCAGTTATACATTCCGATGCACCTCTGCAGGTTTACTCTATCCCTTGGACCTTCCCATTGACGACGAAACACAGAAATTGCATTGGATTTAAATATAAGAGACACAATGCCGACTTAAGTACAGGAAGACTGAATATTCCTACTGTCTATGTTTCGATCGTTTCCTATGTCACCAGTTTTACATTCCGATTCACCTCTGCACGTTTTCTGTATCCATTGGACCTTCCCATTGACCATGAAACACAGAAATTGCATCGGAATTAAATATAAGAGACACGATGCCGACATAAGTACAGGAAGATTGAGTCTTCCTACTGTCTATGTTTTGAGCGTTTCCTCCGTCACCAATTTTACATTCCGATGCACCTCTGCAGGTTTACTGTATCTATTGGACCTTCCCATTGACGATGAAACTCAGAAATAGCATCGGAATTAAATATAAGAGACAGAATGCCGACTTAAAAACAGGAAGGCTGCGTCTTCCTACTGTGTATGTTTTGAGCGTTTCCAGCCTCACCAATTTTACATTCCGATGCACCTCTGCAGGTTTACTGTATCCATTGGTCCTTCCCATTGACGTAGAAACACAGAAATAGCATCGGAATTAAATATAAGAGACACAATGCCGACTTAAGAACGGGAAGTCTGAGTCTTCCTACTGTCTATGTTTTGAGCGTTTCCTGTGTCACCTGTTTTACATTCCGGTGCACCTCTGCAGGTTTACTGTATCCCTTGCACCTTCTCATTGACAATGAAACACAGAAATTACATCGGACTTAAATATAACAGACACAATGCCGACTTAAGTACAGGAAGACTGAGTCTTCCAACTGTCAATGTTTGAGCGTTTCCTGTGTCAACAATTTTACATTCCGATGCACCTCCGCAGGTTTACTGTATCCATTGGACCTTCCCATTCACGATGAAACACAGAAAATGCAGCGGAATTAAATATAAGAGACACAATGCCGATTTAAGTACAAGAAAACTGAGTCTTCTTAGGGTCTATGTTTTGACCGCTTCCTGTGTCACCAGCTTTACATTCCGATGCACCTCTGCAGGTTTAGTGTATCCCTTGGACCTTCCCATTGACAACGAGACACAGAAATTGATTCGGATTTAAATATAAGAGACACAATGTCGACTTAAGTACAGGAAGACTGAGTATTCTTAATGTCTATGTTTTGATCGTTTCCTGTGTCACCAGTTTTACGTTCCGATGCACCTCTGCAATTTTACTGTATCCGTTGGGCCTTCCCATTGACGTAGAAACACAGAAATAGCATCGGATTTAAATATAAGAGACACAATGCCGACTTAAGTACAGGAAGGCTAAGTCTTCCTACTGTCTATGTTTTAGAGCGTTTCCTGTGTCACCAGTTTTACATTCCAATGCACCTCTGCAGGTTTACTGTTTCCCTTGGATCTTCCCATTGACGATGAAACACAGAAATTGCATCGGAATTTAATATAAGAGGCACAATGCCGACTTAAGTACAGGAACATTGAGTCTTCCTACTGTCTATGATTTGAGCGTTTCCTGCGTCACCAGTTTTACATTCCGATGCACCTCTGGAGGTTTACTGTATCCATTGGACATTCCCATTGACGATGAAACACAGACATTCCATCGGAATTAAATATAAGAGACACAATGCCGATTTAAGTACAGAAAGACTGAGTCTTCCTACTGTCTATGCTTTGAGCGTGTCCTGTGTCACCAGTTTTACATTCCGATGCACCTCTGCAGGTTTACCCTATCCCGTGGACCTTCCCATCGACGACGATACTCAGAAATTGTATCGGAATTAAATATAAAAGACACAATGCCGACTTAAGTAGAAGAAAACTCTTCTTAGGGTCTATGTTATGAGCGCTTCCTGTGTCACCAGTTTTACATTCCGATTCACCTCTGCAGGATTACTGTATCCCTTGCACCTTCACAGTGACGATGAAACACAGAAATTGCATCGGAATTAAATATAAGAGGCACAATGCCGACTTATGTACAGGAACATTGAGTCTTCCTACTGTCTATGATTTGAGCGTTTCCTGCGTCACCAGTTTTACATTCCGATGCACCTCTGGAGGTTTACTGTATCCATTGGACATTCCCATTGACGATGAAACACAGAAATTGCATCGGAATTAAATATAAGAGACACAATGCCGAATTAAGTACAGAAAGTCTGAGTCTTCCTACTGTCTATGTTTTGAGCATTTCCTGTGTCACCAGCTTTACATTCCGATGCACCTCTGCAGGTTTACTGTATCCCTTGGATCTTCCAATTGACGATGAAACACAGAAATTGCATCGGAATTAAATATAACAGACACAATGCCGACTTAAGTGCAGGAAGATTGAGTCTTCCTACTGTCTATGTTTTGAGCGTTTACTGCGTCACCAATTTTACATTCCGATGCACCTCTGCAGATTTAATGTATCCATTGGACCTTCCCATTGACGATGAAACACAGAAATAGCATCGGAATTAAATATAAGAGACAGAATGCCGACTTAAAAACAGGAAGGCTGAGTCTTCCTACTGTGTATGTTTTGAGCGTTTCCTGCCTCACAAATTTTACATTCCGATGCACCTCTGCAGGTTTACTGTATCCATTGGACCTTCCCATGGTCGATGAAACACAGAAATTGCATCGGAATTAAATATAAGAGACACAATGCCGACTTAGGTACAGGAAGACTAAGTCTTCCTACTGTCTATGTTTTGAGCATTTCCTGAGTCACCAGTTTTACATTCCGATTCACCTCTGCAGGTATACTGTATCATTTGGATCTTCCCAATGACGATGAAACACAGAAATTACATCCGACTTAAATATAACAGACACAATGCCGACTTAAGTACAGGAATATCGAGTCTTCCCACTGTCTATGATTTGAGCGTTTCCTGCGTCACCAGTTTTACATTCCGATGCACCTCTGCAGGTTTACTGTATCCATTGGACCTTCCCATTAACGATGAAACACAGAAATAGCATCGGAATTAAATATAAGAGACATAATGCCGACTTACGTACAGAAAGACTGAGTCTTCCTACTGTCTATGCTGTGAGCGTGTCCTGTGTCACCAGTTTTACATTCTGATGCACCTCTGCAGGTTTACTGTAACCCTTGGACGATGACAGTGACGATGAAACACAGAAATTGCATGGGAATTAAATATAAAAGGCACAATGCCGACTTAAGTACAAGAGAACTGAGTCTTCTTAGGGTCTATGTTATAAGCGCTTCCTGTGTCACAAGTTTTACATTCCGATGCACCTCTGCAGGGTTACTGTATCCATTGGACCTTCCCATTGACGATGGAACAAATAAATTGCATCGCAATTAAATATAAGAGACGCAATGCCGTCTTTAGAACAGGAAGGCTGAGTCTTCCTACTGTCTATGTTTTGACCGTTTCCTGTGTCACCAGTTTCACATTCCGATGCACCTCTGCAGGTTTACTGTATCCCTTGGATCTACCCATTGACGATGAAACACAGAAATTGCATCGGAATTAAATATAAGAGACACAATGCCGACTTAAGTACAGAAAGACTGAGTCTTCCTACGGTCTACGTTTTGAGCGTTTCCTGTGACACCAGTTTTACATTCCGATGCACCTCTGCAGGTTTACTGTATCCCTTGCCCCTTCCCATTGACAATGAAATACAGAAATTACATCGGACTTAAATATAACAGACACAATACCGACTTAAGTACAGAAAGACTGAGTCTTCCTACTGTCTATGTTTTGAGCGTTTCCGTGTCACCAGTTTTACATTCCGATGCACCTCTGCAGGTTTACTGTATCCCTTGGATCATCCCATTGACTATGAAACACAGAAATTGCATCGGAATTAAATATAAGAGACACAATGGCGACTTAAGTACAAGAAAACTTAGTCTTCTTACGGTCTATGATTTGAGCGTTTCCAGTGTCACCAGTTTTACATTCCGATGCACCTCTGGAGGTGTACTTTATCCATTGGACCTTCCCATGAACGATGAAACACAGAAATTGCATCGGAATTGAATATATGAGACACAATGCCGACGTAGGTACAGGAAGACTGAGTCTTCCTACTGTCTATGTTTTGAGCGTGTCCTGTGTCACCAGTTTTACATTCCGATGCACCTCTGCAGGTTTACTGTATCCACTGGACCTTCACAGTGGCGATGAAAGACAGAAATTGCACCGGAATGAAATATAAGAGACACAATGTCGACTTAAGTACAGGAAGAGTGTGTCTTTCTATTGTATATGTTTTGAGCGTTTCCTGTGTCACCAGTTTTAAATTCCGATGCACCTCTGCAGGTTTACTGTATCCATTGGACCTTCCCATTGACGATGAAACACAGAAAATGCATCGGAATTAAATATAAGAGACACAACGTTGAGTTAAGTACAGGAAAACTGAGTCTTCTTACGGTCTATGTTTTCAGCGTTTCCAGTGTCACAAGTTTTACATTCCGATGCACCTCTGTAATTGTACTGTATCCATTGGACCTTCCCATTGACGATGAAACACAGAGATGACATCGGAATTAAATATAAGAGACACAACGTTCAGTTAAGTACAAGAAAACTGAGTCTTCTTACGGTCTATGTTTTCAGCGTTTCCAGTGTCACCAGTTTTACATTCCGATGCACCTCTGCAGGTTTACTATATCCATTGGACCTTCCCTCGGACGAAGAAACACAGAAATTGCATCAGAATTAATTATAAGAGACACAATTCCGACTTAGGTACAGGAAGACTGACTCTTCCTACTGTCTATGATTTGAGCGTGTCCTGTGTCACCAGTTTTACATTCTGATGCACCTCTGCAGGTTTACTGTAACCCTTGGACCTTAATATTGACGATGAAACACAGAAATTGCTTGGGAATTAAATCTAAAAGACACAATGCCGTCTTAAGTACAAGAGAATTGAGTCTTCTTAGGGCCTATGTTATGAGCGCTTCCTGTGTCACCAGTTTTACATTCCGATGCACCTCTGAAGGGTTACTGTATCTCTTGGACCTTCCCATTGACGATGAAACACAGAAATTGCATCGGAATTAAATATAAGAGACACAAAGCCGACTTAAGTACAGGAACATGGAGTCTTCCTACTGTCTATGTTTTGTCCGTGTCCTGCGTCACCAGTTTTACATTCCGATGCACCTCTGCTGGTTTACTGAATCCATTGGACCTTCCCATTGACGATGAAACACAGAAATTGCATCGGAATTAAATATAAGAGACACAACGTTGACTTAAGTACAAGAAAACTTAGTCTTCTTACGGTCTATGTTTTGAGCGTTTCCAGTGTCTCCAGTTCTACATTCCGATGCCCCTCTGCAGGTTTACTGTATCCATTGGACCTTCCCATGGACGATGAAACACAGAAATTGCATCGGAATTAAATATAAGAGACACAATGCCGACTTAAGTACAGAAAGACTGAGTCTTCCTACTGTCTACGTTTTGAGCGTTTCCTGTGTCACCAGTTTTACATTCCGATGCACCTCAGCAGGTTTACTGTATCCCTTGCACCTTCACATTGAAAATGAAATACAGAAATTACATCGGACATAAATGTAACAGACACAATGCCGACTTAAGTACAGGAAGACTGAGTCTTCCTACTGTCTATGTTTTGAGCGTTTCCTGTGTCACCAGTTTTACATGCCGATGCACCTCTGCAGGTTTAGTGTATCCCTTGGACTTTACCATTGACGATGAAACACAGAAATTGCATCGGAATTAAATATAGGAGACACAATGCCGACTTAAGTACAGAAAGACTGAGTCTTCCTACTGTCAATGTTTGAGCGTTTCCTGTGTCAACAGTTTTACATTCCGATGCACCTCTGCAGGTTTACTGTATCCACTGGACCTTCCCATTGACGATGAAACACAAAAAATGCATTGGAATTAAATATAAGAGACACAATGCCGACTTAAGTACAGGAAGTCTGAGTCTTCCTACTGTCTATGTTTTGAGCGTTTCCTGTGTCACCAGTTTTACTTTCCGATCCACCTCTGCAGGTTTACTGTATCCAATGGACCTTCATATTGACGATGAAACACAGAAATAGCATCGGAATTAAATATAAGAGACACCATGCCGACTTAAGTACAGGAAGGCTGAGTCTTCCTACTGTCTATGTTTTGAGCGTTTCCTGTGTCACCAGTTATACATTCCGATGCACCTCTGCAGGTTTACTGTATCCCTTGGATCTTCCCATTGACGATGAAACACAGACATTGCATCGGAATTAAATATAAGAGACACAATGCCGACATAAGTACAGGAACATTGAGTCTTCCTACTCTCTATGTTTTGAGCGTTTCCTGTGTCACCAGTTTTACATTCCGTTGCACCTCTGCAGGTTTACTGTATCCATTGGACTTTCCCATTGACGATGAAACACAGAAATTACATCGGAATTAAATATAAGAGACACAACGTTGAGTTAAGTACAGGAAGACCGAGTCTTCCAACTGTCAATGTTTTGAGCGTTTCCTGTGTCACCAGTTTTACATTCCGATGCACCTCTGCAGGTTTACTGTATCCCTTGCACCTTCTCATTGACAATGAAACACAGAAATTACATCGGACTTAAATATAACAGACACAATGCCGACTTAAGTACAGGAAGACTGAGTCTTCCAACTGTCAATGTTTGAGCGTTTCCTGTGTCAACAGTTTTACATTCCGATGCACCTCTGCAGGTTTACTGTATCCATTGGACCTTCCCATTGACGATGAAACACAGAAAATGCAGCGGAATTAAATATAAGAGACACAATGCCGACTTAAGTACAGGAAGACTGAGTCTACCTACTGTCTATGTTTTGAGCGTATCCTGTGTCATCAGTTTTACATTTTGATGCACCTCTGCAGGTTTACTGTATCCCTTGGACCTTCACAGTGACGATGAAACACAGAAATTGCATCTAAATTAAATATAAGAGGCACAATGCCGACTTAAGTACAGGAAGACTGAGTATTCTTACTGTCTATGTTTTGATCGTTTCCTGTGTCACCAGTTTTACATTCCGATGCACCTCTGCAATTTTACTGTATCCGTTGGACCTTCCCTTTGACGTAGAAACACAGAAATAGCATCGGATTTAAATATAAGAGACACAATGCCGACTGAAGTACAGGAAGGCTGAGTCTTCCTACTGTCTATGTTTTAGAGCGTTTCCTGTGTCACCAGTTTTACATTCCATTGCACCTCTGCAGGTTTACTGTATCCCTTGGATCTTCCCATTGACGATGAAACACAGAAATTGCATCGGAATTAAATATAAGAGACACAACGTTGACTTAAGTACAAGAAAACTGAGTCTTCTTACGGTCTATGATTTGAGCGTTTCCAGTGTCACCAGTTTTACATTCCGATGCACCTCTGGAGGTTTACTTTATCCATTGGACCTTCCCATGGACGATGAAACACAGAAATTGCATCGGAATTGAATATAACAGACACAATGCCGACGTAGGTACAGGAAGACTGAGTCTTCCTACTGTCTATGTTTTGAGCGTGTCCTGTGTCACCAGTTTTACATTCCGATGCACCTCTGTAGGGTTACTGTATCCCTTGGACTTTCCCATTGACGATGAAACACAGAAATTGCATCGGAATTAAATATAAGAGACACAATGCCGACTTAAGTACAGAAAGACTGAGTCTTCCTACTGTCTATGTTTTGAGCGTTTCCTGCGTCATCCGTTTTACATTCCGATGCACCTCTGCAAGTTTACTGTATCCCTTGCACCTTCCCATTGACAATGAAACACAGAAATTACATCGGAACTAAATATAACAGACAAAATGCCGAATTAAGTACAGGAAGACTGCGTCTTCCTACTGTCTATGTTTTGAGCGTTTCCTGTGTCACCAGTTTTACATTCCGATGCACCTCTGCAGGTTTACTGTATCCACTGGACCTTCGCAGTGGCGATGAAACACAGAAATTGCACCGGAATGAAATATAAGAGACACAATGTCGACTTAAGTACAGGAAGAGTGTGTCTTTCTATTGTAAATGTTTTGAGCGTTTCCTGTGTCACCAGTTTTACATTCCGATGCACCTCTGCAGGTTTACTGTATCCATTGGACCTTCCCATTGACGATGAAACACAGAAAATGCATCGGAATTAAATATAAGAGACACAATGCTGACTTCAGTACAGGAAGACTGAGTCTTCCTACTGTCTATGTTTTGAGCGTTTCCTGTGTCACCAGTTTTACATTCAGATGCACATCTGCAGGTTTACTGTATCCCTTGGATCTTCCCATCGACGATGAAACACAGACATTGCATCGGAATTAAATATAAGAGACACAATGCCGACATAAGTACAGGAACATTGAGTCTTCCTACTCTCTATGTTTTGAGCGTTTCCTGTGTCACCAGTTTTACATTCCGATGCACCTCTGCAGGTTTACTGTATCCCTTGCACCTTCTCATTGACAATGAAACACAGAAATTACATCGGACTTAAATATAACAGACACAATGCTGACTTAAGTACAGGAAGACTGAGTCTTCCTATTGTCTATGTTTTGAGCGTTTCCTGTGTCACCAGTTATACATTCCGATGCACCTCTGCAGGTTTACTGTATCCCTTGGATCTTCCCATTGACGATGAAACACAGACATTGCATCGGAATTAAATATAAGAGACACAATGCCGACATAAGTACAGGAACATTGAGTCTTCCTACTCTCTATGTTTTGAGCGTTTCCTGTGTCACCAGTTTTACATTCCGTTGCACCTCTGCAGGTTTACTGTATCCATTGGACTTTCCCATTGACGATGAAACACAGAAATTACATCGGAATTAAATATAAGAGACACAACGTTGAGTTAAGTACAGGAAGACCGAGTCTTCCAACTGTCAATGTTTTGAGCGTTTCCTGTGTCACCAGTTTTACATTCCGGTGCACCTCTGCAGGTTTACTGTATCCCTTGCACCTTCTCATTGACAATGAAACACAGAAATTACATCGGACTTAAATATAACAGACACAATGCCGACTTAAGTACAGGAAGACTGAGTCATCCAACTGTCAATGTTTGAGCGTTTCCTGTGTCAACAGTTTTACATTCCGATGCACCTCTGCAGGTTTACTGTATCCATTGGACCTTCCCATTGACGATGAAACACAGAAAATGCAGCGGAATTAAATATAAGAGACACAATGCCGACTTAAGTACAGGAAGACTGAGTCTACCTACTGTCTATGTTTTGAGCGTATCCTGTGTCATCAGTTTTACATTTTGATGCACCTCTGCAGGTTTACTGTATCCCTTGGACCTTCACAGTGACGATGAAACACAGAAATTGCATCTAAATTAAACATAAGAGGCACAATGCCGACTTAAGTACAGGAAGACTGAGTATTCTTACTGTCTATGTTTTGATCGTTTCCTGTGTCACCAGTTTTACATTCCGATGCACCTCTGCAATTTTACTGTATCCGTTGGACCTTCCCTTTGACGTAGAAACACAGAAATAGCATCGGATTTAAATATAAGAGACACAATGCCGACTTAAGTACAGGAAGGCTGAGTCTTCCTACTGTCTATGTTTTAGAGCGTTTCCTGTGTCACCAGTTTTACATTCCATTGCACCTCTGCAGGTTTACTGTATCCCTTGGATCGTCCCATTGACGATGAAACACAGAAATTGCATCGGAATTAAATATAAGAGACACAACGTTGACTTAAGTACAAGAAAACTGAGTCTTCTTACGGTCTATGATTTGAGCGTTTCCAGTGTCACCAGTTTTACATTCCGATGCACCTCTGGAGGTTTACTTTATCCATTGGACCTACCCATGGACGATGAAACACAGAAATTGCATCGGAATTGAATATAAGAGACACAATGCCGACGTAGGTACAGGAAGACTGAGTCTTCCTACTGTCTATGTTTTGAGCGTGTCCTGTGTCACCAGTTTTACATTCCGATGCACCTCTGTAGGGTTACTGTATCCCTTGGACTTTCCCATTGACGATGAAACACAGAAATTGCATCGGAATTAAATATAAGAGACACAATGCCGACTTAAGTACAGAAAGACTGAGTCTTCCTACTGTCTATGTTTTGAGCGTTTCCTGCCTCATCCGTTTTACATTCCGATGCACCTCTGCAAGTTTACTGTATCCCTTGCACCTTCCCATTGACAATGAAACACAGAAATTACATCGGAATTAAATATAACAGACAAAATGCCGAATTAAGTACAGGAAGACTGCGTCTTCCTACTGTCTATGTTTTGAGCGTTTCCTGTGTCACCAGTTTTACATTCCGATGCACCTCTGCAGGTTTACTGTATCCACTGGACCTTCACAGTGGCGATGAAACACAGAAATTGCACCGGAATGAAATATAAGAGACACAATGTCGACTTAAGTACAGGAAGAGTGTGTCTTTCTATTGTAAATGTTTTGAGCGTTTCCTGTGTCACCGGTTTTACATTCCGATGCACCTCTGCAGGTTTACTGTATCCATTGGACCTTCCCATTGACGATGAAACACAGAAAATGCATCGGAATTAAATATAAGAGACACAATGCTGACTTAAGTACAGGAAGACTGAGTCTTCCTACTGTCTATGTTTTGAGCGTTTCCTGTGTCACCAGTTTTACATTCAGATGCACATCTGCAGGTTTACTGTATCCCTTGGATCTTCCCATCGACGATGAAACACAGAAATTGCATCGGAATTAAATATAAGAGACACAATGCCGACTTCAGTACAGGAACATTGAGACTTCCTACTGACTATGTTTTGAGCGTTTCCTGCGTCACCAGTTTTACATTCCGATGCACCTCTGCTGGTTTACTGTATCCATTGGAGCTTCCCATTGACGATGAAACACAGTAATTACAACGGAATTAAATATAAGAGACACAACGTTGAGTTAAGTACAAGAAAACTGAGTCTTCTTACGGTCTATGTTTTCAGCGTTTCCAGTGTCACAAGTTTTACATTCCGATGCACCTCTGTAGGTTTACTGTATCCATTGGACCTTCCCATTGACGATGAAACACAGAGATGACATCGGAATTAAATATAAGAGACACAACGTTGAGTTAAGTACAGGAAGACCGAGGCTTCCAACTGTCAATGTTTTGAGCGTTTCCTGTGTCACCAGTTTTACATTCCGATGCACCTCTGCAGGTTTACTGTATCCCTTGCACCTTCTCATTGACAATGAAACACAGAAATTACATCGGACTGAAATATAACAGACACAATGCCGACTTAAGTACAGGAAGACTGAGTCTTCCAACTGTCAATGTTTGAGCGTTTCCTGTGTCAACAGTTTTACATTCCGATGCACCTCTGCAGGTTTACTGTATCCATTGGACCTTCCCATTGACGATGAAACACAGAAAATGCAGCGGAATTAAATATAAGAGACACAATGCCGACTTAAGTACAGGAAGACTGAGTCTACCTACTGTCTATGTTTTGAGCGTATCCTGTGTCATCAGTTTTACATTTTGATGCACCTCTGCAGGTTTACTGTATCCCTTGGACCTTCACAGTGACGATGAAACACAGAAATTGCATCTAAATTAAATATAAGAGGCACAATGCCGACTTAAGTACAGGAAGGCTGAGTCTTCCTACTGTCTATGTTTTAGAGCGTTTCCTGTGTCACCAGTTTTACATTCCATTGCACCTCTGCAGGTTTACTGTATCCCTTGGATCTTCCCATTGACGATGAAACACAGAAATTGCATCCGAATTAAATATAAGAGACACAACGTTGACTTAAGTACAAGAAAACTGAGTCTTCTTACGGTCTATGATTTGAGCGTTTCCAGTGTCACCAGTTTTACATTCCGATGCACCTCTGGAGGTTTACTTTATCCATTGGACCTTCCCATGGACGATGAAACACAGAAATTGCATCGGAATTGAATATAACAGACACAATGCCGACGTAGGTACAGGAAGACTGAGTCTTCCTACTGTCTATGTTTTGAGCGTGTCCTGTGTCACCAGTTTTACATTCCGATGCACCTCTGTAGGGTTACTGTATCCCTTGGACTTTCCCATTGACGATGAAACACAGAAATTGCATCGGAATTAAATATAAGAGACACAATGCCGACTTAAGTACAGAAAAACTGAGTCTTCCTACTGTCTATGTTTTGAGCGTTTCCTGCGTCATCCGTTTTACATTCCGATGCACCTCTGCAACTTTACTGTATCCCTTGCACCTTCCCATTGACAATGAAACACAGAAATTACATCGGAATTAAATATAACAGACAAAATGCCGAATTAAGTACAGGAAGACTGAGTCTTCCTACTGTCTATGTTTTGAGCGTTTCCTGTGTCACCAGTTTTACATTCCGATGCACCTCTGCAGGTTTACTGTATCCATTGGACCTTCCCATTGACGATGAAACACAGAAAATGCATCGGAATTAAATATAAGAGACACAATGCCGACTTAAGTACAGGAAGACTGAGTCTACCTACAGTCTATGTTTTGAGCGTATCCTGTGTCATCAGTTTTACATTTTGATGCACCTCTGCAGGTTTACTGTATCCCTTGGACCTTCACAGTGACGATGAAACACAGAAATTGCATCCAAAATAAATATAAGAGACACAATGCCGACTTAAGTACAGGAAGACTGAGTATTCTTACCGTCTATGTTTTGATCGTTTCCTGTGTCACCAGTTTTACATTCCGATGCACCTCTGCAGGTTTACTCTATCCCTTGGACCTTCCCATTGACGACGAAACTCAGAAATTGCATCGGAATTATATATAAAAGACACAATGCCGACTTAAGTACAAGAAAACTGATTCTTCTTAGGGTCTATGTTATGAGCGCTTCCTGTGTCACCAGTTTTACATTCCGATTCACCTCTGCAGGGTTACTGTATCCCTGGCACCTTCACAGTGACGATGAAACACAGAAATTGCATCGGAATTATATATAAAAGACACAATGGCGACTAAAGTACAAGAAAACTGAGTCTTCTTAGGGTCTATGTTATGAGCGCTTCCTGTGTCACCAGTTTTACATTCCGATGCACCTCTGCAGGGTTACTGTATCCCTTGGACCTTCCCATTGACGATGAAACACAGAAATTGCATCGGAATTAAATATAAGAGACACAATGCCGACTTAAGTACTGAAAGACTGAGTCTTCCTACTGTCTATGCTTTGAGCATTTCCTGTGTCATCAGTTTTACATTCCGATGCACTTCTGCAGGGTATCTGTATCCATTGGACCTTCCCATTGACGATGAAACACAGAAATACCATCAAAATTAAATAAAAGAGACACAATGCCGACTTCAGTACAAGAAAGCTGAGTCTTCTTAGGGTCTATGTTTTGACCGCTTCCTGTATCACCAGTTTTACATTCCGATGCACCTCTGCAGGTTTACTCTATCCCTTGGACATTCCCATTGACGACGAGACACAGAAATTGCATCGGATTTAAATATAAGAGACACAATGCCGACTTAAGTACAGGAAGACTGAATATTCCTACTGTCTATGTTTCGATCGTTTCCTGTGTCACCAGTTTTACATTCCGATTCACCTCTGCAGGGTTACTGTATCCATTGGACCTTCCCATTGACGATGAAACACAGAAATTGCATCGGAAATAAATATAAGAGACAGAATGCCGACATAGGTCCAGGAAGATTGAGTCTTATTACTGTCTATGTTTTGAGCGTTTCCTGCGTCACCAATTTTACATTCCGATGCACCTCTGCAGGTTTACTGTATCCATTGGACCTTCCCATTGACGATGAAACACAGAAATTGCATCGGAATTAAATATAAGAGACACAATGCCGACTTAAGTACAGGAAGACTGACTCTTCCTAATGTCTATGTTTTGAGCGTGTCCTGTGTCACCAGTTTTCAATTCCGATGCACCCCTGCAGGTTTTCTGTATCCCTTGCACCTTCACAGTGACGATGAAACACAGAAATTGCATCGGAATTAAATATAAAAGACACAATGCCGACTTAAGTACAAGAAAACTGAGTCTTCTTACTGTCTATGTTATGACCGCTTCCTGTGTCACCAGTTTAACATTCCGATGCACCTCTGCAATTGTACTGAATCCATTGGACCTTCCCATTGACGATGAAACACAGAAAGAGCATCGGAAGTAAATATACGAGACACAATGCCGACTTAAGTACAGGAAGGCTGAGTCTTCCTACTGTCTACGTTTTGAGCATTTCCTGAGTCACCAGTTTTACATTCCGATGCACCTCTGCAGGTATACTGTATCCCTTGGATCTTCCCAATGACGATGAAACACAGAAATTACATCCGACTTAAATATAACAGACACAATGCCGACTTAAGTACAGGAATATCGAGTCTTCCTACTGTCTATGATTTGAGCGTTTCCTGCGTCACCAGTTTTACATTCCGATGCACCTCTGCAGGATTACTGTATCCATTGGACCTTCCCATTGACGATGAAACACAGAAATAGCATCGGAATTAAATATAAGAGACATAATGCCGACTTAAGTACAGAAAGACTGAGTCTTCCTACCGTCTATGTTGTGAGCGTGTCCTGTGTCACCAGTTTTCATTCCGATGCACCTCTGCAGGTTTACTGTATCCCTTGCACCTTCACAATGACGATGAAACACCGAAATTGCATTAGAAATAAATATAAAATCACAATGCCGACTTAAGTACAAGAAAACTGAGTCTTCTTAGGGTCTATGTTTTGACCGCTTCCTGTATCACCAGTTGTACATTCCGATGCACCTCTGCAGGTTTACTGTATCCCTTGGACCTTCCCATTGACGACGAAACACAGAAATTGCATTGGATTTAAATATAAGAGACACAATGCCGACTTAAGTACAGGAGGACTGAATATTCCTACTGTCTATGTTTCGATCGTTTCCTGTGTCACCAGTTTTACATTCCGATTCACCTCTGCACGTTTACTGTATCCATTGGACCTTCCCATTGACGATGAAACACAGAAATTGCACCGGAATTAAATATAAGAGACACAATGCCGACATAAGTACAGGAAGATTGAGTCTTCCTACTGTCTATGTTTTGAGCGTTTCCTGCGTCAACAATTTTACATTCCGATGCACCTCTGCAGGTTTACTGTATCCATTGGACCTTCCCATTGACGATGAAACACAGAAATAGCATCGGAATTAAATATAAGAGACAGAATGCCGACTTAAAAACAGGAGGGCTGTATCTTCCTACTGTGTATGTTTTGAGCGTTTCCTGCCTCACCAATTTTACATTCCGATGCACCTCTGCTGGTTTACTGTATCCATTGGACCTTCCCATTGACGTAGTAACACAGAAATAGCACCGGAATTAAATATAAGAGACACAATGCCGACTTAAGAACGGGAAGTCTGAGTCTTCTTACTGTCTATGTTTTGAGCGTTTCCTGTGTCACCTGTTTTACATTCCGGTGCACCTCTGCAGGTTTACTGTATCCCTTGCACCTTCTCATTGACAATGAAACACAGAAATTACATCGGACTTAAATATAACAGACACAATGCCGACTTAAGTACAGGAAGACTGAGTCTTCCAACTGTCAGTGTTTGAGCGTTTCCTGTGTCAACAGCTTTACATTCCGATGCACCTCCGCAGGTTTACTGTATCCATTGGACCTTCCCATTCACGATGAAGCACAGAAAATGCAGCGGAATAAAATATAAGAGACACAATGCCGACTTAAGTAGGGGAAGTCTGAGTCTACCTACTGTCTATGTTTTGAGCGTTTCCTGTGACATCAGTTTTACATTTTGATGCACCTCTGCAGGTTTACTGTATCCCTTGGACCTTCACAGTGACGAAGAAACACAGAAATTGCATCTAAATTAAATATAAGAGACACAATGCCGATTTAAGTACAAGAAGACTGAGTCTTCTTAGGGTCTATGTTTTGAGCGCTTCCTGTGTCACCAGCTTTACATTCCGATGCACCTCTGCAGGTTTACTGTATCCCTTGGACCTTCCCATTGACGACGAGACACAGAAATTGCATCGGATTTAAATATAAGAGACACAATGTCGACTTAAGTACAGGAAGACTGAGTATTCTTACTGTCTATGTATTAATCGTTTCCTGTGTCACCAGTTTTACATTCCGATGCACCTCTACAATTTTACTGTATCCGTTGGACCTTCCCATTGACGTAGAAACACAGAAATAGCATCGGATTTAAATATAAGAGACACAATGCCGACTTAAGTACAGGAAGGCTGAGTCTTCCTACTGTCTATGTTTTAGAGCGTTTCCTGTGTCACCAGTTTTACATTCCAATGCACCTCTGCAGGTTTACTGTATCCCTTGGATCTTCCCATTGATGATGAAACACAGAAATTGCATCGGAACTAAATATAAGAGACACAATGCCGAATTAAGTACAGGAACATTGAGTCTCCCTACTGTCTATGTTTTGAGCCTTTCCTGCGTCACCAGTTTTACATTGCGATGCACCTTTGCAGATTTACTGTATCCATTGGACCTTCCCATTGACGATGAAACACAGAAATTACATCGGAATTAAATATAAGAGACACAACGTTGACTTAAGTACAAGAAAACTGAGTCTTCTCACGGTCTATGTTTCGAGCGTTTCCAGTGTCACCAGTTTTACATTCCGATGCACCTCTGCAGGTTTACTGTATCCATTGGACCTTCCCATGGTCGATGAAACACAGACATTGCATCGGAATTAAATATAAGAGACACAATGCCGACATAGGTACAGGAGACTGAGTCTTCCTACTGTCTATGTTCTGAGCGTGTCCTGTGTCACCAGTTTTACATTCCGATGCACCCCTGCAGGTTTTCTGTATCCCTTGCACCTTCACAGTGACGATGAAACAGAGAAATTGCCTCGGAATTAAATATAAAAGACACAATGCCGACTTAAGTACAAGAAAACTGAGTCTTCTTACTGTCTATGTTATGACCGCTTCCTGTGTCACCAGTTTTACATTCCGATGCACCTCTGCAATTGTACTGAATCCATTGGACCTTCCCATTGACGATGAAATACAGAAAGAGCATCGGAATTAAATACACGAGACACAATGCCGACTTAAGTACAGGAAGGCTGAGTCTTCCTACTGTCTATGTTTTGAGCATTTCCTGAGTCACCAGTTTTACATTCCGATGCACCTCTGCAGGTTTACTGTATCCCTTGGATCTTCCCAATGACGATGAAACACAGAAATTACATCCGACTTAAATATAACAGACACAATGCCGACTTAAGTACAGGAATATCGAGTCTTCCTACTGTCTATGATTTGAGCGTTTCCTGCGTCACCAGTTTTACATTCCGATGCACCTCTGCAGGATTACTGTATCCATTGGACCTTCCCATTGACGATGAAACACAGAAATAGCATCGGAATTAAATATAAGAGACATAATGCCGACTTCAGTACAAGAAAACTGAGTCTTCTTAGGGTCTATGTTTTGACCGCTTCCTGTAATACCAGTTATACATTCCGATGCATCTCTGCAGGTTTACTGTATCCCTTGGACCTTCCCATTGACGACGAAACACAGAAATTGCATTGGATTTAAATATAAGAGACACAATGCCGACTTAAGTACAGGAAGACTGAATATTCCTACTGTCTATGTTTCGATCGTTTCCTGTGTCACCAGTTTTACATTCCGATTCACCTCTGCACGGTTACTGTATCCATTGGACCTTCCCATTGACGATGAAACACAGAAATTGCATCGGAATTAAATATAAGAGAAACAATGCCGACATAAGTACAGGAAGATTGAGTCTTCCTACTGTCTATGTTTTGAGCGTTTCCTGCGTCAACAATTTTACATTCCGATGCACCTCTGCAGGTTTACTGTATCCATTGGACCTTCCCATTGACGATGAAACACAGAAATAGCATCGGAATTAAATATAAGAGACAGAATGCCGACTTAAAAACAGGAAGGCTGTGTCTACCTACTGTGTATGTTTTGAGCGTTTCCTGCCTCACCAATTTTACATTCCGATGCACCTCTGCAGGTTTACTGTATCCATTGGACCTTCCCATTGACGTAGAAACACAGAAATAGCACCGGAATTAAATATAAGAGACACAATGCCGACTTAAGAACGGGAAGTCTGAGTCTTCCTACTGTCTATGTTTTGAGCGTTTCCTGTGTCACCTGTTTTACATTCCGGTGCACCTTTGGAGGTTTACTGTATCCCTTGCACCTTCTCATTGACAATGAAACACAGAAATTACATCGGACTTAAATAGAACAGACACAATGCCGACATAAGTACATGAAGACTGAGTCTTCCAACTGTCAGTGTTTGAGCGTTTCCTGTGTCAACAGTTTTACATTCCGATGCACCTCCGCAGGTTTACTGTATCCATTGGACCTTCCCATTCACGATGAAACACAGAAAATGAAGCGGAATAAAATATAAGAGACACAATGCCGACTTAAGTAGAGGAAGTCTGAGTCTACCTACTGTCTATGTTTTGAGCATTTCCTGTGACATCAGTTTTACATTTTGATGCACTCTGCAGGTTTACTGTATCCCTTGGACCTTCACAGTGACGAAGAAACACAGAAACTGCATCTAAATTAAATATAAGCGACACAATGCCGATTTAAGTACAAGAAACCTGAGTCTTCTTAGGGTCTATGTTTTGACCGCTTCCTGTGTCACCAGCTTTACATTCCGATGCACCTCTGCAGGTTTACTGTATCACTTGGACCTTCCCATTGACGACGAGACACAGAAATTGCATCGGATTTAAATATAAGAGACACAATGTCGACTTAAGTACAGGAAGACTGAGTATTCTTACTGTCTATGATTTGATCGTTTCCTGTGTCACCAGTTTTACATTCCGATGCACCTCTGCAATTTTACTGTATCCGTTGGATCTTCCCATTGACGTAGAAACACAGAAATAGCATCGGATTTAAATATAAGAGACACAATGCCGACTTAAGAACAGGAACATTGAATCTTCCTACTGTCTATGGTTTGAGCGTGTCCTGTGTCACCAGTTTTACATTCCGATGCACCTCTGCAGGTTTACTGTATCCCTTGCATCTTCGCGGTGACGATGAAACACCGAAATTGCATCAGAATTAAAAATAAAAGACCCAATGCCGACTTAAGTACAAGAAAACTGAGTCTTCTTAGGGTCTATGTTATGAGCGCTTCCTGTGTCACCAGTTTTACATTCCGATGCACCTCTGCAGGTTTACTCTATCCCTTGGACCTACCCATTGACGACGAAACACAGAAATTGCATTGGATTTAAATATAAGAGACACAATGCCGACTTAAGAACAGGAAGACTGAATATTCCTACTGTCTATGTTTCGATCGTTTCCTGTGTCACCAGTTTTACATTCCGATTCACCTCTGCACGTTTACTGTATCCTTTGGACCTTCCCATTGACGATGAAACACAGAAATTGCATCGGAATTAAATATAGGAGACACAATGCCGACATAAGTACAGGAAGATTGAGTCTTCCTACTGTCTATGTTTAGAGCGTTTCCTGCGGCACCAATTTTACATTCCGATGCACCTCTGAAGGTTTACTGTATCCATTGGACCTTCCCAATGACGATGAAACACAGAAATAGCATCGGAATTAAATATAAGAGACAGAATGCCGACTTAAAAACAGGAAGGCTGAGTCTTCCTACTGTGTACGTTTTGAGCGTTTCCTGCCACACAAATTTTACATTCCGATGCACCTCCGCAGGTTTACAGTATCCATTGGACCTTCCCATGGTCGATGAAACACAGAAATTGCATCGGAATTAAATATAAGAGACACAATGCCGCCTTAGGTACAGTCTATGTTCCTGTGTCTGTTATATTTAAGTCTTAGGTACGGTCTATGTTTTGAGCATTTCCTGAGTCACCAGTTTTACATTCCGATGCACCTCTGCAGGTTTACTGTATCCCTTGGATCTTCCCAATGACGATGAAACACAGAAATTACATCCGACTTAAATATAACAGACACAATGCCGACTTAAGTACAGGAATATCGAGTCTTCCTACTGTCTATGATTTGAGCGATTCCTGCGTCACCAGTTTTACATTCCGATGCACCTCTGCAGGTTTACTGTATCTATTGGAACTTCCCATTGACGATGAAACACAGAAATAGCATCGGAATTAAATATAAGAGACATAATGCCGACTTACGTAAGAAAGACTGAGTCTTCCTACTGTCTATGCTGTGAGCGTGTCCTGTGTCACCAGTTTTACATTCCGATGCACCTCTGCAGGTTTACTGTTTCCCTTGCACCTTCACAGTGACGAGGAAACACCGAAATTGCATCAAAATTAAATAAAAGAGACACAATGCCGACTTCAGTACAAGAAAACTGAGTCTTCTTAGGGTCTATGTTTTGACCACTTCCTGTATCACTAGTTATACATTCCGATGCACCTCTGCAGGTTTACTCTATCCCTTGGACCTTCCCATTGACGACGAAACACAGAAATTGCATTGGATTTAAATGTAAGAGACACAATGCCGACTTAAGTACAGGAAGACTGAATATTTCTACTGTCTATGTTTCGATCGTTTCCTGTGTCACCAGTTTTACATTCCGATTCACCTCTGCACGTTTACTGTATCCATTGGACCTTCCCATTGACGATGAAACACAGAAATTGCTTCGGAATTAAATATAAGAGACACAATGAAGACATAAGTACAGGAACATTGAGTCTTCCTACTGTCTATGTTTTGAGCGTTTCCTGCGTCACCAATTTTACATTCCGATGCACCTCTGCAGGTTTACTGTATCGATTGGACCTTCCCATTGACGATGAAACACAGAAATAGCATCGGAATTAAATATAAGAGACAGAATGCCGACTTAAAAACAGGAAGGCTGTGTCTTCCTACTGTGTATGTTTTGAGCGTTTCCTGCCTCACCAATTTTACATTCCGATGCACCTCTGCAGGTTTACTGTATCCATAGGACCTTCCCATTGACGATGAAACACAGAAATAGCATCGGAATTAAATATAAGAGACACAATGCGGACTTAAGAACGGGAAGTCTGAGTCTTCCTACTGTCTATGTTTTGAGCGTTTCCTGTGTCACCTGTTTTACAATCCGGTGCACCTCTGCAGGTTTACTGTATCCCTTGCACCTTCTCTTTGACAATGAAACACAGAAATTACATCGGACTTAAATATAACAGACACAATGCCGACTTAAGTACAGGAAGACTCAGTCTTCCAACTGCCAATGTTTGAGCGTTCCCTGTGTCAACAGTTTAACATTCCGATGCACCTCTGCAGGTTTACTGTATCCATTGGACGTTCCCATTCACGATTAAACACAGAAAATGCAGCGGAATTAAATATAAGAGACACAATGCCGACTTAAGTACAGGAAGACTGAGTCTACCTACTGTCTATGTTTTGAGCGTTTCCTGTGACATCAGTTTTACATTTTGATGCACCTCTGCAGGTTTACTGTATCCCTTGGACCTTCACAGTGACGATGAAACACAGAAATTGCATCTAAATTAAATATAAGAGACACAATGCCGATTTAAGTACGAGAAAACTGAGTCTTCTTAGGGTCTATGTTTTGACCGCTTCCTGTGTCACCAGCTTTACATTCCGATGCACCTCTGCAGGTTTACTGTATCCCTTGGACCTTCCCATTGGCGACGAGACACAGAAATTGCATCGGATTTAAATATAAGAGACACAATGTCGACTTAAGTACGGGAAGACTGAGTATTCTTACTGTCTATGTTTTGATCGTTTCCTGTGTCACCAGTTTAACATTCCGATGCACCTCTGCAATGTTACTGTATCCGTTGGACCTTCCCATTGACGTAGAAACACAGAAATAGCATCGGATTTAAATATAAAAGACACAATGCCGACTTAAGTACAGAAAGACTGAGTCTTTCTACTGTCTACGCTTTGAGCGTGTCCTGTGTCACCTGTTTTACATTCCGATGCACCTCTGCAGGTTTATTCTATCCCTTGGACCTTCCCATTGACGACGAAACTCAGAAATTGTATCGGAATTAAATATAAAAGACACAATGCCGACTTAAATACAAGAAAACTGAGTCTTCTTAGGGTCTATGTTATGAGCGCTTCCTGTGTCACCAGTTTTACATTCCGATTCACCTCTGCAGGATTACTGCATCCCTTGCACCTTCACAGTGACGATGAAACACAGAAATTGCATCGGAATTATATATAAAAGGCACAATGGAGACTTAAGTACAAGAAAACTGTGTCTTCTTAGGTTCAATGTTATGAGCGCTTCCTGTGTCACCAGTTTTACATTCCGATGCAACTCTGCAGGGTTACTGTATCCCTTGGACCTTCCCATTGACGATGAAACACAGAAATTGCATCGGAATTAAATATAAGAGACACAATGCCGACTTAAGTAGAGAAAGACTGAGTCTTCCTACTGTCTATGTTTTGAGCATTTCCTGTGTCACCAGTTTTACATTCCAATGCACCTCTGCAGGTTTACTGTATCCCTTGGATCTTCCCATTGACGATAAAAAACACAGAAATTGCATCGGAATTAAATATAAGAGGCACAATGCCGACTTAAGTACAGGAACATTGAGTCTTCCTACTGTCTATGATTTGAGAGTTTCCTGCGTCACCAGTTTTACATTCCGATGCACCTCTGGAGGTTTACTGTATCCATTGGACCTTCCCATTGACGACGAAACTCAGAAATTGTATCGGAATTAAATATAAAAGACACAATGCCGACTTAAGTACAAGAAAACTGAGTCTCCTTAGGGTCTATGTTATGAGCGCTCCCTGTGTCACCAGTTTTACATTCCGATTCACCTCTGCAGGATTACTGTATCCCTTGCACCTTCACAGTGACGATGAAACACAGAAATTGCATCGGAATTATATATAAAAGACACAATGGAGACTTAAGTACAAGAAAACTGAGTCTTCTTAGGTTCAATGTTATGAGCGCTTCCTGTGTCACCAGTTTTACATTCCGATGCACCTCTGCAGGGTTACTGTATCCCTTGGACCTTCCCATTGACGATGAAACACAGAAATTGAATCGGAATTAAATATAAGGGACACAATGCCGACTTAAGTACAGAAAGACTGAGTCTTCCTACTGTCTATGTTTTGAGCATTTCCTGTGTCACCAGTTTTACATTCCGATGCACCTCCGTAGGTTTACTGTATCCCTTGGATCTTCCAATTGACGATGAAACACAGAAATTGCATCGGAATTAAATATAAGAGACACAATGCCGACTTAAGTACAGGAAGATTGAGTCTCCCTACTGTCTATGTTTTGAGCGTTTACTGCGTCACCAATTTTACATTCCGATGCACCTCTGCAGATTTACTGTATCCATTAGACCTTCCCATTGCGATGAAACACAGAAATAGCATCGGAATTAAATATAAGAGACACAATGCCGACTTAAGTACAGAAAGACTGAGTCTTCCTGCTGTCTATGCTTTGAGCGTGTCCTGTGTCACCAGTTTTACATTCCGATGCACCTCTGCAGGTTTACTGTATACCTTGCACCTTCACAGTGACGATGAAACACCGAAATTGCATCAGAATTAAAAATAAAAGACACAATGCCGACTTAAG
Organism: Schistocerca nitens; assembly: GCF_023898315.1. NCBI lineage: Eukaryota > Metazoa > Arthropoda > Insecta > Orthoptera > Acrididae > Schistocerca > Schistocerca nitens. The sequence goes on along the minus strand of NW_026045897.1, from coordinate 11,027,295 downwards.
TACAAGAAAACTGAGTCTTCTTAGGGTCTATGTTATGAGCGCTTCCTGTGTCACCAGTTTTACATTCCGATGCACCTCTGCAGGGTAACTGTATCCATTGGACCTTCCCACTGACGATGAAACACAGATATTCCATCAAAATTAAATAAAAGAGACACAATGCCGACTTCAGTACAAGAAAACTGAGTCTTCTTAGGGTCTATATTTTGACCGCTTCCTGTATCACCAGTTTTACATTCCGATGCACCTCTGCAGGTTTACTCTATCCCTTGGACCTTCCCATTGACGGCGAAACACAGAAATTGTATTGGATTTAAATATAAGAGACACAATGCCGACTTAAGTACAGGAAGACTGAATATTCCTACTGTCTATGTTTCGATCGTTTCCTGTGTCACCAGTTTTCCATTCCGACTCACCTCTGCACGTTTACTGTATCCATTGGACCTTCCCATTGACGATGAAACACAGAAATTGCATTGGAATTAAATATAAGAGACACAATGAAGACATAAGTACAGGAAGATTGAGTCTTCCTACTGTCTATGTTTTGAGCGTTTCCTGCGTCACCAATTTTACATTCCGATGCACCTCTGCAGGTTTACTGTATCCATTGGACCTTCCCATTGACGATGAAACACAGAAATAGCATCGGAATTAAATATAAGAGACAGAATGCCGACTTAAAAACAGGAAGGCTGAGTCTTCCTACTGTGTATGTTTTGAGCGGCTCCTGCCTCACAAATTTTACATTCCGATGCACCTCTGCAGGTTTACTGTATCCATTGGACCTTCACAGTGACGATGAAACACAGAAATTGCATCGGAATTAAATATAAGAGACACAATGCTGACTTAGGTACAGGAAGACAGAGTCTTCCTACTGTCTATGTTTTGAGCGTGTCCTGTGTCACCAGTTTTACATTCCGATTCACCTCTGCACGTTTACTGTATCCATTGGACCTTCCCATTGGCAATGAAACACAGAAATTGCATCGGAATTAAATATAAGAGACACAATGCCGACATAAGTACAGGAACATTGAGTCTTCCTACTGTCTATGTTGTGAGCGTTTCCTGCGTCACCAATTTTACATTCCGATGCACCTCTGCAGGTTTACTGTATCGATTGGACCTTCCCATTGACGATGAAACACAGAAATAGCATTGGAATTAAATATAAGAGACAGAATGCCGACTTAAAAACAGGAAGGCTGTGTCTTCCTACTGTGTATGTTTTGAGCGTTTCCTGCCTCACCAATTTTACATTCCGATGCACCTCTGCAGGTTTACTGTATCCATAGGACCTTCCCATTGACGATGAAACACAGAAATAGCATCGGAATTAAATATAAGAGACACAATGCGGACTTAAGAACGGGAAGTCTGAGTCTTCCTACTGTCTATGTTTTGAGCGTTTCCTGTGTCACCTGTTTTACATTCCGGTGCACCTCTGCAGGTTTACTGTATCCCTTGCACCTTCTCTTTGACAATGAAACACAGAAATTACATCGGACTTAAATATAACAGACACAATGCCGACTTAAGTACAGGAAGACTCAGTCTTCCAACTGCCAATGTTTGAGCGTTCCCTGTGTCAACAGTTTAACATTCCGATGCACCTCTGCAGGTTTACTGTATCCATTGGACGTTCCCATTCACGATTAAACACAGAAAATGCAGCGGAATTAAATATAAGAGACACAATGCCGACTTAAGTACAGGAAGACTGAGTCTACATACTGTCTATGTTTTGAGCGTTTCCTGTGACATCAGTTTTACATTTTGATGCACCTCTGCAGGTTTACTGTATCCCTTGCACCTTCACAGTGACGATGAAACACAGAAATTGCATCGGAATTATATATAAAAGGCACAATGGAGACTTAAGTACAAGAAAACTGTGTCTTCTTAGGTTCAATGTTATGAGCGCTTCCTGTGTCACCAGTTTTACATTCCGATGCAACTCTGCAGGGTTACTGTATCCCTTGGACCTTCCCATTGACGATGAAACACAGAAATTGCATCGGAATTAAATATAAGAGACACAATGCCGACTTAAGTAGAGAAAGACTGAGTCTTCCTACTGTCTATGTTTTGAGCATTTCCTGTGTCACCAGTTTTACATTCCAATGCACCTCTGCAGGTTTACTGTATCCCTTGGATCTTCCCATTGACGATAAAAAACACAGAAATTGCATCGGAATTAAATATAAGAGGCACAATGCCGACTTAAGTACAGGAACATTGAGTCTTCCTACTGTCTATGATTTGAGAGTTTCCTGCGTCACCAGTTTTACATTCCGATGCACCTCTGGAGGTTTACTGTATCCATTGGACATTCCCATTGACGATGAAACACAGACATTGCATCGGAATTAAATATAAGAGACACAATGCCGATTTAAGTACAGAAAGACTGAGTCTTCCTACTGTCTACGCTTTGAGCGTGTCCTGTGTCACCAGTTTTACATTCCGATGCACCTCTGCAGGTTTACTCTATCCCTTGGACCTTCCCATTGACGACGAAACTCAGAAATTGTATCGGAATTAAATATAAAAGACACAATGCCGACTTAAGTACAGAAAGACTGAGTCTTCCTACTGTCTATGATTTGAGCGTGTCCTGTGTCACCAGTTTTACATTCCGATGCACCTCTGCAGGTTTACTGTATCCCTTGCACATTCACAGTGACGATGAAACACAGAAATTGCATCGGAATTATATATAAAAGACACAATGCCGACTTAAGTACAAGAAAACAGAGTCTTATTAGGGTCTATGTTATGAGCGCTTCCTGTGTCACCAGTTTTACATTCCGATGCACCTCTGCAGGGTTACTGTATCCATTGCACCTTCCCATTGACGATGATACACAGAAATAGCATCGGAATTAAATATAAGAGACACAATGCCGACTTAAGTACAGAAAGACTGAGTCTTCCTACTGTCTATGTTTTGAGCATTTCCTGTGTCACCAGTTTTACATTCCGATGCACCTCCGTAGGTTTACTGTATCCCTTGGATCTTCCAATTGACGATGAAACACAGAAATTGCATCGGAATTAAATATAAGAGACACAATGCCCACTTAAGTACAGGAAGATTGAGTCTCCCTACTGTCTATGTTTGGAGCGTTTACTGCGTCACCAATTTTACATTCCGATGCACCTCTGCAGATTTACTGTATCCATTGGACCTTCCCATTGCGATGAAACACAGAAATAGCATCGGAATTAAATATAAGAGACACAATGCCGACTTAAGTACAGAAAGACTGAGTCTTCCTGCTGTCTATGCTTTGAGCGTGTCCTGTGTCACCAGTTTTACATTCCGATGCACCTCTGCAGGTTTACTGTATACCTTGCACCTTCACAGTGACGATGAAACACCGAAATTGCATCAGAATTAAAAATAAAAGACACAATGCCGACTTAAGTACAAGAAAACTGAGTCTTCTTAGGGTCTATGTTATGAGCGCTTCCTGTGTCACCAGTTTTACATTCCGATGCACCTCTGCAGGGTAACTGTATCCATTGGACCTTCCCACTGACGATGAAACACAGAAATTCCATCAAAATTAAATAAAAGAGACACAATGCCGACTTCAGTACAAGAAAACTGAGTCTTCTTAGGGTCTATATTTTGACCGCTTCCTGTATCACCAGTTTTACATTCCGATGCACCTCTGCAGGTTTACTCTATCCCTTGGACCTTCCCATTGACGGCGAAACACAGAAATTGTATTGGATTTAAATATAAGAGACACAATGCCGACTTAAGTACAGGAAGACTGAATATTCCTACTGTCTATGTTTCGATCGTTTCCTGTGTCACCAGTTTTACATTCCGACTCACCTCTGCACGTTTACTGTATCCATTGGACCTTCCCATTGACGATGAAACACAGAAATTGCATTGGAATTAAATATAAGAGACACAATGAAGACATAAGTACAGGAAGATTGAGTCTTCCTACTGTCTATGTTTTGAGCGTTTCCTGCGTCACCAATTTTACATTCCGATGCACCTCTGCAGGTTTACTGTATCCATTGGACCTTCCCATTGACGATGAAACACAGAAATAGCATCGGAATTAAATATAAGAGACAGAATGCCGACTTAAAAACAGGAAGGCTGAGTCTTCCTACTGTGTATGTTTTGAGCGGCTCCTGCCTCACAAATTTTACATTCCGATGCACCTCTGCAGGTTTACTGTATCCATTGGACCTTCACAGTGACGATGAAACACAGAAATTGCATCGGAATTAAATACAAGAGACACAATGCCGACTTAGGTACAGGAAGACAGAGTCTTCCTACTGTCTATGTTTTGAGCGTGTCCTGTGTCACCAGTTTTACATTCCGATGCACCCCTGCAGGTTTACTGTATCCCTTGCACATTCACAGTGACGATGCAACACAGAAATTGCATCGGAATTAAATATAAAAGACACAATGCCGACTTAAGTACAAGAAAACTGAGTCTTCTTAGGGTCTATGTTATGAGCGCTTCCTGTGTCACCAGTTTTACATTACGATGCACCTCTGCAGGGTTACTGTATCCCTTGGACCTTCCCATAGACGATGAAACACAGAAATTGCATCGGAATTAAATATAAGAGACACAATGCCGACTTAAGTACAGAAAGACTGAGTCTTCCTACTGTCTATGTTTTGAGCGTTTACTGTGTGACCAGTTTTACATTCCGATGCACCTCTGCAAATTTACTGAATCCATTGGACCTTCCCATTGACGATTAAACAGAGAAAGAACTTCGGAATTAAATATACGAGACACAATGCCGACTTAAGTACAGGAAGGCTGAGTCTTCCTACTGTCTATGTTTTGAGCGTTTCCTGTGTCACCAGTTTTACATTCCGATGCACCCCTGCAGGTTTACTGTATCCCTTGCACCTTCACAGTGACGATGAAACACAGAAATTACATCGGACTTAAATATAAGAGACACAATGCCGACTTAAGTACAGGAATATCGAGTCTTCTACTGTCTATGATTTGAGCGTTTCCTGCGTCACCAGTTTTACATTCCGATGCACCCCTGCAGGTTTTCTGTATCCCTTGCACCTTCACAGTGACGATGAAACACAGAAATTGCATCGGAATTAAATATAAAAGACACAATGCCGACTTAAGTACAAGAAAACTGAGTCTTCTTAGGGTCTATGTTATGACCGCTTCCTGTGTCACCAGTTTTACATTACGATGCACCTCTGCAGGGTTACTGTATCCCTTGGACTTTCCTATTGACGATGAAACACAGTAATTGCATCGGAATTAAATATAAGAGACACAATGCCGACTTTAGTGCACGAAGACTGAGTCATCCTACTGTCTATGTTTTGAGCGTCTCCTGTGTCATCACTCTTACATTCCGATGCACATCTGCAGGGTTACTGTTTCCCTTGGACCTTCCCATTGGCGATGAAACAGAGAAATTGCATCGGAATTAAATGTAAAAGACCCAATGAAGACTTAAGTACAGGAAGACTGAGTCTTTCTACTGTCTATGTTTGAGCGTTTCCTGCGTCACCAATTTTACATTCCGATGCACCTCTGCAGGTTTACATTATCCATTGGACCTTCCCATTGACGATGATACACAGAAATAGTATCGGAATTAAATATAAGAGACACAATGCCGACCTAAGAACAGGAAGGCTGAGTCTTCCTTCTGTCTATGTTTTGAGCGTTTCCTGTGTCACCAGTTTTATATTCCGATGCACCTCTGCAGGTTTACATTATCCATTGGACCTTCCCATTGACGATGATACACAGAAATAGCATCGGAATTAAAAATAAGAGACACAATGCCGACTTAAGTACAGGAACATTGAGTCTTCCTACTGTCTATGTTATGAGCGTTTCCTGTGTCACCAGTTTTACATTCCGGTGCACCTCTGCAGGTTAACTGTATCCCTTGGATAATCCCATTGACGATGAAACACAGAAATTGCATCGGAATTAAATATAAGAGACACAATGCCGACTTAAGTACAGGAAGATTGAGTCTTCCTACTGTGTATGTTTTGAGCGTTTCCTGCGTCACCAATTTTACATTCCGATGCACCTCTGCAGGTTTACATTATCCATTGGATCTTCCCATGGACGATGAAACACAGAAATTGCATCGGAATTAAATATAACAGAAACAATGCCGACTTAGGTACAGGAAGACGGAGTCTTCCTACTGTTTATGTTTTGAGTGTGTCCTGTGTCACCAGTTTTACATTCCGATGCACCTCTGCAGGTTTACTGTATCCCTTGCACATTCACAGTGACGATGAAACACAGAAATTGCATCGGAATTATATATAAAAGACACAATGCCGACTTAAGTACAAGAAAACAGAGTCTTATTAGGGTCTATGTTATGAGCGCTTCCTGTGTCACCAGTTTTACATTCCGATGCACCTCTGCAGGGTTACTGTATCCATTGCACCTTCCCATTGACGATGATACACAGAAATAGCATCGGAATTAAATATAAGAGACACAATGCCGACTTAAGAACAGGAAGGCTGAGTCTTCCTACTGTCTATGTTTTGAGCGTGTCCTGTGTCACCAGTTTTACATTCCGATGCACCTCTGCAGGTTTACTGTATCCCTTGCACCTTCACAGTGACGATGAAACACAGAAATTGCATCGGAATTACATATAAAAGACACAATGCCGACTTAAGTACAAGAAAACTGAGTCTTCTTAGGGTCTATGTTATGAGCGCTTCCTGTGTCACCAATTTTACATTCCGATGCACCGCTGCAGCGTTACTGTATCCCTTGGACCTTCCCATTGACGATGAAACACAGAAATTGCATCGGAATTAAATATAAGAGACACAATGCCGACTTAAGTACAGAAAGACTGAGTCTTCCTACTGTCTATGATTTGAGCGTGTCCTGTGTCACCAGTTTTACATTCCGATGCACCTCTGCAGGTTTACTGTATCCCTTGCACATTCACAGTGACGATGAAACACAGAAATTGCATCGGAATTATATATAAAAGACACAATGCCGACTTAAGTACAAGAAAACAGAGTCTTATTAGGGTCTATGTTATGAGCGCTTCCTGTGTCACCAGTTTTACATTCCGATGCACCTCTGCAGGGTTACTGTATCCATTGCACCTTCCCATTGACGATGATACACAGAAATAGCATCGGAATTAAATATAAGAGACACAATGCCGACTTAAGAACAGGAAGGCTGAGTCTACCTACTGTCTATGTTTTGAGCGTTTCCTGTGTCACCAGTTTTACATTCCGATGCACCTCTGCAAGTTTACTGTATCCCTTGGATCTTCCCGTTGACGATGAAACACAGAAATTGCATCGGAATTAAATATAAGAGACCCAATGCCGACTTAAGTACTGGAACATTGAGTCATCCTACTGTCTATGTTTTGAGCGTATCCTGCGTCACCAGTTTTGCATTCCGATGCACCTCTGCAGGTTTACTGTATCCCTTGCACCTTCACAGTGACGATGAAACACAGAAATTGCATCGGAATGAAATATAAAAGACACAATGCCGACTTAAGTACAAGAAAACTGAGTCTTCTTAGGGTCTATGTTATGAGCGCTTCCTGTGTCACCAGTTTTACATTCCGATGCACCGCTGCAGGGTTACTGTATCCCTTGGACCTTCCCATTGACGATGAAACACAGACATTGCATCGGAATTAAACATAAGAGACACAATGCCGACTTAAGTACAGAAAGACTGAGTCTTCCTACTGTCTATGTTTTGAGCGTGTCCTGTGTCACCAGTTTTACATTCCGATGCACCTCTGCAGGTTTACTGTATCCCTTGCACCTTCACAGTGACGATGAAACACAGAAATTGGATCGGAATTACATATAAAAGACACAATGCCGACTTAAGTACAAGAAAACTGAGTCTTCTTAGGGTCTATGTTATGAGCGCTTCCTGTGTGACCAGTTTTACATTCCGATGCACCTCTGCAGGGTTACTGTATCCCTTGGACCTTCCCATTGACGATGAAACACAGAAATTGCATCGATATTAAAAATAAGAGACACAATGCCGACTTAAGTACAGAAAGACTGAGTCTTCCTACTGTCTATGTTATGAGCATTTCTTGAGTCACCAGATTTACATTCCGATGCACCTCTGCAGGTTTACTGTATCCCTTGGACCTTCACAGTGACGATGAAACACAGAAATTGCATCTAAATTAAATATAAGAGGCACAATGCCGACTTAAGTACAGGAAGATTGAGTCTTACTACTGTGTATGATTTGAGCGTTTCCTGCGTCACCAATTTTACATTCCGATGCACCTCTGCAGGTTTACTGTTACCATTGGACCGTCCCATTGTCGATGAAACACAGAAATAGCATCGGAATTAAATATAAGAGACACAATGCCGACATAAGAACAGGAAGGCTGAGTCTTCCTAATGTCTATGTTTTGAGCGTTTCCTGTGTCACCAGTTTTTCATTCCGATGCACCTCTGTAGGTTTACTGTATTACTTGGATCTTCCCATTGACGATGAAACACAGATATTACATCGGAATTAAATATAGGAGACACAACGTTGACTTAAGTACAAGAAAACTGTGTCTTCTTACGGTCTATGTTTTGAGCGTTTCCAGTGTCACCAGTTATACATTCTGATGCACCTCTGCAGGTTTACTGTATCCATTGGACCTTCCCATGGACGATGAAACACAGAAATTGCATCGGAATTAAATATAAGAGACACAATGTCGACCTAGGTACAGGAAGACTGAGTCTTCCTACTGTCTATGTTTTGAGCGCGTCCTGTGTCACCAGTTTTTCATTCCGATGCACCTCTGTAGGTTTACTGTATCCCTTGCACCTTCACAGTGACGATGAAACACAGAAATTGCATCGGAATTAAATATAAGAGACACAATGCCAACTTACGGACAGGTAGGCTGAGTCTTCCTACTGTCTATGCTTTGAGCAGTTCCTGTGTCACCAGTTTTACATTCCGATGCACCTCTGCCATGTTACTGTATCCCTTGGACCTTCCCATTGACGAAGCAACACAGAAATTGCATCGGAATTAAATATAAGAGACACAATGCCGACTTAAGTACAGAAAGACTGAGTCTTCCTACTGTCTATGTTTTGAGCGTGTCCTGTGTTACCAGTTTTACATTCCGATGCACCTCTGCAGGGTTACTGTATCCCTTGGACCTTCCCAATGACAATGAAGCACAGAAATTGCATCGGAATTAAATATAAGAGACACAATGCCGACTTAAGTACAGAAAGACTAAGTCTTCCTACTATGTATGCTTTTGAGCGTTTCCTGTGTCACCAGTGCTACATTCCAATGCACCTCTGCAGGTTTACTCTATCCCTTGGATCTTCCCATTGACGATGAAACACAGAAATTGCATCGGTTTTAAATATAAGAGACACAATGCCGACTTAAGTACAGGAACAGTGAGTCTTCCTACTGTCTATGTTTTGATCGTTTCCTGCTTCACCAGTTTTACATTCCGATGCACCTCTGCAGGTTTACTGTACCCATTGGACCTTCCCATTGACGATGAAACACAGGAATTACATCGGAATTAAATATAAGAGACACAACGTTGACTTCAGTACAAGAAAACTGAGTCTTCTTAGGGTCTATGTTTTGACCTCTTCCTGTATCACCAGTTTTACATTCCGATGCACCTCTGCGAGTTTACTGTATCCCTTTGGATCTTCCAATTGACGATGAAACACAGAAATTGCGTCGGAATTAAATATAAGAGACACAATGCCGACTTAAGTACAGGAAGATTGAGTCTTCCTACTATCTATGTTTTGAGCGTATCCTGCGTCACCAGTTTTACATTTCGATGCACCTCTGCAGGGTTACTGTATCCCTTGGACCTTCCCAATGACAATGAAGCACAGAAATTGCATCGGAATTAAATATAAGAGACACAATGCCGACTTAAGTACAGAAAGACTAATTCTTCCTACTATGTATGCTTCTGAGCGTTTCCTGTGTCACCAGTGCTACATTCCAATGCACCTCTGCAGGTTTACTCTATCCCTTGGATCTTCCCACTGACGATGAAACACAGATATTGCATCGGTTTTAAATATAAGAGACACAATGCCGACTTAAGTACAGGAACAGTGAGTCTTCCTACTGTCTATGTTTTGAGCGTTTCCTGACTCACCAGTTTTACTTTCCGATGCACCTCTGCAGGTTTACTGTATCCATTGGATCGTCCCATTGTCGATGAAACACAGAAATAGCATTGGAATTAAATATAAGAGACACAATGCCGACATAAGAAGAGGAAGGCTGAGTCTTCCTACTGTCTATGTTATGAGCGTTTCCAGTGTCACTAGTTTTTCGTTCCGATGCACCTCTGTAGGTTTACTGTATCACTTGGATCTTCCCATTGACGATGAAACACAGAAATTGCATCGGTTTTAAATATAAGAGACACAATGTCGACTTAAGTACAGGAACAGTGAGTCTTCCTACTGTCTATGTTTTGATCGTTTCCTGCTTCACCAGTTTTACATTCCGATGCACCTCTGCTGGTTTACTGTACCCATTGGACCTTCCCATTGACGATGAAACACAGAAATTACATCGGAATTAAATATAAGAGACACAACGTTGACTTCAGTACAAGAAAACTGAGTCTTCTTAGGGTCTATGTTTTGACCTCTTCCTGTATCACCAGTTTTACATTCCGATGCATCTCTGCGGGTTTACTGTATCCCTTTGGATCTTCCAATTGACGATGAAACACAGAAATTGCGTCGCAATTAAATATAAGAGACACAATGCCGACTTAAGTACAGGAAGATTGAGTCTTCCTACTATCTATATTTTGACCGTATCCTGCGTCACCAATTTTACATTCCGATGCACCTCTGCAGGTTTACTGTATCCATTGGACCTTCCCATTGACGATGAAACACAGAAATAGCATCGGAATTAAATATAAGAGACACAATGCCGACTTAAGTACACAAGGACTGAGTCTTCCTACTGTCTAGGTTGTGAGTGTTTCCTGTGTCACCAGTTTTACATTGCGATGCACCTATGCAGGTCTACACTATCCCTTGGACCTTCATAGTGACGATGAAACACAGAAATTGCATCGGAATTAAATATAAGAGACACAATGCCGACTTAAGTACAGGAAGACTGAGTCTTCCTACTGTCTATGTTTTGAGCGTTTCCTGTGTCACCAGTTTTACATTCCGATGCACCTCTGCAGGAATACTGTTTCCCTTCGACTTTCCCATTGACGATGAATCACAGAAATTGCATCGGAATTAAATATAAGGGACACAATGCCGACTTAAGTACATGAAGACTGAGTCTTCCTACTGTCTATGCTTTGAGCGTTCCCTGTGTCATCAGTTCTACATTCCGATGCACCTCTGCAGGTTTACTGTATCCATTGGACCCCCCCATTGTCGATGAAACACAGAAATTGCATGGGAATTAAATATAAAAGACACAATGCCGACTTAAGTACAGGAAGACTGAGTCTTACTACTGTCTATGTTTTGAGCGTTTCCTGTGTCACCAGTTTTACATTCCGATGCACCTCTGCAGGTTTACTGTATCCCTTTCACCTTCCCATTGACGATGATTCACAGAAATTGCGTCGGAATTAAATATAAGAGACACAATGCCGACTTAAGTACAGGAAGATTGAGTCTTCCTACTGTCTACATTTTGAGCGTGTCCTGTGTTACCAGTTTTACATTCCCATGCACCTCTGCAGGTTTTCCTGTATCCATTGGACCTTGCCATTGACGATGAAACACAGAAATAGCATCGGAATTAAATATAAGAGACACAATGCCGACTTAAGTACATGAAGACCGAGTCTTCCTACTGTCTATGCTTTGAGCGTTCCCTGTGTCATCAGTTCTACATTCCGATGCACCTCTGCAGGTTTACTGTATCCATTGGACCCCCCCATTGACGATGAAACACAGAAATTGCATCGGAATTAAATATAAAAGACACAATGCCGACTTAAGTACAGGAAGACTGAGTCTTTCTACTGTCTATGTTTTGAGGGTTTCCTGTGTCACCAGTTTTACATTCCGATGCACCTCTGCAGGTTTACTGTCTCCATTGGACCTTCACAGTGACGATGAAATACAGAAATTGCCTCGGAATGAAATAAAAGAGACACAATGTCGACTTAAGTACAGGAACAGTGTGTCTTTCTATTGTCTATGCTTTGAGCGTTTCCTGTGTCACCAGTTTTACATTCCTATACACCTCTGCAGGGTTACTGTATCCACTGGACCTTCCCATTGACGATGATACACAGAAATTGCATCGGAATTAAATATAACAGACACAATGCCGACTTAAGTACAGGAAGACTGAGTCTTCCTACTGTCTATGTTTTGAGCGTTTCCTGCGTCACCAGTTTTACATTCCCATGCACCTCTGCAGGTTTTCCTGTATCCATTGGACCTTGCCATTGACGATGAAACACAGAAATAGCATCGGAATTAAATATAAGAGACACAATGCCGACTTAAGTACATGAAGACCGAGTCTTCCTACTGTCTATGCTTTGAGCGTTCCCTGTGTCATCAGTTCTACATTCCGATGCACCTCTGCAGGTTTACTGTATCCATTGGACCCCCCCATTGACGATGAAACACAGAAATTGCATCGGAATTAAATATAAAAGACACAATGCCGACTTAAGTACAGGAAGACTGAGTCTTCCTACTGTCTATGTTTTGAGCGTATCCTGCGTCACCAATTTTACATTCCGATGCACCTCTGCAGGTTTACTGTATCCATTGGACCTTCCCATTGACGATGAAACACAGAAATAGCATTGGAATTAAATATAAGAGACACAATGACGACTTAAGTACAGGAAGACTGAGTCTTCCTACTGTCTATGTTTTGAGCGTCTCCTGTGTCACCAGTTTTACATTCCGATGCACCTCTGCAGGGTTACTGTATCCCTTGGACCTTCCCATTGACGACGAAACACAGAAATTGCATCGGTATTAAATATAAGAGACACAATGCCGACTTAAGTACAGAAGGACTGAGTCTTCCTACTGTCTATGTTGTGAGCGTTTCCTGTGTCACCAGTTTTACATTCCGATGCACCTATGCAGGTCTACAGTATTCCTTGGACATCCATAGTGACGATGAAACACAGAAATTGCATCGGAATTAAATATAAGAGACACAAGGTCGACTTAAGTACACAAAGATTGAGTCTTCCTATTCCCTATGTTTTGAGTGTTTCCTGTGCCACCAGTTTTACATTCCGATGCACCTCTGCAGGTTTGCTGTCTCCCTTGCACCTTCCCATTGACAATGAAACACAGAAATTACATCGGAATTAAATATAACAGACACAATGCCGACTTAAGTACAGGAAGACTCAGTCTTCCTACTGTCTATGTTTTGAGCGTTTCCTGTGTCACCAGTTTTACATTCCGATGCACCTCTGCAGGTTTACTGTATCCCTTTGACCTTCCCATTAACGATGATTCACAGAAATTGCGTCGGAATTAAATATAAGAGACACAATGCCGACCTAAGTACAGGAAGATTAAGTCTTCCTACTGTCTATTTTTTGAGCGTTTCCTGCGTCACCAGTTTTACATTCCCATGCACCTCTGCAGGGTTACTGTATCCCTTAGACCCACCCATTGACGATGAGACACATAAATTGCATCGGAATTAAATATAAAAGACACAATGCCGACTTAAGTACAGGAAGACTGAGTCTTTCTACTGTCTATGTTTTTAGCGTTTCCTGTGTCACCAGTTTTACATTCCGATGCACCTCTGCAGGTTTACTGTCTCCATTGGACCTTCACAGTGACGATGAAATACAGAAAATGCCTCGGAATGAAATAAAAGAGACACAATGTCGACTTAAGTACAGGAAGAGCGTGTCTTTCTATTGTCTATGCTTTGAGCGCTTCCTGTGTCACCAGTTTTACATTCCGATGCACCTCTGCAGGGTTACTGTATCCCTTGGACCTTCCCATTGACGATGAAACACAGAAATTGCATCTAAAGTAAATATAAGAGACACAATGCCGACTTCAGTACAAGAAAACTGAGTCTTCTTAGGGTCTATGTTTTGACCGCTTCCTGTATCACCAGTTTTACATCCCGATGCACCTCTGCAGGTTTACTCTATCCCTTGGTCCTTCCCATTGACGACGAAACACAGAAATTGCATTGGATTTAAATATAAGAGACACAATGCCGACTTAAGTACAGGAAGACTGAATATTCCTACTGTCTATGCTTTGATCGTTTCCTGTGTCACCAGTTTTAAATTCCGATATACCTCTGCACGTTTACTGTATCCATTGGACCTTCCCATTGACGATGAAACACAGAAATTGCATCGGAATTAAATATAAGAGACATAATGCCGACATAAGGACAGGTATGCTGAGTCTTCCTACTGTCTATGTTTTGAGCATTTCCTGTGTCACCAGTTTTACATTCCGATGCACCTCTGCCGGTTTACTGTATCCCTTGGATCTTCCAATTGACGATGAAACACAGAAATTGCATCGGAATTAAATATAAAAAACACAATGCCGACTTAAGTACAAGAAAACTGAGTCTTCTTAGGGTCTATGTTATGAGCGCTTCCTGTGTCACCAGTTTTACATTCCAATGCACCTCTGCAGGGTTACTGTATCCCTTGGACCTTCCCATTGACGATGAAACACAGAAATTGCATCTAAATTAAATATAAGAGACACAATGCCGACTTCAGTACAAGAAAACCGAGTCTTCTTAGGGTCTATGTTTTGACCGCTTCCTGTATCACCAGTTTTACATCCCGATGCACCTCTGCAGTTTTACTCTATCCCTTGGACCTTCCCATTGACGACGAAACACAGATATTGCATTGGATTTAATATAAGAGACACAATGCCGACTTAAGTACAGGAAGACTGAATATTCCTACTGTCTATGCTTTGATCGTTTCCTGTGTCACCAGTTTTACATTCCGATGCACCTCTGCACGTTTACTGTATCCATTGGACCTTCCCATTGACGATGAAACACAGAAATTGCATCGGAATTAAATATAAGAGACACAATGCCGACATAAGAACAGGAATGCTGAGTCTTCCTACTGTCTATGTTTTGAGCATTTCCTGTGTCACGAGTTTTACATTCCGATGCACATCTGCAGGTTTACTGTATCCCTTGGATCTTCCAATTGACGATGAAACACAGAAATTACGTCGGAATTAAATATAAGAGACACAATGCCGACTTAAGTACAGGAAGATTGAGTCTTCCTACTGTCTATGTTTTGAGCGAATCCTGCGTCACAAATTTTACATTCCGATGCACCTCTGCAGGTTTACTGTATCCATTGGACCTTCCCATTGACGATGAAAAACAGAAATAGCATCGGAATTAAATATAAGAGACACAATGACGACTTAAGTACAGGAAGACTGAGTCTTCCTACTGTCTATGTTTTGAGCGTCTCCTGTGTCACCAGTTTTACATTCCGATGCACCTCTGCAGGGTTACTGTATCCCTTGGACCTTCCCATTGACGACGAAACACTGAAATTGCATCGGAATTAAATATAAGAGACACAATGCCGACTTAAGTACAGAAAGACTAATTCTTCCTACTATGTATGCTTTTGAGCGTTTCCTGTGTCACCAGTGCTACATTCCAATGCACCTCTGCAGGTTTACTCTATCCCTTGGATCTTCCCACTGACGATGAAACACAGAAATTGCATCGGTTTTTAATATAAGAGACACAATGCCGACTTAAGTACAGGAACAGTGAGTCTTCCTACTGTCTATGTTTTGAGCGTTTCCTGACTCACCAGTTTTACATTCCGATGCACCTCTGCTGGTTCACTGTACCCATTGGACCTTCCCATTGACGATGAAACACAGAAATTACATCAGAATTAAATATAAGAGACACAACGTTGACTTCAGTACAAGAAAACTGAGTCTTCTTAGGGTCTATGTTTTGACCTCTTCCTGTATCACCAGTTTTACATTCCGATGCATCTCTGCGGGTTTACTGTATCCCTTTGGATCTTCCAATTGACGATGAAACACAGAAATTGCGTCGGAATTAAATATAAGAGACACAATGCCGACTTAAGTACAGGAAGATTGAGTCTTCCTACTATCTATGTTTTGAGCGTATCCTGCGTCACCAATTTTACATTCCGATGCACCTCTGCAGGTTTACTGTATCCATTGGACCTTCCCATTGACGATGAAACACAGAAATAGCATCGGAATTAAATATAAGAGACACAATGCCGACTTAAGTACACAAGGACTGAGTCTTCCTACTGTCTATGTTGTGAGTGTTTCCTGTGTCACCAATTTTACATTGCGATGCACCTATGCAGGTCTACAGTATCCCTTGGACCTTCATAGTGACGATGAAACACAGAAATTGCATCGGAATTAAATATAAGAGACACAATGCCGACTTAAGTACAGGAAGACTGAGTCTTCCTACTGTCTATGTTTTGAGCGTTTCCTGTGTCACCAGTTTTACATTCCGATGCACCTCTGCAGGAATACTGTTTCCCTTCGACTTTCCCATTGACGATGAATCTCAGAAATTGCATCGGAATTAAATATAAGGGACACAATGCCGACTTAAGTACATGAAGACTGAGTCTTCCTACTGTCTATGCTTTGAGCGTTCCCTGTGTCATCAGTTCTACATTCCGATGCACCTCTACAGGTTTACTGTATCCATTGGACCCCCCCATTGTCGATGAAACACAGAAATTGCATGGGAATTAAATATAAAAGACACAATGCCGACTTAAGTACAGGAAGACTGAGTCTTACTACTGTCTATGTTTTGAGCGTTTCCTGTGTCACCAGGTATACATTCCGATGCACCTCTGCAGGTTTGCTGTATCCCTTGCACCTTCCCATTGACAATGAAACACAGAAATTACATCGGAATTGAATATAACAGACACAATGCCGACTTAAGTACAGGAAGACTGAGTCTTACTACTGTCTATGTTTTGAGCGTTTCCTATGTCACCAGTTTTACATTCCGATGCACCTCTGCAGGTTTACTGTATCCCTTTCACCTTCCCATTGACGATGATTCACAGAAATTGCGTCGGAATTAAATATAAGAGACACAATGCCGACTTAAGTACAGGAAGATTGAGTCTTCCTACTGTCTACATTTTGAGCGTTTCCTGCGTCACCAGTTTTACATTCCCATGCACCTCTGCAGGTTTTCCTGTATCCATTGGACCTTGCCATTGACGATGAAACACAGAAATAGCATCGGAATTAAATATAAGAGACACAATGCCGACTTAAGTACATGAAGACCGAGTCTTCCTACTGTCTATGCTTTGAGCGTTCCCTGTGTCATCAGTTCTACATTCCGATGCACCTCTGCAGGTTTACTGTATCCATTGGACCCCCCCATTGACGATGAAACACAGAAATTGCATCGGAATTAAATATAAAAGACACAATGCCGACTTAAGTACAGGAAGACTGAGTCTTTCTACTGTCTACGTTTTGAGGGTTTCCTGTGTCACCAGTTTTACATTCCGATGCACCTCTGCAGGTTTACTGTCTCCATTGGACCTTCACAGTGACGATGAAATACAGAAATTGCCTCGGAATGAAATAAAAGAGACACAATGTCGACTTAAGTACAGGAACAGTGTGTCTTTCTATTGTCTATGCTTTGAGCGTTTCCTGTGTCACCAGTTTTACATTCCTATACACCTCTGCAGGGTTACTGTATCCACTGGACCTTCCCATTGACGATGAAACACAGAAATTGCATCGGAATTAAATATAAGAGACACAATGCCGACTTAAGTACAGGAAGACTGAGTCTTCCTACTGTCTATGTTTTGAGCGTTTCCTGTGTCACCAGTTTTACATTCCGATGCACCTCTGCAGGAATACTGTTTCCCTACGACTTTCCCATTGACGATGAATCACAGAAATTGCATCGGAATTAAATATAAGGGACACAATGCCGACTTAAGTACATGAAGACTGAGTCTTCCTACTATCTATGCTTTGAGCGTTCCCTGTGTCATCAGTTCTACATTCCGATGCACCTCTGCAGGGTTACTGTATCCCTTGGACCCACCCATTGACGATGAGACACATAAATTGCATCGGAATTAAATATAAAAGACACAATGCCGACTTAAGTACAGGAAGACTGAGTCTTTCTACTGTCTATGCTTTGAGCGATTCCTGTTTCACCAGTTTTACATTCCGATGCACCTCTGCAGGTTTACTCTATCCCTTGGACCTTCCCATTGACGACGAAACACAGAAATTGCATTGGATTTAATATACGAGACACAAAGCCGACTTAAGTACAGGAAGACTGAATATTCCTACTGTCTATGCTTTGATCGTTTCCTGTGTCACCAGTTTTACATTCCGATGCACCTCTGCACGTTTACTGTATCCATTGGACCTTCCCATTGGCGATGAAACACAGAAATTGCATCGGAATTAAATATAAGAGACACAATGCCGACATAAGAACAGGAATGCTGAGTCTTCCTACTGTTATGTTTTGAGCATTTCCTGTGTCACGAGTTTTACATTCCGATGCACCTCTGCAGGTTTACTGTATCCCTTGGATCTTCCTATTGACGATGAAACACAGAAATAGCATTGGAATTAAATATAAGAGACACAATGACGACTTAAGTACAGGAAGACTGAGTCTTCCTACTGTCTATGTTTTGAGCGTCTCCTGTGTCACCAGTTTTACATTCCGATGCACCTCTGCAGGGTTACTGTATCCCTTGGACCTTCCCATTGACAATAAAACACAGAAATTACTTCGGAATTAAATATGACAGACACAATGCCGACTTAAGTACAGGAAGACTGAGTCTTCCTACTGTCTATGTTTTGAGCGTTTCCTGTGTCACCAGTTTTACATTCCGATGCACCTCTGCAGGTTTACTGTATCCCTTTGACCTTCCCATTAACGATGATTCACAGAAATTGCGTCGGAATTAAATATAAGAGACACAATGCCGACTTAAGTACAGGAAGATTGAGTCTTCCTACTGTCTATTTTTTGAGCGTTTCCTGCGACACCAGTTTTACATTCCCATGCACCTCTGCAGGGTTAATGTATCCCTTAGACCCACCCATTGACGATGAGACACATAAATTGCATCGGAATTAAATATAAAAGACACAATGCCGATTTAAGTACAGGAAGACTGAGTCTTTCTACTGTCTATGTTTTTAGCGTTTCCTGTGTCACCAGTTTTACATTCCGATGCACCTCTGCAGGTTTACTGTCTCCATTGGACCTTCACAGTGACGATGAAATGCAGAAAATGCCTCGGAATGAAATAAAAGAGACACAATGTCGACTTAAGTACAGGAAGAGTGTGTCTTTCTATTGTCTATGCTTTGAGCGCTTCCTGTGTCACCAGTTTTACATTCCGATGCACCTCTGCAGGGTTACTGTATCCCATGGATCTTCCAATTGACGATGAAACACAGAAATTGCATCGGAATTATATATAAAAAACACAATGCCGACTTAAGTACAAGAAAACTGAGTCTTCTTAGGGTCTATGTTATGAGCGCTTCCTGTGTCACCAGTTTTACATTCCAATGCACCTCTGCAGGGTTACTGTATCCCTTGGACCTTCCCATTGACGATGAAACACAGAAATTGCATCTAAATTAAATATAAGAGACACAATGCCGACTTCAGTACAAGAAAACCGAGTCTTCTTAGGGTCTATGTTTTGACCGCTTCCTGTATCACCAGTTTTACATCCCGATGCACCTCTGCAGTTTTACTCTATCCCTTGGACCTTCCCATTGACGACGAAACACAGAAATTGCATTGGATTTAATATAAGAGACACAATGCCGACTTAAGTACAGGAAGACTGAATATTCCTACTGTCTATGCTTTGATCGTTTCCTGTGTCACCAGTTTTACATTCCGATGCACCTCTGCACGTTTACTGTATCCATTGGACCTTCCCATTGACGATGAAACACAGAAATTGCATCGGAATTAAATATAAGAGACACAATGCCGACATAAGAACAGGAATGCTGAGTCTTCCTACTGTCTATGTTTTGAGCATTTCCTGTGTCACGAGTTTTACATTCCGATGCACATCTACAGGTTTACTGTATCCCTTGGATCTTCCAATTGACGATGAAACACAGAAATTACGTCGGAATTAAATATAAGAAACACAATGCCGACTTAAGTACAGGAAGATTGAGTCTTCCTACTGTCTATGTTTTGAGCGTATCCTGTGTCACAAATTTTACATTCCGATGCACCATTGCAGGTTTACTGTATCCATTGGACCTTCCCATTGACGATGAAACACAGAAATAGCATCGGAATTAAATATAGGAGACACAATGACGACTTAAGTACAGGAAGACTGGGTCTTCATACTGTCTATGTTTTGAGCGTCTCCTGTGTCACCAGTTTTACATTCCGATGCACCTCTGCAGGGTTACTGTATCCCTTGGACCTTCCCATTGACGATGAAACACAGAAATTGCATCTAAATTAAATATAAGAGACACAATGCCGACTTCAGTATAAGAAAACCGAGTCTTCTTAGGGTCTATGTTTTGACCGCTTCCTGTATCACCAGTTTTACATCCCGATGCACCTCTGCAGTTTTACTCTATCCCTTGGACCTTCCCATTGACGACGAAACACAGAAATTGCATTGGATTTAACATAAGAGACACAATGCCGACTTAAGTACAGGAAGACTGAATATTCCTACTGTCTATGCTTTGATCGTTTCCTGTGTCACCAGTTTTACATTCCGATGCACCTCTGCACGTTTACTGTATCCCTTGGACCTTCCCATTGACGACGAAACACTGCAATTGCATCGGTATTAAATATAAGAGACACAATGCCGACTTAAGTACAGAAGGACTGAGTCTTCCTACTGTCTATGTTGTGAGCGTTTCCTGTGTCACCAGTTTTACATTCCGATGCACCTATGCAGGTCTACAGTATCCCTTGGACATCCATAGTGACGATGAAACACAGAAATTGCATCGGAATTAAATATAAGAGACACAAGGTCGACTTAAGTACAGAAAGATTGAGTCTTCCTAATCCCTATGTTTTGAGCGTTTCCTGTGCCACCAGTTTTACATTCCGATGCACCTCTGCAGGTTTGCTGTATCCCTTGCACCTTCCCATTGACAATGAAACACAGAAATTACATCGGAATTAAATATAACAG
Organism: Schistocerca nitens; assembly: GCF_023898315.1. Lineage (NCBI taxonomy): Eukaryota > Metazoa > Arthropoda > Insecta > Orthoptera > Acrididae > Schistocerca > Schistocerca nitens. The sequence goes on along the minus strand of NW_026045897.1, from coordinate 11,005,983 downwards.
ACAAAATGCCGACTTAAGTACAGGAAGACTGAGTCTTCCTACTGTCTATGTTTTGAGCGTTTCCTGTGTCACCTGTTTTACATTCCCATGCACCTCTGCAGGTTTTCCTGTATCCATTGGACCTTCCCATTGACGATGAAACACAGAAATAGCATCGGAATTAAATATAAGAGACACAATGCCGACTTAAGTACAGGAAGACTGAGTCTTCCTACTGTCTATGTTTTGAGCGTTTCCTGTGTCACCAGTTTTACATTCCGATGCACCTCTGCAGGAATACTGTTTCCCTTCGACTTACCCATTGACGATGAAACACAGAAATTGCATCGGAATTAAATATAAGAGACACAATGCTGACTTAAGTACATGAAGACCGAGTCTTCCTACTGTCTATGCTTTGAGCGTTCCCTGTGTCATCAGTTCTACATTCCGATGCACCTCTGCAGGTTTACTGTATCCATTGGACCCCCCCATTGACGACGAAACACAGAAATTGCATCGGAATTAAATATCAAAGACACAATGCCGACTTAAGTACAGGAAGACTGAGTCTTCCTACAGTCTATGTTTTGAGCGTTTCCTGTGTCACCAGTTTAACATTCCGATGCACCTCTGCAGGAATACTGTTTCCCTTCGACTTTCCCATTGACGATGAATCACAGAAATTGCATCGGAATTAAATATAAGGGATACAATGCCGACTTAAGTACATGAAGACTGAGTCTTCCTACTGTATATGCTTTGAGCGTTCCCTGTGTCATCAGTACTACATTCCGATGCACCTCTGCAGGGTTACTGTATCCCTTGGACCTTCCCATTGACGATGAAACACAGAAAATGCATCGGAATTAAATATAAGAGACACAATGCCGGCTTCAGTACAAGAAAACTGAGTCTTCTTATGGCCTATGTTTTGACCGCTTCCTGTATCACCAGTTTTACATCCCGATGCACCTCTGCACGTTTACTGTATCCATTGGACCTTCCCATTGACGATGAAACACAGAAATTGCATCGGAATTAAATATAAGAGACATAATGCCGACATAAGGACAGGAATGCTGAGTCTTCCTACTGTCTATGTTTTGAGCATTTCCTGCTTCACCAGTTTTACATTCCGATGCACCTCTGCAGGATTACTGTATCCCTTGGATCTTCCAATTGACGATGAAACACAGAAATTGCATCGGAATTAAATATAAAAAACACATTGCCGACCTAAGTACAAGAAAACTGAGTCTTCTTAGGGTCTATGTTATGAGCGCTTCCTGTGTCACCAGTTTTACATTGCGATGCACTTCTGCAGGGTTACTGTATCCCTTGGACCTTCCCATTGACGATGAAACACAGAAATTGCATCTAAATTAAATATAAGAGCCACAATGCCGACTTCAGTACAAGAAAACTGAGTCTTCTTAGGGTCTATGTTATGACCGCTTCCTGTATCACCAGTTTTACATTCCGATGCACCTCTGCAGGTTTACTCTATCCCTTGGACATCCCAATGACGACGAAACACAGAAATTGCATTGGATTTAAATATAAGAGACACAATGCCGACTTAAGTACAGGAAGACTGAATATTCCTACTGTCTACGCTTTGATCGTTTCCTGTGTCACCAGTTTTATATTCCGATGCACCTCTGCACGTTTACTGTATCCATTGGACCTTCCCATTGACGATGAAACACAGAAATTGCATCGGAATTAAATATAAGAGACACAATGCCGACATAAGAACAGGAATGCTGAGTCTTCCTACTGTCTATGTTTTGAGCATTTCCTGTGTCACGAGTTTTACATTCCGATGCACCTCTGCAGGTTTACTGTAGCCCTTGGATCTTCCAATTGACGATGAAACACAGAAATTGCGTCGGAATTAAATATAAGAGACACAATGCCGGCTTAAGTACAGGAAGATTGAGTCTTCCTACTGTCTATGTTTTGAGCGTATCCTGCGTCACCAATTTTACATTCCGATGCACCTCTGCAGGTTTACTGTATCCATTGGACTTTCCCATTGACGATGAAACACAGAAATAGCATAGGAATTAAATATAAGAGACACAATGCAGACTTAAGTACAGGAAGACTGAGTCTTCCTACTGTCTATGTTTTGAGCGTCTCCTATGTCACCAGTTTTACATTCCGATGCACCTCTGCAGGGTTACTGTATCCCTTGGACCTTCATAGTGACGATGAAACACAGAAATTTCATCGTAATTAAATATAAGAGACACAATGTCGACTTAAGTACAGAAAGATTGAGTCTTCCTACTCTCTATGTTTTGAGCGTTTCCTGTGCCACCAGTATTACATTCCGATGCACCTCTGCAGGTTTGCTGTATCCCTTGCACCTTCCCATTCACAATGAAACACAGAAATTACATCGGAATTAAATATAGCAGACACAATGCCGACTTAAGTACAGGAAGACGGAGTCTTAGTACTGTCTATGTTTTGAGCGTTTCCTGTGTCACCAGTTTTACATTCCCATGCACCTCTGCAGGTTTTCCTGTAACCATTGGACCTTCCCATTGACGATGAAACACAGAAATTGCATCGGAATTAAATATAATAGACACAATGCCGACTTAAGTACAGGAAGACAGAGTCTTTCTACTGTCTATGTTTTGAGCGTTTCCTGTGTCACCAGTTTTACATTCCGATGCACCTCTGCAGCTTTTACTGTCTCCATTGGACCTTCACAGTGACGTTGACATACTGAAATTGCCTCGGAATGAAATAAAAGAGACACAATGGCGACTTAAGTACAGGAAGAGTGTGTCTTTCTATTGTCTATGCTTTGCGCGTTTCCTGTGTCACCAGTTTTACATTCCGATACACCTCTGCAGGTTTACTGTATCCATTGGACCTTCCCATTGACGATGAAACACAGAAATTGCATCGGAATTAAATATAAGAGACACAATGCCGACTTAAGTACGGGAAGACTGGGTCTTCCTATTGTCTATGTTTTGGGCGTTTCCTGTGTCACCAGTTTTACATTCCGATGCACCTCTGCAGGAATCATGTTTCCCTTCGACTTTCTCATTGACGATGAATCACAGAAATTGCATCAGAATTAAATATAAGAGACACAATGCCGACTTAAGTACATGCTGACTGAGTCTTCCTACTCTCTATGCATTGAGCGTTCCCTGTGTCATCCGTTCTACATTCCGATGCACCTATGCAGGTTTACTGTATCCATTGGACCCCCCCATTGACGATGAAACACAGAAATTGCATCGGAATTAAATATAAAAGACACAATGCCGACTTAAGTACAGGAAGACTGAGTCTTTCTACTGTCTATGTTTTGAGCGTTTCCTGTGTCACCAGTTTTACATTTCGATGCACCTCTGCAGGTTTACTGTATCCTATGGACCTTCCCATTGTGATGAAATACAGAAATTGCATCGGAATTAAATATAAGAGACACAACGCCGACTTAAGTACAAGAAAACTGAGTCTTCTGACGATATATGATTTGAGCGTTTCCTGTGTCACCAGTTTTACATTCCGATACACCTCTGCAGGTTTACTGTATCCATTTTACCTTCCCATTGACGATGAAACACAGAAATTGCATCGGAATTAAATATAAGAGACACAATGCCGACTTAGTACAGGAAGACTGAGTCTTCCTACTGTCTATGTTTTGAGCGTTTCCTGCGTCACCAGTTTTACATTCACATGCACCTCTGCAGGCTTTCCTGTATCCCTTGGACCTTCCCATTGACGATGAAACACAGAAACTGCATCGGAATTAAATATAAGAGACACAATGCCGACTTAAGTATAGGAAGACTGAGTCTTACTACTGTATATGTTTTGAGCGTTTCCTGTGTCACCAGTTTTACGTTCCGATGCACCTCTGCAGGTTTACTGTATCCTTTTGTCCTTCCCATTGACAATGAATCACAGAAATTGCTTCGGAATTAAATATAAGAGACACAATGCCGACTTAAGTCCAGGATGATTGAGTCTTCCTACTGTCTATTTTTTGAGTGTTTCCTGCGTCACCAGTTTTACATTCCGATCTACCTCTGCAGGTTTACTGTATCCATCGGACCTTCCCATTGACGATGAAACACAGAAATTACATCGGAATTAAATATAAGAGACACAACGCCGACTTAAGTACAAGAAAACTGAGTCATCTTACGGTCTACGTTTTGAGCGTTTCCAGTGTCACCAGTTTTACATTCCGATGCACCTTTGCAGGGTTTCTGTGTCCCTTGGACACATTTGCGATGAAACACAGAAATTGCATCGGAATTAAATATAAGGTACACAATGACGTCTTAAGTACAGGAAGACAGTGTCTTCCAACTGTCTATGTTTTGAGCGTTTCTAGTGTCACAAGTCTTACATTCCCATGCACCTCTGCAGGTTTTCCTGTATCCCTTGGACATCCAAAGTGACGATGAAACACAGAAATTGCATCGGAATTAAATATAAGAGACACAATGCCGACTTAAGTACAGGAAGACTGAGTCTTCCTACTGTCTATGTTTTGAGCGTTTCCTGTGTCACCAGTTTTACATTCCGATGCAGCTCTACAGGTCTACTGTTTCCCTTCGACTTTCCTATTGACGATGAATCACAGAAAATGCATCAGAAAGAAATAAAAGAAACACAATGTCGACTTAAGTACAGGAAGAGTGTGTCTTTCTATTGTCTATGCTTTGAGCGGTTCCTGTGTCACCAGTTTTACGTTCCGATGCACCTCTGCAGGTTTACTGCATCCATTGGACCTTCCCATTGACGATGAGACACAGAAAATGCATCGGAATTAAATAGAAGAGACACAATGCCGACCTAAGTACAGGAAGACTGAGTCTTCCTACTGTCTATGTTGTGAGCGTTTCCTGTGTCACCTGTTTTACATTTCGATCCACCTCTGCAGGTTTACTGTATCGATTGGACCTTCCCTTTGACGACGAAGCACAGAAATTGCATCGGAATTAAATATAAGGGACACAACGCCGACTTAAGTACAAGAAAACTGAGTCTTCTTACGGTCTATGATTTGAGCGTTTCCTGTGTCACCATTTTTACATTCCAATGCACCTCTGCAGGTTTACTATATACCTTGGACCTTCCCATTGACGATAAAACACAGAAATTGCATCGAAATTAAATATAATAGACACAATGCCGACTTAAGTACAGGAAGACAGAGTCTTCCAACTGTCTATGTTTTGAGCGTTTCCTGTGTCACCAGTTTTACATTCCCATGCACCTCTGCAGGTTTTCCTGTATCCCTTGGACCTTCAAAGTGACGATGAAACTCAGAAATTGCATCGGAATTGTATATAAGAGACACAATTCCGACTTAAGTACAGGAAGACAGAGTCTTCCTACTGTCTATGTTTTGAGCGTTTCCTGTGTCACCAGTTTTACATTCCGATGCACCTCTGCAGGTATACTGTTTCCCTTCGACTTTCCCATTGACGATGAAACACAGAAATTGCATCGGAATTAAATATAAGAGACACAATGCCGACTTAAGTACAGGAAGACTGAGTCTTCCTACTGTCTATGTTTTGAGCGTTTCCTGTGTCATCAGTTCTACATTCCGATGCACCTATGCAGGTCTACAGTATCCCTTGGACCTCCATAGTGACGATGAAAAATAAAAATTGCATCGGAATTAAATATAAGAGACACAATGTCGACTTAAGTACAGGAAGACTGAATCTTACTACTATCTATGTTTTGAGCGTTTCCTGTGTCACTAGTTTTACATTCCGATGCACCTCTGCAGGTTTACTGTTTCCCTTTGACCTTCCCATTGACGATGAATCACACAAATTGCGTCGGAATTAAATATAAGATTCACAATGCCGACTTAAGTACAGGAAGATTGAGTATTCCTACTGTCTATTTTTTGAGCGTTTCCTGCGTCACCAGTTTTACATTCCTATGCACCTCTGTAGGGTTACTGTATCCATCGGACCTCCCCATTGACGATGAAACACAGAAATTTCATCGGAATTAAATATAAGAGACACATCGCCGACTTAGGTACAAGAAAACTGAGTCTTCTTACGGTCTACGTATTGAGCGTTTCCAGTGTCACCAGTTTTACATTCCGATGCACCTCTGCAGGTTTAATGTGTTCCTTGGACCTTCCTATTTGCGATGAAACACTGAAATTGCATCGGAATGAAATATAAGGGACACAATGACGTCTTAAGTACAGGAAGACAGAGTCTTCCAACTGTCTATGTTTAGAGCGTTTCCTGTGTCACCAGTTTTACACTACCATGCACCTCTGCAGGTTTTCCTGTATCCCTTGGACCTTCAAAGTGGCGGTGAAACACAGAATTTTCATCGGAATTAATTATAAGAGACACAATGCCGACTTAAGTACATGAAGACTGAGTCTTCTTACTGTCTATGCTTTGAGCGTTTCCTGTGTCACCAGTTTTACATTCCGATACACCTCTGCAGGTTTTCTGTATCCATTGGACCTATCCATTGACGATGAAACACAGAAATTGCATCGGAATTAAATATAAGAGACACAATGCCGACTTAAGTACAGGAAGACTGAGTCTTCCTACTGTCTATGTTTTGAGCGTTTCCTGTGTCATCAGTTCGACATTCCGATGCACCTCTGCAGGTTTACTGTATCCATTGGACCCCCCCATTGACGATGAAACACAGATATTGCATCGGAATTAAATATAAAAGACACAATGCCGACTTAAGTACAGGAAGACTGAGTCTTTCTACTGTCTGTGTTTTGAGCGTTTCCTGTGTCACCAGTTTTACATTCCGATGCACCTCTGCAGGTTTACTGTATCCATTGGACCTTCACAGTGACGATGAAACACAGAAATTCTATCGGAATTAAGTATAAGAGACACAATGCCGACTTAAGTACAGGAACATTGAGTCTTCCTACTGTCTATGTTTTGAGCGTTTCCTGTGTCACCAGTTTTACATTCCGATGCACCTCTGCGGGTTTACTGTATCCATTGGACCTTCACAGTGACGATGAAACACAGAAATTGCATCGGAATGAAATAAAAGAGACACATGTCGACTTAAGTACAGGAAGAGTGTGTCTTTCTATTGTCCATGCTTTGAGCGTTTCCTGTGTCACCAGTTTTACATTCCAATGCGCCTCTGCAGGTTTACTGTATCCATTGGACCTTCCCATTGACGATGAAACACAGAAATTGCATCGGAATTAAATATAAGAGACACAATGCCGACTTAAGTACAGGAAGACCGAGTCTTCCTACTGTCAATGTTTGAGCGATTCGTGTGTCAACAGTTTTACATTCCGATGCACCTCTGCAGGTTTACTGTATCCATTGGACCTTCCCATTGACGATGAAACACAGAAAATGTATCTGAATTAAATGTAAGAGACACAATGCCGACAAAGTACAGGAAGACTGAGTCTTCCTACTGTCTATGTTTTGAGCGTTTCCTGTGTCACCAGTTTTACATTCCGATCCACTTCTGCAGGTTTACTGTATCCATTGGACCTTCCCTTTGACGACGAAGCACAGAAATTGCATCGGAATTAAATATAAGAGACACAACGCCGACTTAAGTACAAGAAAACTAAGTCTTCTTACGGTCTATGATTTGAGCGCTTCCTGTGTCACCATTTTTACATTCCAGTGCGCCTATGCAGGTTTACTATATACCTTGGACCTTCCCATTGACGAAAAAACACAGAAATTGCATCGGAATTAACTATAAGAGATACAATGCCGACTTAGGTACAGGAAGACTGAGTCTTCCTACTGTCTATGTTTTGAGCGTTTCCTGCGTCATCAGTTTTACATTTTGATGCACCTCTGCAGGTTTACTGTATCCATTGGACCTTCCCATTGACGATGAAACACAGAAAATGTATCTGAATTAAATGTAAGAGACACAATGCCGACAAAGTACAGGAAGACTGAGTCTTCCTACTGTCTATGTTTTGAGCGTTTCCTGTGTCACCAGTTTTACATTCCGATCCACTTCTGCAGGTTTACTGTATCCATTGGACCTTCCCTTTGACGACGAAGCACAGAAATTGCATCGGAATTAAATATAAGAGACACAACGCCGACTTAAGTACAAGAAAACTAAGTCTTCTTACGGTCTATGATTTGAGCGCTTCCTGTGTCACCATTTTTACATTCCAGTGCGCCTATGCAGGTTTACTATATACCTTGGACCTTCCCATTGACGAAAAAACACAGAAATTGCATCGGAATTAAATATAAGAGACACATGCCGACTTCAGTACAAGAAAACCGAGTCTTCTTAGGGTCTATGTTTGGACCGCTTCCTGTGTCACCAGTTTTACATTCCCATGCACCTCTGCAGGTTTACTGTATCCATCGGACCTTCCCATTGACGATGAAACACAGAAATTACATCGGAATTAAATATAAGAGACACAACGCCGACTTAAGTACAAGAAAACTGAGTCTACTAACGGTCTACGTTTTGAGCGTTTCCAGTGTCACCAGTTTTATATTCCGATGCACCTTTGCAGGTTTACTGTGTCCCTTGGACCTTCCCATTTGCGATGAAACACAGAAATTGCATCGGAATTAAATATAAGGGTCTCAATGTCGTCTTAAGTACAGGAAGACAGAGTCTTCCAACTGTCTATGTTTTGAGCGTTTCCTGTGTCACCAGTTTTACATTCCCATGCACCTCTGCAGGTTTTCCTGTATCCCTTGGACCTTCAAAGTGACGATGAAGCACAGAAATTGCATCGGAATTAAATATAAGAGACACAATGCCAACTTAAGTACAGGAAGACTGAGTCTTCCTACTGTCTATGATTTGAGCGTTTCCTGTGTCATCAGTTCTACATTCCGATGCACCTCTCCAGGTATACTGTTTCCCTTCGACTTTCCCATTGACGATGAAACACAGAAATTGCATCGGAATTAAATATAAGAGACACAATGCCGACTTAAGTACAGGAAGACTGAGTCTTCCTACTGTCTATGTTTTGTGCGTTTCCTGTGTCATCAGTTCGACATTCCGATGCACCTCTGCAGGTTTACTGTATCCATTGGGCCCCCCCATTGACGATGAAACACAGATATTGCATCGGAATTAAATATAAAAGACACAATGCCGACTTAAGTACAGGAAGACTGAGTCTTTCTACTGTCTGTGTTTTGAGCGTTTCCTGTGTCACCAGTTTTACATTCCGATGCACCTCTGCAGGTTTACTGTATCCATTGGACCTTCACAGTGACGATGAAACACAGAAATTCTATCGGAATGAAATAAAAGAGACACAATGTCGACTTAAGTACAGGAAGAGTGTGCCTTTCTATTGTCTATGCTTTGAGCGTTTCCTGTGTTACCAGTTTTACATTCCGATGCACCTCTGCAGGTTTACTGTATCCATTGGACCTTCCCATTGACGATGAAACACAGAAATTGAATCTAAATTAAATATAAGAGACACAATGCCGACATAAGAACAGGAAGGCTGAGTCTTCCTACTGTCTATGATTTGAGTGTTTTCTGTGTCACCAGTTTTACATTCCGATGCACCTCTGCAGGTTTGCTGTATCCCTTGGATCTTCCAATTGACGATGAAACACAGAAATTTTTTCGGAATTAAATATAAGAGACACAAGGCCGACTTAAGTACAGGAACATTGAGTCTTCCTACTGTCTATGTTTTGAACGTTTCCAGCGTCACCAGTTTTACATTCCGATGCACCTCTGCAGGTTTACTGTGTCCCTTGGACCTTCCCATTGGCGATGAAACACAGAAATTGCACCGCAATTAAATATAAGAGACACAATGACGTCTTAAGTAGAGGAAGGCTGAGTCTTCCTACTGTCTATTTAATGAGCGTTTCCTGTGTCTCCAGTTTTACATTCCGATGCACCTCTGCAGGTTTACTGTATCCCTTGGACCTTCACAGTGACGAAGAAACACAGAAATTGCATCGGAATTAAATATAAGAGACACAATGCCGACTTTAGTGCATGAAGACTGAGTCATCCTACTGTCTATGTTTTGAGCGTCTCCTGTGTCATCAGTCTTACATTCCGATGCACCTCTGCAGGGTTACTGTTTCCCTTGGACCTTCCCATTGACGATGAAACACAGAAATTGCATCGGAATTAAATATAGGAGACACAATGCCGACTTAAGTACAGAAGGACTGAGTCTTCCTACTGTCTATGATTTGAGCGTTTCCTGTGTCACCAGTTTTACATTCCGATGCACATATGCAGGTCTACAGGATCCCTTGGACCTTCATAGTGACGATGAAACACAGATATTACATCGGAATTCAATGTAAGAGGCACAACGCCGACTTAAGTACAGGAAGACTGAGTCTTCCTACTGTCTATGTTTTGAGCGTTTCCTGTGTCATCAGTTCTACATTCCGATGCACCTCTGCAGGTTTACTGTATCCATTGGACCCCCCCATTGACGATGAAACACAGAAATTGCATTGGAATTAAATATAAAAGACACAATGCCATCTTAGGTACAGGAAGACTGAATCTTCCTACTGTCTATGCTTTGAGCGTTTCCTGTGTCATCAGTTTTCCATTTTGATGCACCTCTGCAGGTTTACTGTACCCATTGGACCTTCGCAGCGGCGATGAAACACAGAAATTTCATCGGAATTCAATATAAGAGACACAATGCCGACTTAAGAACAGGAAGGCTGAGTCTTCTTACTGTCTATGTTTTGAGCGTTTCCTGTGTCACCCGTATTACATTCCGATGCACCTCTGCAGGGTTACTGTATCCCTTGGAGCTTCCCATTGACGATGAAACAGAGAAATTGCATCGGAATTAAATATAAGAGACACAATGCAGATTTAAGTACAGGAAGACTGAGTCTTTCTACTGTCTATGTTTTGAGCGTCTCCTGTGTCGCCAGTTTTACATTCCGATGGACCTCTGCAGGGTTACTATATCCCTTGGATCTTCCCATTGACGACGAAACACAGAAATTCCATCGGAATTAAATATAAGAGACACAATGCCGACTTAACTACAGAAGGACTGAGTCTTCCTACTCTCTATGTTTTGAGCGTTTCCTGTGTCACCAGTTTTACATTCCGATGCCCCTATGCAGGTCCATAGTATCCCTTGGACCTTCATAGTGACGATGAAACACAGAAATTGCATCGGAATTAAATATAAAAGACACAATACCGACTTAAGTACAGGAAAACTGAGTCTTTCTACTGTCTATGATTTGAGCGTTTCCTGTGTCACCAGTTTTACATTCCGATGCACCTTTGCAGGTTAACTGTATCCACTGGACCTTCCCATTGACGATGAAACTCAGAAAATGCATCGAAATTAAATATAAGAGACACAATGCCGACTTAAGTACAGGAAGACTGAGTCTTCCTACTGTCAATGTTCGAGCGTTTCCTGTGTCAACAGTTTTACATTCCGATGCACATCTGCAGGTTTACTGTATCCATCGGACCTTCCCATTGACGATGAAACACAGAAATTACATCGGAATTAAATATAAGAAATACAACGCCGACTTAAGTACATGAAAACTGGGTCTTCTTACGGTCTACGTTTTGAGCGTTTCCAGTGTCAATAGTTTTACATTCCGATGCACCTCTGCGGGTTTACTGTGTCCCTTGGACCTTCCCATTTGCGATGAAACACAGAAATTGCATCGGAATTAAATATAAGAGACACAATGACGTCTTAAGTACAGGAAGACAGAGTCTTCCAACTGTCTATGATTTGAGCGTTTCCTGTGTCACCAGTTTTACATTCACATGCACCTCTGCAGGTTTTCCTGTATCCCTTGGACCTTCAAAGTGACGATGAAACACAGAAATTGCATCGGAATTAAATATAAGAGACACAATGCCGACTTAAGTACAGGAAGACTGAGTCTTCCTACTGTCAATGTTTGAGCGTTTCCAGTGTCAATAGTTTTACACTCCGATCCACCTCTGCAGGTTTACTGTATCCATTGGACCTTCCCTTTGACGACGAAGCACAGAAATTGCATCGGAATTAAATATAAGAGACACAACGCCGACTTAAGTACAAGAAAAGTGAGTCTTCTTACGGTCTATGATTTGGGCGTTTCCTGTGTCACCATTTTTACATTCCAATGCACCTCTGCAGGTTTACTATATACCTTGGACCTTCCCATTGACGAAAAAACACAGAAATTCCATCGGAATTAAATATAAGAGATACAATGCCGACTTAGGTACAGGAAGACTGAGTCTTCCTAGTGTATATGTTTTCAGCGTTTCCTATGTCATCAGTTTTACATTTTGATGCACCTCTGCAGGTTTACTGTATCCCTTGGACCTTCACAGTGAGGATGAACACAGAAATTGCATCTAAATTAAATATAAGAGACACAATGCCGACTTCAGTACAAGAAAACTGAGTCTTCATAGGGTCTATGTTTTGACCGCTTCCTGTGTCACCAGTTTTACATTCCGATGCACCTCTGCAGGTTTACTGTATCCCTTGGACCTTCACAGTGACGAAGAAACACAGAAATCGCATCGGAATTAAATATAAGAGACACAATGCCGACTTTAGTGCATGAAGATTGAGTCATCCTACTGTCTATGTTTTGAGCGTCTCCTGTGTCATCAGTCTTACATTCCGATGCACCTCTGCAGGGTTACTGTTTCCCTTGGACCTTCCCATTGGCGATGAAACACAGAAATTGCATCGGAATTAAATGTAAAAGACCCAATGAAGACTTAAGTACAGGAAGACTGAGTCTTTCTACTGTCTATGTTTGAGCGTTTCCTGTGTCACCAGTTTTACATTCCGAAGCACCTCTGCAGGTTTACTGTATCCATTGGACCTTCACAGTGACGATGAACACAGAAATTGCATCGGAATGAAATAAAAGAGACACAATGTCGACTTAAGTACAGGAAGAGTGTGTCTTTCTACTGTCTATCCTTTGAGCGTTTCCTGTGTCACCAGTTTTACATTCCGATGCACCTATGCAGGTTTTCTGTATCCATTGGACCTTCCCATTGACGATGAAACACAGAAATTGCATCGGAATAAAATATAAGAGACACAATGCCGATTTAGGTACAGGAAGACTGAGTCTTCCTACTGTCAATGTTTGAGCGTTTCCTGTGTCAACAGTTTTACATTCCGATGCACCTCTGCAGGTTTACTGTATCCATTGAACCTTCCCATTGACGATGAAACACAGAAAATGCATCGGAATTAAATGTAAGAGACACAATGCCGACTTAAGTACAGGAAGACTGAGTCTTCGTAGTGTCTATGTTTTGAGCGTTTCCTGTGTCACCAGTTTTACATTCCGATCCACCTCTGCAGGTTTACTGTATCCATTGGACCTTCCCTTTGACGACGAAGCACAGAAATTGCATCGGAATTAAATATAAGAGACACAACGCCAAGTTAAGTACAAGAAAACTGAGTCTTCTTACGGTCTATGATTTGAGCGTTTCCTGTGTCACCATTTTTACATTCCAATGCACCTCTGCAGGGTTACTATATACCTTGGACCTTCCCATTGACGAAAAAGGACAGAAATTGCATCGGAATTACATATAAGAGATGTAATGCCGACTTAGGTACAGGAAGACTGAGTCTTCCTACTGTCTATGTTTTGAGCGTTTCTTATGTCATCAGTTTTACATTTTGATGCACCTCGGCAGTTTTACTGTATCCCTTGGACCTTCACAGTGACGATGAAACACAGATATTGCATCTAAATTAAATATAAGCGGCACAATGCCGACTTCAGTACAAGAAAACTGACTTTTCTTAGGGTCTATGTTTTGACCGCTTCCTGTGTCACCAGTTTTACATTCCAATGCACCTCTGCAGGTTTTCTGTATCCATTGGACCTTCCCATTGACGATGAAACACAGAAATAGCATCGGAATTAATATAAGAGACACAATGCCGACTTAAGTACAGGAATATTGAGTCTTCCTACTGTCTATGTTTTGAGCGTATCCTGTGTCCCAAGTTTTACATTCCGATGCACCTCTGCAGGTTTACTGTATCCATTGGACCTTCACAGTGACGATGAAACACAGAAATTGCATCGGAATTAAATATAAGGGACACAATGTCGACTTAAGTACAGAAAGACTGAGTCTTCCTACTCTCTATGTTTTGAGCGTTTAATGTGTCACCAGTTTTACATTCCAATGCACCTCTGCAGGATTGCTGTATCCCTTGCACCTTCCCATTGAAGATGAAACACATAAATTGAATCGGAATTATATATAAGAGACACAATGCCGACTTAAGTACAGGAAGACTGAGTCTTCCTACTGTCTATGTTTTGAGCGTTTCCTGTGTCATCAGTTTTACATTCCGATGCACCTCTGCAGGTTTACTGTATCCATTGGACCTTCCCATTGACGATGAAACACAGAAATTGCATCGGAATTAAATAAAAAAGACACAATGCCGACTTAAGAACAGGAAGACTGAGTCTTCCTACTGTCTATGTTTTGAGCGTTTCCTGTGTCCCAAGTTTTACATTCCGATGAACCTCTGCAGGTTTACTGTATCCATTGGACCTTCACAGTGACGATGAAACACAGAAATTGCATCGGAATTAAATATAAGAGACACAATGTCGACATAAGCACAGGAAGACTGAGTCTTCCTACTGTCTATGTTTGAGCGTTTCCTGTGTCACCAGTTTTACATTCCGATGCACATCTGCAGGTTTACTGTATCCATTCTACCTTCCCATTGACGATGAAACACAGAAAATGCATAGGAATTAAATATAAGAGACACAATGCCGACTTAAGTACAGGAAAAATGAGTCTTCCTACTGTCTATGCTTTGAGCGATTCCTCTGTCACCAGTTTTACATTCCGATCCACCTCTGCAGGTTTACTGTATCCATTGGACCTTCCCATTGACGATGAAACGCAGAAATTGCATCGGAATTAAATATAAGAGAGACAACGCCGACTGAAGTACAAGAAAACCGAGTCTTCTTACGGTCTATGGTTTGAGCGTTTCCTGTGTCACCAGTTTTACATTCCCATGCCCCTCTGCAGGTTTACTGTATACCTTGACGAAAAACCACAGAAATTGCATCGGAATTAAAAATAAGAGACACAATGCCGACTTAAGAACAGGAAGGCTGAATCTTCCTACTGTCTATGATTTCAGCGTTTCCTGTGTCACCAGGTTTACATTCCGATTCACCTCTGCAGGTTTACTGTATCCCATGGATCTTCCCATTGACGATGAAACACAGAAATTGCATCGGAATTAATAATAAGAATCACAATGCTGACTTAAGTACAGGAGGGTTGAGTCTTCCTACTGTCTATGTTTTGAGCGTTTCCTGTGTCACCAGTTTTCCATTCCGACGCACCTCTGCAGGTATACTGTGTCCCTTGGACCTTCCCATTGGCGATGAAACACAGAAATTGCATCGGAATTAAATATAAAAGACACAATGCCGACTTAAGTTCAGGAAGACTGAGTATTCCTACTGACTATGTTTGATCGTTTCATGTGCCACCAGTTTTACATTCCGATTCACCTCTGCAGGTTTACTGTAGCCCATGGATCTTCCCATTAACGATGAATCACAGAAATTGCATCGGAATTAAATATAAGACACACAATGCCGACTTAAGTACAAGAAGGTTGAGTCTTCCTACTGTCTATGTTTTGAGCGTTTCCAGTGTCACCAGTGTTACATTCCGATGCACCTCTGCAGGTTTACTGTGTCCCTTGGACCTTCCCATTGGCGATGAAACACAGAAATTGACCCGCAATGAAATATAAGAGAAACAATGACGTCTTAAATAGAGGAAGACTGAGTCTTCCTAATGTCTATGTTTTGAGCGTTTCCTGTGTCTCCAGTTTTACATTCCGATACACCTCTGCAGGTTTACTGTATCCCTTGTACCTTCCCATTGACGATGAAACACAGAAACTGCATCGGAATTAAATATAAGAGACACAATGCCAACTTAAGTACAGAAGGTCTGAGTCTTCCTACTGTCTATGCTTTGAGCGTTTCCTGTGTCATCAGCTTTACATTCCGATGCACCTCTGCAGGTTTACTGTATCCATTGGACCTTCCCATTGACGATGAAACACAGAAATTGCTTCGGAATTAAATAAAAAAGACACAATGCCGACTTATAAACAGGATGACTGAGTCTTCCTGCTGTCTATGGTTTGAGCGTTTCCTGTGTCCCAAGTTTTACATTCCGATGCACCTCTGTAGGCTTACTGTATCCATTGGACCTTCACAGTGACGATGAAACACAGAAATTGCATCGGAATTAAATATAAGAGACACAACGTCGACTTAAGTACAGGAAGACTGAGTCTTCCTACTGTCTATGTTTGAGCGTTTCCTGTGTCACCAGTTTTACATTCTGATGCACCTCTGCAGGTTTACTGTATCCATTCTACCTTCCCATTGACGATGAAACACAGAAAATGCGTAGGAGTAAAATATAAGAGACACAATGCCGATTTAAGTACAGGAAAAATGAGTCTTCCTACTGTCTATGTTTTGAGCGTTTCCTGTGTCACCAGTTTTACATTCCAATGCACCTCTGCAGGTTTACTATATACCTTGGTCCTTCCCATTGACGAAAAAACACAGAAATTGCATCGGAATTAAATATAAGAGATGCAATGCCGACATAGGTACAGGAAGACTGAGTCTTCCTACTGTCTATGTTTTGAGCGTTTCCTATGTCATCAGTTTTACATTTTGATGCACCTCGGCAGGTTTACTGTATCACTTGGACATTCACAGTGACGATGAAACACAGATATTGCATCTAAATTAAATATAAGCGGCACAATGCCGACTTCAGTACAAAAAAACTGACTCTTCTTAGGGTCTATGTTTTGACCGCTTCCTGTGTCACCAGTTTTACATTCCAATGCACCTCTGCAGGGTTTCTGTATCCATTGGACCCCCCCATTGACGATGAAACACAGATATTGCATGGGAGTTCAATATAAAAGACACAATGCCGACTTAAGTACAGGAAGACTGAGTCTTTCTACTGTCTATGTTTTGAGCGTTTCCTGTGTCACCAGTTTTACATTCCGATGCACCTCTGCAGGTTTACTGTATCCATTGGACCATCACAGTGACGATGAAATACAGAAATTGCATCGGAATGAAATAAAAGAGACACAATGTCGACTTAAGTACAGGAAGAGTGTGTCTTTCTATTGTCTATGCTTTGAGCGTTTCCTCTGTCACCAGTTTTTCATTCCGATGCACCTCTGCAGGTTTACTGTGTCCCTTGGACCTTCCCATTTGCGATGAAACACAGAAATTGCATCGGATTTAAGTATAAGGGACACAATGACGTCTTAAGTACAGGAAGACAGAGTCTTCCAACTGTCTATGTTTTGAGCGTTTCCTGTGTCATCAGTTTTACATTCCCATGCACCTCTGCAGGTTTTCCTGTATCCCTTGGACCTTCAAAGTGACGGTGAAACACAGAAATTGCATCGGAATTAAATATAAGAGACACAATGCCGACATAAGAACAGGAATGCTGAGTCTTCCTACTGTCTATGTTTTGAGCGTTTCCAGTGTCACCAGTTTTACATTCCCATGCACCTCTGCAGGTATACTGTTTCCCTTCGACTTTCCCATTGACGATGAAACACAGAAATAGCATCGGAATTAAATATAAGAGACACAATGCCGACTTAAGTACAGGAAGAGTGTGTCTCACTATTGTCTATCCTTTGAGCGTTTCCTGTGTCAACAGTTTTACATTCCGATGCACCTATGCAGGTTTACTGTCTCCATTGGACCTTCCCATTGACGATGAAACACAGAAATTGCATCGGAATTAAATATAAGAGACTCAATGCCGACTTAAGTACAGGATGACTGAGTCTTCCTACTGTCAATGTTTCAGCGATTCCTGTGTCAACAGTTTTACATTCCGATGCACCTCTGTAGGTTTGCTGTATCCATTGAACCTTCCCATTGACGATGAAACACAGAAAATGCATCGGAATTAAATATAAGAGATGCAATGCCGACTTAGGTACAGGAAGACTGAGTCTTCCTACTGTCTATGTTTTGAGCGTTTCCTATGTCATCAGTTTTACATTTTGATGCACTTCGGCAGGTTCACTGTATCCCTTGGACATTCACAGTGACGATGAAACACAGATATTGCATCTAAATTAAATGTAAGCGGCACAATGCCGACTTCAGTACAAAAAAACTGACTCTTCTTAGGGTCTATGTTTTGACCGCTTCCTGTGTCACCAGTTTTACATTCCAATGCACCTCTGCAGGGTTTCTGTATCCATTGGACCTTTCCATTGACGATGAAGCACAGAAATGACATCGGAATTAAATATAAGAGACACAACGCCGACTTACGTACAAGAAAACTGAGTCTTCTTACGGTCTATGCTTTGAGCGTTTCCAGTGTCACCAGTGTTACATTCCGATGCACCTCTGCAGGTTTACAGTGTCCCTTGGACCTTCCCATTGGCGATGAAACACAGAAATTGACCCGCAATTAAATATAAGAGACACAATGACGTCTTAAGTAGAGGAAGACTGAGTCTTCCTACTGTCTATGTTTTGAGCGTTGCCTGTGTCTCTAGTTTTACATTCCGATACACCTCTGCAGGTTTACTGTATCCCTTGGACCTTCACAGTGACGAAGAGACACAGAAATTGCGTCGGAATTAAATATAAGAGACAAAATGCCGACTTAAGTACAGGAAGACTGAGTCTTCCTACTGTCTATGTTTTGAGCGTCTCCTGTGTCACCAGTTTTACATTCCGGTGCACCTCTGCAGGGTTACTGTATCCCTTGGACCTTCCCATTGACGATGAAACACAGAAATTGCATCGGAATTAAATATAAGGGACACAATGCCGACTTAAGTACAGAAGGACTGAGTCTTCCTACTGTCTATGTTTTGAGCGTTTCCTGTGTCACCAGTTTTACATTCCGATGCACCTATGCAGGTCTACAGTATCCCTTGGACCTTCATAGTGACGATGAAACACAGAAATTGCATCGGAATTAAATATAAGAGACACAATGTCGACTTAAGTACAGAAAGACTGAGTCTTCCTACTCTCTATGCTTTGAGCGTTTCCTGTGTCACCAGTTTTACATTCCAATGCACCCCTGCAGGATTGCTGTATCCCTTGCACCTTCCCATTGACAATGAAACCCAGAAATTAGATCGGATTTAAATATAAGATACACAAGGTCGACTTAAGTACAGGAAGAGTGTGTCTTTCTATTGTCTATGTTTTGAGCGTTTCGTGTGTCACCAGTTTTACATTCCGATGCACCTCTGCAGGTATACTGTTTCCCTTCGACTTTCCCATTGACGATGAAACACAGAAATTGAATCGGAATTATATATAAGAGACACAATGCCGACTTAAGTACAGGAAGACTGAGTCTTCCTACTGTCTATGTTTTGAGCGTTTCCTGTGTCATCAGTTTTACATTCCGATGCACCTCTGCAGGTTTACTGTATCCATTGGAACTTCCCATTGACGATGAAACACAGAAATTGCATCGGAATTAAATAAAAAACACACAATGCCGACTTAAGAACAGGAAGACTGAGTCTTCCTACTGTCTATGTTTTGAGCGTTTCCTGTGTCCCAAGTTTTACATTCCGATGCACATCTGCAGGTTTACTGTATCCATTGGACCTTCACAGTGACGATGAAACACAGAAATTGCATCGGAATTAAATATAAGAGACACAGTGTCGACATAAGTACAGGAAGACTGAGTCTTCCTACTGTCTATGTTTTGAGCGTTACCTGTGTCATCAGTTCTACATTCCGATGCACCTCTGCAGGTTTACTGTATCCATTGGACCCCCCCATTGACGATGAAACACAGAAATTGCATGGGAATTAAATATAAAAGACACAATGCCGACTTAAGTACAGGAAGACTGAGTCTTTCTACTGTCTATGTTTTGAGCGTTTCCTGTGTCACCAGTTTTACATTCCGATGCACCTCTGCAGGTTTACTGTATCCATTGGACCATCACAGTGACGATGAAACACAGAAATTAAGAGACACAATGTCGACTTAAGTACAGGAAGAGTGTGTCTTTCTATTGTCTATGCTTTGAGCGTTTCCTCTGTCACGAGTTTTACATTCCGATGCACCTCTGCAGGTTTACTGTGTCCCTTGGACCTTCCCATTTGCGATGAAACACAGAAATTGCATCGGATTTAAATATAAGGGACACAATGACGTCTTAAGTACAGGAAGACAGAGTCTTCCAACTGTCTATGTTTTGAGCGTTTCCTGTGTCACCAATTTTACATTCCCATGCACCTCTGCAGGTTTTCCTGTATCCCTTGGACCTTCAAATTTACGGTGAAACACAGAAATTGCATTGGAATGAAATATAAGAGACACAATGCCGACATAAGAAGAGGAATGCTGAGTCTTCCTACTGTCTATGTTTTGAGCGTTTCCAGTGTCACCAGTTTTACATTCCGATGCACCTCTGCAGGTTTACTGTGTCCCTTGGACCATCCCATTTGCGATGAAACACAGAAATTGAATCGGATTTAAATATAAGGGACACAATGACGTCTTAAGTACAGGAAGACAGAGTCTTCCTACTGTCTATGTTTTGAGCGTTTTCTGTGTCATCAGTTTTACATTTCCATGCACCTCTGCAGGTTTTCCTGTATCCCTTGGACCTTCAAAGTGTCGATGAAACACAGAAATTGCATCAGAACTAAATATAAGAGACACAATGCGAACTTAAGTACAGGAAGACTGTGTCTTCCTACTGTCTTTGTTTTGAGCGTTTCCTGTGTCACCAGTTTTACATTCCCATGCACCTCTGCAGGTTTACTGTATCCATTGGACCTTCCCTTTGACGACGAAGCACAGAAATTGCATCGGAATTAAATATAAGAGACACAACGCCGAGTTAAGTACAAGGAAACTGAGTCTTCTTACGGTCTATGATTTGAGCGTTTCCTGTGTCACCATTTTTACATTCCAATGCACCTCTGCAGGTTTACTATATACCTTGGACCTTCCCATTGACGAAAAAACACAGAAATTGCATCGGAATTAAATATAAGAGATGCAATGCCGATTTAGGTACAGGAAGACTGAGTCTTCCTACTGTCTATGTTTTGACCGTTTCCTATGTCATCAGTTTTACATTTTGATGCACCTCGGCAGGTTTACTGTATCCCTTGGACATTCACAGTGACGATGAAACACAGATATTGCATCTAAATTAAATATAAGCGGCACAATGCCGACTTCAGTACAAAAAAACTGACTCTTCTTATGGTCTATGTTTTGACCGCTTCCTGTGTCACCAGTTTTACATTCCAATGCACCTCTGCAGGGTTTCTGTATCCATTGGACCTTCCCATTGACGATGAAACACAGAAATTGCATCGGAATTAAATATAAGGTCACAATGCCGACTTAAGTACAAAAGGACTGAGTCTTCCTACTGTCTATGTTTTGAGCTTTTCCTGTGTCACCAGTTTTACATTCCGATGCACCTATGCAGGTCTACAGTATCCCTTGGACCTTCATAGTGACGATGAAACTCAGAAATTGCGTCGGAATTAAATAAAAAAGACACAATGCCGACTTAAGAACAGGAAGACTTAGTCTTCCTACAGTCTATGTTTTGAGCGTTGCCTGTGCCTCTAGTTTTACATTCCGATACACCTCTGCAGGTATACTGTTTCCCTTCGACTTTCCCATTGACGATGAAACACAGAAATTGAATCGGAATTATATATAAGAGACACAATGCCGACTTAAGTACAAGAAAACTGAGTCTTCTTACGGTCTATGTTTTGAGCGTTTCCAGTGTCACCAGTGTTACATTCCGATGCACCTCTGCAGGTTTACTGTGTCCCTTGGACCTTCCCATTGACGATGAAACACAGAAATTGCATCGGAATTAAATAAAAAAGACACAATGCCGACTTAAGAACAGGAAGACTTAGTCTTCCTACTGTCTATGTTTTGAGCGTTGCCTGTGCCTCTAGTTTTACATTCCGATACACCTCTGCAGGTTTTCTGTATCCCTTGGACCTTCACAGTGACGAAGAGACACAGAAATTACGTCGGAATTAAATATAAGAGACAAAATGCCGACTTAAGTACAGGAAGACTGAGTCTTCCTACTGTCTATGTTTTGAGCGTCTCCTGTGTCACCAGTTGTACATTCCGGTGCACCTCTGCAGGTTTACTGTATCCATTCTACCTTCCCATTGACGATGAAACACAGAGAATGCATAGGAATTAAATATAAGAGACACAATGCCGACTTAAGTACAGGAAAAATGAGTCTTCCTACTGTCTATGCTTTGAGCGATTCCTCTGTCACCAGTTTTTCATTCCGATCCACCTCTGCAGGTTTACTGTATCCATTGGACCTTCCCATTGACGATGAAACGCAGAAATTGCATCGAAATTAAATATAAGAGACACAACGCCGACTGAAGTACAAGAAAACCGAGTCTTCTTACGGTCTATGGTTTGAGCGTTTCCTGTGTCACCAGTTTTACATTCCAATGCCCCTCTGCTGGTTTACTGTATACCTTGACGAAAAAACACAGAAATTGCATCGGAATTAAGTATAAGAGTCACAATGCCGACTTAGGAACAGGAAGACTGAGTCATCCTACTGTCTATGTTTTGAGCGTTTCCTGTGTCATCAGTTTTACATTTTGATGCACCTCTGCAAGTTTACTGTATCACTTGGACCTTCACAGTAACGATGAAACACAGAAATTGCATCAACTTAAATGTAAGAGACACAATGCCGACTTCAGTACAAGAAAACTGAGTCTTCTTAGCGTCTATGTTTTGACCGCTTCTAGTGTCACCAGTTTTACATTCCGATGCACCTCTGCAGGTTTACTGTCTCCCTTGGACCTTCCCATTGACGACGAAACACAGAAATTGTATCGGATATTAAGAGACACAATGCCGTCTTAAGTACAGGAAGAGTGAGTATTCCTACTGTCTATGATTTGAGCGTTTCCTGTGTCACCAGGTTTACATTCCGATTCACCTCTGCAGGTTTACTGTATCCCATGGATCTTCCCATTGACGATGAAACACAGAAATTGCATCGGAATTAATAATAAGAATCACAATGCCGACTTAAGTACAGGAAGGTTGAGTCTTCCTACTGTCTATGTTTTGAGCGTTTCCTGTGTCACCAGTTTTACATTCCGATGCACCTCTGCAGGTATACTGTGTCCCTTGGACCTTCCCATTGGCGATGAAACACAGAAATTGCATCGGAATTAAATATAAGAGAAACAACACCGACTTAAGTACATTAAACCGAGTCTTCTTACAGTCTATGATTTGAGCGTTTCCAGTGTCACCAGTGTTACATTCCGATGCACCTCTGCAGGTTTACTGTGTCCCTTGGACCTTCCCATTGGCGATGAAACACAGAAATTGACCCGCAATTAAATATAAGAGAAACAATGACGTCTTAAGTAGAGGAAGACTGAGTCTTCCTACTGTCTATGTTTTGAGCGTTTCCTGTGTCTCCAGTTTTACATTCCGATACACCTCTGCAGGTTTACTGTATCCCTAGGACCTTCACAGTGACGAAGAAACACAGAAATTGCATCGGAGTTAAATATAAGAGACACAATGCCAACTTAAGTACAGAAGGACTGAGTCTTCCTACTGTCTATATTTTGAGCGTTTCCTGTGTCACCAGTTTTACATTCCAATGCCCCTCTGCAGGTTTACTGTATACCTTGACGAAAAAACACAGAAATTGCATCGGAATTAAGTATAAGAGTCACAATGCCGACTTAGGAACAGGAAGACTGAGTCTTCCTACTGTCTATGTTTTGAGCGTTTCCTGTGTCATCAGTTTTACATTTTGATGCACCTCTGCAAGTTTACTGTATCACTTGGACCATCAAAGTGACGATGAAACACAGAAATTGCATCGGAATTAAATATAAGAGACACAATGCCGACTTAAGTACAGGAAGTCTGAGTCTTCCTACTGTCTATGTTTTGAGCGTTACCTGTGTCACCAGTTTTACATTCCGATGCAGCTCTGCAGGTATACTGTTTCCCTTCGACTTTCCTATCGACGGTGAAACACAGAAATTGCATCGGAATTAAATATAAGAGACACAATGCCGACCTAAGTACAGGAAGACTGAGTGTTCCTACTGTCTATGTTTTGAGCGTCTCCTGTGTCATCGGTTCTACATTCCGATGCACCTCTGCAGGTTTACTGTATCCATTGGACCTTCCCTTTGACGACGAAGCACAGAAATTGCATCGGAATTAAATATAAGAGACACAACGCCGACTTACGTACAAGAAAACTGAGTCTTCTTACGGTCTATGTTTTGAGCGTTTCCAGTGTCACCAGTGTTACATTCCGATGCACCTCTGCAGGTTTACTGTGTCCCTTGGACCTTCCCATTGGCGATGAAACACAGAAATTGACCCGCAATTAAATATAAGAGACACAATGACGTCTTAAGTAGAGGAAGACTGAGTCTTCCTACTGTCTATGTTTTGAGCGTTGCCTGTGTCTCTAGTTTTACATTCCGATACACCTCTGCAGGTTTACTGTATCCCTTGGACCTTCACAGTGACGAAGAGACACAGAAATTGCGTCGGAATTAAATATAAGAGACAAAATGCCGACTTAAGTACAGGAAGACTGAGTCTTCCTACTGTCTATGTTTTGAGCGTCTCCTGTGTCACCAGTTTTACATTCCGGTGCACCTCTGCAGGGTTACTGTATCCCTTGGACCTTCCCATTGACGATGAAACACAGAAATTGCATCGGAATTAAATATAAGAGACACAATGCCGACTTAAGTACAGAAGGACTGAGTCTTCCTACTGTCTATGTTTTGAGCGTTTCCTGTGTCACCAGTTTTACATTCCGATGCACCTATGCAGGTCTACAGTATCCCTTGGACCTTCATAGTGACGATGAAACACAGAAATTGCATCGGAATTAAATATAAGAGACACAATGTCGACTTAAGTACAGAATGAGTCTTCCTACTCTCTATGTTTTGAGCGTTTCCTGTGTCACCAGTTTTACATTCCAATGCACCTCTGCAGGATTGCTGTATCCCTTGCACCTTCCCTTTGACAATGATACACAGAAATTGCATCGGATTTAAATATAAGATACACAAGGTCTACTTAAGTACAGGAAGAGTGTTTCTTTCTATTGTCTATGTTTTGAGCGTTTCGTGTGTCACCAGTTTTACATTCCGATGCACCTCTGCATGTATACTGTTTCCCTTCGACTTTCCCATTGACGATGAGACACAGAAATTGAATCGGAATTATATATAAGAGACACAATGCCGACTTAAGTACAGGAAGACTGAGTCTTCCTACTGTCTATGTTTTGAGCGTTTCCTGTGTCATCAGTTTTACATTCCGATGCACCTCTGCAGGTTTACTGTATCCATTGGACCTTCCCATTGACGATGAAACACAGAAATTGCATCGGAATTAAATAAAAAAGACACAATGCGGACTTAAGAACAGGAAGACTGAGTCTTCCTACTGTCTATGTTTCGAGCGTTTCCTGTGTCATCAGTTCTACATTCCGATGCACCTCTGCAGGTTTACTGTATCCATTGGACCCCCCATTGACGATGAAACACAGAAGTTTGCATGGGAATTAAATATAAAAGACACAATGCCGACTTAAGAACAGGAATGCTGAGTCTTCCTACTGTCTATGTTTTGAGCGTTTCCAGTGTCACCAGTTTTTCATTCCGATGCACCTCTGCAGGTTTACTGTGTCCCTTGGACCATCCCATTGGCGATGAAACACAGAAATTGCATCGGAATTAAATATAAGAGACACAATGACGTCTTAAGTACAGGAAGACAGAGTCTTCCAACGGTCTATGTTTTGAGCGTTTCCTGTGTCATCAGTTTTACATTCCCATGCACCTCTGCAGGTTTTCCTGTATCCCTTGGACCTTCAAAGTGTCGATGAAACACAGAAATTGCATCAGAACTAAATATAAGAGACACAATGCGAACTTAAGTACAGGAAGACTGAAACTTCCTACTGTCTTTGTTTTGAGCGTTTCCTGTGTCACCAGTTTTACATTCCCATGCACCTCTGCAGGTATACTGTTTCCCTGCGACTTTCCCATTGACGATGAAACACAGAAATAGCATCGGAATTAAATATAAGAGACACAATGCCGACTTAAGTACAGGAAGAGTGTGTCTTTCTATTGTCTATCCTTTGAGCGTTTCCTGTGTCACCAGTTTTACATTCCGATGCACCTATGCAGGTTTACTGTATCCATTGGACCTTCCCATTGACGATGAAACACAGAAATTGCATCGGAATTAAATATAATAGACTCAATGCCGACTTAAGTACAGGAAGACTGAGTCTTCCTACTGTCAATGTTTGAGCGATTCCTGTGTCAACAGTTTTACATTCCGATGCACCTCTGTAGGTTTACTGTATCCATTGAACCTTCCCATTGACGATGAAACACAGAAAATGCATCGGAATTAAATATAAGAGACACAATGCCGACTTAACTACAGGAAGACTGAGTCTTCGTACTGTCTATGTTTTGAGCGTTTCCTGTGTCAACAGTTTTACATTCCGATCCACCTCTGCAGGATTACTGTATCCATTGGACCTTCCCATTGAAGATGAAACGCAGAAATTGCATCGGAATTAAATATAAGAGACACAACGCCGACTTAAGTACAAGAAAACCGAGTCTTCTTACGGTCTATGGTTTGAGCGTTTCCTGTGTCACCAGTTTTACATTCCAATGCACCTCTGCAGGTTTACTGTATACCTTGACGAAAAAACACAGAAATTGCATCGGAATTAAGTATAAGTCTCACAATGCCGACTTAGGTACAGGAAGACTGAGTCTTCCTACTGTCTATGTTTTGAGCGTTTCCTGTGTCATCAGTTTTACATTTTGATGCACCTCTGCAAGTTTACTGTATCACTTGGACCTTCAAAGTGACGATGAAACACAGAAATTGCATCCGAATTAAATATAAGAGACACAATGCCGACTTAAGTACAGGAAGACTGAGTCTTCCTACTGTCTTTGTTTTGAGCGTTACCTGTGTCACCAGTTTTACATTCCGATGCAGCTCTGCAGGTATACTGTTTCCCTTCGACATTCCTATTGACGATGAAACACAGAAATTGCATCGGAATTAAATATAAGAGACACAATGCCGACCTAAGTACAGGAAGACTGAGTCTTCCTACTGTCTATGTTTTGAGCGTCTCCTGTGTCATCGGTTCTACATTCCGATGCACCTCTGCAGGTTTACTGTATCCTTTGGACCCCCCCATTGACGATGAAATTCGGAATTATATTTAAGAGACACAATGCCGTCCTAAGTACAGGAAGACTGAGTCTTCCTACTGTCTATGTTTTGAGCGTTTCCTGTGTCACCAGTTTTACATTCCGATCCACCTCTGCAGGTTTACTGTATCCATTGGACCTTCCCTTAGAAGACGAAGCACAGAAATTGCATCGGAATTAAATATAAGAGACACAACGCCGACTTACGTACAAGAAAACTGAGTCTTCTTACGGTCTATGTTTTGAGCGTTTCCAGTGTCACCAGTGTTACATTCCGATGCACCTCTGCAGGTTTACTGTGTCCCTTGGACCTTCCCATGGGCGATGAAACACAGAAATTGACCCGCAATTAAATATAAGAGACACAATGACGTCTTAAGTAGAGGAAGACTGAGTCTTCCTACTGTCTATGTTTTGAGCGTTGCCTGTGTCTCTAGTTTTACATTCCGATACACCTCTGCAGGTTTACTGTATCCCTTGGACCTTCACAGTGACGAAGAGACACAGAAATTGCGTCGGAATTAAATATAAGAGACAAAATGCCGACTTAAGTACAGGAAGACTGAGTCTTCCTACTGTCTATGTTTTGAGCGTCTCCTGTGTCACCAGTTTTACATTCCGGTGCACCTCTGCAGGGTTACTGTATCCCTTGGACCTTCCCATTGACGATGAAACACAGAAATTGCATCGGAATTAAATATAAGAGACACAATGCCGACTTAAGTACAGAAGGACTGATTCTTCCTACTGTCTATGTTTTGAGCGTTTCCTGTGTCACCAGTTTTACGTTCCGATGCACCTATGCAGGTCTACAGTATCCCTTGGACCTTCATAGTGACGATGAAACACAGAAATTGCATCGGAATTAAATATAAGAGACACAATGTCGACTTAAGTACAGAATGAGTCTTCCTACTCTCTATGTTTTGAGCGTTTCCTGTGTCACCAGTTTTACATTCCAATGCACCTCTGCAGGATTGCTGTATTCCTTGCACCTTCCCTTTGACAATGAAACACAGAAATTGCATCGGATTTAAATATAAGATACACAAGGTCGACTTAAGTACAGGAAGAGTGTTTCTTTCTATTGTCTATGTTTTGAGCGTTTCGTGTGTCACCAGTTTTACATTCCGATGCACCTCTGCATGGATAGTGTTTCCCTTCGACTTTCCCATTGACGATGAGACACAGAAATTGAATCGGAATTATATATAAGAGACACAATGCCGACTTAAGTACAGGAAGACTGAGTCTTCCTACTGTCTATGTTTTGAGCGTTTCCTGTGTCATCAGTTTTACATTCCGATGCACCTCTGCAGGTTTACTGTATCCATTGGACCTTCCCATTGACGATGAAACACAGAAATTGCATCGGAATTAAATAAAAAAGACACAATGCGGACTTAAGAACAGGAAGACTGAGTCTTCCTACTGTCTATGTTTCGAGCGTTTCCTGTGTCATCAGTTCTACATTCCGATGCACCTCTGCAGGTTTACTGTATCCATTGGACCCCCCATTGACGATGAAACACAGAAGTTTGCATGGGAATTAAATATAAAAGACACAATGCCGACATAAGAACAGGAATGCTGAGTCTTCCTACTGTCTATGTTTTGAGCGTTTCCAGTGTCACCAGTTTTTCATTCCGATGCACCTCTGCAGGTTTACTGTGTCCCTTGGACCATCCCATTGGCGATGAAACACAGAAATTGCATCGGAATTAAATGTAAGAGACACAATGACGTCTTAAGTACAGGAAGACAGAGTCTTCCAACGGTCTATGTTTTGAGCGTTTCCTGTGTCATCAGTTTTACATTCCCATGCACCTCAGCAGGTTTTCCTGTATCCCTTGGACCTTCAAAGTGTCGATGAAACACAGAAATTGCATCAGAACTAAATATAAGAGACACAATGCGAACTTAAGTACAGGAAGACTGAAACTTCCTACTGTCTTTGTTTTGAGCGTTTCCTGTGTCACCAGTTTTACATTCCCATGCACCTCTGCAGGTATACTGTTTCCCTTCGACTTTCCCATTGACGATGAAACACAGAAATAGCATCGGAATTAAATATAAGAGACACAATGCCGACTTAAGTACAGGAAGAGTGTGTCTTTCTATTGTCTATCCTTTGAGCGTTTCCTGTGTCACAAGTTTTACATTCCGATGCACCTATGCAGGATTACTGTATCCATTGGACCTTCCCATTGACGATGAAACACAGAAATTGCATCGGAATTAAATATAAGAGACTCAATGCCGACTTAAGTACAGGAAGACTGAGTCTTCCTACTGTCAATGTTTGAGCGATT
Source organism: Schistocerca nitens (assembly GCF_023898315.1). NCBI lineage: Eukaryota > Metazoa > Arthropoda > Insecta > Orthoptera > Acrididae > Schistocerca > Schistocerca nitens. The sequence continues at coordinate 10,976,273 of NW_026045897.1, read as the reverse complement.
CCTGTGTCAACAGTTTTACATTCCGATGCACCTCTGTAGGTTTACTGTATCCATTGAACCTTCCCATTGACGATGAAACACAGAAAATGCATCGGAATTAAATATAAGAGACACAATGCCGACTTAACTACAGGAAGACTGAGTCTTCGTACTGTCTATGTTTTGAGCGTTTCCTGTGTCACCAGTTTTACATTCCGATGCACCTATGCAGGTCTACAGTATCCCTTGGACCTTCATAGTGACGATGAAACACAGAAATTGCATCGGAATTAAATATAAGAGACACAATGTCGACTTAAGTACAGAAAGACTGTGTCTTCCTACTCTCTATGTTTTGAGCGTTTCCTGTGTCACCAGTTTTACATTCCAATGCACCTCTGCAGGATTGCTGTATCCCTTGCACCTTCCCTTTGACAATGAAACACAGAAATTGCATCGGATTTAAATATAAGATACACAAGGTCGACTTAAGTACAGGAAGAGTGTGTCTTTCTATTGTCTATGTTTTGAGCGTTTCCTGTGTCATCAGTTTTACATTCCCATGCACCTCTGCAGGTTTTCCTGTATCCCTTGGACCTTCAAAGTGTCGATGAAACACAGAAATTGCATCAGAACTAAATATAAGAGACACAATGCGAACTTAAGTACAGGAAGACTGAAACTTCCTACTGTCTTTGTTTTGAGCGTTTCCTGTGTCACCAGTTTTACATTCCCATGCACCTCTGCAGGTATACTGTTTCCCTTCGACTTTCCCATTGACGATGAAACACAGAAATAGCATCGGAATTAAATATAAGAGACACAATGCCGACTTAAGTACAGGAAGAGTGTGTCTTTCTATTGTCTATCCTTTCAGCGTTTCCTGTGTCACAAGTTTTACATTCCGATGCACCTATGCAGGTACTCTGTATCCATTGGACTTTCCCTTTGACGATGAAACACAGAAATTGCATCGGAATTAAATATAAGAGACTCAATGCCGACTTAAGTACAGGAAGACTGAGTCTTCCTACTGTAAAATGTTTGAGCGATTCCTGTGTCAACAGTTTTACATTCCGATGCACCTCTGTAGGTTTACTGTATCCATTGAACCTTCCCATTGACGATGAAACACAGAAAATGCATCGGAATTAAATATAAGAGACACAATGCCGACTTAACTACAGGAAGACTGAGTCTTCTTACGGTCTATGATTTCAGCGTTTCCTGTGTCACCATTTTTACATTCCAATGCACCTCTGCAGGTTTACTATATACCTTGGACCTTCCCATTGACGAAAAAACACAGAAATTGCATCGGAATTAAATATAAGAGATGCAATGCCGACTTAGGTACAGGAAGACTGAGTCTTCCTACTGTCTATGTTTTGAGCGTTTCCTATGTCATCATTTTTACATTTTGATGCACCTCGGCAGGTTAACTGTATCCCTTGGACATTCACAGTGACGATGCAACACAGATATTGCATCTAAATTAAGTATAAGCAGCACAATGCCGACTTCAGTACAAAAAAACTGACTCTTCTTAGGGTCTATGTTTTGACCGCTTCCTGTGTTATCAGTTTTACATTCCAATGCCCCTCTGCAGGGTTTCTGTATCCATTGGACCTTCCCATTGACGATGAAACACAGAAATGGCATCGGAATTAAATATAAGAGACACAATGCCGACTTAAGGACAGGAAGGCTGAGTCTTCCTACTGTCTATGATTTGAGCGTTTCCTGTGTCACCAGTTTTACATTCCGATGCAGCTCTGCAGAAATACTGTTTCCCTTCGACTTTCCTATTGACGATGAAACACAGAAATTGCATCGGAATGAAATAAAAGAGACACAATGTCGACTTAAGTACAGGAAGAGTGTTTCTTTCTATTGTCTATGCTTTGAGCGTTTCCTGTGTCACCAGTTTTACACTCCGATGCACCTCTGCAGGTTTACTGTATCCATTGGACCTTCCCATTGACGATGAAACACAGAAATTGCATCGGAATTATATATAAGAGACACAACGCCGACCTAAGTACAGGAAGACTGAGTCTTCCTACTGTCTATGTTTTGAGCGTTACCTGTGTCACCAGTTTTACATTCCGATCCACCTCTGCAGGTTTACTGTATCCATTGGACCTTCCCTTTGACGACGAAGCACATAAATTGCATCGGAATTAAATATAAGAGACACAACGCCGAGTTACGTACAAGAAAACTGAGTCTTCTTACGGTCTATGTTTTGAGCGTTTCCAGTGTGACCAGTGTTACATTCCGATGCACCTCTGCAGGTTTACTGGGTCCCTTGGACCTTCCCATTGGCGATGAAACACAGAAATTGACCCGCAATTAAATATAAGAGACACAATGACGTCTTAAGTAGAGGAAAACTGAGTCTTCCTACTGTCTATGTTTTGAGCGTTGCCTGTGTCTCTAGTTTTACATTCCGATACACCTCTGCAGGTTTACTGTATCCCTTGGACCTTCACAGTGACGAAGACACACAGAAATTGCGTCGGAATTAAATATAAGAGACAAAATGCCGACTTAAGTACAGGAAGACTGAGTCTTCCTACTGTCTATGTTTTGAGCGTCTCCTGTGTCACCAGTTTTACATTCCGGTGCACCTCTGCAGGTTTACTGTATCCATTGGACCCCCCATTGACGATGAAACACAGAAATTGCATGGGAATTAAATATAAAAGACACAATGCCGACTTAAGTACAGGAAGACTGAGTCTTTCTACTGTCTATGTTTTGAGCGTTTCCTGTGTCACCAGTTTTACATTCCGATGCACCTCTGCAGGTTTACTGTATCCATTGGACCATCACAGTGACGATGAAACACAGAAATTGCATCGGAATGAAATAAAAGAGACACAATGTCGACTTAAGTACAGGAAGAGTGTGTCTTGCTATTGTCTATGTTTTGAGCGTTTCCTGTGTCATCAGTTCTACATTCCGATGCACCTCTGCAGGTTTACTGTATCCATTGGACCCCCCATTGACGATGAAACACAGAAGTTTGCATGGGAATTAAATATAAAAGACACAATGCCGACATAAGAACAGGAATGCTGAGTCTTCCTACTGTCTATGTTTTGAGCGTTTCCAGTGTCACCAGTTTTTCATTCCGATGCACCTCTGCAGGTTTACTGTGTCCCTTGGACCATCCCATTGGCGATGAAACACAGAAATTGCATCGGAATTAAATGTAAGAGACACAATGACGGCTTAAGTACAGGAAGACAGAGTCTTCCAACGGTCTATGTTTTGAGCGTTTCCTGTGTCATCAGTTTTACATTCCCATGCACCTCTGCAGGTTTTCCTGTATCCCTTGGACCTTCAAAGTGTCGATGAAACACAGAAATTGCATCAGAACTAAATATAAGAGACAGAATGCGAACTTAAGTACAGGAAGACTGAAACTACCTACTGTCTTTGTTTTGAGCGTTTCCTGTGTCACCAGTTTTACATTCCCATGCACCTCTGCAGGTATACTGTTTCCCTTCGACTTTCCCATTGACGATGAAACACAGAAATAGCATCGGAATTAAATATAAGAGACACAACGCCGACTTAAGTACAGGAAGAGTGTGTCTTTCTATTGTCTATCCTTTGAGCGTTTCCTGTGTCACAAGTTTTACATTCCGATGCACCTATGCAGGTTTACTGTATCCATTGGACCTTCCCATTGACGATGAAACACAGAAATTGCATCGGAATTAAATATAAGAGACTCAATGCCGACTTAAGTACAGGAAGACTGAGTCTTCCTACTGTCAATGTTTGAGCGATTCCTGTGTCAACAGTTTTACATTCCGATGCACCTCTGTAGATTTACTGTATCCATTGAACCTTCCCATTGACGATGAAACACAGAAAATGCATCGGAATTAAATATAAGAGACACAATGCCGACTTAACTACAGGAAGACTGAGTCTTCGTACTGTCTATGTTTTGAGCGTTTCCTGTGTCACCAGTTTTACATTCCGATGCACCGATGCAGGTCTACAGTATCCCTTGGACCTTCATAGTGACGATGAAACACAGAAATTGCATCGGAATTAAATATAAGAGACACAATGTCGACTTAAGTACAGAAAGACTGTGTCTTCCTACTCTCTATGTTTTGAGCGTTTCCTGTGTCACCAGTTTTACATTCCAATGCACCTCTGCAGGATTGCTGTATCCCTTGCACCTTCCCTTTGACAATGAAACACAGAAATTGCATCGGATTTAAATATAAGATACACAAGGTCGACTTAAGTACAGGAAGAGTGTGTCTTTCTATTGTCTATGTTTTGAGCGTTTCGTGTGTCACCAGTTTTACATTCCGATGCACCTCTGCAGGAATACTGTTTCCCTTCGGCTTTCCCATTGACGATGAGACACAGAAATTGAATCGGAATTATATATAAGAGACACAATGCCGACTTAAGTACAGGAAGACTGAGTCTTCCTACTGTCTATGTTTTGAGCGTTTCCTGTGTCATCAGTTTTACATTCCGATGCACCTCTGCAGGTTTACTGTATCCATTGGACCTTCCCATTGACGATGAAACACAGAAATTGCATCGGAATTAAATAAAAAAGACACAATGCGGACTTAAGAACAGGAAGACTGGGTCTTCCTACTGTCTATGTTTTGAGCGTTTCCTGTGTCATCAGTTCTACATTCCGATGCACCTCTGCAGGTTTACTGTGTCCCTTGGACCATCCCATTGGCGATGAAACACAGAAATTGCATCGGAATTAAATGTAAGAGACACAATGACGTCTTAAGTACAGGAAGACAGATTCTTCCAACGGTGTATGTTTTGAGCGTTTCCTGTGTCATCAGTTTTATATTCCCATGCACCTCCGCAGGTTTTCCTGTATCCCTTGGACCTTCAAAGTGTCGATGAAACACAGAAATTGCATCAGAACTAAATATAAGAGACACAATGCGAACTTAAGTACAGGAAGACTGAAACTTCCTACTGTCTTTGTTTTGAGCGTTTCCTGTGTCACCAGTTTTACATTCCCATGCACCTCTGCAGGTATACTGTTTCCCTTCGACTTTCCCATTGACGATGAAACACAGAAATAGCATCGGAATTAAATATAAGAGACACAATGCCGACTTAAGTACAGGAAGAGTGTGTCTTTCTATTGTCTATCCTTTCAGCGTTTCCTGTGTCACAAGTTTTACATTCCGATGCACCTATGCAGGTACTCTGTATCCATTGGACCTTCCCATTGACGATGAAACACAGAAATTGCATCGGAATTAAATATAAGAGACTCAATGCCGACTTAAGTACAGGAAGACTGAGTCTTCCTACTGTAAAATGTTTGAGCGATTCCTGTGTCAACAGTTTTACATTCCGATGCACCTCTGTAGGTTTACTGTATCCATTGAACCTTCCCATTGACGATGAAACACAGAAAATGCATCGGAATTAAATATAAGAGACACAATGCAGACTTAACTACAGGAAGACTGAGTCTTCTTACGGTCTATGATTTCAGCGTTTCCTGTGTCACCATTTTTACATTCCAATGCACCTCTGCAGGTTTACTATATACCTTGGACCTTCCCATTGACGAAAAAACACAGAAATTGCATCGGAATTAAATATAAGAGATGCAATGCCGACTTAGGTACAGGAAGACTGAGTCTTCCTACTGTCTATGTTTTGAGCGTTTCCTATGTCATCACTTTTACATTTTGATGCACCTCGGCAGGTTAACTGTATCCCTTGGACATTCACAGTGACGATGCAACACAGATATTGCATCTAAATTAAGTATAAGCAGCACAATGCCGACTTCAGTACAAAAAAACTGACTCTTCTTAGGGTCTATGTTTTGACCGCTTCCTGTGTTATCAGTTTTACATTCCAATGCCCCTCTGCAGGGTTTCTGTATCCATTGGACCTTCCCATTGACGATTAAACACAGAAATGGCATCGGAATTAAATATAAGAGACACAATGCCGACTTAAGGATAGGAAGGCTGAGTCTTCCTACTGTCTATGATTTGAGCGTTTCCTGTGTCACCAGTTTTACATTCCGATGCACCTCTGCAGGATTAATGTATCCCTTGGATCTTCCCATTGGCGATGAAACACAGAAATTTTAGCGGAATTAAATATAAGACACACAATGCCGACTTAAGTACAGGAATATTGAGTCTTCCTACTGTCTATGATTTGAGCGTTTGCTGTGTCACCAGTTTTACATTCCGATGCACCTCTGCAGGTTTACTGTATCCATTGGACCTTTCCATTGACGATGAAACACGGAAATGACATCGGAATTGAATATAAGAGACACAACGCCGACTTACGTACAAGAAATCTGAGTCTTCTTCCGGTCTATGTTTTGAGCGTTTCCAGTGTCACCAGTGTTACATTCCGATGCACCTCTGCAGGTTTACTGTGTCCCTTGGACCTTCCCATTGGCGATGAAACACAGAAATTGACCCGCAATTAAATATAAGACACAATGACGTCTTAAGTAGAGGAAGACTGAGTCTTCCTACTGTCTATGTTTTGAGCGTTGCCTGTGTCTCTAGTTTTACATTCCGATACACCTCTGCAGTTTTACTGTATCCCTTGGACCTTCACAGTGACGAAGAGACACAGAAATTGCGACGGAATTAAATATAAGAGACAAAATGCCGACTTAAGTACAGGAAGACTGAGTCTTCCTACTGTCTATGTTTTGAGCGTCTCCTGTGTCACCAGTTTTACATTCCGGTGCACCTCTGCAGGGTTAGTGTATCCCTTGGACCTTCCCATTGACGATGAAACACAGAAATGGCATCGGAATTAAATATAAGAGACACAATGCCGACTTAAGTACAGGAAGACTGAGTCTTCCTACTGTCTATGTTTTGAGCGTTTCCTGTGTCACCAGTTTTACATTCCGATGCAGCTCTGCAGAAATACTGTTTCCCTTCGACTTTCCTATTGACGATGAAACACAGAAATTGCATCGGAATGAAATAAAAGAGACACAATGTCGACTTAAGTACAGGAAGAGTGTTTCTTTCTATTGTCTATGCTTTGAGCGTTTCCTGTGTCACCAGTTTTACACTCCGATGCACCTCTGCAGGTTTACTGTATCCATTGGACCTTCCCATTGACGATGAAACACAGAAAATGCATCGGAATTATATATAAGAGACACAACGCCGACCTAAGTACAGGAAGACTGAGTCTTCCTACTGTCTATGTTTTGAGCGTTACCTGTGTCACCAGTTTTACATTCCGATCCACCTCTGCAGGTTTACTGTATCCATTGGACCTTCCCTTTGACGACGAAGCACATAAATTGCATCGGAATTAAATATAAGAGACACAACGCCGAGTTACGTACAAGAAAACTGAGTCTTCTTACGGTCTATGTTTTGAGCGTTTCCAGTGTGACCAGTGTTACATTCCGATGCACCTCTGCAGGTTTACTGGGTCCCTTGGACCTTCCCATTGGCGATGAAACACAGAAATTGACCCGCAATTAAATATAAGAGACACAATGACGTCTTAAGTACAGGAAGACTGAGTCTTCCTACTGTCTATGTTTTGAGCGTCTCCTGTGTCACCAGTTTTACATTCCGGTGCACCTCTGCAGGCTTACTGTATCCCTTGGACCTTCCCATTGACGATGAAACACAGAAATTGCATCGGAATTAAATATAAGAGACACAATGCCGACATAAGTACAGAAGGACTGAGTCTTCCTACTGCCTATGTTTTGAGCGTTTCCTGTGTCACCAGTTTTACATTCCGATGCACCTATGCAGGTCTACAGTATCCCTTGGACCTTCATAGTGACGATGAAACACAGAAATTGCATCGGAATTAAATATAAGAGACACAATGTCGACTTAAGTACAGAAAGACTGAGTCTCCCTACTCTCTATGTTTTGAGCGTTTCCTGTGTCACCAGTTTTACATTCCAATGCACCTCTGCAGGATTGCTGTATCCCTTGCACCTTCCCATTGACAATGAAACACAGAAATTGCATCGGATTTAAATATAAGATACACAAGGTCGACTTAAGTACAGGAAGAGTGTGTCTTTCTATTGTCTATGTTTTGAGCGTTTCGTGTGTCACCAGTTTTACATTCCGATGCACCTCTGCAGGTATACTGTTTCCCTTCGACTTTCCCTTTGACGATGAAACACAGAAATTGAATCGGAATTATATATAAGAGACACAATGCTGACTTAAGTACAGGAAGACTGAGTCTTCCTACTGTCTATGTTTTGAGCGTTTCCTGTGTCCCAAGTTTTACATTCCGATGCACCTCTGCAGGTTTACTGTATCCATTGGACCTTCCCATTGACGATGAAACACAGAAATTGCATCGGAATTAAATAAAAAAGACACAAAGCCGACTTAAGAACAGGAAGACTGAGTCTTCCTACTGTCTATGTTTTGAGCGTTTCCTGTGTCCCAAGTTTTACATTCCGATGCACCTCTGCAGGTTTACTGTATCCATTGGACCTTCACAGTGACGATGAAACACAGAAATTGCATCGGAATTAAATATAAGAGACACAATGTCGACATAAGTACAGGAAGACTGAGTCTTCCTACTGTCTATGGTTTGAGCGTTCCCTGTGTCATCAGTTCTACATTCCGATGCACCTCTGCAGGTTTACTGTATCCATTGGGCCCCCCATTGACGATGAAACACAGAAAATGCATGGGAATTAAATATAAAAGACACAATGCCGACTTAAGTACAGGAAGACTGAGTCTTTCTACTGTCTATGTTTTGAGCGTTTCCTCTGTCACCAGTTTTACATTCCGATGCACCTCTGCAGGTTTACTGTGTCCCTTGGACCTTCCCATTTGCGATGAAACACAGAAATTGCATCGGATTTATATATAAGGGACACAATGACGTCGTAAGTACAGGAAGACAGAGTCTTCCAACTGTCTATGTTTTGAGCGTTTCCTGTGTCACCAATTTTACATTCCCATGCACCTCTGCAGGTTTTCCTGTATCCCTTGGACCTTCAAAGTGACGGTGAGACAGAAATTGCATCGGAATTAAATATAAGAGACACAATGCTGACATAAGAACAGGAATGCTGAGTCTTCCTACTGTCTATGTTTTGAGCGTTTCCAGTGTCACCAGTTTTACATTCCGATGCACCTCTGCAGGTTTACTGTGTCCCTTGGACCATCCCATTGGCGATGAAACACAGAAATTGCATCGGAATTAAATGTAAGAGACACAATGACGTCTTAAGTACAGGTAGACTGAGTCTTTCTACGGTCTTTGTTTTGAGCGTTTCCTGTGTCACCAGTTTTACATTCCCATGCACCTCTGCAGGTATACTGTTTCCCTTCGACTTTCCCATTGACAATGAAACACAGAAATAGCATCGGAATTAAATTTAAGAGACACAATGCCGACTTAAGTACAGGAAGAGTGTGTCTTTCTATTGTGTATCCTTTGAGCGTTTCCTGTGTCACCAGTTTTACTTTCCGATGTACCTATGCAGGTTTACTGTATCCATTGGACCTTCCCATTGACGATGAAACACAGAAATTGCATCGGAATTAAATATAAGAGACTCAATGCCGACTTAAGTACAGGAAGACTAATTCTTCCTACTGTCAATGTTTGAGCGATTCCTGTGTCAACAGTTTTACATTCCGATGCACCTCTGTAGGTTTACTGTATCCATTGAACCTTCCCATTGACGATGAAACACAGAAAATGCATCGGAATTAAATATAAGAGACACAATGCCGACTTAACTACAGGAAGACTGAGTCTTCGTACTGTCTATGTTTTGAGCGTTTCCTGTGTCACCAGTTTTACATTTTGATGCACCTATGCAGGTTTACTGTATCCCTTGGACATTCACAGTGACGATGAAACACAGATATTGCATCTAAATTAAATATAAGCGGCACAATGCCGACTTCAGTACAAAAAAACCGACTCTTCTTAGGGTCTATGTTTTGACCGTTCCTGTGTCACCAGTTTTACATTCCAATGCACCTCTGCAGGGTTTCTGTATCCATTGGACCTTCCCATTGACGATGAAACACAGAAATGGCATCGGAATTAAATATAAGAGACACAATGCCGACTTACGTACAACTGAGTCTTCTTACGGTCTATGTTTTGAGCGTTTCCAGTGTCACCAGTGTTATATTCCGATGCACGTCTGCAGGATTACTGTGTCCCTTGGACCTTTCCATTGACGATGAAACACAGAAATGACATCGGAATTAAATATAAGAGACACAACGCCGACTTACGTACAAGAAAACTGAGTCTTCTTACGGTCTATGTTTTGAGCGTTTCCAGTGTCACCAGTGTTATATTCCGATGCTCCTCTGCAGGTTTACTGTGTCCCTTGGACCTTCCCATTGGCCATGAAACACAGAAATTGACCCGCAATTAAATATAAGAGACACAATGACGTCTTAAGTAGAGGAAGACTGAGTCTTCCTACTGTCTATGTTTTGAGCGTTGCCTGTGTCTCTAGTTTTATATTCCGATACACCTCTGCAGGTTTACTGTATCCCTTGGACCCTCACAGTGACGAAGAGACACAGAAATTGCGACGGAATTAAATATAAGAGAAAATATGCCGGCATAAGTACAGGAAGACTGAGTCTTCCTACTGTCTATGTTTTGAGCGTCTCCTGTGTCACCAGTTTTACATTCCGGTGCACCTCTGCAGGGTTACTGTATCCCTTGGACCTTCCCATTGACGATGAAACACAGAAATTGCATCGGAATTAAATATAAGAGACACAATGCCGACTTAAGTACAGAAGGACTGAGTCTTCCTACTGCCTATGTTTTGAGCGATTCCTGTGTCACCAGTTTTACATTCCGATGCACCTATGCAGGTCTACAGTATCCCTTGGACCTTCATAGTGACGATGAAACACAGAAATTGCATCGGAATTAAATATAAGAGACACAATGTCGACTTAAGTACAGAAAGACTGAGTCTCCCTACTCTCTATGTTTTGAGCGTTTCCTGTGTCACCAGTTTTACATTCCAATGCACCTCTGCAGGATTGCTGTATCCCTTGCACCTTCCCATTGACAATGAAACACAGAAATAGCATCGGATTTAAATATAAGATACACAAGGTCGTCTTAAGTACAGGAAGAGTGTGTCTTTCTATTGTCTATGTTTTGAGCGTTTCGTGTGTCACCAGTTTTACATTCCGATGCACCTCTGCAGGTATACTGTTTCCCTTCGACTTTCCCATTGACGATGAAACACAGAAATTGAATCGGAATTATATATAAGAGACACAATGCCGACTTAAGTACAGGAAGACTGTGTCTTCCTACTGTCTATGTTTTGAGCGTTTCCTGTGTCATCAGTTTTACATTCCGATGCACCTCTGCAGGTTTACTGTATCCATTGGACCTTCCCATTGACGATGAAACACAGAAATTGCATCGGAATTAAATAAAAAAGACACAATGCCGACTTAAGAACAGGAAGACTGAGTCTTCCTACTGTCTATGTTTTGAGCGTTTCCTGTGTCCCAAGTTTTACATTCCGATGCACCTCTGCAGGTTTACTGTATCCATTGGACCTTCACAGTGACGATGAAACACAGCAATTGCATCGGAATTAAATATAAGAGACACAATATCGACATAAGTACAGGAAGACTGAGTCTTCCTACTGTCTATGTTTGAGGGTTTCCTGTGTCACCAGTTTTGAATTCTGATGCACTTCTGCAGGTTCACTGTATCCATTTTACCTTCCCATTGACGATGAAAAACAGAAAATGCATAGGAATTAAATATAAGAGACACAATGCCGACTTAAGTACAGGAAAAATGAGTTTTCCTACTGTCTATGCTTTGAGCGACTCCTCTGTCACCAGTTTTACATTCCGATCCACCTCTGCAGGTTTACTGTATCCATTGGACCTTCCCATTGACGATGAAATGCAGAAATTGCATCGGAATTAAATATAAGAGACACAACGCCGACTGAAGTACAAGAAAACCGAGTCTTCTTACGGTCTATGGTTTGAGCGTTCCCTGTGTCACCAGTTTTATATTCCAATGCCCCTCTGCAGGTTTACTGTATACCTTGACGAAAAAACACAGAAATTGCATCGGAATTAAGTATAAGAGTCACAATGTCGACTTAGGAACAGGAAGACTGAGTCATCCTACTGTCTATGTTTTGAGCGTTTCCTGTGTCATCGGTTTTACATTTTGATGCACCTCTGCAAGTTTACTGTATCACTTGGACCTTCACAGTAACGATGAAACACAGAAATTGCATCAAATTAAATATAAGAGACACAATGCCGACTTCAGTACAAGGAAACTGAGTCCTCATAGCGTCTATGTTTTGACCGCTTCTATTGTCACCAGTTTTTCATTCCGATACACCTCTTTAGGTTTACTGTATCCCTTGGACCTTCCCATTGACGACGAAACACAGAAATTGCATCGGATTTAAATATAAGAGACACAATGCCGACTTAAGTACAGGAAGAGTGTGTCTTTCTATTGTCTATCTTTTCAGCGTTTCCTGTGTCACAAGTTTTACATTCCGATGCACCTATGCAGGTTTACTGTATCCATTGGACCTTCCCATTGACGATGAAACACAGAAATTGCATCGGAATTAAATATAAGAGACTCAATGCCGACTTAAGTACAGGAAGACTGAGTCTTCCTACTGTCAATGTTTGAGCGATTCCTGTGTCAACAGTTTTACATTCCGATGCAACTCTGTAGGTTTACTGTATCCATTGAACCTTCCCATTGACGATGAAACACAGAAAATGCATCGGAATTAAATATAAGAGACACAATGCCGACTTAACTACAGGAAGACTGAGTCTTCTTACGGTCTATGATTTCAGCGTTTCCTGTGTCACCATTTTTACATTCCAATGCACCTCTGCAGGTTTACTATATACCTTGGACCTTCCCATTGACGAAAAAACACAGAAATTGCATCGGAATTAAATATAAGAGATGCAATGCCGACTTAGGTACAGGAAGACTGAGTCTTCCTACTGTCTATGTTTTGAGCGTTTCCTATGTCATCAGTTTTACATTTTGATGCACCTCGGCAGATTTACTGTATCCCTTGGACATTCACAGTGACGATGCAACACAGATATTGCATCTAAATTAAGTATAAGCGGCACAATGCCGACTTCAGTACAAAAAAACTGACTCTTCTTAGGGTCTATGTTTTGACCGCTTCCTGTGTCATCAGTTTTACATTCCAATGCCCCTCTGCAGGGTTTCTGTATCCATTGGACCTTCCTATTGACGATGAAACACAGAAATGGCATCGGAATTAAATATAAGAGACACAATGCCGACTTAAGGATAGGAAGGCTGAGTCTTCCTACTGTCTATGATTTGAGCGTTTCCTGTGTCACCAGTTTTACATTCCGATGCACCTCTGCTGGATTAATGTATCCCTTGGATCTTCCGATTGGCGATGAAACACAGAAATTTTAGCGGAATTAAATATAAGACACACAATGCCGACTTAAGTACAGGAATATTGAGTCCTCCTACTGTCTATGATTTGAGCGTTTGCTGTGTCACCAGTTTTACATTCCGATGCACCTCTGCAGGTTTACTGTATCCATTGGACCTTTCCATTGACGATGAAACACAGAAATGACATCGGAATTGAATATAAGAGACACAACGCCGACTTACGTACAAGAAATCTGAGTCTTCTTCCGGTCTATGTTTTGAGCGTTTCCTGTGTCACCAGTTTTACATTCCGATGCACCTCTGCAGGTTTACTGTGTCCCTTGGACCTTCCCATTGGCGATGAAGCACAGAAATTGACCCGCAATTAAATATAAGACACAATGACGTCTTAAGTAGAGGAAGACTGAGTCTTCCTACTGTCTATGTTTTGAGCGTTGCCTGTGTCTCTAGTTTTACATTCCGATACACCTCTGCAGTTTTACTGTATCCCTTGGACCTTCACAGTGACGAAGAGACACAGAAATTGCGACGGAATTAAATATAAAAGAGACAAAATGCCGACTTAAGTACAGGAAGACTGAGTCTTCCTACTGTCTATGTTTTGAGCGTCTCCTGTGTCACCAGTTTTACATTCCGGTGCACCTCTGCAGGGTTACTGTATCCCTTGGATCTTCCCATTGGCGATGAAACACAGAAATGGCATCGGAATAAAATATAAGAGACACAATGCCGACTTAAGTACAGGAAGACTGAGTCTTCCTACTGTCTATGTTTTGAGCGTTTCCTGTGTCACCAGTTTTAAATTCCGATGCAGCTCTGCAGAAATACTGTTTCCCTTCGACTTTCCTATTGACGAAGAAACACAGAAATTGCATCGGAATGAAATAAAAGAGACACAATGTCGACTTAAGTACAGGAAGAGTGTTTCTTTCTATTGTCTATGCTTTGAGCGTTTCCTGTGTCACCAGTTTTACATTCCGATGCACCTCTGCAGGTTTACTGTATCCATTGGACCTTCCCATTGACGATGAAACACAGAAAATGCATCGGAATTATATATAAGAGACACAACGCCGACCTAAGTACAGGAAGACTGAGTCTTCCTACTATCTATGTTTTGAGCGTTACCTGTGTCACCAGTTTTACATTCCGATCCACCTCTGCAGGTTTACTGTATCCATTGGACCTTCCCTTTGACGACGAAGCACATAAATTGCATCGGAATTAAATATAAGAGACACAACGCGGACTTACGTACAAGAAAACTGAGTCTTCTTACGGTCTATGTTTTGAGCGTTTCCAGTGTGACCAGTGTTACATTCCGATGCACCTCTGCAGGTTTACTGGGTCCCTTGGACCTTCCCATTGGCGATGAAACACAGAAATTGACCCGCAATTAAATATAAGAGACACAATGACGTCTTAAGTAGAGGAAGACTGAGTCTTCCTACTGTCTATGTTTTGAGCGTTGCCTGTGTCTCTAGTTTTACATTCCGATACACCTCTGCAGGTTTACTGTATCCCTTGGACCTTCACAGTGACGAAGAGACACAGAAATTGCGTCGGAATTAAATATAAGAGACAAAATGCCGACTTAAGTACAGGAAGACTGAGTCTTCCTACTGTCTATGTTTTGAGCGTCTCCTGTGTCACCAGTTTTACATTCCGGTGCACCTCTGCAGGGTTACTGTATCCCTTGGATCTTCCCATTGACGATGAAACACAGAAATTGCATCGGAATTAAATATAAGAGACACAATGCCGACATAAGTACAGAAGGACTGAGTCTTCCTACTGCCTATGTTTTGAGCGTTTCCTGTGTCACCAGTTTTACATTCCGATGCACCTATGCAGGTCTACAATATCCCTTGGACCTTCATAGTGATGATGAAACACAGAAATTGCATCGGAATTAAATATAAGAGACACAATGTCGACTTAAGTACAGAAAGACTGAGTCTCCCTACTCTCTATGTTTTGAGCGTTTCCTGTGTCACCAGTTTTACATTCCAATGCACCTCTGCAGGATTGCTGTATCCCTTGCACCTTCCCATTGACAATGAAACACAGAAATCGCATCGGATTTAAATATAAGATACACAAGGTCGACTTAAGTACAGGAAGAGTGTGTCTTTCTATTGTCTATGTTTTGAGCGTTTCGTGTGTCACCAGTTTTACATTCCGATGCACCTCTGCAGGTATACTGTTTCCCTTCGACTTTCCCATTGACGATGAAACACAGAAATTGAATCGGAATTATATATAAGAGACACAATGCCGACTTAAGTACAGGAAGACTGAGTCTTGCTACTGTCTATGTTTTGAGCGTTTCCTGTGTCATCAGTTTTACATTCCGATGCACCTCTGCAGGTTTACTGTATCCATTGGACGTTCCCATTGACGATGAAACACAGAAATTGCATCGGAATTAAATAAAAAAGACACAATGCCGACTTAAGAACAGGAAGACTGAGTCTTCCTACTGTCTATGTTTTGAGCGTTTCCTGTGTCAACAGTTTTACATTCCGATGCACCTCTGCAGGTTTACTGTATCCATTGGACCATCACAGTGACGATGAAACACAGAAATTGCATCGGAATGAAATAAAAGAGACACAATGTCGACTTAAGTACAGGAAGAGTGTGTCTTTCTATTGTCTATGCTTTGAGCGTTTCCACTGTCACCAGTTTTACATTCCGATGCACCTCTACAGGTTAACTGTGTCCCTTGGACCTTCCCATTTGCGATGAAACACAGAAATTGCATCGGATTTAAATATAAGGGACACAATGACGTCGTAAGTACAGGAAGACAGAGTCTTCCAACTGTCTATGTTTTGAGCGTTTCCTGTGTCACCAATTTTACATTCCCATGCACCTCTGCAGGTTTTCCTGTATCCCTTGGACCTTCAAAGTGACGGTGAGACAGAAATTGCATCGGAATTAAATATAAGAGACACAATGCCGACATAAGAACAGGAATGCTGAGTCTTCCTACTGTCTATGATTTGAGCGTTTCCAGTGTCACCAGTTTTACATTCCGATGCACCTCTGCAGGTTTACTGTGTCCCTTGGACCATCCCATTGGCGATGAAACACAGAAATTGCATCGGAATTAAATGTAAGAGACACAATGACGTCTTAAGTACAGGAAGACAGAGTCTTCCAACTGTCTATGTTTTGAGCGTTTCCTGTGTCATCAGTTTTAAATTCCCATTCACCTCTGCAGGTTTTCCTGTATCCCTTGGACCTTCAAAGTGTCGATGAAACACAGAAATTGCATCAGAACTAAATATAAGAGACACAATGCGAACTTAAGTACAGGAAGACTGAGTCCTCCTACGGTCTTTGTTTTGAGCGTTTCCTGTGTCACCAGTTTTACATTCCCATGCACCTCTGCAGGTATACTGTTTCCCTTCGACTTTCCCATTGACGATGAAACACAGAAATAGCATCGGAATTAAATATAAGAGACACAATGCCGACTTAAGTACAGGAAGAGTGTGTCTTTCTATTGTGTATCCTTTGAGCGTTTCCTGTGTCACCAGTTTTACTTTCCGATGTACCTATGCAGGTTTACTGTATCCATTGGACCTTCCCATTGACGATGAAACACAGAAATTGCATCGGAATTAAATATAAGAGACTCAATGCCGACTTAAGTACAGGAAGACTAAGTCTTCCTACTGTCAATGTTTGAGCGATTCCTGTGTCAACAGTTTTACATTCCGATGCACCTCTGTAGGTTTACTGTATCCATTGGACCTTCCCATTGACGATGAAACACAGAAAATGCATCGGAATTAAATATAAGAGACACAATGCCGACTTAACTACAGGAAGACTGAGTCTTTGTACTGTCTATGTTTTGAGCGTTTCCTGTGTCACCAGTTTTACATTCCGATCCACCTCTGCAGGTTTACTGTATCCATTGAACCTTCCCTTTGACGACGAAGCACAGAAATTACATCGGAATTAAATATAAGAGACACAATGCCGACTTAACTACAGGAAGACTGAGTCTTCGTACTGTCTATGTTTTGAGCGTTTCCTGTGTCACCAGTTTTACATTCCAATGCACCTCTGCAGGTTTCTATATACCTTGGACCTTCCCATTGACGAAAAAACACAGAAATTGCATCGGAATTAAATATAAGAGATGCAATGCCGACTTAGGTACAGGAAGACTGAGTCTTCCTACTGTCTATGTTTTGAGCGTTTCCTATGTCATCAGTTTTACATTTTGATGCACCTATGCAGGTTTACTGTATCCCTTGGACATTCACAGTGACGATGAAACACAGATATTGCATCTAAATTAAATATAAGCGGCACAATGCCGACTTCAGTACAAAAAAACCGACTCTTCTTAGGGTCTATGTTTTGACCGTTCCTGTGTCACCAGTTTTACATTCCAATGCACCTCTGCAGGGTTTCTGTATCCATTGGACCTTCCCATTGACGATGAAACACAGAAATGGCATCGGAATTAAATATAAGAGACACAATGCCGGCTTAAGGACAGGAAGGCTGAGTCTTCCTACTGTCTATGATTTGAGCGTTTCCTGTGTCACCAGTTTTACATTCCGATGCACCTCTGCTGGATTAATGTATCCCTTGGATCTTCCCATTGGCGATGAAACACAGAAATTTTATCGGAATTAAATATAAGAGACACAATGCCGACTTACGTACAACTGAGTCTTCTTACGGTCTATGTTTTGAGCGTTTCCAGTGTCACCAGTGTTATATTCCGATGCACGTCTGCAGGTTTACTGTGTCCCTTGGACCTTCCCATTGGCCATGAAACACAGAAATTGACCCGCAATTAAATATAAGAGACACAATGACGTCTTAAGTAGAGGAAGACTGAGTCTTCCTACTGTCTATGTTTTGAGCGTTGCCTGTGTCTCTAGTTTTATATTCCGATACACCTCTGCAGGTTTACTGTATCCCTTGGACCCTCACAGTGACGAAGAGACACAGAAATTGCGACGGAATTAAATATAAGAGACAAAATGCCGGCATAAGTACAGGAAGACTGAGTCTTCCTACTGTCTATGTTTTGAGCGTCTCCTGTGTCACCAGTTTTACATTCCGGTGCACCTCTGCAGGGTTACTGTATCCCTTGGACCTTCCCATTGACGATGAAACACAGAAATTGCATCGGAATTAAATATAAGAGACACAATGCCGACTTAAGTACAGAAGGACTGAGTCTTCCTACTGCCTATGTTTTGAGCGTTTCCTGTGTCACCAGTTTTACATTCCGATGCACCTATGCAGGTCTACAGTATCCCTTGGACCTTCATAGTGACGATGAAACACAGAAATTGCATCGGAATTAAATATAAGAGACACAATGTCGACTTAAGTACAGAAAGACTGAGTCTCCCTACTCTCTATGCTTTGAGCGTTTCCTGTGTCACCAGTTTTACATTCCAATGCACCTCTGCAGGATTGCTGTATCCCTTGCACCTTCCCATTGACAATGAAACACAGAAATAGCATCGGATTTAAATATAAGATACACAAGGTCGTCTTAAGTACAGGAAGAGTGTGTCTTTCTATTGTCTATGTTTTGAGCGTTTCGTGTGTCACCAGTTTTACATTCCGATGCACCTCTGCAGGTATACTGTTTCCCTTCGACTTTCCCATTGACGATGAAACACAGAAATTGAATCGGAATTATATATAAGAGACACAATGCCGACTTAAGTACAGGAAGACTGAGTCTTCCTACTGTCTATGTTTTGAGCGTTTCCTGTGTCCCAAGTTTTACATTCCGATGCACCTCTGCAGGTTTACTGTATCCATTGGACCTTCACAGTGACGATGAAACACAGCAATTGCATCGGAATTAAATATAAGAGACACAATTTCGACATAAGTACAGGAAGACTGAGTCTTCCTACTGTCTATGTTTGAGGGTTTCCTGTGTCACCAGTTTTACATTCTGATGCACTTCTGCAGGTTCACTGTATCCATTTTACCTTCCCATTGACGATGAAAAACAGAAAATGCATAGGAATTAAATATAAGAGACACAATGCCGACTTAAGTACAGGAAAAATGAGTTTTCCTACTGTCTATGCTTTGAGCGATTCCTCTGTCACCAGTTTTACATTCCGATCCACCTCTGCAGGTTTACTGTATCCATTGGACCTTCCCATTGACGATGAAATGCAGAAATTGCATCGGAATTAAATATAAGAGACACAACGCCGACTGAAGTACAAGAAAACCGAGTCTTCTTACGGTCTATGGTTTGAGCGTTTCCTGTGTCACCAGTGTTATATTCCAATGCCCCTCTGCAGGTTTACTGTATACCTTGACGAAAAAACACAGAAATTGCATCGGAATTAAGTATAAGAGACACAATGTCGACTTAGGAACAGGAAGACTGAGTCATCCTACTGTCTATGTTTTGAGCGTTTCCTGTGTCATCAGTTTTACATTTTGATGCACCTCTGCAAGTTTACTGTATCACTTGGACCTTCACAGTAACGATGAAACACAGAAATTGCATCAAATTAAATATAAGAGACACAATGCCGACTTCAGTACAAGAAAACTGAGTCTTCATAGCGTCTATGTTTTGACCGCTTCTATTGTCACCAGTTTTTCATTCCGATACACCTCTTTAGGTTTACTGTATCCCTTGGACCTTCCCATTGACGACGAAACACAGAAATTGCATCGGATTTAAATATAAGAGACACAATGCGACTTAAGTACAGGAAGAGTGAGTATTCCTACTATCTATGTTTTGATCGTTTCCTGTGTCCGAGTTTTACATTCCGATGCACCTCTGCAGTTTTACTGTATCCATTGGACCTTCCCATTGACGATGAAACACAGAAATAGCATCGGAATTAAAAATAAGAGACACAATGCCGACTTAAGAACAGGAAGGCTGAATCTTCCTACTGTCTATGATTTGAGCGTTTCCTGTGTCACCAGGTTTACATTCCGATTCACCTCTGCAGGTTTACTGTATCCCATGGATCTTCCCATTGACGATGAAACACAGAAATTGCATCGGAATTAATAATAAGACTCACAATGCCGACTTAAGTACAGGAAGGTTGAGTCTTCCTACTGTCTATGTTTTGAGCGTTTCCTGTGTCACCAGTTTTACATTCCGATGCACCTCTGCAGGTATACTGTGTCCCTTGGACCATCCCATTGTCGATGAAACACAGAAATTGCATCGGAATTAAATATAAGAGACACAACGCCGACTTAAGTACATTAAAACTGAGTCTTCTTACTGTCTATGATTTGAGCGTTTCCTGTGTCACCAGTTTTACATTCCAATGCACCTCTGCAGGTTTACTGTATCCCTTGGACCTTCCCATTGACGACGAGACACAGAAATTGCATCGGATTTAAATATAAGAGACACAATGCCGACTTAAGTTCAAGAAGACTGAGTATTCCTACTGACTATGTTTTGATCGTTTCATGTGCCACCAGTTTTACATTCCGATTCACCTCTGCAGGTTTACTGTAGCCCATGGATTTTCCCATTGACGATGAAACACAGAAATTGCATCGGAAGTAAATATAAGACACACAATGCCGACTTAAGTACAAGAAGGTTGAGTCTTCCTACTGTCTATGATTTGAGCGTTTCCAGTGTCACCAGTGTTACATTCTGATGCACCTCTGCAGGTTTACTGTGTCCCTTGGACCTTCCCATTGGCGATGAAACACAGAAATTGACCCGCAATTAAATATAAGAGAAACAATGACGTCTTAAGTAGAGGAAGTCTGAGTCTTCCTACTGTCTATGTTTTGAGCGTTTCCTGTGTCTCTAGTTTTACATTCCGATACACCTCTGCAGGTTTACTGTATCCCTTGGACCTTCACAGTGATGAAGAAACACAGAAATTGCATCGGAATTAAATATAAGAGACACAATGCCGACTTACGTACAGGAAGACTGAGTCTTCCTACTGTCTATGTTTTGAGCGTCTCCTGTGTCACCAGTTTTACATTCCGATGCACCTCTGCAGGGCTACTGTATCCCTTGGACCTTCCCATTGACGATGAAACACAGAAACTGCATCGGAATTAAATATAAGAGACACAATGCCAACTTAAGTACAGAAGGACTGAGTCTTCCTACTGTCTATGTTTTGAGCGTTTCCTGTGTCACCAGTTTTACATTCCGATGCACCTATGCACGTCTACAGTATCCCTTGGACCTTCATAGTGACGATGAAACACAGAAATTGCATCGGAATTAAATATAAGAGACACAATGTCGACTTAAGTACAGAAAGACTGAGTCTTCCTACTCTCTGTGTTTTGAGCGTTTCCTGTGTCAGCAGTTTTACATTCCGATGCACCTATGCAGGATTGCTGTATCCCTTGCACCTTCCCATTAACAATGAAACACAGAAAATGCATCGGATTTAAATATAAGAGACACAATGTCGACTTAAGTACAGGAAGAGTGTGTCTTTCTATTGTCTATGTTTTGAGCGTTTCGTGTGTCACCAGTTTTACATTCCGATGCACCTCTGCAGGTATACTGTTTCCCTTCGACTTTCCCATTGACGATGAAACACATAAATTGAATCGGAATTATATATAAGAGACACAATGCCGACTTCAGTACAGGAAGACTGAGTCTTCCTACTGTCTATGCTTTGAGCTTTTCCTGTGTCATCAGTTTTACATTCCGATGCACCTCTGCAGGTTTACTGTATCCATTGGACCTTCCCATTGACGATGAAACACAGAAATTGCATCGGAATTAAATAAAAAAGACACAATGCCGACTTAAGAACAGGATGACTGAGTCTTCCTACTGTCTATGTTTTGAGCGTTTCCTGTGTCCCAAGTTTTACATTCCGATGCATCTCTGCAGGTTTACTGTATCCATTGGACCTTCACAGTGACGATGAAACACAGAAATTGCATCGGAATTAAATATAAGAGACACAATGTCGACTTAAGTACAGGAAGACTGAGTCTTCCTACTGTCTATGTTTGAGCGTTTCCTGTGTCACCAGTTTTACATTATGATGCACCTCTGCAGGTTTACTGTATCCATTCTACCTTCCCATTGACGATGAAACACAGAAAATGCGTAGGAGTTAAACATAAGAGACACAATGCCGATTTAAGTACAGGAAAAATGAGTCTTCCTACTGTCTATGTTTTGAGCGTTTCCTGTGTCACCAGTTTTACATTCCGATCCACCTCTGCAGGTTTACTGTATCCATTGGACCTTCCCATTGACGATGAAACGCAGAAATTGCATCGGAATTAAATATAAGAGACACAACGCCGACTTAAGTACTAGAAAACCGAGTCTTCTTACGGTCTATGGTTTGAGCGTTTCCTGTGTCACAAGTTTTACATTCCAATGCACCTCTGCAGGTTTACTGTATACCTTGACGAAAAAACACAGAAATTGCATCGGAATTAAGTATAAGACTCACAATGCCGACTTAAGTACAGGAAGACTGAGTCTTCCTACTGTCTATGTTTTGAGCGTTACCTGGGTCACCAGTTTTACATTCCGATGCAGCTCTGCAGGTATACTGTTTCCCTTCGACTTTCCTATTGACGATGAAACACAGAAATTGCATCGGAATTGAATATAAGAGACACAATGCCGACCTAAGTACAGGAAGACTGAGTCTTCCTACTGTCTATGTTTTGAGCGTCTCCTGTGTCATCGGTTCTACATTCCGATGCACCTCTGCAGGTTTACTGTATCTCTTGGACCCCCCCATTGACGATGAAACAGAAAAATTGCATCGGAATTAAATATAAGAGACACAATGCCGACTTAAGTACAGGAAGACTGAGTCTTCCTACTGTCTATGTTTTGAGCGTTTCCTGTGTCACCAGTTTTACATTCCGATGCACCTCTGCAGAAATACTGTTTCCCTTCGACTTTCCTATTGACGATGAAACACAGAAATTGCATCGGAATGAAATAAAAGAGACACAATGTCGACTTAAGTACAGGAAGAGTGTTTCTTTCTATTGTCTATGTTTTGAGCGTTTCCTGTGTCACCAGTTTTACATTCCGATCCACCTCTGCAGGTTTACTATATACCTTGGACCATCCCATTGACGAAAAAACACAGAAATTGCATCGGAATTAAATATAAGAGATGCAATGCCGACTTAGGTACAGGAAGACTGAGTCTTCCTACTGTCTATGTTTTGAGCGTTTCCTATGTCATCAGTTTTAGATTTTGATGCACCTCGGCAGGTTTACTGTATCCCTTGGACATTCACAGTGACGATGAAACACAGAAATTGCATCTAAATTAAATATAAGGGGCACAATGCCGACTTCAGTACAAAAAAACTGACTCTTCTTAGGGTCTATGTTTTGACCGCTTCCTGTGTCACCAGTTTTACATTCCAATGCATCTCTGCAGGGTTTCTGTATCCATTGGACCTTCCCATTGACGATGAAACACAGAAATGGCATCGGAATTAAATATAAGAGACACAATGCCGACTTAAGGACAGGAAGGCTGAGTCTTCCTACTGACTATGATTTGAGCGTTTCCTGTGTCACCAGTTTTACATTCCGATGCACATCTACAGGATTAATGTATCCCTTGGATCTTCCCATTGACGATGAAACACAGAAATTTTATCGGAATTAAATATAAGAGACAGAAAGCCGACTTAAGTACAGGAATATTGAGTCTTCCTACTGTCTATGTTTTGAGCGTTTCCTGTGTCACCAGTTTTACATTCCGATGCACCTCTGCAGGTTTACTGTATCCATTGGACCTTTCCATTGACGATGAAACACAGAAATGACATCGGAATTATATATAAGAGACACAATGCCGACTTTAGTACAGCAAGACTGAGTCTTCCTACTGTCTATGTTTTGAGCGTTTCCTGTGTCATCAGTTTTACATTCCGTAACACCTCTGCATATTTACTGTATCCATTGGACCTTCCCATTGACGATGAAACACAGAAACTGCATCGGAATTAAATAAAAAAGACACAATGCCGACTTAAGAACAGGAAGACTGAGTCTTCCTACTATCTATGTTTTGAGCGTTTCCTGTGTCCCAAGTTTTACATTCCGATGCACCTGTGCAGGTTTACTGTATCCATTGGACCTTCACAGTGACGATGAAAAACAGAAATTGCATCGGAATTAAATATAAGAGACACAATGTCGACATAAGTACAGGAAGACTGAGTCTTCCTACTGTCTATGTTTGAGCGTTTCCTGTGTCACCAGTTTTACATTCTGATGCACTTCTGCAGGTTTACTGTATCCATTCTACCTTCCCATTGACGATGAAACACAGAAAATGCATAGGAATTAAATATAAGAGACACAATGCCGACTTAAGTACAGGAAAAATGAGTCTTCCTACTATGTTTTGAGCGATTCCTCTGTCACCAGTTTTACATTCTGATCCACCTCTGCAGGTTTACTGTATCCATTGGACCTTCCCATTGACGATGAAACGCAGAAATTGCATCTAAATTAAATATAAGAGACACAATGCCGACTTCAGTACAAGAAAACTGAGTCTTCTTAGCGTCTATGTTTTGACCGGTTCTGGTGTCAGCAGTTTTACATTCCGATGCACCTCTGCATGTTTACTGTATCCCTTGGACCTTCCCATTGACAAAGAAACACAGAAATTGCATCGGATTTAAATATAAGAGACACAATGCCGACTTAAGTACAGGAAGACTGAGTATTCCTACTGTCTATGTTTTGATCGTTTCCTGTGTCCGAGTTTTACATTCCGATGCACCTCTGCAGTTTTATTGTATCCATTGGACCTTCCCATTGGCGATGAAACACAGAAATAGCATCGGAATTAAAAATAAGAGACACAATGCCGACTTAACAACAGGAAGGCTGAATCTTCCTACTGTCTATGATTTGAGCGTTTCCTGTGTCCCCAGGTTTACATTCCGATTCACCTCTGCAGGTTTACTGTATCCCATGGATCTTCCCATTGACGATGAAACACAGAAATTGCATCGGAATTAATAATAAGAGTCACAATGCCGACTTAAGTACAGGAAGGTTGAGTCTTCCTACTGTCTATGTTTTGAGCGTTTCCTGTGTCACCAGTTTTACATTCCGATGCACCTCTGCAGGTATACTGTATCCATTGGACCTTCCCATTGGCGATGAAACACAGAAATTGCATCGGAATTAAATATAAGAGACACAAAGCCGATTTAAATACATTAAATCTGAGTCTTCTTACTGTCTATCATTTGAGCGTTTCCTGTGTCACCAGTTTTACATTCCAATGCACCTCTGCAGGTTTACTGTATCCCTTGGACCTTCCCATTGACGAAAAAACACAGAAATTGCATCGGATTAAAATATATGACACAATGCCGACTTCAGTACAAGAAAACTGAGTTTTCTTACGGTCTATGTTTTGAGCGTTTCCTGTGTCACCAGTTTTACATTCCTATGCACCTCTGAAGGATTGCTGTATACCTTGCACCTTCCTATTGACAATGAAACACAGAAATTGCATCGGATTTAAATATAAGAGACACAATGTCGACTTAAGTACAGGAAGAGTGTGTCTTTCTATTGTCTATGTTTTGAGCGTTTCCTGTGTCATCAGTTTTACATTCCGATGCACCTCTGCAGGTTTACTGTATCCATTGGACCTTCCCATTGACGATGAAACACAGAAATTGCATCGGAATTAAATAAAAAAGACACAATGCCGACTTAAGAACAGGAAGACTGAGTCTTCCTACTGTCTATGTTTTGAGCGTTTCCTGTGTCCCAAGTTTTACATTCCGATGCACCTCTGCAGGTTTACTGTATCCATTGGACCTTCAGAGTGACGATGAAACACAGAAATTGCATCGGAATTAAATATAACAGACACAATGCCGACTTAAGTACAGGAAAAATGAGTCTTCCTACTGTCTATGCTTTGAGCGATTCCTCTGTCACCAGTTTTACATTCCGATCCACCTCTGCAGGTTTACTGTATCCATTGGACGTTCCCATTGACGATGAAACGCAGAAATTGCATCGGAATTAAATATAAGAGACACAACGCCGACTGAAGTACAAGAAAACCGAGTCTTCTTACGGTCTATGGTTTCAGCGTTTCCTGTGTCACCAGTTTTACATTCCAATGCCCCTCTGCAGGTTTACTGTATACCTTGACGACAAAACACAGAAATTGCATCGGAATTAAGTATAAGAGTCACAATGCCGACTTAGGAACAGGAAGACTGAGTCATCCTACTGTCTATGTTTTGAGCGTTTCCTGTGTCATCAGTTTTACATTTTGATGCACCTCTGCAAGTTTACTGTATCACTTGGACCTTCACAGTAACGATGAAACACAGAAATAGCATCGTAATTAAAAATAAGAGACACAATGCCGACTTAAGAACAGGAAGGCTGAATCTTCCTACTGTCTATGATTTGAGCGTTTCCTGTGTCACCAGGTTTACATTCCGATTCACCTCTGCAGGTTTTCTGTATCCCATGGATCTTCCCATTGACGATGAAACACAGAAATTGCATCGGAATTAATAATAAGAATCACAATGCCGACTTAAGTACAGGAAGGTTGAGTCTTCCTACTGTCTATGTTTTGAGCGTTTCCTGTGTCATCAGTTCTACATTCCGATGCACCTCTGCATGTTTACTGTATCCATTGGACCCCCCCATTAACGATGAAACACAGATATTGCATGGGAATTAAATATAAAAGACACAATGCCGACTTAAGTACAGGAAGACTGAGTCTTTCTACTGTCTATGATTTGAGCGTTTCCTGTGTCACCTGTTTTACATTCCGATGCACCTCTGCAGGTTTACTGTATCCATTGGACCATCACAGTGACGATGAAACACAGAAATTGCATCGGAATGAAATAAAAGAGACACAATGTCGACTTAAGTACAGGAAGACCGTGTCTTTCTATTGTCTATGCTTTGAGCGTTTCCTCTGTCACCAGTTTTACATTCCGATGCACCTCTGCAGGTTTACTGTATCCATTGGACCTTCCCATTGACGATGAAACACAGTAAATGCATCGGAATTAAATGTAAGAGACACAATGCCGACTTAAGTACGAGAAGACTGAGTATTCCTAATGTCTATGTTTTGATCGTTTCTTGTTCACCAGTTTTTCATTCCGATGCACCTCTGCACGTTTACTGTATCCATTGGACCTTCCCATTGACGATGAAACACAGAAATTGCATCGGAATTAAATATAAGAGGCACAATGCCGACATAAGAACGGGTATGCTGAGTCTTCCTACTGGCTATGTTTTGAGCATTTCCTGTGTCACCAGTTTTACATTCCGATGCACCTCTGCAGGTTTACTGTATCCCTTGGATCTTCCCATTGACGATGAAACACAGAAATTTTATCGGAATTAAATATAAGGGACACAATGCCGACTTAAGTACAGGAACATTGAGTCTTCCTACTGTCTATGTTTTGAGCGTTTCCTGCTTCACCAGTTTTACATTCCGATGCACCTCTGCAGGTTTACTGTGTCCCTTGGACCTTCCCATTTGTGATGAAACACAGAAATTGCATCGGATTTAAATATAAGGGACACAATGACGTCTTAAGTACAGGAAGACAGAGTCTTCCAACTGTCTATGTTTTGAGCGTTTCCTGTGACACCAATTTTACATTCCCATGCACCTCTGCAGTTTTTCCTGTATCCCTTGGACCTTCAAAGTGACGGTGAAAAACAGAAATTGCATCGGAATTAAAAATAAGAGACACAATGCCGACATAAGAACAGGAATGCTGAGTCTTCCTACTGTCTATGTTTTGAGCGTTTCCAGTGTCATCAGTTTTACATTCCCATTCACCTCTGCAGGTTTTCCTGTATCCCTTGGACCTTCAAAGTGACGATGAAACACAGAAATTGCATCAGAAGTAATTATAAGAGACACAATGCGAACTTAAGTACAGGAAGACTGAGTCTTCCTACTGTCTTTGTTTTGAGCGTTTCCTGTGTCACCAGTATTACATTCCCATGCACCTCTGCAGGTATACTGTTTCCCTTCGACTTTCCCATTGACGATAAAACATACAAATAGCATCGGAATTAAATATAAGAGACACAATGCCGACTTAAGTACAGGAAGAGTGTGTCTTTCTATTGTCTATACTTTGAGCGTTTCCTGTGTCACCAGTTTTACATTCCGATCCACCTCTGTAGGTTTACTGTATCCCTTGGACCTTCACAGTGACGAAGAGACACAGAAATTGCGTCGGAATTAAATATAAGGGACAAAATGCCGACTTAAGTACAGGAAGACTGAGTCTTCCTACTGTCTATGTTGTAAGCGTCTCCTGTGTCCCCAGTTTTACATTCCGGTGCACCTCTGCAGGGTTACTGTATCCCTTGGACCTTCCCATTGACGATGAAACACAGAAATTGCATCGGAGTTAAATATAAGAGACACAATGCCGACTTAAGTACAGAAGGACTGAGTCTTCCTACTGTCTATGTTTTGAGCGTTTCCTGTGTCACCAGTTTTACATTCCGATGCATCTATGCAGGTCTATAGTATCCCTTGGACCTTCATAGTGACGATGAAACACAGAAATTGCATCGGAATTAATTATAAGAGACACAATGTCGACTTAAGAACAAAAAGTCTGAGTCTTCCTACTCTCTATGTTTTGAGCGTTTCCTGTGTCACCAGTTTTACATTCCAATGCACCTCTGCAGGATTGATGTATCCCTTGCACCTTCCCATTGATAATGAAACACAGAAATTGCATCGGATTTAAATATAAGATACACAAGGTCGACTTAAGTACAGGAAGAGTGTGTCTTTCTATTGTCTATGTTTTGAGCGTTTCGTGTGTCAAAAGATTTACATTCCGATGCACCTCTGCAGGTATACTGTTTCCCTTCGACTTTCCCATTGACGATGAAACACAGAAATTGAATCGGAATTATATATAAGAGACACAATGCCGACATAAGTACAGGAAGACTGAGTCTTCCTACTGTCTATGTTTAGAGCGTTCCCTGACTCATCAGTTTTACATTCCGATGAACCTCTGCAGGTTTACTGTATCCATTGGACCTTCCCATTGACGATGAAACACAGAAATTGCATCGGAATTAAATAAAAAACACACAATGCCGACTTAAGAACAGGAAGACTGAGTCTTCCCACTGTCTATGTTTTGAGCGTTTCCTGTGTCCCAAGTTTTACATTCCGATGCACCTCTGCAGCTTTACTGTATCCATTGGACCTTCCCATTGACGATGAAACACAGAAATTGCATCGGAATTAAATATAAGAGACTCAATGCCGACTTAAGTACAGGAAGACTGAGTCTTCCTACTGTCAATGTTTGAGCGATTCCTGTGTCAACAGTTTTACATTCCGATGCACCTCTGTAGGTTTACTGTATCCATTGAACCTTCCCATTGACGATGAAACACAGAAAATGCATCGGAATTAAATATAAGAGACACAATGCCGACTTAAGTACAGGAAGACTGAGACTTCGTACTGTCTATGTTTTGAGCGTTTCCTGTGTCACCAGTTTTACATTCCGATCCACCTCTGCAGGTTTACTGTATCCATTGAACCTTCCCTTTGACGACGAAGCACAGAAATTGCATCGGAATTAAATATAAGAGACACAACGCCGAGTCAAGTACAAGAAAACTGAGTCTTCTTACGGTCTATGATTTGAGCGTCTCCTGTGTCACCATATTTACATTCCAATGCACCTCTGCAGGTTTACTATATACCTTGGACTTTCCCATTGACGAAAAAACACAGAAATTGCATCGGAATTAAATATAAGAGATGCAATGCCGACTTAGGTACAGGAAGACTGAGTCTTCCTACTGTCTATGTTTTCAGCGTTTCCTATGTCATCAGTTTTACATTTTGATGCACCTCGGCAGGTTTACTGTATCCCTTGGACATTCACAGTGACGATGAAACACAGATATTGCATCTAAATTAAATATAAGCGGCACAACGCCGACTTCATTACAAAAAAACTGACTCTTCTTATGGTCTATGTTTTGACCGCTTCCTGTGTCACCAGTTTTACATTCCAATGCACCTCTGCAGGGTTTCTGTATCCATTGGACATTCCCATTGACGATGAAACACAGAAATGGCATCGGAATTAAATATAAGAGACACAATGCCGACTTAAGGACAGGAAGGCTGAGTTTTCCTACTGTCTATGATTTGAGCGTTTCCTGTGTCACCAGTTTTACATTCCGATGCACATCTGCAGGATTAATGTATCCCTTGGATCTTCCCATTGACAATGAAACACAGAAATTTTATCGGAATTAAATATAAGAGACACAAAGCCGACTTAAGTACAGGAATATTGAGTCTTCCTACTGTCTATGTTTTGAACGTTTCCTGTGTCACCAGTTTTACATTCCGATGCACCTCTGCAGGTTTACTGTATCCATTGGACCTTTCCATTGACGATGAAACACAGAAATGACATCGGAATTAAATATAAGAGACACAACGCCGACTTACGTACAAGAAAACGGAGTCTTCTTACGGTCTATGTTTTGAGCGTTTCCAGTGTCACCAGTGTTACATTCCGATGCACTTTTGCAGGTTTACTGTGTCCCTTGGACCTTCCCATTGGCGATGAAACACAGAAATTGACCCGCAATTAAATATAAGAGACACAATGACGTCTTAAGTAGAGGAAGACTGAGTCTTCCTACTGTCTATGTTTTGAGCGTTTCCTGTGTCTCTAGTTTTACATTCCGATACACCTCTGCAGGTTTACTGTATCCCTTGGACCT
This sequence comes from Schistocerca nitens, assembly GCF_023898315.1. NCBI lineage: Eukaryota > Metazoa > Arthropoda > Insecta > Orthoptera > Acrididae > Schistocerca > Schistocerca nitens. Next base: position 10,944,994 of record NW_026045897.1, on the reverse strand, counting down.
TCACAGTGACGAAGAGACACAGAAATTGCGTCGGAACTAAATATAAGAGACAAAATGCCGACTTAAGTACAGGAAGACTGAGTCTTCCTACTGTCTATGTTGTGAGCGTCTCCTGTGTCACCAGTTTTACATTCCGGTGCACCTCTGCAGGGTTACTTTATCCCTTGGACCTTCCCATTGACGATGAAACACAGAAATTGCATCGGAATTAAATATAAGAGACACAATGCCGACTTAAGTACAGAAAGACTGAGTCTTCCTACTCTCTATGTTTTGAGCGTTCCCTGTGTCACCAGTTTTACATTCCGATGCATCTATGCAGGTCTATAGTATCCCTTGGACCTTCATAGTGACGATGAAACACAGAAATTGCATCGGAATTAAATATAAGAGACACAATGTCGACTTAAGTACAGAAAGACTGAGTCTTCCTACTCTCTATGTTTTGAGCGTTTCCTGTGTCACCAGTTTTACATTCCAATGCACCTCTGCTGGATTGCTGTATCCCTTGCACCTTCCCATTGACAATGAAACACAGAAATTGCATCGGATTTAAATATAAGATACACAAGGTCGACTTAAGTACAGGAAGAGTGTGTCTTTCTATTGTCTATGGTTTGAGCGTTTCGTGTGTCACCAGTTTTACATTCCGATGCACCTCTGCATGTATACTGTTTCCCTTCGACTACCCATTGACGATGAGACACAGAAATTGAATTGGAATTATATATAAGAGACACAATGCCGACTTAAGTACAGGAAGACTGAGTCTTCCTACTGTCTATGTTTTGAGCGTTTCCTGTGTCATCAGTTTTACATTCCGATGCACCTCTGCAAGTTAACTGCATCCATTGGACCTTCCCATTGACGATGAAACACAGAAATTGCATCGGAATTAAATAAAAAAGACACAATGCCGACTTAAGAACAGGAAGACTGAGTCTTCCTACTGTCTATGTTTTGAGCGTTTCCTGTGTCCCAAGTTTTACATTCCGATGCACCTCTGCAGGTTTACTGTATCCATTGGACCTTCACAGTGACGATGAAACACAGAAATTGCATCGGAATTAAATATAAGAGACACAATGTCGACATAAGTACAGGAAGACTGAGTCTTCCTACTGTCTATGTTTGAGCGTTTCCTGTGTCACCAGTTTTGCATTCTGATGCACTTCTGCAGGTTTACTGTATCCATTCTACCTTCCCATTGACGATGAAACACAAAAAATGCATAGGAATTAAATATAAGAGACACAATGCCGACTTAAGTACAGGAAAAATGAGTCTTCCTACTGTCTATGTTTTGAGCGATTCCGCTGTCACCAGTTTTACATTCTGATCCACCTCTGCGGGTTTACTGTATCCATTGGACCTTCCCATTGACGATGAAACGCAGAAATTGCATCGCAATTAAATATAAGAGACACAACGCCGACTTCAGTACAAGAAAACCGAGTCTTCATACGGTCTATGGTTTGAGCGTTTCCTGTGTCACCAGTTTTACATTCCAATGCCCCTCTGCAGGTTTACTGTATACCTTGACGAAAAAACACAGAAATTGCTTCGGAATTAAGTATAAGAGTCACAATGCCGACTTAGGAACAGGAAGACTGAGTCTTCCTACTGTCTATGCTTTGAGCGTTTCCTGTGTCATCAGTTTTACATTTTGATGCACCTCTACAAGTTTACTGTTTCACTTGGACCTTCACAGTAACGATGAAACACAGAAATTGCATCTAAATTATATATAAGAGACACAATGCCGACTTCAGTACAAGAAAACTGAGTCTTTTTAGCGTCTATGTTTTGACCGCTTCTAGTGGCAGCAGTTTAACATTCCGATGCACCTCTGCAGGTATACTGTCTCCCTTCGACTTTCCCATTGACGATGAAACACATAAATTGAATCGGAATTATATATAAGAGACACAATGCCGACTTCAGTACAGGAAGACTGAGTCTTCCTACTGTCTATGCTTTGAGCGTTTCCTGTGCCATCAGTTTTACATTCCGATGCACCTCTGCAGGTTTACTGTATCCATTGGACCTTCCTATTGACGATGAAACACAGAAATTGCATCGGAATTAAATAAAAAAGACACAATGCCGACTTAAGAACAGGATGACTGAGTCTTCCTACTGTCTACGTTTTGAGCGTCTCCTGTGTCACCAGTTTTACATTCCGATGCACCTCTGCAGGGTTACTGTATCCCTTGGACCTTCCCATTGACGATGAAACACAGAAACTGCATCGGAATTAAATATAAGAGACACAATGCCAACTTAAGTACACAAGGACTGTGTCTTCCTACTGTCTATGTTTTGAGCGTTTCCTGTGTCATCGGTTCTACATTCCGATGCACCTCTGCAGGTTTACTGTATCTTTTGGACCCCCCCCCCCCCCCCATTGACGATGAAACACAGAAATTGCATCGGAATTAAATATAAGAGACACAATGCCGACTTAAGTACAGGAAGACTGAGTCTTCCTACTGTCTATGTTTTGAGCGTTTCCTGTGTCACCATTTTTACATTCCAATGCACCTCTGCAGGTTTACTATATACCTTGGACCATCCCATTGACGAAAAAACACAGAAATTGCATCGAAATTAAATATAAGAGATACAATGCCGACTTAGGTACAGGAAGACTGAATCTTCCTACAGTCTATGTTTTGAGCGTTTCCTGTGTCCTCAGTTTTACATTTTGAAGCACCTCTGCAGGTTTACTGTATCCCTTGGACCTTCACAGTGACGATGAAACACAGAAATTGCATCTAAATTAAATATAAGAGACACAATGCCGACTTCAGTACTAGAAAGCTGAGTCTTCTTAGGGTCTATGTTTTGACCGCTTCCTGTGTCACTAGTTTTACATTCCGATGCACCTCTGCAGGTTTACTCTATCCCTTGGACCTTCCCATTGACGACGATACACAGAAATTGCATCAGATTTAAATATAAGAGACAATATGCAGAACTAAGTACAGGAAGATTGAGTATTCCTACTGTCTATGTTTTGATCGTTTCCTGTGTCACCAGTTTTTCATTCCGATGCACCTCTGCACGTTTAATTTATCCATTGGACCATCCCATTGATATGAAACACAGAAATGGCATCGGAATTAAATATAAGAGACACAATGCCGACATAAGAACAGGTATGCTGAGTCTTCCTACTGTCTATGTTTTGAGCATTTCCTGTGTCACCAGTTTTACATTCCGATGCACCTATCCAGGTTTACTGTATCCCTTGGATCTTCCAATTGACGATGAAACACAGAAATTGCATCGGAATAAAATATGAGACACAATGTCGATTAAGTACAGGAAGATTGTGTCATCCTACTGTCTATGTTTTGAGCGTTTCCTCTGTCACCAGTTTTACATTCCGATGCACCTTTGCAGGTTTACTGTGTCCCTTGGACCTTCCCATTTGCGATGAAACACAGAAATAGCATCGGAATTAAGTATAAGGGACTCAATAACATCTTAAGTACAGGAAGACAGAGTCTTCCAACTGTCTATGTTTTGAGCGTTTCCTGTGTCACCAGTTTTACATTCCGATGCACCTCTGCAGTTTTGCTGTATCCGTTGCACATTCCCATTGACAATGAAACACAGAAATTACATCGGAATTAAATATAACAGACACAATGCCGACTTAAGTACAGGAAGTCTGAGTCTTACTACTGTCTATGTTTTGAGCGTTTCCTGTGTCACCAGTTTTACATTCCGATGCACCTCTGCAGGTTTACTGTATCCCTTTGACCTTCCCATTGACGATGATTCACAGAAATTGCGTCGGAATTAAATATAAGAGACACAATGCCGACATAAGTACAGGAAGATTGAGTCTTCCTACTGTATATTTTTTGAGCGATTCCTGCGTCACAAGTTTTACATTCCCATGCCCTCTGCAGGTTTTCCTGTATCCCTTGGACCTTCCCATTGACGATGAAACACAGAAATTGCATGGGAATTAAATATAAAAGACACAATGCAGACTTAAGTACAGGAAGACTGAGTCTTTCTACTGTCTATGCTTTGAGCGATCCTCTGTCACCAGTTTTACATTCCGATGCACCTCTGCAGGTTTACTGTATCCATTGGACCTTCCCATTGACGATGAAACACAGAAAATGCATCGGAATTAAATGTAGGAGACACAATGCCGACTTAAGTACAAGAAGACTGAGTATTCCTACTGTCTATGTTTTGATCGTTTCTTGTTCACCAGTTTTTCATTCCGATGCACCTCTGCACGTTTACTGTATCCATTGGACCTTCCCATTGACGATGAAACACAGAAATTGCATCGGAATTAAATATAAGAGGCACAATGCCGACATATGAACAGGTATGCTGAGTCTTCCTACTGGCTATGTTTTGAGCATTTCCTGTGTCACCAGTTTTACATTCCGATGCATCTCTGCAGGTTTTCCTGTATCCCTTGGACCTTCCCATTGACGATGAAACACAGAAATTGAATCGGAATTATATATAAGAGCCACAGTGCCGACTTAAGTACAGGAAGACTGAGTCTTCCTACTGTCTATGTTTTGAGCGTTTCCTGTGTCACCAGTTTTACATTCCGATGCACCTCTGCAGGAATACAGTTTCCCTTCGACTTTCCCATTGACGAGGAAACACATAAATTGCATCGGAATTAAATATAAGAGACACAATGCCGACTTAAGTACATAAAGACTGAATCTTCCTACTGTCTATGTTTTGAGCGTTCCCTGTGTCATCAGTTCTACATTCCGATGCACCTCTGCAGGTTTACTGTATCCATTGGACCCCCCCCCCATTGACGATGAAACACAGAAATTGAATCGGAATTAAATATAAGAGCCACAGTGCCGACTTAAGTACAGGAAGACTGAGTCTTCCTACTGTCTATGTTTTGAGCGTTTCCAGTGTCACCAGTTTTACATTCCGATGCATATATGCAGGTCTACAGTATCCCTTGGACCTTCATAGTGACGATGAAACACAGAAATTGCATCGTAATGAAATAAAGGAGACACAATGTCGACTTAAGTACAGGAAAAATGAGTCCTCCTACTGTCTATGTTTTGAGCGTTTCCTGTGTCACCAGTTTTACATTCCGATGCACCTCTCCAGGTTTACTGTATCCATCGGACCTTCCCATTGTCGATGAAACACAGAAATTACATCGGAATTAAATATAAGAGTCACAACGCCGACTTAAGTACAAGAAAACTGAGTCTTCTTACGGTCTACGTTTTGAGGGTTTCCAGTGTTACCAGTTTTACATTCCGATGCACCTCTGCAGGTTTACTGTGTCCCTTGGACCTTCGGATTTGCGATGAAACACAGAAATTGCATCGGAATTAAATATAAGGGACACAATGACGTCTTAAGTACAGGAAGTCAGAGTCTTCCAACTGTCTACGTTTTGAGCGTTTCCTGTATCACCAGTTTTACATTCCCATGCACCTCTGCAGGTTTTCCTGTATCCCTTGGACCATCCCATGGGGGTGAAAGACACAAATTGCATCGGAATTAATTGTAAGAGACACAATGACGTCTTAAGTACAGGAAGAATGAATCTTCCTACTGTCTATGTTTTGAGCGTTTCCTGTGTCGACAGTTTTACATTCCGATGCACCTCTGCAGGTTTACTGTATCCCTTGGACTTTACCATTGACGATGAAACACAGAAATTGCATCGGAATTAAATATAAGAGACACAATGCCGACTTATGTACAGGAAGACTGAGTCTTCCTACTGTCTATGTTTTGAGCTTTTCCTGTGTCACCAGTTTTACATTCCGATGCAGCTCTGCAGGTATACTGTTTCCCTTCGACTTTCCTATTGACGATGAAACACAGAAATTGCATCGGAATTAAATATAAGAGACACAATGCCGACTTAAGTACAGGAAGACTGAGTCTTCCTACTGTCTATGTTTCGAGCGTTTCCTGTGTCATCAGTTCCACATTCCGATGCACATCTGCAGGTTTACTGTATCCATTGGACCCCCCCATTGACGATGAAACACAGAAATTGCATGGGAATTAAATATAAAAGACACAATGCCGACTTAAGTACAGGAAGACTGAGTCTTTCTACTGTCTGTGTTTTGAGCGTTTCCTGTGTCACCAGTTTTACATTCCGATGCACCTCTGCAGGTTTACTCTATCCATTGGACCATCACAGTGACGATGAAACACAGAAATTGAATCGGAATGAAATAAAAGAGACACAATGTCGACTTAAGTACAGGAAGACCGTGTCTTTCTATTGTCTATGCTTTGAGCGTTTCCTCTGTCACCAGTTTTACATTCCGATGCACCTCTGCAGGTTTACTGTATCCATTGGACCTTCCCATTGACGATGAAACACAGAAAATGCATCGGAATTAAATGTAAGAGACACAATGCCGACTTAAGTACAAGAAGACTGAGTATTCCTACTGTCTATGTTTTGATCGTTTCTTGTTCACCAGTTTGTCATTCCGATGCACCTCTGCACGTTTACTGTATCCATTGGACCTTCCCATTGACGATGAAACACAGAAATTGTATCGGAATTAAATATATGAGGCACAATGCCGACATAAGAACAGGTATGCTGAGTCTTCCTACTGGCTATGTTTTGAGCATTTCCTGTGTCACCAGTTTTACATTCCGATGCACCTCTGCAGGTTTACTGTATCCCATGGATCTTCCAATTGACGATGAAACACAGATATTGCATCGGAATTAAATATAAGAGACACAATGTCGACTTAAGTACAGGAAGATTGATTCTTCCTACTGTCTATGTTTTGAGCGTTTCCTGCGTCACCAATTTTACATTCCGATGCACCTCTGGCGGTTTACTGTATCCATTGGACCTTCCCATTGATGATGAAACACAGAAATAGCATTGGAATTAAATTCCGATGTCCCTCTGCAGGTTTACTGTATCCATTGGAACCCCCCCCCCCCCCCCATTGACGATGAAACACAGAAATTGTATCGGAATTAAATATAAAAGACACAATGCCGACCTAAGTACAGGAAGACTGAGTCTTCCTACTGTCTATGTTTTGAGCGTTTCCAGTGTCACCAGTTTTACATTCCGCTGCACCTCTGCAGGTTTACTGTGTCCCTTGGACCATCCCATTGGCGATGAAACACACAAATTGCATCGGAATTAATTGTAAGAGACACAATGACGTCTTAAGTACAGGAAGACAGAGTCTTCCAACTGTCTATGTTTTGAGCGTTTCCTGTGTCATCAGTTTTACATTCCCATGCACCTCTGCAGGTTTTCCTGTATCCCTTGGACCTTCAAAGTGACGATGAAACACAGAAATTGCATCGGAATTAAATATAAGAGACACAGTGCCGACTTAAGTACAGGAAGACTCTGTCTTCCTACTGTCTATGTTTTGAGCGTTTCCTGTGTCACCAGCTTTACATTCCGATGCACCTATGCAGGTTTACTGTATCCATTGGACCTTCCCATTGACGATGAAACACAGAAATTGCATCGGAATTAAATATAAGAGACTCAATGCCGACTTAAGGGGAGTTGGAATGCCGGAAAATGGAAAAAATTCACATTTTCAGTTTTTAACCTTATAACTTAATTTGAAATTTTCTGCTTAAAATGGTGCAAAATTTGTTAAGAAATTCCAATTGGAAGTATTTTTATTTAATTTTTCAAAATTACATGTGCGCCCAGCAAAGTTACCCATCTTGTGATTTGTACACATTTAAATCTTCGCATTTCCGAAAACATTACATATAGAAGGCTGTGGATTTCACTCTTCAGTTGTAGAATCTTTGATCCTTCCATAGGTACCATTGTTTTTACGACTAGCTGTGTTTATTGTTCAGTTTTTGATCTGTGAGTGTTTGTTTTGAGCCTCGAGTTTAGTTTGTCGCTCATCTGGAGTTTGTTATCTGTCTTGTTTTGACTTTCAGTGGTGAGTGCGTAGTTTCTACGATGCCTAGGAGTGCATCATTATTTAAAAAGCGAAAGTTTCGCGGTAATAGATTTACAAATAACGTTTGTTCAAGTGATTCTGCTTCAGCACCTGTTGATGCTGGTGAAAGTTCTGACGTTTGTACAGCTGAGATGTGTGAAGGAGACACGCCCACCAGTGCATCAAAAAAGAAGTTATCAAACTGTGCAAGTGAAATTACAGATGAAGCTTCTAATGAACAATATGTTTTAGTCGACTTTCCTGTTTTTACTGAGTTTATGAAGAAATGTTTGTGTTGTAATCTTTGTGGAGGTTCTTTTGATATGAACATAACAAAATCTATAGGACTTTCCTGCAAAATTGCTATAGTTTGTGCCAGTTGTGAAAATGAGACCTGTTTTTGGAGCTCTAAAACATGCAGTAGCAATTTGTTTGAGAGTAATATCAGGCTAATGTATGCAATGAGAGCAATTGGTAAAGGACATACTGCTGCTCAAACATTTTGTGCCATAATGAATCTTCCACCTCCACCTGCTAAAATTGACAATTACACTGAAGTGATAGGAGATGCTGTTCAGTCTGTAGCAGATTTATCAATGAAAGCTGCTGCCAGTGAAGCAAAATATATAAATGAAGGAAACCCAGATATCCCTGTTGCTTTTGATGGAACCTGGCAGAAAAGGGGTCACACATCCAAAAATGCTGTTGCTACTGTTACTAGTGTGGACAGCGGTAAAGTTTTGGACTATGAAGTGCTCACTAAACATTGTTACCATTGTGCATCTGGTAAGATAGAAGCAGCTCACATATGTAGCAAGAATTATGAAGGTACGAGTGGAGGCATGGAGGCTGCCGCTGCTGTGAAAATGTTTAGCAGATCAGAAAAAGAACGGGGAGTATTTTACACAAAATTCCTTGGAGATGGGGACTCCAAGGCATACAAAAGTGTTACAGAATCCATGCCATATGTCAATAAGACAATAACTAAACTAGAATGTGTCGGTCATGTTCAGAAACGAATGGGCACTCGTCTAAGGAAACTGAAACAGAATCTGAAGGACAAAATTTTGTCAGATGGTAAAACCATTAGAGGTCGCCTGTCAGATAAAATTATAAATGAATTACAACAATACTATGGTATGGCAATAAGAAATAATGCAAATAATTTGCAGGAAATGAGACAAGCTGTATGGGCCACATATTTACATCGATCATCAACTGATGATAATCCTCAACATTTTGCTTGTCCAGATGGTCCTCAGTCATGGTGCAATTATAGAAAATCTCAAGCTACTGGGGATCCTTATCACCATAAAAATTATATTCCATTGGCTGTTATGGAAGTAATTAAACCAATATATAGAGACTTGGGGCATCCTGATCTTCTGCGAAAATGTCTTCATGGTTGTACCCAGAATCAAAACGAGTCGTTCAACAACCTCATTTGGACTCGTGTACCTAAGAATGTATTTGTTGGGATAAAAACATTGAAATGGGGAGTCAGTGATGCTGTTATTTCATTCAATGATGGTCATATGGGTAGGCTAAAGGTCATGGCAAGGCTCGGCATTGCTCCTGGTATCAACACCATCAGAGGTCTTCAGCTTCTGGACAGCGTGCGAGTAAGGAAGGCTCAGTATGCAGCTGAATTTAATACAAAAAAAGCAAGGGCAGCAAGGAGAAGAAAGCTTCTAGGTGAAGAAGAAGAACTAGAAGATGACCCTGATTACTCTGCTGGACACTTTTGATAATAGAATAAAAGGTATTTGTGAATTTTCATAATAAATTACTTTAATCGCATTTTCTGGCATTTGACATTTTTAGTGTTACATGTACCTTTATCTCATAAACCACTCAACCAACAACATTCAAATTTTCAGAAATGCTGCAAAACAGTTCAAAGAGGCCACTGAACTAGAATCATGACAAGAACTGGCTTATTCTCTGAACTAGGGAAGTTTATGTTATACTTTTTCCAATAAAAAATGGCTTAATGGTAAAAAATTCATAAATACTATACCAACAAAAAGAAAACATTGGTTCTAGTTCAGTGGGCTCACAATATATGCTGAAAACCTCTGCCAGAATTTCAAAGTTCTGAAGATAATAGTTCCAAAGAAAAAGGTACACAAAGTTAGCAAATTTAACATTGGCGAGATAGGGCATTCCAACTCCCCTTAAGAACAGGAAGACTGAGTCTTCCTACTGTCTATGTTTTGAGCGTTTCCTGTGTCACCAGTTTTACATTCCGATCCACCTCTGCAGGTTTACTGTATCCATTGGACCATCACAGTGACGATGAAACACAGAAATTGCATCGGAATGAAATAAAAGAGACACAATGTCGACTTAAGTACAGGAAGACCGTGTCTTTCTATTGTCTATGCTTTGAGTGTTTCCTCTGTCACCAGTTTTACATTCCGATGCACCTCTGCAGGAATACAGTTTCCCTTCGACTTTCCCATTGACGAGGAAACACAGAAATTGCATCGGAATTAAATATAAGAGACACAATGCCGACTTAAGTACATAAAGACTGAGTCTTCCTACTGTCTATGTTTTGAGCGTTCCCTGTGTCATCAGTTCTACATTCCGATGCACCTCTGCAGGTTTACTGCATCCATTGGACCCCCCCATTGACGATGAAACACAGAAATTGCATCGGAATTAAATATAAAAGACACAATGCCTACCTAAGTACAGGAAGACTGAGTCTTCTTACTGTCTATGATTTGAGCGTTTCCAGTGTCACCAGTTTTACATTCCGATGCACCTATGCAGGTCTACAGTATCCCTTGGACCTTCATAGTGACGATGAAACACAGAAATTGCATCGTAATGAAATAAAGGAGACACAATGTCGACTTAAGTACAGGAAGAGTGTGTCTTTCTATTGTCTATGCTTTGAGCGTTTCCTGTGTCACCAGTTTCACATTCCGATGCACCTCTGCAGGTTTGCTGTATCCCTTGCACCTTCCCATTCACAATGAAACACAGAAATTACATCGGAATTAAATATAACAGACACAATGGCGACTTAAGTACAGGAAGACTGAGTCTTCCTACTGTCTATGTTTGAGCGTTTCCTGTGTCACCAGTTTTACATTGTGATGTACCTCTGCGGGTTTACTGTATCCATTCTACCTTCCCATTGACGATGAAACACAGAAAATGCGTAGGAGTTAAATATAAGAGACACAATGCCGATTTAAGTACAGGAAAAATGAGTCTTCCTACTGTCTATGTTTTGAGCGTTTCCTATGTCACCAGTTTTACATTCCGATGCACCTCTGCAGGTTTACAGTATCCATCGGACCTTCCCATTGTCGATGAAACACAAAAATTACATCGGAATTAAATATAAGAGACACAACGCCGACTTAAGTACAGGAAGACTGAGTCTTCCTACTGTCTATGTATCGAGCGTTTCCTGTGTCATCAGTTCCACATTCCGATGCACCTCTGCAGGTTTACTGTATCCATTGGACCCCCCCATTGACGATGAAACACAGAAATTGCATGGGAATTAAATATAAAAGACACAATGCCGACTTAAGTACAGGAAGACTGAGTCTTTCTACTGTCTATGTTTTGAGCGTTTCCTGAGTCACCAGTTTTACATTCCGATGCATTCTGCAGGTTTACTGTATCCATTGGACCATCACAGTGACGATGAAACACAGAAATTCCATCGGAATGAAATAAAAGAGACACAATGTCGACTTAAGTACAGGAAGACCGTGTCTTTCTATTGTCTATGCTTTGAGCGTTTCCTCTGTCACCAGTTTTACATTCCGATGCACCTCTGCAGGTTTACTGTATCCATTGGACCTTCCCATTGACGATGAAACACAGAAAATGCATCGGAATTAAATGTAAGAGACACAATGCCGACTTAAGTACAAGAAGACTGAGTATTCCTACTGTCTATGTTTTGATCGTTTCTTGTTCACCAGTTTTTCATTCCGATGCACCTCTGCACGTTTACTGTATCCATTGGACCTTCCCATTGACGATGAAACACAAAAATTGCATCGGAATTAAATATAAGAGGCACAATGCCGACATAAGAACAGGTATGCTGAGTCTTCCTACTGGCTATGTTTTGAGCATTTCCTGTGTCACCAGTTTTACATTCCGATGCACCTCTGCAGGTTTACTGTATCCCTTGGATCTTCCAATTGACGATGAAACACAGAAATTGCATCGGAATTAAATATAAGAGACACAATGTCGACTTAAGTACAGGAAGATTGAGTCTTCCTACTGTCTATGTTTTGAGCGTTTCAATTTTACATTCCGATGCACCTCTGGAGGTTTACTGTATCCATTGGACCTTCCCATTGACGATGAAACACAGAAATAGCATCGGAATTAAATATAAGAGACACAATGCCGACTTAAGGACAGGAAGGCTGAGTCTTCCTACTGTCTATGTTTGAGCGTTTCCTGTGTCACCAGTTTTACATTCCGATGCACCTCTGCAGGTTTACTGCATCCCTTGGATCTGCCCATTGACGATGAAACACAGAAATTTTATCGGAATTAAATATAAGAGACACAATGCCGACTTAAGTACAGGAACATTGAGTCTTCCTACTGTCTATGTTTTGAGCGTTTCCTGCTTCACCAGTTTTACATTCCGATGCACCTCTGCAGGTTTACTGTGTCCCTTGGACCTTCCCATTTGCGATGAAACACAGTAATTGCGTCGGATTTAAATAGAAGGGACACAATGACGTCTTAAGTACAGGAAGACAGAGTCTTCCAACTGTCTATGTTTTGAGCGTTTCCTGTGTCACCAATTTTACATTCCCATGCACCTCTGCAGGTTTTCCTGTATCCCTTGGACCTTCAAAGTGACGGTGAAACACAGAAATTGCATCAGAACTAAATATAAGAGACAAAATGCGAACTTAAGTACAGGAAGACTGAGTCTTCCTACTGTCTTTGTTTTGAGCGTTTCCTGTGTCACCAGTATTACATTCCCATGCACCTCTGCAGGTATACTGTTTCCCTTCGACTTTCCCATTGACGATGAAACACAGAAATAGCATCGGAATTAAATATAAGAGACACAATGCCGACTTAAGTACAGGAAGAGTGTGTCTTTCTATTGTCTATACTTTGAGCGTTTCCTGTGTCACCAGCTTTACATTCCGATGCACCTATGCAGGTTTACTGTATCCATTGGACCTTCCCATTGACGATGAAACACAGAAATTGCATCGGAATTAAATATAAGAGACTCAATGCCGACTTAAGAACAGGAAGACTGAGTCTTCCTACTGTCTATGTTTTGAGCGTTTCCTGTGTCACCAGTTTTACATTCCGATCCACCTCTGCAGGTTTACTGTATCCATTGAACCTTCCCTTTGACGACGAAGCACAGAAATTGCATCGGAATTAAATATAAGAGACACTATGCCGACTTAAGTACAGGAAGAGTGTGTCTTTCTATTGTCTATACTTTGAGCGTTTCCTGTGTCACCATTTTTACATTCCAATGCACCTCTGCATGTTTACTATATACCTTGGACCTTCCCATTGACGAAAAAACACAGAAATTGCTTCGGAATTAAATATAAGGGACGCAATGCCGACTTAGGTACAGGAAGACTGAGTCTTCCTACTGTCTATGTTTTGAGCGTTCATCAGTTTTACATTTTGATGCACCTCGGCAGGTTTACTGTATCCCTTGGACATTCACAGTGACGATGAAACACAGATATTGCATCTAAATTAAATATAAGCGGTACAATGCCGACTTCAGTACAACAAAACTGACTCTTCTTAGGGTCTATGTTTTGACCGCTTCCTGTGTCACCAGTTTTACATTCCAATGCACCTCTGCAGGGTTTCTGTATCCATTGGACCTTCCCATTGACGATGAAACACAGAAATGGCATCGGAATTAAATATAAGAGACACAATGCCGACTTAAGGACAGGAAGGCTGAGTCTTCCTACTGTCTATGATTTGAGCGTTTCCTGTGTCACCAGTTTTACATTCCGATGCACATCTGCAGGATTAATGTATCCCTTGGATCTTCCCATTGACGATGAAACACAGAAATTTTATCGGAATTAAATATAAGAGACACAAAGCCGACTTAAGTACAGGAATATTGAGTCTTCCTACTGTCTATGTTTTGAGCGTTTCCTGTGTCACCAGTTTTACATTCCGATGCACCTCTGCAGGTTTACTGTATCCATTGGACCTTTCCATTGACGATGAAACACAGAAATGACATCGGAATTAAATATAAGAGACACAACGCCGACTTACGTACAAGAAAACTGAGTCTTCTTACGGTCTGTGTTTTGAGCGTTTCCAGTGTCACCAGTGTTACATTCCGATGCACCTCTGTAGGATTGCTGTATACCTTGCACCTTCCTATTGACAATGAAACACAGAAATTGCATCGGATTTAAATATAAGAGACACAATGTCGACTTAAGTACAGGAAGAGTGTGTCTTTCTATTGTCTATGTTTTGAGCGTTTCGTGTGTCACCAGTTTTACATTCCGATGCACCTCTGCAGGTATACTGTTTCCCTTCGACTTTCCCATTGACGATGAAACACAAAAATTGAATCGGAATTATATATAAGAGACACAATGCCGACTTAAGTACAGATAGACTGTGTCTTCCTACTGTCTATGTTTTGAGCGTTTCCTGTGTCATCAGTTTTACATTCCGATGCACCTCTGCAGGTTTACTGTATCCATTGGACCCTCCCATTGACGATGAAACACAGAAATTGCATCGGAATTAAATAAGAAATACACAATGCCGACTTAAGAACAGGAAGACTGAGTCTTCCTACTGTCTATGTTTTGAGCGTTTCCAGTGTCACCAGTGTTACATTCCGATGCACCACTGCTGGTTTACTGTGTCCCTTGGACCTTCCCATTGGCGATGAAACACAGAAACTGCATCGGAATTAAATATAAGAGACACAATGCCGACTTAAGTACAGATGGACTGAGTCTTCCTACTGTCTATGTTTCGAGCGATTCCTGTGTCACCAGTTTTACATTCCGATGCACCTATGCAGGTCTACAGTATCCCTTGGACCTTCATAGTGACGATGAAACACAGAAATTGCATCGGAATTAAATATAAGAGACACAATGTCGACTTAAGTACAAAAAGACTGAGTCTTCCTACTCTCTATGTTTTGAGCGTTTCCTGTGTCACCAGTTTTACATTCCGATGCACCTCTGTAGGATTGCTGTATACCTTGCACCTTCCTATTGACAATGAAACACAGAAATTGCATCGGATTTAAATATAAGAGACACAATGTCGACTTAAGTACAGGAAGAGTGTGTCTTTCTATTGTCTATGTTTTGAGCGTTTCGTGTGTCACCAGTTTTACATTCCGATGCACCTCTGCAGGTATACTGTTTCCCTTCGACTTTCCCATTGACGATGAAACACAAAAATTGAATCGGAATTATATATAAGAGACACAATGCCGACTTAACTACAGATAGACTGTGTCTTCCTACTGTCTATGTTTTGAGCGTTTCCTGTGTCATCAGTTTTACATTCCGATGCACCTCTGCAGGTTTACTGTTTCCATTGGACCTTCCCATTGACGATGAAACACAGAAATTGCATCGGAATTAAATAAAAAATACACAATGCCGACTTAAGAACAGGAAGACTGAGTCTTCCTACTGTCAATGTTTTGAGCGTTTGCTGTGTCCCAAGTTTTACTTTCCGATGCACCTCTGCAGGTTTACTGTATCCATTTTACCTTCAGAGTGACGATGAAACACAGAAATTGCATCGGAATTAAATATAAGAGACACAATGCCGACTTAAGTACAGGAAGACTGAGTCTTCCTACTGTCTATGTTTTGAGCGTTTCCTGTGTCACCAGTTTACATTCTGATGCACCTCTGCAGGTTTACTGTATCCATTCACCTTCCCATTGACGATGAAACACAGAAAATGCATAGGAGTTAAATATAAGAGACACTATGCCGACTTAAGTACAGCAAAAATGAGTCTTCCTACTGTCTATGTTTTGAGCGTTTCCTGTGTCACCAGTTTTACATTCCGATCCACCTCTGCAGGTTTACTGTATCCATTGGACCTTCCCATTGACGATGAAACACAGAAATTGCATCGGAATTAAATATAAGAGACACAACGCCGACTTAAGTACTAGAAAACCGAGTCTTCTTACGGTCTATGGTTTGAACGTTTCCTGTGTCACCAGTTTTACATTCCAATGCACCTCTGCAGGTTTACTGTATACCTTGACGAAAAAACACAGAAATTGCATCGGAATTAAGTATAAGAGTCACAATGCCGACTTAGGTACAGGAAGACTGAGTCTTCCTACTGTCTATGTTTTGAGCGTTTCCTGTGTCATCAGTTTTACATTTTGATGCACCTCTGCAAGTTTACTGTATCACTTGGACCTTCACAGTAACGATGAAACACAGAAATTGCATCAAATTAAATATAAGAGACACAATGCCGACTTCAGTACAAGAAAACTGAGACTTCTTAGCGTCTATGTTTTGACCGCTTCTAGTGTCACCAGTTTTACATTCCAATGCACCTCTGCAGTTTTACTGTATCCATTGGACCTTCCCATTGACGAAAAAACAAGGAAATTGCATCGGAATTAAATATATGACACAATGCCGACTTCAGTACAAGAAAACTGAGTTTTCTTACGGTCTATGTTTTGAGCGTTTCCTGTGTCACCAGTTTTACATTTTGATGCACCTCTGCAGGTTAACTGTACCCCTTGGACCTTCCCATTGACGACGAGACACAGAAATTGCATCGGATTTATATATAAGAGACACAATGCCGACTTAAGTTCAGGAAGACTGAGTATTCCTACTGTCTATGTTTTGATCGTTTCATGTGACACCAGTTTTACATTCCGATTCACCTCTGCAGGTTTACTGTAGCCCATGGATCTTCCCATTGACGATGAAACACAGAATTTGCATCGGAATTAAATATAAGACACACAATGCCGACTTAAGTACAGGAAGGTTGAGTCTTCCTACTGTCTATGTTTTGAGCGTTTCCAGTGTCACCAGTGTTACATACCGATGCACCTCTGCAGGTTTACAGTGTCCCTTGGACCTTCCCATTGGCGATGAAACACAGAAATTGACCCGCAATTAAATATAAGAGACACAATGGCGTCTTAAGTAGAGGAAGACTGAGTCTTCCTACTGTCTATGTTTTGAGCGTTTCCTGTGTTTCCAGTTTTACATTCCGATACACCTCTGCAAGTTTACTGTATCCCTTGGACCATCACAGTGACGATGAAACACAGAAATTGCATCGGAATTAAATATAAGAGACACAATGCCTACTTACGTACAGGAAGACTGAGTCTTCCTACTGTCTATGCTTTGAGCGTCTCCTGTGTCACCAGTTTTACATTCCGATGCACCTATGCACGGTTACTGTATCCCTTGGACCTTCCCATTGACGATGAAACACAGAAACTGCATCGGAATTAAATATAAGAGTCACAATGCCGACTTAGGTACAGGAAGACTGAGTCTTCCTACTGTCTATGTTTTGAGCGTTTCCTGTGTCATCAGTTTTACATTTTGATGCACCTCTGCAAGTTTACTGTATCACTTGGACCTTCACAGTAACGATGAAACACAGAAATTGCATCAAATTAAATATAAGAGACACAATGCCGACTTCAGTACAAGAAAACTGAGACTTCTTAGCGTCTATGTTTTGACCGCTTCTAGTGTCACCAGTTTTACAATCCGATGCACCTCTGCAGGTTTTCCTGTATCCCTTGGACCTTCAAAGTGACGATGAAACACAGAAATTGCATCGGAATTAAATATAAGAGACACAGTGACGTCATAAGTACAGGAAGACTGAGTCTTTCTACTGTCTATGTTTTGAGCGTTTCCTGTGTCCCAAGTTTTACATTCCGATGCACCTCTGCTGTTTTACTGTATCCATTGGACCTTCACAGTGACGAAGAAACACACAAATTACATCGGAATTATATATAAGAGAACAATGTCGACTTAAGTACAGGAAGACTGAGTCTCCCTACTGTCTATGTTTGAGCGATTCCTGTGTCACCAGTTTTACATTCCGATGCACCTCTGCAGGTTTACTGTATCCATTCTACCTTCCCATTGACGATGAAACACAGAAAATGCATAGGAGTTAAATATAAGAGACACAATGCCGACTTAAGTACAGGAAAAATGAGTCTTCCTACTGTCTATGTTTTGAGCGTTTCCTGTGTCACCAGTTTTACATTCCGATCCACCTCTGCAGGTTTACTGTATCCATTGGACCTTCCCATTGACGATGAAACGCAGAAATTGCATCGGAATTAAATATAAGAGACACAACGCCGACTTAAGTACTAGAAAACCGAGTTTTCCTACGGTCTATGGTTTGAGCGTTTCCTGTGTCACCAGTTTTACATTCCGATGCACCTCTGCAAGTTTACTGTATCACTTGGACCTTCACAGTAACGATGAAACACAGAAATTGCATCAAATTAAATATAAGAGACACAATGCCGACTTCAGTACAAGAAAACTGAGACTTCTTAGCGTCTATGCTTTGACCGCTTCTAGTGTCACCAGTTTTACATTCCACCTCTGCAGGTTATCCTTTATCCCTTGGACCTTCAAAGTGACGATGAAACACAGAAATTGCATCGGAATTAAATATAAGAGACACAGTGACGTCATAAGTACAGGATGACTGAGTCTTCCTACTGTCTATGTTTTGAGCGTTTCCTGTGTCACCAGTTTTACATTCCGATGCAGCTCTGCAGGTATACTGTTTCCCTTCGACTTTCCTATTGACGATGAAACACAGAAATTGCATCGGAATTAAATATAAGAGACACAATGCCGACCTAGGTACAGGAAGACTGAGTCTTCCTAGTGTCTATGTTTTGAGCGTCTCCTGTGTCATCGGTTCTACATTTCGATGCACCTCTGCAGGTTTACTGTATCTCTTGAAACCCCCCATTGACGATGAAACACAGAAATTGCATCGGAATTAAATATAAGAGACACAATGCCGACTTAAGTACAGGAAGACTGAGTCTTCCTACTGTCTTTGTTTTGAGCGTTTCCTGTGTCACCAGTTTTACATTCCGATGCAGCTCTGCAGGTATACTGGTTCCCTTCGACTTTCCTATTGACAATGAAACACAGAAATTGCATAGGAATGAAATAAAAGAGACACAATGTCGACTTAATTACAGGAAGAGTGTTTCTTTCTATTGTCTGTGCTTTGAGCGTTTCCTGTGTCACCAGTTTTACATTCCGATGCACCTCTGCAGGTTTACTGTATCCATTGGACCTTCCCATTGACGATGAAACACAGAAAATGCATCGGAATTATATATAAGAGACACAATGCCGACCTAAGTACAGGAATATTAAGTCTTCCTACTGTCTATGTTTTGAGCGTTTCCTGTGTCACCAGTTTTACATTCCGATGCACCTCTGCAGGTTTACTGTATCCATTGGAGTTTTCCATTGACGATGAAACACAGAAATGACATCGGAATTAAATATAAGAGACACAACGCCGACTTACGTACAAGAAAACTGAGTCTTCTTACGGTCTGTGTTTTGAGCGTTTCCAGTGTCACCAGTGTTACATTCCGATGCACCTCTGCAGGTTTACTGTGCCCCTTGGACCTTCCCATTGGAGATGAAACACAGAAATTGACCCCCATTTAAATATAAGAGACACAATGACGTCTTAAGTAGAGGAAGACTGGGTCTTCCTACTGTCTATGTTTTCAGCGTTTCCTGTGTCTCTAGTTTTACATTCCGATACACCTCTGCAGGTTTACTGTCTCCCTTGGACCTTCACAGTGACGAAGAGACACAGAAATTGCGTCGGAATTAAATATAACAGACAAAATGCCGACTTAAGTACAGGAAGACTGAGTCTTCCTACTGTCTATGTTGTGAGCGTCTCCTGTGTCACCAGTTTTACATTAAGGTGCACCTCTGCAGGGTTACTGTATCCCTTGGACCTTCCCATTGACGATGAAACACAGAAATTGCATCGGAATAAAATATAAGAGACACAATGCCGACTTAAGTAGAGAAGGACTGAGTCTTCCTACTGTCTATGTTTTGAGCGTTTCCTGTGTCACCAGTTTTACATTCCGATGCATCTATGCAGGTCTATAGTATCCCTTGGACCTTCATAGTGACGATGAAACACAGAAATTGCATCGGAATTAAATATAAGAGACACAACGCCTACTTAAATACATTAAATCTGAGTCTTCTTACTGTCTATGATTTGAGCGTTTCCTGTGTCACCAGTTTTACATTTTGATGCACCTCTGCAGGTTAACTGTATCCCTTGGACCTTCCCATTGACGACGAGACACAGAAATTGCGTCGGATTTAAATATAAGAGACACAATGCCGACTTAAGTTCAGGAAGACTGAGTATTCCTACTGTCTAAGTTTTGATCGTTTCATGTGCCACCAGTTTTACATTCAGATTCACCTCTGCAGGTTTACTGTAGCCCATGGATCTTCCCATTGACGATGAAACACAGAAATTGCATCGGAAATAAATATAAGACACACAATGCCGTCTGAAGTACAGGAAGGTTGAGTCTTCCTACTGTCTATGTTTTGAGCGTTTCCAGTGTCACCAGTGTTACATTCCGATGCACCACTGCAGGTTTACTGTGTCCCTTGGACCTTTCCATTGGCGATGAAACACAGAAACTGCATCGGAATTAAATATAAGAGACACAATGCCGACTTAAGTACAGAAGGACTGAGTCATCCTACTGTCTATGTTTTGAGCGATTCCTGTGTCACCAGTTTTACATTCCGATGCACCTATGCAGGTCTACAGTATCCCTTGGACCTTCATAGTGACGATGAAACACAGAAATTGCATCGGAATTAAATATAAGAGACACAATGTCGACTTAAGTACAAAAAGACTGAGTCTTCCTACTCTCTGTGTTTTGAGCGTTTCCTGTGTCACCAGTTTTACATTCCGATGCACCTCTGTAGGATTGCTGTATACCTTGCACCTTCCTATTGACAATGAAACACAGAAATTGCATCGGATTTAAATATAAGAGACACAATGTCGACTTGAGTACAGGATGAGTGTGTCTTTCTATTGTCTATGTTTTGAGCGTTTCGTGTGTCACCAGTTTTACATTCCGATGCACCTCTGCAGGTATACTGTTTCCCTTCGACTTTCCCATTGACGATGAAACACAAAAATTGAATCGGAATTATATATAAGAGACACAATGCCGACTTAAGTACAGGAAGACTGTGTCTTCCTACTGTCTATGTTTTGAGCGTT
This sequence comes from Schistocerca nitens, assembly GCF_023898315.1. NCBI lineage: Eukaryota > Metazoa > Arthropoda > Insecta > Orthoptera > Acrididae > Schistocerca > Schistocerca nitens. The sequence goes on along the minus strand of NW_026045897.1, from coordinate 10,923,686 downwards.
TCCTGTGTCATCATTTTTACATTCCGATGCACCTCTGCAGGTTTACTGTATCCATTGGACCTTCCCATTGACGATGAAACACAGAAATTGCATCGAAATTAAATAAAAAATACACAATGCCGACTTAAGAACAGGAAGACTGAGTCTTCCTACTGTCTATGTTTTAGCGTTTCCTTTGTCCCAAGTTTTACATTCCGATGCACCTCTGCAGGTTTACTGTATCCATTGGACCTTCAGATTGACGATGAAACACAGAAATTGCATCGGAATTAAATATAAGAGACACAATGTCGACTTAAGTACAGGAAGACTGAGTCTCCCTACTGTCAATGTTTGAGCGATTCCTGTGTCACCAGTTTTACATTCCGATGCACCTATGCAGGTTTACTGTATCCATTCTACCTTCCCATTGACGATGAAACACAGAAAATGCATAGGAGTTAAATATAAGAGACACAATGCCGACTTAAGTACAGGAAAAATGAGTCTTCCTACTGTCTATGTTTTGAGCGTTTCCTGTGTCACCAGTTTTACATTCCGATCCACATCTGCAGGTTTACAGTATCCATTGGACCTTCCCATTGACGATGAAACGCAGAAATTGCATCGGAATTAAATATAAGAGACACAACGCCGACTTAAGTAATAGAAAACCGAGTTTTCCTACGGTCTATGGTTTGAGCGTTTCCTGTGTCACCAGTTTTACATTCCGATGCACCTCTGCAAGTTTACTGTATCACTTGGACCTTCACAGTAACGATGAAACACAGAAATTGCATCAAATTAAGTATAAGAGACACAATGCCGACTTCAGTACAAGAAAACTGAGACTTCTTAGCGTCTATGCTTTGACCGCTTCTAGTGTCACCAGTTTTACATTCCACCTCTGCAGGTTATCCTTTATCCCTTGGACCTTCAAAGTGACGATGAAACACGGAAATTGCATCGGAATTAAATATAAGAGACACAGTGACGTCATAAGTACAGGATGACTGAGTCTTCCTACTGTCTATGTTTTGACCGTTTCCTGTGTCACCAGTTTTACATTCCGATGCAGCTCTGCAGGTATACTGTTTCCCTTCGACTTTCCTATTGACGATGAAACACAGAAATTGCATCGGAATTAAATATAAGAGACACAATGCCGACCTAAGTACAGGAATATTAAGTCTTCCTACTGTCTATGTTTTGAGCGTTTCCTGTGTCACCAGTTTTACATTCCGATGCACCTCTGCAGGTTTACTGTATCCATTGGAGTTTTCCATTGACGATGAAACACAGAAATGACATCGGAATTAAATATAAGAGACACAACGCCGACTTACGTACAAGAAAACTGAGTCTTCTTACGGTCTGTGTTTTGAGCGTTTCCAGTGTCACCAGTGTTACATTCCGATGCACCTCTGCAGGTTTACTGTGTCCCTTGGACCTTCCCATTGGCGATGAAACACAGAAATTGACCCGCATTTAAATATAAGAGACACAATGACGTCTTAAGTAGAGGAAGACTGAGTCTTCCTACTGTCTATGTTTTCAGCGTTTCCTGTGTCTCTAGTTTTACATTATGATACACCTCTGCAGGTTTACTGTCTCCCTTGGACCTTCACAGTGACGAAGAGACACAGAAATTGCGTCGGAATTAAATATAAGAGACAAAATGCCGACTTAAGTACAGGAAGACTGAGTCTTCCTACTGTCTATGTTGTGAGCGTCTCCTGTGTCACCAGTTTTACATTAAGGTGCACCTCTGCAGGGTTACTGTATCCCTTGGACCTTCCCATTGACGATGAAACACAGAAATTGCATCGGAATAAAATATAAGAGAGACAATGCCGACTTAAGTAGAGAAGGACTGAGTCTTCCTACTGTCTATGATTTGAGCGTTTCCTGTGTCACCAGTTTTACATTCCGATGCAGCTCTGCAGGTATACTGGTTCCCTTCGACTTTCCTATTGACGATGAAACACAGAAATTGCATAGGAATGAAATAAAAGAGACACAATGTCGACTTAAGTACAGGAAGAGTGTTTCTTTCTATTGTCTGTGCTTTGAGCGTTTCCTGTGTCACCAGTTTTACATTCCGATGCACCTCTGCAGGTTTACTGTATCCATTGGACCTTCCCATTGACGATGAAACACAGAAATAGCATCGGAATTATATATAAGAGACACAATGCCGACCTAAGTACAGGAATATTAAGTCTTCCTACTGTCTATGTTTTGAGCGTTTCCTGTGTCACCAGTTTTACATTCCGATGCACCTCTGCAGGTTTACTGTATCCATTGGAGTTTTCCATTGACGATGAAACACAGAAATGACATCGGAATTAAATATAAGAGACACAACGCCGACTTACGTACAAGAAAACTGAGTCTTCTTACGGTCTGTGTTTTGGGCGTATCCAGTGTCACCAGTGTTACATTCCGATGCACCTCTGCAGGTTTACTGTGTCCCTTGGACCTTCCCATTGGCGATGAAACACAGAAATTGACCCGCATTTAAATATAAGAGACACAATGACGTCTTAAGTAGAGGAAGACTGAGTCTTCCTACTGTCTATGTTTTCAGCGTTTCCTGTGTCTCTAGTTTTACATTATGATACACCTCTGCAGGTTTACTGTCTCCCTTGGACCTTCACAGTGACGAAGAGACACAGAAATTGCGTCGGAATTAAATATAACAGACAAAATGCCGACTTAAGTACAGGAAGACTGAGTCTTCCTACTTTCTATGTTGTGAGCGTCTCCTGTGTCACCAGTTTTACATTAAGGTGCACCTCTGCAGGGTTACTGTATCCCTTGGACCTTCCCATTGACGATGAAACACAGAAATTGCATCGGAATAAAATATAAGAGACACAATGCCGACTTAAGTAGAGAAGGACTGAGTCTTCCTACTGTCTATGATTTGAGCGTTTCCTGTGTCACTAGTTTTACATTCCGATGCATCTATGCAGGTCTATAGTATCCCTTGGACCCTCATAGTGACGATGAAACACAGAAATTGCATCGGAATTAAATATAAGAGACACAACGCCTACTTAAATACATTAAATCTGAGTCTTCTTACTGTCTATGATTTGAGCGTTTCCTGTGTCACCAGTTTTACATTTTGATGCACCTCTGCAGGTTAACTGTATCCCTTGGACCTTCCCATTGACGACGAGACACAGAAATTGCGTCGGATTTAAATATAAGAGACACAATGCCGACTAAAGTTCAGGAAGACTGAGTATTCCCACTGTCTAAGTTTTGATCGTTTCATGTGCCACCAGTTTTACATTCCGATTCACCTCTGCAGGTTTACTGTAGCCCATGGATCTTCCCATTGACGATGAAACACAGAAATTGCATCGGAAATAAATATAAGACACACAATGCCGTCTGAAGTACAGGAAGGTTGAGTCTTCCTACTGTCTATGTTTTGAGCGTTTCCAGTGTCACCAGTGTTACATTCCGATGCACCACTGCAGGTTTACTGTGTCCCTTGGACCTTTCCATTGGCGATGAAACACAGAAACTGCATCGGAATTAAATATAAGAGACACAATGCCGACTTAAGTACAGAAGGACTGAGTCATCCTACTGTCTATGTTTTGAGCGATTCCTGTGTCACCAGTTTTACATTCCGATGCACCTATGCAGGTCTACAGTATCCCTTGGACCTTCATAGTGACGATGAAACACAGAAATTGCATCGGAATTAAATATAAGAGACACAATGTCGACTTAAGTACAAAAAGACTGAGTCTTCCTACTCTCTGTGTTTTGAGCGTTTCCTGTGTCACCAGTTTTACATTCCGATGCACCTCTGTAGGATTGCTGTATACCTTGCACCTTCCTATTGACAATGAAACACAGAAATTGCATCGGATTTAAATATAAGAGACACAATGTCGACTTGAGTACAGGATGAGTGTGTCTTTCTATTGTCTATGTTTTGAGCGTTTCGTGTGTCACCAGTTTTACATTCCGATGCACCTCTGCAGGTATACTGTTTCCCTTCGACTTTCCCATTGACGATGAAACACAAAAATTGAATCGGAATTATATATAAGAGACACAATGCCGACTTAAGTACAGGAAGACTGTGTCTTCCTACTGTCTATGTTTTGAGCGTTTCCTGTGTCATCATTTTTACATTCCGATGCACCTCTGCAGGTTTACTGTATCCATTGGACCTTCCCATTGAGGATGAAACACAGGAATTGCATCGAAATTAAATAAAAAATACACAATGCCGACTTAAGAACAGGAAGACTGAGTCTTCCTACTGTCTATGTTTTTAGCGTTTCCTGTGTCCCAAGTTTTACATTCCGATGCACATCTGCAGGTTTACTGTATCCATTGGACCTTCAGAGTGACGATGAAACACAGAAATTGCATCGGAATTAAATATAAGAGACACAATGTAGACTTAAGTACAGGAAGACTGAGTCTTCCTACTGTCTATGTTTGAGCGTTTCCTGTGTCACCAGTTTACATTCTGATGCACCTCTGCAGGTTTACTGTATCCATTCTACCTTCCCATTGACGATGAAACACAGAAAATGCATAGGAGTTAAATATAGGAGACACAATGCCGACTTAAGTACAGGAAAAATGAGTCTTCCTACTGTCTATGTTTTGAGCGTTTCCTGTGTCACCAGTTTTGAATTCCGATCCACCTCTGCAGGTTTACTGTATCCATTGGACCTTCCCATTGACGATGAAACGCAGAAATTGCATCGGAATTAAATATAAGAGACACAACGCCGACTTAAGTACTAGAAAACCGAGTCTTCTTACGGTCTATGGTTTGAGCGTTTCCTGTGTCACCAGTTTTACATTCCAATGCACCTCTGCAGGTTTACTGTATACCTTGACGAAAAAACACAGAAATTGCATCGGAATTAAGTATAAGAGTCACAATGCCGACTTAGGTACAGGAAGACTGTGTGTTCCTACTGTCTATGTTTTGAGCGTTTCCTGTGTCATCAGTTTTACATTTTGATGCACCTCTGCAAGTATACTGTATCACTTGGACCTTCACAGTAACGATGAAACACAGAAATTGCATCAAATTAAATATAAGAGACACAATGCCGACTTCAGTACAAGAAAACTGAGACTTCTTAGCGTCTATGTTTTGACCGCTTCTAGTGTCACCAGTTGTACATTCCGATGCACCTCTGCAGTTTTTCCTGTATCATTTGGACCTTCAAAGTGACGATGAAAGACAGAAATTGCATCGGAATTAAATATAAGAGACACAATGCCGACTTAAGTACAGGAAGACTGAGTCTTCCTACTGTCTATGATTTGAGCGTTTCCTGTGTCACCAGTTTACATTCCGATGCACCTCTGCAGGTATACTGTGTCCCTTGGACCTTCCCATTGGTGATGAAACACAGAAATTGCATCGGAATTAAATATTACAGACACAACGACGACTTAAAACATTAAAACTGAGTCTTCTTACTGTCTATGATTTGAGCATTTTCTGTGTCACCAGTTTTACATTCCAATGCACCTCTGCAGTTTTACTGTATCCATTGGACCTTCCCATTGACGAAAAAACACAGAAATTGCATCGGAATTAAATATATGACACAATGCCGACTTCAGTACAAGAAAACTGAGACTTCTTAGCGTCTATGTTTTGACCGCTTCTAGTTTCACCAGTTTTACAATCCGATGCACCTCTGCAGGTTTTCCTGTATCCCTTGGACCTTCAAAGTGACGATGAAACACAGAAATTGCATCGGAATTAAATATAAGAGACACAGTGACGTCATAAGTACAGGAAGACTGAGTCTTTCTACTGTCTATGTTCTGAGCGTTTCCTGTGTCCCAAGTTTTACATTCCGATGCACCTCTGCTGTTTTACTGTATCCATTGGACCTTCACAGTGACGAAGAAACACAGAAATTACATCGGAATTATATATAAGAGACACAATGTCGACTTAAGTACAGGAAGACTGAGTCTTCCTACTGTCTATGTTTGAGCGTTTCCTGTGTCACCAGTTTTACATTCAAATGCACCTCTGCAGGTTTACTGTATCCATTCTACCTTCCCATTGACGATGAAACACAGAAAATGCATAGGAGTTAAATATAAGAGACACAATGCCGACTTAAGTACAGGAAAAATGAGTCTTCCTACTGTCTATGTTTTGAGCGTTTCCTGTGTCACCAGTTTTACATTCCGATCCACCTCTGCAGGTTTACTGTATCCATTGGACCTTCCCATTGACGATGAAACGCAGAAATTGCATCGGAATTAAATATAAGAGACACAACGCCGACTTAAGTACTAGAAAACCGAGTCTTCTTACGGTCTATGGTTTGAGCGTTTCCTGTGTCACCAGTTTTACATTCCGATGCACCTCTGCAAGTTTACTGTATCGCTTGGACCTTCACAGTAACGATGAAACACAGAAATTGCATCAAATTAAATATAAGAGACACAATGCCGACTTCAGTACAAGAAAACTGAGACTTCTTAGCGTCTATGCTTTGACCGCTTCTAGTGTCACCAGTTTTACATTCCACCTCTGCAGGTTATCCTTTATCCCTTGGACCCTCAAAGTGACGATGAAACACAGAAATTGCATCGGAATTAAATATAAGAGACACAGTGACGTCATAAGTACAGGAAGACTGAGTCTTACTACTGTCTATGTTTTGAGCGTTTCCTGTGTCACCAGTTTTACATTCCGATGCAGCTCTGCAGGTATACTGTTTCCCTTCGACTTTCCTATTGACGATGAAACACAGAAATTGCATCGAAATTAAATATAAGAGATTCAATGCCGACTTAGGTACAGGAAGACTGAATCTTCCTACTGTCTATGTTTTGAGCGTTTAATGTGTCATCAGTTTTACATTTTGATGCACCTCTGCAGGTTTACTGTATCCCTTGGACCTTCACAGAGACGATGAAACACAGAAATTGCTTCTAAATTAAATATAAGAGACACAATGCCGACATCAGTACTAGAAAACTGAGTCTTCTTAGGGTCTATGTTTTGACCGCTTCCTGTGTCACCAGTTTTACATTCCGATGCACCTCTGCAGGTTTACTGTATCCATTGGGCCTCCCCTCCCCCCCATTGACGATGAAACACAGAAATTGCATCGGAATTAAATATAACAGACACAATGTCGACTTAAGTACAGAAAGATTGAGTCTTCCTACTCTCCATGTATTGAGCGTATCCTGTGTGACCAGTTTTACATTCTGATGCACCTCTGCAGGTTTGCTGTATCCCTTGCACATTCCCATTGACAATGAAACACCGAAATTACATCGGAATTAAATATAACAGACACAATGCCGACTTAAGTACAGGAAGTCTGAGTCTTACTACTGTCTATGTTTTGAGCGTTTCTTGTGTCACCAGTTTTACATTCCGATGCACCTCTGCAGGTTTACTGTATCCCTTTGACCTTCGCATTGACGATGATTCACAGAAATTGCGTCGGAATTAAATATAAGAGACACAATGCCGACTTAAGTGCAGGAAGATTGAGTCTTCCTACTGTATATTTTTTGAGCGTTTCCTGCGTCACCAGTTTTACATTCCGATGCACGTCTGCAGGTTTACTGTATCCATTGGACCTTCACAGTGACGATCAAACACAGAAATTGCATCGGAATGAAATAAAAGAGACACATTGTCGACTTAAGTACAGGAAGAGTGTGTCTTTCTATTGTCTATGCTTTGAGCGTTTCCTCTGTCACCAGTTTTACATTCCGATGCACCTCTGCAGCTTTACTGTATCCACTGGACCTTCCCATTGACGATGAAACACAGAAAATGCATCGGAATGAAATAAAAGAGACACAATGTCGACTTAAGTACAGGAAGAGTGTGTCTCTCTATTGTCTATGCTTTGAGCGTTTCCTCTGTCACCAGTTTTACATTCCGATGCACTTCTGCAGGTTTACTGTATCCATTGGACCTTCCCATTGACGATGAAACACAGAAAATGCATCGGAATTACATGTAAGAGACACAATGCCGACTTAAGTACATGAAGACTGAGTCTTCCTACTGTCTATGTTTTGAGCGTTCCCTGTGTCATCCGTTCTACATTCCGAGGCACCTCTGCAGGTTTACTGTATCCATTGCCCCCCCCCCCCCATTGACGATGAAACACAGAAATTGCATCGGAATTAAATATAAGAGACACAACGCCGACTTAAGTACTAGAAAACCGAGTCTTCTTACGGTCTATGGTTTGAGCGTTTCCTGTGTCACCAGTTTTACATTCCAATGCACCTCTGCAGGTTTACTGTATACCTTGACGAAAAAACACAGAAATTGCATCGGAATTAAGTATAAGAGTCACAATGCCGACTTAGGTACAGGAAGACTGTGTGTTCCTACTGTCTATGTTTTGAGCGTTTCCTGTGTCATCAGTTTTACATTTTGATGCACCTCTGCAAGTATACTGTATCACTTGGACCTTCACAGTAACGATGAAACTCAGAAATTGCATCAAATTAAATATAAGAGACACGATGCCGACTTCAGTACAAGAAAACTGAGACTTCTTAGCGTCTATGTTTTGACCGCTTCTAGTGTCACCAGTTGTACATTCCGATGCACCTCTGCAGTTTTTCCTGTATCATTTGGACCTTCAAAGTGACGATGAAACACAGAAATTGCATCGGAATTAAATATAAGAGACACAATGCCGACTTAAGTACAGGAAGACTGAGTCTTCCTACTGTCTATGATTTGAGCGTTTCCTGTGTCACCAGTTTACATTCCGATGCACCTCTGCAGGTATACTGTGTCCCTTGGACCTTCCCATTGGTGATGAAACACAGAAATTGCATCGGAATTAAATATTACAGACACAACGACGACTTAAAACATTAAAACTGAGTCTTCTTACTGTCTATGATTTGAGCGTTTTCTGTGTCACCAGTTTTACATTCCAATGCACCTCTGCAGTTTTACTGTATCCATTGGACCTTCCCATTGACGAAAAAACACAGAAATTGCATCGGAATTAAATATATGACACAATGCCGACTTCAGTACAAGAAAACTCAGTTTTCTTACGGTCTATGTTTTGAGCGTTTCCTGTGTCACCAGTTTTACATTTTGATGCACCTCTGCAGGTTAACTGTACCCCTTGGACCTTCCCATTGACGACGAGACACAGAAATTGCATCGGATTTAAATATAAGAGACACAATGCCGACTTAAGTTAAGGGAGACTGAGTATTCCTACTGTCTATGTTTTGATCGTTTCATGTGACACCAGTTTTACATTCCGATTCACCTCTGCAGGTTTACTGTAGCCCATGGATCTTCCCATTGACGATGAAACACAGAAATTGCATCGGAATTAAATATAAGACACACAATGCCGACTTAAGTACAGGAAGGTTGAGTCTTCCTACTGTCTATCTTTTGAGCGTTTCCAGTGTCACCAGTGTTACATACCGATGCACCTCTGCAGGTTTACTGTGTCCCTTGGACCTTCCCATTGGCGATGAAACACAGAAATTGACCCGCAATTAAGTATAAGAGACACAATGGCGTCTTAAGTAGAGGAAGACTGAGTCTTCCTACTGTCTATGTTTTGAGCGTTTCCTGTGTTTCCAGTTTTACATTCCGATACACCTCTGCAAGTTTACTGTATCCCTTGGACCTTCACAGTGACGAAGAAACACAGATATTGCATCGGAATTAAATATAAGAGACACAATGCCGACTTACGTACAGGAAGACTGAGTCTTCCTACTGTCTATGCTTTGAGCGTCTCCTGTGTCACCAGTTTTACATTCCGATGCACCTATGCACGGTTACTGTATCCCTTGGACCTTCCCATTGACGATGAAACACAGAAACTGCATCGGAATTAAATATAAGAGTCACAATGCCGACTTAGGTACAGGAAGACTGAGTCTTCCTACTGTCTATGTTTGAGCGTTTCCTGTGTCACCAGTTTTACATTTTGATGCACCTCTGCAAGTTTACTATATCACTTGGACATTAACAGTAACGATGAAACACAGAAATTGCATCAAATTAAATATAAGAGACACAATGCCGACTTCAGTACAAGAAAACTGAGACTTCTTAGCGTCTATGTTTTGACCGCTTCTAGTTTCACCAGTTTTACAATCCGATGCACCTCTGCAGGTTTTCCTGTATCCCTTGGACCTTCAAAATGACGATGAAACACAGAAATTGCATCGGAATTAAATATAAGAGACACAGTGACGTCATAAGTACAGGAAGACTGAGTCTTTCTACTGTCTATGTTCTGAGCGTTTCCTGTGTCCCAAGTTTTACATTCCGATGCACCTCTGCTGTTTTACTGTATCCATTGGACCTTCACAGTGACGAAGAAACACAGAAATTACATCGGAATTATATATAAGAGACACAATGTCGACTTAAGTACAGGAAGACTGAGTCTTCCTACTGTCTATGTTTGAGCGTTTCCTGTGTCACCAGTTTTACATTCAAATGCACCTCTGCAGGTTTACTGTATCCATTCTACCTTCCCATTGACGATGAAACACAGAAAATGCATAGGAGTTAAATATAAGAGACACAATGCCGACTTAAGTACAGGAAAAATGAGTCTTCCTACTGTCTATGTTTTGAGCGTTTCCTGTGTCACCAGTTTTACATTCCGATCCACCTCTGCAGGTTTACTGTATCCATTGGACCTTCCCATTGACGATGAAACGCAGAAATTGCATCGGAATTAAATATAAGAGACACAACGCCGACTTAAGTACTAGAAAACCGAGTCTTCTTACGGTCTATGGTTTGAGCGTTTCCTGTTTCACCAGTTTTACATTCCGATGCACCTCTGCAAGTTTACTGTATCGCTTGGACCTTCACAGTAACGATGAAACACAGAAATTGCATCAAATTAAATATAAGAGACACAATGCCGACTTCAGTACAAGAAAACTGAGACTTCTTAGCGTCTATGCTTTGACCGCTTCTAGTGTCACCAGTTTTACATTCCACCTCTGCAGGTTATCCTTTATCCCTTGGACCTTCAAAGTGACGATGAAACACAGAAATTGCATCGGAATTAAATATAAGAGACACAGTGACGTCATAAGTACAGGAAGACTGAGTCTTCCTACTGTCTATGTTTTGAGCGTTTCCTGTGTCACCAGTTTTACATTCCGATGCAGCTCTGCAGGTATACTGTTTCCCTTCGACTTTCCTATTGACGATGAAACACAGAAATTGCATCGAAATTAAATATAAGAGATTCAATGCCGACTTAGGTACAGGAAGACTGAATCTTCCTACTGTCTATGTTTTGAGCGTTTAATGTGTCATCAGTTTTACATTTTGATGCACCTCTGCAGGTTTACTGTATCCCTTGGACCTTCACAGAGACGATGAAACACAGAAATTGCTTCTAAATTAAATATAAGAGACACAATGCCGACTTCAGTACTAGAAAACTGAGTCTTCTTAGGGTCTATGTTTTGACCGCTTCCTGTGTCACCAGTTTTACATTCCGATGCACCTCTGCAGGTTTACTGTATCCATTGGGCCTCCCCTCCCCCCCCATTGACGATGAAACACAGAAATTGCATCGGAATTAAATATAACAGACACAATGTCGACTTAAGTACAGAAAGATTGAGTCTTCCTACTCTCCATGTATTGAGCGTTTCCTGTGTGACCAGTTTTACATTCTGATGCACCTCTGCAGGTTTGCTGTATCCCTTGCACATTCCCATTGACAATGAAACACCGAAATTACATCGGAATTAAATATAACAGACACAATGCCGACTTAAGTACAGGAAGTCTGAGTCTTACTACTGTCTATGTTTTGAGCGTTTCTTGTGTCACCAGTTTTACATTCCGATGCACCTCTGCAGGTTTACTGTATCCCTTTGACCTTCCCATTGACGATGATTCACAGAAATTGCGTCGGAATTAAATATAAGAGACACAATGCCGACTTAAGTGCAGGAAGATTGAGTCTTCCTACTGTATATTTTTTGAGCGTTTCCTGCGTCACCAGTTTTACATTCCCATGCCCTCTGCAGGTTTTCCTGTATCCCTTGGACCTTCCCATTGACGATGAAACACAGAAATTGAATCGGAATTAAATATAAGAGCCACAGTGCCGACTTAAGTACAGGAAGACTGAGTCTTCCTACTGTCTATGTTTTGAGCGTTTCCTGTGTCACCAGTTTTATATTCCGATGCACCTCTGCAGGAATACTGTTTCCCTTCGACTTTCCCATTGACGAGGAAACACAGAAATTACATCGGAATTAAATATAAGAGACACAACGCCGACATAAGTACAAGAAAACTGAGTCTTCTTACGGTCTACGTTTTGAGCGTTTCCAGTGTCACCAGTTTTACATTCCGATGCACCTCTGCAGGTTTACTGTGTCCCTTGGACCTTTCGATTTGCGATGAAACACAGAAATTGCATCGGAATTAAATATAAGGGACACAATGACGTCTTAAGTACAGTAAGACAGAGTCTTACAACTGATTATGTTTTGAGCGTTTCCTGTGTCACCTGTCTTACATTCTCATGCACCTCTGCAGGTTTTCCTGTATTCCTTGGACCTTCAAAGTGACGATGAAACACAGAAATTGCATCGGAATTAAATATAAGAGACACAATGCCGACTTAAGTACAGGAAGACTGAGTCTCCCTACTGTCTATGTTTTGAGCTTTTCCTGTGTCACCAGTTTTACATTCAGATGCAGCTCTGCAGGTATACTGTTTCCCTTCGACTTTCCTATTGACGATGAAACACAGAAATAGCATCGGAATTAAATATAAGAGACACAATGCCGACTTAAGTACAGGAAGACTGAGTCTTCCTACTGTCTATGTTTTGAGCGTTTCCTGTGTCATCAGTTCTACATTCCGATGCACCTCTCCAGGTTTACTGTATCCATTGGACCCCCCCATTGACGATGAAACACAGAAATTGCATGGGAATTAAATATAAAAGGCACAATGCCGACCTAAGTACAGGAAGACTGAGTCTTTCTACTGTCTATGTTTTGAGCGTTTCCTGTGTCAACAGTTTTACATTCCGATGCACGTCTGCAGGTTTACTGTATCCATTGGACCTTCACAGTGACGATCAAACACAGAAATTGCATCGGAATGAAATAAAAGAGACACATTGTCGACTTAAGTACAGGAAGAGTGTGTCTTTCTATTGTCTATGCTTTGAGCGTTTCCTCTGTCACCAGTTTTACATTCCGATGCACCTCTGCAGCTTTACTGTATCCACTGGACCTTCCCATTGACGATGAAACACAGAAAATGCATCGGAATGAAATAAAAGAGACACAATGTCGACTTAAGTACAGGAAGAGTGTGTCTCTCTATTGTCTATGCTTTGAGCGTTTCCTCTGTCACCAGTTTTACATTCCGATGCACTTCTGCAGGTTTACTGTATCCATTGGACCTTCCCATTGACGATGAAACACAGAAAATGCATCGGAATTAAATGTAAGAGACACAATGCCGACTTAAGTACATGAAGACTGAGTCTACTGTCTGTTTTGAGCGTTCCCTGTGTCATCCGTTCTACATTCCGAGGCACCTCTGCAGGTTTACTGTATCCATTGCCCCCCCCCCCCCCATTGACGATGAAACACAGAAATTGCATCGGAATTAAATATAAGAGACACAATGCCGACTTAAGTACAGGAAGACAGAGTCTTCCTACTGTCTATGTTTTGAGCGTTCCCTGTGTCACCAGTTTTACATTCCGATGCACCTCTGCACGTATACTGTTTCCCTTCGACTTTCCCATTGACGATGAAACACAGAAATTGCATCGGAATTAAATATAAGAGACACAATGCCGACTTAAGTACAGGAAGACTGAGTATTCCTACTGTCTATGTTTTGAGCGTTTCCTGTGTCATCAGTTCTACATTCCGATGCACCTCTGCAGGTTTACTGTATCCATTGGACCCCCCCCCCCCCCCCACCATTGACGATGAAACACAGAAATTGCATCGGAATTAAATATAAGAGACACAATGTCGACTTAAGTACAGAAAGATTGAGTCTTCCTACTCTCCATGTATTGAGCGTCTCCTGTGTCACCAGTTTTACATTCCGATGCACCTCTGCAGGTTTGCTGTATCCCTTGCACATTCCCATTGACAATGAAACACCGAAATTACATCGGAATTAAATATAACAGACACAATGCCGACTTAAGTACAGGAAGTCTGAGTCTTACTACTGTCTATGTTTTGAGCGTTTCCTGTGTCACCAGTTTTACATTCCGATGCACCTCTGCAGGTTTACTGTATCCCTTTGACCTTCCCATTGACGATGATTCACAGAAATTGCGTCGGAATTAAATATAAGAGACACTATGCCGACTTAAGTGCAGGAAGATTGAGTCTTCCTACTGGAAAATTTTTGAGCGTTTCCTGCGTCACCAGTTTTACATTCCCATGCCCTCTGCAGGTTTTCCTGTATCCCTTGGACCTTCCCATTGACGATGAAACACAGAAATTGAATCGGAATTAAATATAAGAGCCACAGTGCCGACTTAAGTACAGGAAGACTGAGTCTTCCTACTGTCTATGTTTTGAGCGTTTCCTGTGTCACCAGTTTTACATTCCGATGCACCTCTGCAGGAATACTGTTTCCCTTCGACTTTCCCATTGACGAGGAAACACAGAAATTGCATGGGAATTAAATATAAGAGACACAATGCCGACTCAAGTACATGAAGACTGAGTCTTCCTACTGTCTATGTATTGAGCGTTCCCTGTGTCATCAGTTCTACATTCCGATGCACCTCTGCAGGTTTACTGTATCCATTGGACCCCCCCATTGACGATAAAATACAGAAATTGCATCGGAATTAAATATAAAAGACACAATGCCGACCTAAGTACAGGAAGACTGAGTCTTCCTACTGTCTATGTTTTGAGCGTTTCCAGTGTCACCAGTTTTACATTCCGATGCACCTATGCAGGTCTACAGTATCCCTTGGACCTTCATAGTGACGATGAAACACTGAAATTGCATCGTAATGAAATAAAGGAAACACAATGTCGACTTAAGTACAGGAAGAGTGTGTCTTTCTATTGTCTATGCTTTGAGCGTTTCGTGTGTCACCACTTTTACATTCCGATGCACCTCTGCAGGTTTGCTGTATCCCTTGCACCTTCCCATTGACAATGAAACACAGAAATTACATCGGAATTAAATATAACAGACACAATGCCGACTTAAGTACAGGAAGACTGAGTCTTACTACGGTCTATGTTTTGAGCGTTTCCTGTGTCACCAGTTTTACATTCCGATGCACCTCTGCAGGTTTACTGTATCCATCGCACATTCCCATTGACGATGAAACACAGAAATTACATCGGAATTAAATATAAGAGACACAACGCCGACTTCAGTACAGGAAGACTGAGTCTTCCTACTGTCTATGTTTTGAGCGTTTCCTGTGTCATCAGTTCTACATTCCGATGCACTTCTCCAGGTTTACTGTATCCATTGGACCCCGCCATTGACGATGAAACACAGAAATTGCATGGGAATTAAATATAAAAGACACAATGCCGACTTAAGTACAGGAAGACTGAGTCTTTCTACTGTCTATGTTTTGAGCGTTTCCTGTGTCAACAGTTTTACATTCCGATGCACGTCTGCAGGTTTACTGTATCCATTGGACCTTCACAGTGACGATGAAACACAGAAATTGCATTGGAATGAAATAAAAGAGACACAATGTCGACTTAAGTACAGGAAGAGTGTGTCTTTCTATTGTCTATGCTTTGAGCGTTTCCTCTGTCACCAGTTTTACATTCCGATGCACCTCTGCAGCTTTACTGTATCCATTGGACCATCCCATTGACGATGAAACACAGAAAATGCATCGGAATGAAATAAAAGAGGCACAATGTCGACTTAAGTACAGGAAGAGTGTGTCTTTCTATTGTCTATGCTTTGAGCGTTTCCTCTGTCACCAGTTTTACATTCCAATGCACCTCTGCAGGTTTACTGTATCCATTGGACCTTCCCATTGACGATGAAACACAGAAAATGAATCGGAATTAAATGTAAGAGACACAATGCCGACTTCAGTACATGAAGACTGAGTCTTCCTACTGTCTATGTTTTGAGCGTTCCCTGTGTCATCAGTTCTACATTCCGATGCACCTCTGCAGGTTTACTGTATCCATTGGACCCCCCCATTGACGATGAAACACAGAAATTGCATCGGAATTAAATATAAGAGACACAATGCTGACTTAAGTACAGGATGATTGATTCTTCGCACTGTCTATTTTTTGAGCGTTTCCTGCGTCACCACTTTTACATTCCGATGCACCTCTGCAGGTTTACTGTATCCATCGCACATTCCCATTGACGATGAAACACAGAAATTACATCGGAATTAAATATAAGAGACACAACGCCGACTTAAGTACAAGAAAACTGAGTCTTCTTACGGTCTACGTTTTGGGCGTTTCCAGTGTCACCAGTTTTACATTCCGATGCACCTCTGCAGGTTTACTGTGTCCCTTGGACCTTCCGATTTGCGATGAAACACAGAAATTGCATCGGAATTAAATATAAGGGACACAATGACGTCTTAAGTACAGGAAGACAGAGTCTTACAACTGTCTATGTTTTGAGCGTTTCCTGTGTCACCCGTCTTACATTCCCATGCACCTCTGCAGGTTTTCCTGTATCCCTTGGACCTTCAAAGTGACGATGAAACACAGAAATTGCATCGGAATTAAATATAAGAGACACAATGCCGACTTAAGTACAGGAAGACTGAGTCTTCCGACTGTCTATGATTTGAGCTTTTCCTGTGTCACCAGTTTTACATTCCGATGCAGCTCTGCAGGTATACTGATTCCCTTCGACTTTCCTATTGACGATGAAACACAGAAATTGCATCGAAATTAAATATAAGAGACACAATGCCGACTTAAGTACAGGAAGACTGAGTCTTCCTACTGTCTATGTTTTGAGCGTTTCCTGTGTCATCAGTTCTACATTCCGATGCACCTCTCCAGGTTTACTGTATCCATTGGACCCCCCCCCCCCCCCCTTTGACGATGAAACACAGAAATTGCATGGGAATTAAATATAAAAGACACAATGCCGACTTAAGTACAGGAAGACTGAGTCTTACTACTGTCTATGTTTTTAGCGTTTCCTGTGTCACCAGTTTTACATTCCGATGCACGTCTGCAGGTATACTGTTTCCCTTCGACTTTCCCATTGACGATGAAACACAGAAATTGCATCGGAATTAAATATAAGAGACCCAATGCCGACTTAAGTACAGGAAGATTGAGTCTTCCTACTGTCTATGTTTTGAGCGTTTCCTGCGTCATCAATTTTACATTCCGATGCACCTCTGGAGGTTTACTGTATCCATTGGACCTTCCCATTGACGATGAAACACAGAAGTAGCATCGGAATTAAATATAAGAGACACAATGCCGACTTAAGAACAGGAAGGCTGAGTCTTCCTACTGTCTATGTTTTGAGCGTTTCCTGTGTCATCAGTTCTACATTCCGATCCACTTCTGCAGGTTTACTGTATCCATTGGACCTTCCCTTTGACGACGAAGCACAGAAATTGGATCGGAATAAAATATAAGAGGCACAACGCCGACTTAAGTACAAGAAAACTGAGTCTTCTTACGGTCTAAGATTTGAGCGCTTCCTGTGTCACCATTTTTAAATTCCAATGCCCCTCTGCAGGTTTACTATATACCTTGGTCCTTCCCATTCGCGGAAAAACACAGAAATTGCATCGGAATTAAGTATAAGAGATACATTGCCGACTTAGGTACAGGAAGTCTGAGTCTTCCTACTGTCTATGTTTTGAGCGTTTCCTGTGTCATCAGTTTTACTTTTTGATGCACCTCTGCAGGTTTACTGTATCCCTTGGACCTTCACAGTGACGATGAAACACAGAAATTGCATCTAAATAAAATATAAGAGACACAATGCCGACTTCAGTACAAGAAAACTGAGTCTTCTTAGGGTCTATGTTTCGACCCCTTCCTGTGTCACCAGTTTTACATTCCGAAGCACCTCTACAGGTTTACTATATACCTTGGACCTTCCTATTGACGAAAAAACACAGAAATTGCATAGGAATTAACAATAAGAGATACAATGCCGACTTAGGTACAGGAAGACCGAGTCTTCCTACTGTCTATGTTTTGATCGATTCCTGTGTCACCAGTTTTTCATTCCGATGCACCTCTGCACGTTTACTGTATCCATTGGAACCTCCCATTGACAATGAAACACAGAAATTGCATCAGAATTAAATATAAGAGACACAATGCCGACATAAGAACAGGAATGCTGAGTCTTCCTACTGTCTATGATTTGAGCATTCCCCTGTGCCACCAGTTTTACACTCCGATGCACCTCTGCAGGTTTACTGTATCCCTTAGATCTTCCAATTGACGATGAAACACAGAAATTGCATCGGAATAAAATATAAGAGACACAATGTCGACTTAAGTCAGGAAGATGGAGTCTTCCTACTGTCTATGTTTTGAGCGTTTCCTGCGTCACCAATTTTACATTCCGATGCACCTCTGCAGGTTTACTGTATCCATTGGACCCTCCCATTGACGATGAAACTCAGAACTAGCATCGGAATTAAATACAAGAGACACAATGCCGACTTAAGTACAGGAAGACTGAGTCTTCCTACTGTCTATGTTTTGAGCGTTTCCTGTGTCACCAGTTTTACATTCCTATGCACCTCTGCAGGTTTTCCTGTATCCCTTGGACCTTCAAAGTGACTATGAAACACAGAAATTGCATCAGAATTAAATATAAGAGACACAATGCCGACTTAAGTACAGGAAGACTGAGTCTTCCTACTGTCTATGTTTTGAGCTTTTCCTGTGTCACCAGTTTTACATTCCGATGCACCTCTGCAGGTTTACTGTATCCATTGCACCCCCCCATTGTCGATGAATCACAGAAATTGCATCGGAATTAAATATAAAAGATACAATGCCGACTTAAGTACAGGAAGACTGAGTCTTTCTACTGTCTATGTTTTGAGTGTTTCCTGTGTCACCAGTTTTACATTCCGATGCACCTCTGCAGGTTGACTGTATCCACTGGACCTTCACAGTGACGATGAAACACAGAAAATGAATCGGAATGAAATATAAGAGATACAATGTCGACTTAAGTACGGGAAGAGTGTGTCTTTCTATTGTATATGTTTTCAGCGTTTCCTGTGTCACCAGTTTTACATTCCGATGTAGCTCTGCAGGTTTACTGCATCCATTGGACCTTCCCATTGACGATGAAACACAGAAATTGCATCGGAATTAAATATAAGAGACACAATGCCGACATAAGAACAGGAATGCTGAGTCTTCCTACTGTCTATGATTTGAGCATTCCCCTGTGCCACCAGTTTTACATTCCGATGCACCTCTGCAGGTTTACTGTATCCCTTGGATCTTCCAATTGACGATGAAACACAGAAATTGCATCGGAATAAAATATAAGAGACACAATGTCGACTTAAGTCAGGAAGATGGAGTCTTCCTACTGTCTATGTTTTGAGCGTTTCCTGCGTCACCAATTTTACATTCCGATGCACCTCTGCAGGTTTACTGTATCCATTGGACCCTCCCATTGACGATGAAACTCAGAATTAGCATCGGAATTAAATACAAGAGACACAATGCCGACTTAAGAACAGGAAGGCTGGGTCTTCCTACTGTCTATGGTTTGAGCGTTTCCTGTGTCACCAGTTTTACATTCCCATGCACCTCTGCAGGTGTACTGTATCCCCTGAATCTTCCCATTGACGATGAAACACAGAAATTTTATCGGAATTAAATGTAAGAGACACAATGCCGACTTAAGTACAGGAAAATTGAGTCTTCTTACTGTCTATGTTTTGAGCGTTTCCTGCGTCACCAGTTTTACATTACGATGCAGCTTTGCAGGTTTACTGTGTCCCTTGGACCTTCCCATTAGCGATGAAACACAGAAATTGCATCGGAATCAAATATAAGGGCCACAATGACGTCTTAAGTACAGGAAGACAGAGTCTTCCAACTGTCTATGCCTTGAGCGTTTCCTGTGTCACCAGTTTTACATTCCTATGCACCTCTGCAGGTTTTCCTGTATCCCTTGGACCTTCAAAGTGACGATGAAACACAGAAATTGCATCAGAATTAAATATAAGAGACACAATGCCGACATAAGTACAGGAAGACTGAGTCTTCCTACTGTCTATGTTTTGAGCGTTTCCTGTGTCACCAGTTTTACATTCCGATGCACCTCTGCAGGTATACTGTTTCCCTTCGACTTTCCCATTGACGATGAAACACAGAAATTGTATCGGAATTAAATATAAGAGACACAATGTCGACTTAAGTACAGGAAGAGTGTGTCTTTATATTGTCTATGTTTTGAGCGTATCCTGTGTCACCAGTTTTACATTCCGATGCACCTCTGCAGGTTTACTGTATCCATTGGACCTTCCCATTGACGATGAAACACAGAAATTGCATCGGAATTAAATATAAGAGACACAATGTCGACTTAAGTACAGGAAGATTGAGTCTTCTACCTTCTATGATTTGAGCGTTTCCTGCGTCACCAATTTTACATTCCGATGCACATCTGCAGGTTTACTGTATCCATTGGACCCTCCCATTGACGATGAAACACAGAAATAGCATCGGAATTAAATATAAGAGACACAATGCAGACTTAAGTACAGGTAAACTGAGTCTTCCTACTGTCAACGTTTGAGCGTGTCCTGTGTCAACAGTTTTACATTCCGATGCACCTCTGCAGGTTTACTGTATCCCTTGGATCTTCCCATTGACGATGAAACACATAAATTTTATCGGAATTAAATATAAGAGACACAATGCCGACTTAAGTACAGGAACATTGAGTCTTCCTACTGTCTATGTTTGGAGCGTTTCCAGCGTCACCAGTTTTAAATTCCGATGCACCTCTGCAGGTTTACTGTGTCCCTTGGACCTTCCCATTGGCGATGAAACACAGAAATTGCATCGGAATTAAATATAAGAGACACAATGTCGACATAAATACAGAAAGACTGAGTCTCCCTACTCTCTATGTTCTGAGCGTTTCCTGTGTCACCAGTTTTACATTCCGATGCACCTCTGCAGGTTTACTGTATCCATCGGACCTTCCCATTGACGATGAAACACAGAAATTACATCGGAATTAAATATAAGAGAAACAACGCCGACTTAAGTACAGGAAGACTGAGTCTTCCTACTCTCTACGTTTTGAGCGTTTCTTGTGTCATCAGTTCTACATTCCGATGCACCTCTGCAGGTTTACTGTATCCATTGCACCCCCCCATTGTCGATGAATCACAGAAATTGCATCGGAATTAAATATAAAAGATACAATGCCGACTTAAGTACAGGAAGACTGAGTCTTTCTACTGTCTATGTTTTGAGTGTTTCCTGTGTCACCAGTTTTACATTCCGATGCACCTCTGCAGGTTGACTGTATCCACTGGACCTTCACAGTGACGATGAAACACAGAAAATGAATCGGAATGAAATATAAGAGATACAATGTCGACTTAAGTACGGGAAGAGTGTGTCTTTCTATTGTATATGTTTTCAGCGTTTCCTGTGTCACCAGTTTTACATTCCGATGCAGCTCTGCAGGTTTACTGCATCCATTGGACCTTCCCATTGACGATGAAACACAGAAATTGCATCGGAATTAAATATAAGAGACACAATGCCGACTTAAGTACAGGAACATTGAGTCTTCCTACTGTCGATGATTTGGGCGTTTTCTGCGTCACCAGTTCTACATTCTGATGCACCGCTGCAGGTTTACTGTGTCCCTTGGACCTTCCCATTTGCGATGAAACACAGAAATTGCATCGGAATTGATTTATAAGGGGAACAATGACGTCTTAAGTACAGGAAGACAGGATCTTCCAACTGTCTATGTTTTGAGCGTTTCCTGTGTCACCAATTTTACATTCCCATGCACCTCTGCAGGTTTTCTTGTATACCTTGGACCTTCAAAGTGCCTGTGAAACACAGAAATTGCATCGGAATTAAATATAAGAGACACAATGCCGACTTAAGAACAGGAAGACTGAGTCTTCCTACTGTCTATGTTTTGAGCGTTTCCTGCGTCACCAGTTTTACATTCCGATGCACCTCTGCAAGTTTACTGTATCCATTGGACCTTCCTAGTGACGATGAAACACAGAAATTGCATCGGAATGAAATAAAAGAGACACAATGTCGACTTAAGTACAGGAAGAGTGTGTCTTTCTATTGTCTATGCTTTGAGCGTTTCCTGTGTCACCAGTTTTACATTCCGATGCACCTCTGCACGTTTACTGTATCCATTGGACCTTCCCATTGACGATGAAACACAGAAATTGGATCGGAATTAAATATAAGAGACACAATGCCGACTTAAGTACAGGAAGACTGAGCCTTCCTACTTTCAATGTTTGAGCGTTTCCTGTGTCACCAGTTTTACATTCCGATCCACTTCTGCAGGTTTACTGTATCCATTGGACCTTCCCTTTGACGACGAAGCACAGAAATTGCATCAGAATTAAATATAAGAGACACAACGCCGACTTAAGTACAAGAAAACTGAGTCTTCTTACGGTCTGTGATTTGAGCGCTTCCTGTGTCACCATTTTTACATTCCAATGCACCTCTGCAGGTTTACTATATACCTTGCACCTTCCCATTGACGAAAAAACACAGAAATTGCTTCGGAATTAAGTACAAGAGATACAATGCCGACTTAGGTACAGGAAGACTGAGTCTTCCTACTGTCTATGTTTTGAGCGTTTCCTGCGTCACCACTTTTACATTCCGATGCACCGCTGCAGGTTTACTGTATCCATTGGACCTTCCCAATGACGATGAAACACAGAAATTGCATCGGAATTAAATATAAGAGACACAATGTCGACTTAAGTACAGGAAGACTGAGTCTTCCTACTGTATATGTTTTGAGCGTTTCCTGTGTCATCGGTTCTACATTTTGATGCACCTCTGAAGGTTACTGTATCCATTCGACCCCCACATTGACGATGAGACACAGAAATTGCATCGGAATTAAATATAAAAGACACAATGCCGACTTAAGTACAGGAAGACTGAGTCTTTCTACTGTCTATGATTTGAGCGTTTCCTGCGTCACCACTTTTACATTCCGATGCACCTCTGCAGGTTTACTGTTTCCATTGGACCTTCACAGTGACGATGAAACACAGAAATTGCATCGGAATGAAATAAAAGAGACACAATGTCGACTTAAGTACAGGAAGAGTGTGTCTTTATATTGTCTATCCTTTGAGCGTTTCCTGTGTCACCAGTTTTACATTCCAATGCACCTCTCCAGGTTTACTGTATACCTTGACGAAAAAACACAGAAATTGCATCGGAATTAAGTATAAGAGTCACAATGCCGACTTAGGTACAGGAAGACTGAGTCTTCCTACTGTCTATGTTTTGAGCGTCTCCTGTGTCTCCAGTTTTACATTCCGATTCACCTCTGCAGGTCTACAGTATTCCTTGGACCTTCATAGTGACGATGAAACACAGAAATTGCATCGGAATTAAATATAAGAGACACAATGTCGACATAAGTACAGAAAGACTGAGTCTTCCTACTCTCTATGTTTTGAGCGTTTCCTGTGTCACCAGTTTTACATTCCGATACACCTCTGCAAGTTTGCTGTATCCCTTACACCTTCCCATTGACAATGAAACACAGAAATTACATCGGAATTAAATATAACAGACACAATGCCGATTTAAGTACAGGAAGACTGAGTCTTACTACTGTCTATGATTTGAGCGTTTCCTGTGTCACCAGTTTTACATTCCGATGCACCTCTGCAGGTTTACTGTATCCCTTTGACCTTCCCATTGACGATGAATCACAGAAATTGCACCTGAATTAAATATAAGAGACACAATGCCGACTTAAGTACAGGAAGATTGAGTCTTCCTACTGTCTATTTTTTTGAGCGTTTCCTGCGTCACCAGTTTTACATTCCGATGCACCTCTGCAGGTTTACTGTATCCATCGGACCTTCCCATTGACGATGAAACACAGAAATTACATCGGAATTAAATATAAGAGACACAATGCCGAGTTAGGTACAGGAAGACTGAGTCTTCCTACTGTCTATGTTTTGAGCGTTTCCTGTGTCATCAGTTTTCCATTTTGATGCACCTCTGCAGGTTTACTGTATCCTTTGGACCTTCACAGTGACGATGAAACACAGAAATTGCATCTAAATTAAAAATAAGAGACACAATGCCGACTTCTGTACAAGAAAACTGAGTCTTCTTAGGGTCTATGTTTTGAGCGTTTCCTGTGTCACCAGTTTTTCATTCCGATGCACCTCTGCACGTTTACTGTATCCATTGGACCATCCCATTGACGATGAAACACAGAAATTTCATCGGAATTCAATATAAGAGACACAATGCCGACATAAGAACAGGAATGCTGAGTCTTCCTACTGTCTATGTTTTGAGCGTTTCCTGTGTCACCAGTTTTACATTCCGATGCACCTCTGCAGGTTTACTGTATCCCTTGGATCTTCCCATTGACGATGAAACACAGAAATTTATCGGATTTAAATATAAGAGACACAATGCCGACTTAAGTACAGGAAAATTGAGTCTTCCTACTGTCTATGTTTTGAGCGTTTCCTGCGTCACCAGTTTTACATTCCGATGCACCTCTGCAGGTTTACTGTATCCATCGGACCTTCCTATTGACGATGAAACACAGAAATTACATCGGAATTAAATATAAGAGACACAACGCCGACTTAAGTACAAGAAAACTGAGTCTTCTAACGGTCTACGTTTTGAGCATTTCCTGTGTCACCAGTTTTACATTCCGATGCACATTTGCAGGTTTACTGTGTCCCTTGGACGTTCCCATTTGCGATGAAACACAGAAATTGCATCGGAATTAAATATAAGGGTCACAATGACGTCTTAAGTACAGGAAGACAGAGTCTTCCAACTGTCTATGTTTAGAACGTTTCCTGTGTCTTCAGTTTTACATTCCCATGCACCTCTGCAGGTTTTCCTGTATCCCTTGGACCTTCAAAGTGACGATGAAACACAGAAATTTATCGGAATTAAATATAAGAGACACAATGCCGACTGAAGTACAGGAAGACTGAGTCTTCCTACTGTCTATGTTTTGAGCGTTTCCTGTGTCACCAGTTTTACATTCCGATGCACCTCTGCAGGTTTACTGTATCCCTTGGATCTTCCCATAGATGATGAAACACAGAAATTTTATCGGAATTAAATATAAGAGACAAAATGCCGACTTAAGTACAGGATCATTGAGTCTTCCTACTGTCTATGTTTGAGCGTTTCCAGCGTCACCAGTTTTACATTCCGATGCACCTCTGCAGGTTTACTGTGTCCCTTGGACCTTCCCATTGGCGATGAAACACAGAAATTGCACTGCAATTAAATATAAGAGACACAATGACGTTTTAAATAGAGGAAGACTGAGTTTTCCAACTGTGTATGATTTGAGCGTTTCCTGTGTCTCCAGTTTTACATTCCGATGCACCTCTGCAGGTTTACTGTATCCCTTGGACCTTCACAGTGACGAAAAACACAGAAATTGCATCGGAATTAAATATAAGAGACACAATGCCGACTTAAGTACAGGAAGACTGAGTCTTCCTACTGTCTATGTTTTGAGCGTCTCCTGAGTCACCAGTCTTACATTCCGATGCACCTCTGCGTGGTTACTGTATCCCTTGGACCTTCCCATTGACGATGAAACACAGAAATTGCATCGGAATTAAATATAAGAGACACAATGCCGACTTAAGTACAGAAGGACTGAGTCTTCCTACTGTCTATGTTTTGAGCGTTTCCTGTGTCACCAGTTTTTCATTCCGATGCACCTCTGCACGTTTACTGTATCCATTGGACCATCCCATTGACGATGAAACACAGAAATTTCATCGGAATTCAATATAAGAGACACAATGCCGACATAAGAACAGGAATGCTGAGTCTTCCTACTGTCTATGTTTTGAGCGTTTCCTGTGTCACCAGTTTTACATTCCGATGCACCTCTGCAGGTTTACTGTATCCCTTGGATCTTCCCATTGACGATGAAACACAGAAATCTATCGGATTTAAATATAAGAGACACAATGCCGACTTAAGTACAGGAAAATTGAGTCTTCCTACTGTCTATGTTTTGAGCGTTTCCTGCGTCACCAGTTTTACATTCCGATGCACCTCTGCAGGTTTACTGTATCCATCGGACCTTCCTATTGACGATGAAACACAGAAATTACATCGGAATTAAATATAAGAGACACAACGCCGACTTAAGTACAAGAAAACTGAGTCTTCTAACGGTCTACGTTTTGAGCATTTCCTGTGTCACCAGTTTTACATTCCGATGCACATTTGCAGGTTTACTGTGTCCCTTGGACGTTCCCATTTGCGATGAAACACAGAAATTGCATCGGAATTAAATATAAGGGTCACAATGACGTCTTAAGTACAGGAAGACAGAGTCTTCCAACTGTCTATGTTTAGAACGTTTCCTGTGTCTTCAGTTTTACATTCCCATGCACCTCTGCAGGTTTTCCTGTATCCCTTGGACCTTCAAAGTGACGATGAAACACAGAAATTTATCGGAATTAAATATAAGAGACACAATGCCGACTGAAGTACAGGAAGACTGAGTCTTCCTACTGTCTATGTTTTGAGCGTTTCCTGTGTCACCAGTTTTACATTCCGATGCACCTCTGCAGGTTTTCGTGTATCCCTTGGACCTTCAAAGTGACGATGAAACACAGAAATTGCATCGGAATTAAATATAAGAGACACAATGCCGACTTAACTACAGAAGGACTGAGTCTTCCTACTCTCTATGTTTTGAGCGTTTCCTGTGTCACCAGTTTTACATTCCGATCCACCTATGCAGGTCTACAGTATCCCTTGGACCTTCATAGTGACGATGAAACACAGAAATTGCATCGGAATTAAATATAAAAGACACAATAACGACTTAAGTACAGGAAGACTGAGTCTTTCTACTGTCTATGATTTGAGCGTTTCCTGTGTCACCAGTTTTACATTCCGATGCACCTTTGCAGGTTAACTGTATCCACTGGACCTTCCCAATGACGATGAAACACAAAAAATGCATCGGAATTAAATATAAGAGACACAATGCCGACTTAAGTACAGTAAGACTGAGTCTTCCTACTGTCAATGTTTGAGCGTTTCCTGTTTCAACAGTTTTACTTTCCGATGCACCTCTGCAGGTTTACTGTATCCATCGGACCTTCCCATTGACGATGAAACACAGAAATTACATCGGAATTAAATATAAGAGACACAAAGCCGACTTAAGTACATGAAAACTGAGTCTTCTTACGGTCTACGTTTTGAGCGTTTCCAGTGTCACCAGTTTTACATTCCAATGCACCTCTGCAGGATAACTGTGTCCCTTGGACCTTCCCATTTGCGATGAAACACAGAAATTGCATCGCAATTAAATATAAGAGACACAATGCCGACTTAAGTACAGGAAGACTGAGTCTCCAACTGTCTATGTTTTGAGCGTTTCCTGTGTCACTAGTTTTACAATCCCATGCACCTCTGCAGGTTTTCCTGAATCCCTTGGACCTTCAAAGTGACGATGAAACACAGAAATTACATCGGAATTAAATATAAGAGACACAATGCCGACTTAAGTACAGGAAGACTGAGTCTTCCTACTGTCAATGTTTGAGCGTTTCCTGTGTCAACAGTTTTACATTCCGATCCACCTCTGCAGGTTTACTGTATCAATTGGACCTTCCGATTGACGATGAAACAAAGAAAATGCATTGGAATTAAATATAAGAGACACAATGCCGACTTAAGTACAGGAAGACTGAGTCTTCCTACTGTCAATGTTTAAGCGTTTCCTGTGTCAACAGTTTTACATTCCGATGCACCTCTGCAGGTTTATGTATCAATTTGGACCTTCCCATTGACGATGAAACACAGAAATTGCATCGGAATTAAATATAAGAGACACAATGCTGACTTAAGTACAGGAACATTGAGTCTTCCTACTGTCTATACTTTGAGCGTTTCCTGCGTCACCAGTTTTACATTACTATGCACCTCTGCAGGTTTACTGTATCCATTGGACCTTCCCATTGACGATGAATCACAGAAATTGCATCGGAATTAAATATAAGAGACACAATGCCGACTTAAGCAAAGGAAGATTGAGTCTTCCTACTGTCTATTTTTTGAGCGTTTCCTGCGTCACCAGTTTTACATTCCGGTGCACCTCTGCAGGTTTACTGTATCCATCGGACATAATCATTGACGATGAAACACAGAAATTGCATCGGAATTAAATATAAGAGACACAATAACGACTTAAGTACAGGAAGACTGAGTCTTTCTACTGTCTATGATTTGAGCGTTTCCTGTGTCACCAGTTTTACATTCCGATGCACCTTTGCAGGTTAACTGTATCCACTGGACCTTCCCAATGACGATGAAACACAAAAAATGCATCGGAATTAAATATAAGAGACACAATGCCGACTTAAGTACAGTAAGACTGAGTCTTCCTACTGTCAATGTTTGAGCGTTTCCTGTGTCAACAGTTTTACTTTCCGATGCACCTCTGCAGGTTTACTGTATCCATCGGACCTTCCCATTGACGATGAAACACAGAAATTACATCGGAATTAAATATAAGAGACACAAAGCCGACTTAAGTACATGAAAACTGAGTCTTCTTACGGTCTACGTTTTGAGCGTTTCCAGTGTCACCAGTTTTACATTCCAATGCACCTCTGCAGGATAACTGTGTCCCTTGGACCTTCCCATTTGCGATGAAACACAGAAATTGCATCGCAATTAAATATAAGAGACACAATGCCGACTTAAGTACAGGAAGACTGAGTCTCCAACTGTCTATGTTTTGAGCGTTTCCTGTGTCACTAGTTTTACAATCCCATGCACCTCTGCAGGTTTTCCTGAATCCCTTGGACCTTCAAAGTGACGATGAAACACAGAAATTACATCAGAATTAAATATAAGAGACACAATGCCGACTTAAGTACAGGAAGACTGAGTCTTCCTACTGTCTATGTTTTGAGCGTTTCCTGTGTCACCAGTTTTACATTCCGATGCACCTCTGCAGGTATACTGTTTCCCTTCGACTTTCCCATTGACGATGAAACACAGAAATTGCATCGGAATTAAATATAAGAGACACAATGTCGACTTAAGTACAGGAAGAGTGTGTCTTTATATTGTCTATGTTTTGAGCGTATCCTGTGTCACCAGTTTTACATTCCGATGCACCTCTGCAGGTTTACTGTATCCATTGGACCTTCCCATTGACGATGAAACACAGAAATTGCATCGGAATTAAATATAAGAGACACAATGTCGACTTAAGTACAGGAAGATTGAGTCTTCTACCTTCTATGATTTGAGCGTTTCCTGCGTCACCAATTTTACATTCCGATGCACATCTGCAGGTTTACTGTATCCATTGGACCCTCCCATTGACGATGAAACACAGAAGTAGCATCGGAATTAAATATAAGAGACACAATGCAGACTTAAGTACAGGTAAACTGAGTCTTCCTACTGTCAACGTTTGAGCGTTTCCTGTGTCAACAGTTTTACATTCCGATGCACCTCTGCAGGTTTACTGTATCCCTTGGATCTTCCCATTGACGATGAAACACATAAATTTTATCGGAATTAAATATAAGAGACACAATGCCGACTTAAGTACAGGAACATTGAGTCTTCCTACTGTCTATGTTTGGAGCGTTTCCAGCGTCACCAGTTTTAAATTCCGATGCACCTCTGCAGGTTTACTGTGTCCCTTGGACCTTCCCATTGGCGATGAAACACAGAAATTGCATCGGAATTAAATATAAGAGACACAATGTCGACATAAATACAGAAAGACTGAGTCTCCCTACTCTCTATGTTCTGAGCGTTTCCTGTGTCACCAGTTTTACATTCCGATGCACCTCTGCAGGTTTACTGTATCCATCGGACCTTCCCATTGACGATGAAACACAGAAATTACATCGGAATTAAATATAAGAGAAACAACGCCGACTTAAGTACAGGAAGACTGAGTCTTCCTACTCTCTACGTTTTGAGCGTTTCTTGTGTCATCAGTTCTACATTCCGATGCACCTCTGCAGGTTTACTGTATCCATTGCACCCCCCCATTGTCGATGAATCACAGAAATTGCATCGGAATTAAATATAAAAGATACAATGCCGACTTAAGTACAGGAAGACTGAGTCTTTCTACTGTCTATGTTTTGAGTGTTTCCTGTGTCACCAGTTTTACATTCCGATGCACCTCTGCAGGTTGACTGTATCCACTGGACCTTCACAGTGACGATGAAACACAGAAAATGAATCGGAATGAAATATAAGAGATACAATGTCGACTTAAGTACGGGAAGAGTGTGTCTTTCTATTGTATATGTTTTCAGCGTTTCCTGTGTCACCAGTTTTACATTCCGATGCAGCTCTGCAGGTTTACTGCATCCATTGGACCTTCCCATTGACGATGAAACACAGAAATTGCATCGGAATTAAATATAAGAGACACAATGCCGACTTAAGTACAGGAACATTGAGTCTTCCTACTGTCGATGATTTGGGCGTTTTCTGCGTCACCAGTTCTACATTCTGATGCACCGCTGCAGGTTTACTGTGTCCCTTGGACCTTCCCATTTGCGATGAAACACAGAAATTGCATCGGAATTGATTTATAAGGGGAACAATGACGTCTTAAGTACAGGAAGACAGAGTCTTCCAACTGTCTATGTTTTGAGCGTTTCCTGTGTCACCAATTTTACATTCCCATGCACCTCTGCAGGTTTTCTTGTATACCTTGGACCTTCAAAGTGCCTGTGAAACACAGAAATTGCATCGGAATTAAATATAAGAGACACAATGCCGACTTAAGAACAGGAAGACTGAGTCTTCCTACTGTCTATGTTTTGAGCGTTTCCTGCGTCACCAGTTTTACATTCCGATGCACCTCTGCAAGTTTACTGTATCCATTGGACCTTCCTAGTGACGATGAAACACAGAAATTGCATCGGAATGAAATAAAAGAGACACAATGTCGACTTAAGTACAGGAAGAGTGTGTCTTTCTATTGTCTATGCTTTGAGCGTTTCCTGTGTCACCAGTTTTACATTCCGATGCACCTCTGCACGTTTACTGTATCCATTGGACCTTCCCATTGACGATGAAACACAGAAATTGGATCGGAATTAAATATAAGAGACACAATGCCGACTTAAGTACAGGAAGACTGAGCCTTCCTACTTTCAATGTTTGAGCGTTTCCTGTGTCACCAGTTTTACATTCCGATCCACTTCTGCAGGTTTACTGTATCCATTGGACCTTCCCTTTGACGACGAAGCACAGAAATTGCATCAGAATTAAATATAAGAGACACAACGCCGACTTAAGTACAAGAAAACTGAGTCTTCTTACGGTCTGTGATTTGAGCGCTTCCTGTGTCACCATTTTTACATTCCAATGCACCTCCGCAGGTTTACTATATACCTTGCACCTTCCCATTGACGAAAAAACACAGAAATTGCTTCGGAATTAAGTACAAGAGATACAATGCCGACTTAGGTACAGGAAGACTGAGTCTTCCTACTGTCTATGTTTTGAGCGTTTCCTGCGTCACCACTTTTACATTCCGATGCACCGCTGCAGGTTTACTGTATCCATTGGACCTTCCCAATGACGATGAAACACAGAAATTGCATCGGAATTAAATATAAGAGACACAATGTCGACTTAAGTACAGGAAGACTGAGTCTTCCTACTGTATATGTTTTGAGC
The DNA here is from genome assembly GCF_023898315.1 of Schistocerca nitens. Taxonomy (NCBI): domain Eukaryota; kingdom Metazoa; phylum Arthropoda; class Insecta; order Orthoptera; family Acrididae; genus Schistocerca; species Schistocerca nitens. The sequence continues at coordinate 10,891,729 of NW_026045897.1, read as the reverse complement.
GTTTCCTGTGTCATCGGTTCTACATTTTGATGCACCTCTGAAGGTTACTGTATCCATTCGACCCCCACATTGACGATGAGACACAGAAATTGCATCGGAATTAAATATAAAAGACACAATGCCGACTTAGGTACAGGAAGACTGAGTCTTCCTACTGTCTTTGTTTTGAGCGTTTCCTGCGTCACCACTTTTACATTCCGATGCACCGCTGCAGGTTTACTGTATCCATTGGACCTTCCCAATGACGATGAAACACAGAAATTGCATCGGAATGAAATAAAAGAGACACAATGTCGACTTAAGTACAGGAAGAGTGTGTCTTTATATTGTCTATCCTTTGAGCGTTTCCTGTGTCACCAGTTTTACATTCCAATGCACCTCTCCAGGTTTACTGTATACCTTGACGAAAAAACACAGAAATTGCATCGGAATTAAGTATAAGAGTCACAATGCCGACTTAGGTACAGGAAGACTGAGTCTTCCTACTGTCTATGTTTTGAGCGTCTCCTGTGTCTCCAGTTTTACATTCCGATTCACCTCTGCAGGTCTACAGTATTCCTTGGACCTTCATAGTGACGATGAAACACAGAAATTGCATCGGAATTAAATATAAGAGACACAATGTCGACATAAGTACAGAAAGACTGAGTCTTCCTACTCTCTATGTTTTGAGCGTTTCCTGTGTCACCAGTTTTACATTCCGATACACCTCTGCAAGTTTGCTGTATCCCTTACACCTTCCCATTGACAATGAAACACAGAAATTACATCGGAATTAAATATAACAGACACAATGCCGATTTAAGTACAGGAAGACTGAGTCTTACTACTGTCTATGATTTGAGCGTTTCCTGTGTCACCAGTTTTACATTCCGATGCACCTCTGCAGGTTTACTGTATCCCTTTGACCTTCCCATTGACGATGAATCACAGAAATTGCACCGGAATTAAATATAAGAGACACAATGCCGACTTAAGTACAGGAAGATTGAGTCTTCCTACTGTCTATTTTTTTGAGCGTTTCCTGCGTCACCAGTTTTACATTCCGATGCACCTCTGCAGGTTTACTGTATCCATCGGACCTTCCCATTGACGATGAAACACAGAAATTACATCGGAATTAAATATAAGAGACACAATGCCGAGTTAGGTACAGGAAGACTGAGTCTTCCTACTGTCTATGTTTTGAGCGTTTCCTGTGTCATCAGTTTTCCATTTTGATGCACCTCTGCAGGTTTACTGTATCCTTTGGACCTTCACAGTGACGATGAAACACAGAAATTGCATCTAAATTAAAAATAAGAGACACAATGCCGACTTCTGTACAAGAAAACTGAGTCTTCTTAGGGTCTATGTTTTGAGCGTTTCCTGTGTCACCAGTTTTTCATTCCGATGCACCTCTGCACGTTTACTGTATCCATTGGACCATCCCATTGACGATGAAACACAGAAATTTCATCGGAATTCAATATAAGAGACACAATGCCGACATAAGAACAGGAATGCTGAGTCTTCCTACTGTCTATGTTTTGAGCGTTTCCTGTGTCACCAGTTTTACATTCCGATGCACCTCTGCAGGTTTACTGTATCCCTTGGATCTTCCCATTGACGATGAAACACAGAAATTTATCGGATTTAAATATAAGAGACACAATGCCGACTTAAGTACAGGAAAATTGAGTCTTCCTACTGTCTATGTTTTGAGCGTTTCCTGCGTCACCAGTTTTACATTCCGATGCACCTCTGCAGGTTTACTGTATCCATCGGACCTTCCTATTGACGATGAAACACAGAAATTACATCGGAATTAAATATAAGAGACACAACGCCGACTTAAGTACAAGAAAACTGAGTCTTCTAACGGTCTACGTTTTGAGCATTTCCTGTGTCACCAGTTTTACATTCCGATGCACATTTGCAGGTTTACTGTGTCCCTTGGACGTTCCCATTTGCGATGAAACACAGAAATTGCATCGGAATTAAATATAAGGGTCACAATGACGTCTTAAGTACAGGAAGACAGAGTCTTCCAACTGTCTATGTTTAGAACGTTTCCTGTGTCTTCAGTTTTACATTCCCATGCACCTCTGCAGGTTTTCCTGTATCCCTTGGACCTTCAAAGTGACGATGAAACACAGAAATTTATCGGAATTAAATATAAGAGACACAATGCCGACTGAAGTACAGGAAGACTGAGTCTTCCTACTGTCTATGTTTTGAGCGTTTCCTGTGTCACCAGTTTTACATTCCGATGCACCTCTGCAGGTTTACTGTATCCCTTGGATCTTCCCATAGATGATGAAACACAGAAATTTTATCGGAATTAAATATAAGAGACAAAATGCCGACTTAAGTACAGGATCATTGAGTCTTCCTACTGTCTATGTTTGAGCGTTTCCAGCGTCACCAGTTTTACATTCCGATGCACCTCTGCAGGTTTACTGTGTCCCTTGGACCTTCCCATTGGCGATGAAACACAGAAATTGCACTGCAATTAAATATAAGAGACACAATGACGTTTTAAATAGAGGAAGACTGAGTTTTCCAACTGTGTATGATTTGAGCGTTTCCTGTGTCTCCAGTTTTACATTCCGATGCACCTCTGCAGGTTTACTGTATCCCTTGGACCTTCACAGTGACGAAAAACACAGAAATTGCATCGGAATTAAATATAAGAGACACAATGCCGACTTAAGTACAGGAAGACTGAGTCTTCCTACTGTCTATGTTTTGAGCGTCTCCTGAGTCACCAGTCTTACATTCCGATGCACCTCTGCGTGGTTACTGTATCCCTTGGACCTTCCCATTGACGATGAAACACAGAAATTGCATCGGAATTAAATATAAGAGACACAATGCCGACTTAAGTACAGAAGGACTGAGTCTTCCTACTGTCTATGTTTTGAGCGTTTCCTGCGTCACCAGTTTTACATTCCGATGCACCTCTGCAGGTTTACTGTATCCATCGGACCTTCCTATTGACGATGAAACACAGAAATTACATCGGAATTAAATATAAGAGACACAACGCCGACTTAAGTACAAGAAAACTGAGTCTTCTAACGGTCTACGTTTTGAGCATTTCCTGTGTCACCAGTTTTACATTCCGATGCACATTTGCAGGTTTACTGTGTCCCTTGGACGTTCCCATTTGCGATGAAACACAGAAATTGCATCGGAATTAAATATAAGGGTCACAATGACGTCTTAAGTACAGGAAGACAGAGTCTTCCAACTGTCTATGTTTAGAACGTTTCCTGTGTCTTCAGTTTTACATTCCCATGCACCTCTGCAGGTTTTCCTGTATCCCTTGGACCTTCAAAGTGACGATGAAACACAGAAATTTATCGGAATTAAATATAAGAGACACAATGCCGACTGAAGTACAGGAAGACTGAGTCTTCCTACTGTCTATGTTTTGAGCGTCTCCTGAGTCACCAGTCTTACATTCCGATGCACCTCTGCGTGGTTACTGTATCCCTTGGACCTTCCCATTGACGATGAAACACAGAAATTGCATCGGAATTAAATATAAGAGACACAATGCCGACTTAAGTACAGAAGGACTGAGTCTTCCTACTGTCTATGTTTTGAGCGTTTCCTGCGTCACCAGTTTTACATTCCGATGCACCTCTGCAGGTTTACTGTATCCATCGGACCTTCCTATTGACGATGAAACACAGAAATTACATCGGAATTAAATATAAGAGACACAATGCCGACATAAGAACAGGAATGCTGAGTCTTCCTACTGTCTATGTTTTGAGCGTTTCCTGTGTCACCAGTTTTACATTCCGATGCACCTCTGCAGGTTTACTGTATCCCTTGGACCTTCACAGTGACGAAAAACACAGAAATTGCATCGGAATTAAATATAAGAGACACAATGCCGACTTAAGTACAGGAAGACTGAGTCTTCCTACTGTCTATGTTTTGAGCGTCTCCTGAGTCACCAGTCTTACATTCCGATGCACCTCTGCGTGGTTACTGTATCCCTTGGACCTTCCCATTGACGATGAAACACAGAAATTGCATCGGAATTAAATATAAGAGACACAATGCCGACTTAAGTACAGAAGGACTGAGTCTTCCTACTGTCTATGTTTTGAGCGTTTCCTGCGTCACCAGTTTTACATTCCGATGCACCTCTGCAGGTTTACTGTATCCATCGGACCTTCCTATTGACGATGAAACACAGAAATTACATCGGAATTAAATATAAGAGACACAACGCCGACTTAAGTACAAGAAAACTGAGTCTTCTAACGGTCTACGTTTTGAGCATTTCCTGTGTCACCAGTTTTACATTCCGATGCACATTTGCAGGTTTACTGTGTCCCTTGGACGTTCCCATTTGCGATGAAACACAGAAATTGCATCGGAATTAAATATAAGGGTCACAATGACGTCTTAAGTACAGGAAGACAGAGTCTTCCAACTGTCTATGTTTAGAACGTTTCCTGTGTCTTCAGTTTTACATTCCCATGCACCTCTGCAGGTTTTCCTGTATCCCTTGGACCTTCAAAGTGACGATGAAACACAGAAATTTATCGGAATTAAATATAAGAGACACAATGCCGACTGAAGTACAGGAAGACTGAGTCTTCCTACTGTCTATGTTTTGAGCGTTTCCTGTGTCACCAGTTTTACATTCCGATGCACCTCTGCAGGTTTTCGTGTATCCCTTGGACCTTCAAAGTGACGATGAAACACAGAAATTGCATCGGAATTAAATATAAGAGACACAATGCCGACTTAACTACAGAAGGACTGAGTCTTCCTACTCTCTATGTTTTGAGCGTTTCCTGTGTCACCAGTTTTACATTCCGATCCACCTATGCAGGTCTACAGTATCCCTTGGACCTTCATAGTGACGATGAAACACAGAAATTGCATCGGAATTAAATATAAAAGACACAATAACGACTTAAGTACAGGAAGACTGAGTCTTTCTACTGTCTATGATTTGAGCGTTTCCTGTGTCACCAGTTTTACATTCCGATGCACCTTTGCAGGTTAACTGTATCCACTGGACCTTCCCAATGACGATGAAACACAAAAAATGCATCGGAATTAAATATAAGAGACACAATGCCGACTTAAGTACAGTAAGACTGAGTCTTCCTACTGTCAATGTTTGAGCGTTTCCTGTGTCAACAGTTTTACTTTCCGATGCACCTCTGCAGGTTTACTGTATCCATCGGACCTTCCCATTGACGATGAAACACAGAAATTACATCGGAATTAAATATAAGAGACACAAAGCCGACTTAAGTACATGAAAACTGAGTCTTCTTACGGTCTACGTTTTGAGCGTTTCCAGTGTCACCAGTTTTACATTCCAATGCACCTCTGCAGGATAACTGTGTCCCTTGGACCTTCCCATTTGCGATGAAACACAGAAATTGCATCGCAATTAAATATAAGAGACACAATGCCGACTTAAGTACAGGAAGACTGAGTCTCCAACTGTCTATGTTTTGAGCGTTTCCTGTGTCACTAGTTTTACAATCCCATGCACCTCTGCAGGTTTTCCTGAATCCCTTGGACCTTCAAAGTGACGATGAAACACAGAAATTACATCGGAATTAAATATAAGAGACACAATGCCGACTTAAGTACAGGAAGACTGAGTCTTCCTACTGTCAATGTTTGAGCGTTTCCTGTGTCAACAGTTTTACATTCCGATCCACCTCTGCAGGTTTACTGTATCAATTGGACCTTCCGATTGACGATGAAACAAAGAAAATGCATTGGAATTAATTATAAGAGACACAATGCCGACTTAAGTACAGGAAGACTGAGTCTTCCTACTGTCAATGTTTAAGCGTTTCCTGTGTCAACAGTTTTACATTCCGATGCACCTCTGCAGGTTTATGTATCAATTTGGACCTTCCCATTGACGATGAAACACAGAAATTGCATCGGAATTAAATATAAGAGACACAATGCTGACTTAAGTACAGGAACATTGAGTCTTCCTACTGTCTATACTTTGAGCGTTTCCTGCGTCACCAGTTTTACATTACTATGCACCTCTGCAGGTTTACTGTATCCATTGGACCTTCCCATTGACGATGAATCACAGAAATTGCATCGGAATTAAATATAAGAGACACAATGCCGACTTAAGCACAGGAAGATTGAGTCTTCCTACTGTCTATTTTTTGAGCGTTTCCTGCGTCACCAGTTTTACATTCCGGTGCACCTCTGCAGGTTTACTGTATCCATCGGACATAATCATTGACGATGAAACACAGAAATTGCATCGGAATTAAATATAAGAGACACAATAACGACTTAAGTACAGGAAGACTGAGTCTTTCTACTGTCTATGATTTGAGCGTTTCCTGTGTCACCAGTTTTACATTCCGATGCACCTTTGCAGGTTAACTGTATCCACTGGACCTTCCCAATGACGATGAAACACAAAAAATGCATCGGAATTAAATATAAGAGACACAATGCCGACTTAAGTACAGTAAGACTGAGTCTTCCTACTGTCAATGTTTGAGCGTTTCCTGTGTCAACAGTTTTACTTTCCGATGCACCTCTGCAGGTTTACTGTATCCATCGGACCTTCCCATTGACGATGAAACACGGAAATTACATCGGAATTAAAAATAAGAGACACAAAGCCGACTTAAGTACATGAAAACTGAGTCTTCTTACGGTCTACGTTTTGAGCGTTTCCAGTGTCACCAGTTTTACATTCCAATGCACCTCTGCAGGATAACTGTGTCCCTTGGACCTTCCCATTTGCGATGAAACACAGAAATTGCATCGCAATTAAATATAAGAGACACAATGCCGACTTAAGTACAGGAAGACTGAGTCTCCAACTGTCTATGTTTTGAGCGTTTCCTGTGTCACTAGTTTTACAATCCCATGCACCTCTGCAGGTTTTCCTGAATCCCTTGGACCTTCAAAGTGACGATGAAACACAGAAATTACATCGGAATTAAATATAAGAGACACAATGCCGACTTAAGTACAGGAAGACTGAGTCTTCCTACTGTCAATGTTTGAGCGTTTCCTGTGTCAACAGTTTTACATTCCGATCCACCTCTGCAGGTTTACTGTATCAATTGGACCTTCCGATTGACGATGAAACAAAGAAAATGCATTGGAATTAAATATAAGAGACACAATGCCGACTTAAGTACAGGAAGACTGAGTCTTCCTACTGTCAATGTTTAAGCGTTTCCTGTGTCAACAGTTTTACATTCCGATGCACCTCTGCAGGTTTATGTATCAATTTGGACCTTCCCATTGACGATGAAACACAGAAATTGCATCGGAATTAAATATAAGAGACACAATGCTGACTTAAGTACAGGAACATTGAGTCTTCCTACTGTCTATACTTTGAGCGTTTCCTGCGTCACCAGTTTTACATTACTATGCACCTCTGCAGGTTTACTGTATCCATTGGACCTTCCCATTGACGATGAATCACAGAAATTGCATCGGAATTAAATATAAGAGACACAATGCCGACTTAAGCACAGGAAGATTGAGTCTTCCTACTGTCTATTTTTTGAGCGTTTCCTGCGTCACCAGTTTTACATTCCGGTGCACCTCTGCAGGTTTACTGTATCCATCGGACATAATCATTGACGATGAAACACAGAAATTGCATCGGAATTAAATATAAGAGACACAAGCCGACTTATGTACAGGAAGACTGAGACATCCTACTGTCTATGTTTTGAGCGTCTCCTGTGTCACCAGTTTTACATTCCGATGCACCTCTGCAGGTTTACTGTATCCCTTGGACCTTCCCATTGACAATGAAACACAGAAATTACATCGGAATTAAAGATAACAGACACAATGCCGATTTAAGTACAGGAAGACTGAGTCTTACTACTGTCTATGTTTTGAGCGTTTCCTGTGTCACCAGTTTTAAATTCCGATGCACCTCTGCAGGTTTACTGTATCCATCGGTCATACCCATTGACGATGAAACACTGAAATTACATCAGAATTAAATATAAGAGACACAACGCCGACTTAAGTACAGGAAGATTGAGTCTTCCTACTGTCTATTTTTTGAGCGTTTCCTGCGTCACCAGTTTTACATTCCGGTGCACCTCTGCAGGTTTACTGTATCCATCGGACATAATCATTGACGATGAAACACAGAAATTACATCGGAATTAAATATAAGAGGCACATCGCCGACTTAAGTACAATAAAACTGAGTCTTCTTACGGTCTACGTTTTGAGCGTTTCCAGTGTCACCAGTTTTACATTCCGATGCATCTCTGCAGGTTTACTGTGTCCCTTGGACCATCCCATTGGCGATGAAACACAGAAATTGCATCGGAATTAAATATAAGAGACACAAGCCGACTTATGTACAGGAAGACTGAGACATCCTACTGTCTATGTTTTGAGCGTCTCCTGTGTCACCAGTTTTACATTCCGATGCACCTCTGCAGGTTTACTGTATTCCTTGGACCTTCCCAATGACAATGAAACACAGAAATTACATCGGAATTAAAGATAACAGACACAATGTCGATTTAAGTACAGGAAGATTGAGTCTTACTACTGTCCATGTTTTGAGCGTTTCCTGTGTCACCAGTTTTAAATTCCGATGCACCTCTGCAGGTTTACTGTATCCATCGGTCATACCCATTGACGATGAAACACTGAAATTACATCGGAATTAAATATAAGAGACACAACGCCGACTTAAGTACAGGAAGATTGAGTCTTCCTACTGTCTATTTTTTGAGCGTTTCCTGCGTCACCAGATTTACATTCCGGTGCACCTCTGCAGGTTTACTGTATCCATCGGACATAATCATTGACGATGAAACACAGAAATTACATCGGAATTAAATATAAGAGGCACAACGCCGACTTAAGTACAATAAAACTGAGTCTTCTTACGGTCTACGCTTTGAGCGTTTCCAGTGTCACCAGTTTTACATTCCGATGCACCTCTGCAGGTTTACTGTGTCCCTTGGACCATCCCATTGGCGATGAAACACAGAAATTGCATCGGAATTAAATATAAGAGACACAAGCCGACTTATGAACAGGAAGACTGAGACATCCCACTGTCTATGTTTTGAGCGTCTCCTGTGTCACCAGTTTTACATTCCGATGCACCTCTGCAGGTTTACTGTATCCCTTGGACCTTCCCATTGACAATGAAACACAGAAATTACATCGGAATTAAAGATAACAGACACAATGCCGATTTAAGTACAGGAAGACTGAGTCTTACTACTGTCTATGTTTTGAGCGTTTCCTGTGTCACCAGTTTTAAATTCCGATGCACCTCTGCAGGTTTACTGTATCCATTGGACCTTCCCATTGACGATGAAACACAGAAATTACATCGGAATTAAATATAAGAGACACAATGCCGACTTAGGTACAGGGTGACTGAGTCTTCCTACTGTCTATGTTTTGAGCGTTTCCTGTGTCATGAGTTTTCCATTTTGATGCACCTCTGCAGGTTTACTGTATCCATTGGACCTTCACAGTGACGATGAAACACAGAAATTGCAACGGAATTCAATATAAGAGACACAATGACGACTTAAGAACAGGAAGGCTGAGTCTTCCTACTGTCTATGTTTTGAGCGTTTCCTGTGTCACCAGTTTTCCATTTTGATGCACCTCTGCAGGTTTACTGTATCCATTGGACCTTCCCATTGTGATGAATCACAGAAATTGCATCGGAATTAAATATAACAGACACAATGCCGGTTTAAGTACAGGAAGACTGGAGTCTTTCTACTGTCTATGTTTTGAGCGTTTCCTGTGTCACCAGTTTTACATTCCGATGCACCTCTGCAGGTTTACTGTATCCACTGGACCTTCACAGTGACGATGAAACACAGAAATTGCATCGGAATGAAATATAAGAGACACAATGTCGACTTAAGTACAGGAAGAGTGTGTCTTTCTTTTGCATATGTTTCGAGCGTTTCCTGTGTCACCAGTTTTACATTCCGATGCACCTCTGCAGGTTTACTGTATCCATTGGACCTTCACAGTGACGATGAAACACAGAAATTGCAACGGAATTCAATATAAGAGACACAATGCCGACTTAAGTACAGGAAGAATGAGTCTTCCTACTGTCAATGTTTGAGCGTTATCTGTGTCAACAGTTTTACTTTCCGATGCACATCTGCAGGTTTACTGTATCCATCGGACCTTCCCATTGACGATGAAACACAGATATTACATCGGAATTAAATATAAGAGGCACAACGCCGACTTAAGTACATGAAAACTGAGTCTTCTTACGGTCTACGTTTTGAGCGTTTCCAGTGTCACCAGTTTTACATTCCGATGCACCTTTGCAGGTTTACTGTGTCCCTTGGACCTTCCCATTTGCGATGAAACACAGAAATTGCATCGGAATTAAATATAAGAGACACAATGACGTCTTAAGTACAGGAAGACAGAGTCTTCCAACAGTCTATGTTTTGAGCGTTTCCTGTGTCACCAGTTTTACATTCCCATGCACCTCTGCATGTTTTCCTGTATCCCTTGGACCTTCAAAGTGACGACGAAACACAGAAATTGCTTCGGAATTAAATATAAGAGACACAATGCCAACTTAAGTATAGGAAGACTGAGTCTTCCTACTGTCAATGTTTGAGCGTTTCCTGTGTCAACAGTTTTACATTCCGATGCACCTCTGCAGGTTTACTGTATCCATAGGACCTTCCCATTGACGATGAAACACAGAAGATGCATCGGAATTAAATATAAGAGACACAATGCCGACTTAAGTACAGGAAGACTGAGTCTTCCTACTGTCAATGTTTTGAGCGTTTCCTGTGTCACCAGTTCTACATTCCGATGCACCTATGCAGGTCTACAGTATCCCTTGGACCTTCATAGTGACGATGAAACACAGAAATTGCATCGGAATTAAATATAAGATACACAATGCCGACTTAAGTACAGAAAGACTGAGTCTTACTACTGTGTATGTTTTGAGCGTTTCCTGTGTCACCAGTTTTACATTCCGATGCACCTCTGCAGGTTTACTGTATCCCTTTGACCTTCCCATTGACGATGAATCACAGAAATTGCACCGGAATTAAATATAAGAGACACAATGCCGACTTAAGTACACGAAGATTGAGTCTTCCTACTGTCTATTTTTTGAACGTTTCCTGCGTCACCAGTTTTACATTCCGATGCACCTCTGCAGGTTTACTGTATACATTGGACATACCCATTGACGATGAAACACAGAAATTACATCGGAATTAAATATAAGAGGCACAACGCCGACTTAAGTACAATAAAACTGAGTCTTCTTACGGTCTACGTTTTGAGCGTTTCCAGTGTCACCAGTTTTACATTCCGATGCACCTCTGCAGGTTTACTGTGTCCCTTGGACCATCCCATTGGCGATGAAATACAGAAATTGCATCGGAATTAAATATAAGAGACACAAGCCGACTTATGTACAGGAAGACTGAGACATCCTACTGTCTATGTTTTGAGCGTCTCCTGTGTCACCAGTTTTACATTCCGATGCACCTCTGCAGGTTTACTGTATCCCTTGGACCTTCCCATTGACAATGAAAGACAGAAATTACATCGGAATTATAGATAACGGACACAATGCCGATTTAAGTACAGGAAGACTGAGTCTTACTACTGTCTATGTTTTGAGCGTTTCCTGTGTCACCAGTTTTAAATTCCGATGCACCTCTGCAGGTTTACTGTATCCATCGGTCATACCCATTGACGATGAAACACTGAAATTACATCGGAATTAAATATAAGAGACACAACGCCGACTTAAGTACAGGAAGATTGAGTCTTCCTACTGTCTATTTTTTGAGCGTTTCCTGCGTCACCAGATTTACATTCCGGTGCACCTCTGCAGGTTTACTGTATCCATCGGACATAATCATTGACGATGAAACACAGAAATTACATCGGAATTAAATATAAGAGGCACAACGCCGACTTAAGTACAATAAAACTGAGTCTTCTTACGGTCTACGTTTTGAGCGCTTCCAGTGTCACCAGTTTTACATTCCGATGCACCTCTGCAGGTTTACTGTATCCCTTGGACCTTCAAAGTGACGATGAAACACAGAAATTACATCGGAATTAAATATAAGAGACACAATGCCGACTTAGGTACAGGGTGACTGAGTCTTCCTACTGTCTATGTTTTGAGAGTTTCCTGTGTCATGAGTTTTCCATTTTGATGCACCTCTGCAGGTTTACTGTATCCATTGGACCTTCACAGTGACGATGAAACACAGAAATTGCAACGGAATTCAATATAAGAGACACAATGACGACTTAAGAACAGGAAGGCTGAGTCTTCCTACTGTCTATGTTTTGAGCGTTTCCTGTGTCACCAGTTTTCCATTTTGATGCACCTCTGCAGGTTTACTGTATCCATTGGACCTTCCCATTGTGATGAATCACAGAAATTGCATCGGAATTAAATATAACAGACACAATGCCGGTTTAAGTACAGGAAGACTGGAGTCTTTCTACTGTCTATGTTTTGAGCGTTTCCTGTGTCACCAGTTTTACATTCCGATGCACCTCTGCAGGTTTACTGTATCCACTGGACCTTCACAGTGACGATGAAACACAGAAATTGCATCGGAATGAAATATAAGAGACACAATGTCGACTTAAGTACAGGAAGAGTGTGTCTTTCTTTTGCATATGTTTCGAGCGTTTCCTGTGTCACCAGTTTTACATTCCGATGCACCTCTGCAGGTTTACTGTATCCATTGGACCTTCACAGTGACGATGAAACACAGAAATTGCAACGGAATTCAATATAAGAGACACAATGCCGACTTAAGTACAAGAAGAATGAGTCTTCCTACTGTCAATGTTTGAGCGTTTTCTGTGTCAACAGTTTTACTTTCCGATGCACATCTGCAGGTTTACTGTATCCATCGGACCTTCCCATTGACGATGAAACACAGATATTACATCGGAATTAAATATAAGAGGCACAACGCCGACTTAAGTACATGAAAACTGAGTCTTCTTACGGTCTACGTTTTGAGCGTTTCCAGTGTCACCAGTTTTACATTCCGATGCACCTTTGCAGGTTTACTGTGTCCCTTGGACCTTCCCATTTGCGATGAAACACAGAAATTGCATCGGAATTAAATATAAGAGACACAATGACGTCTTAAGTACAGGAAGACAGAGTCTTCCAACAGTCTATGTTTTGAGCGTTTCCTGTGTCACCAGTTTTACATTCCCATGCACCTCTGTATGTTTTCCTGTATCCCTTGGACCTTCAAAGTGACGACGAAACACAGAAATTGCTTCGGAATTAAATATAAGAGACACAATGCCAACTTAAGTATAGGAAGACTGAGTCTTCCTACTGTCAATGTTTGAGCGTTTCCTGTGTCAACAGTTTTACATTCCGATGCACCTCTGCAGGTTTACTGTATCCATAGGACCTTCCCATTGACGATGAAACACAGAAGATGCATCGGAATTAAATATAAGAGACACAATGCCGACTTAAGTACAGGAAGACTGAGTCTTCCTACTGTCAATGTTTTGAGCGTTTCCTGTGTCACCAGTTTTACATTCCGATGCACCTATGCAGGTCTACAGTATCCCTTGGACATTCATAGTGACGATGAAACACAGAAATTGCATCGGAATTAAATATAAGATACACAATGCCGACTTAAGTACAGAAAGACTGAGTCTTACTACTGTGTATGTTTTGAGCGTTTCCTGTGTCACCAGTTTTACATTCCGATGCACCTCTGCAGGTTTACTGTATCCCTTTGACCTTCCCATTGACGATGAATCACAGAAATTGCACCGAAATTAAATATAAGAGACACAATGCCGACTTAAGTACACGAAGATTGAGTCTTCCTACTGTCTATTTTTTGAGCGTTTCCTGCGTCACCAGTTTTACATTCCGATGCACCTCTGCAGGTTTACTGTATACATTGGACATACCCATTGACGATGAAACACAGAAATTACATCGGAATTAAATATAAGAGGCACAACGCCGACTTAAGTACAATAAAACTGAGTCTTCTTACGGTCTACGTTTTGAGCGTTTCCAGTGTCACCAGTTTTACATTCCGATGCACCTCTGCAGGTTTACTGTGTCCCTTGGACCATCCCATTGGCGATGAAACACAGAAATTGCATCGGAATTAAATATAAGAGACACAAGCCGACTTATGTACAGGAAGACTGAGACATCCTACTGTCTATGTTTTGAGCGTCTCCTGTGTCACCAGTTTTACATTCCGATGCACCTCTGCAGGTTTACTGTATCCCTTGGACCTTCCCATTGACAATGAAAGACAGAAATTACATCGGAATTATAGATAACGGACACAATGCCGATTTAAGTACAGGAAGACTGAGTCTTACTACTGTCTATGTTTTGAGCGTTTCCTGTGTCACCAGTTTTAAATTCCGATGCACCTCTGCAGGTTTACTGTATCCATCGGTCATACCCATTGACGATGAAACACTGAAATTACATCGGAATTAAATATAAGAGACACAACGCCGACTTAAGTACAGGAAGATTGAGTCTTCCCACTGTCTATTTTTTGAGCGTTTCCTGCGTCACCAGATTTACATTCCGGTGCACCTCTGCAGGTTTACTGTATCCATCGGACATAATCATTGACGATGAAACACAGAAATTACATCGGAATTAAATATAAGAGGCACAACGCCGACTTAAGTACAATAAAACTGAGTCTTCTTACGGTCTACGCTTTGAGCGTTTCCAGTGTCACCAGTTTTACATTCCGATGCACCTCTGCAGGTTTACTGTGTCCCTTGGACCATCCCATTGGCGATGAAACACAGAAATTGCATCGGAATTAAATATAAGGGACACAAGCCGACTTATGTACAGGAAGACTGAGACATCCCACTGTCTATGTTTTGAGCGTCTCCTGTGTCACCAGTTTTACATTCCGATGCACCTCTGCAGGTTTACTGTATCCCTTGGACCTTCCCATTGACAATGAAACACAGACATTACATCGGAATTAAAGATAACAGACACAATGCCGATTTAAGTACAGGAAGACTGAGTCTTACTACTGTCAATGTTTTGAGCGTTTCCTGTGTCACCAGTTTTAAATTCCGATGCACCTCTGCAGGTTTACTGTATCCATTGGACCTTCCCATTGACGATGAAACACAGAAATTGCATCGGAATTAAATATAAGAGACACAATGCCGACTTAGGTACAGGGTGACTGAGTCTTCCTACTGTCTATGTTTTGAGCGTTTCCTGTGTCATCAGTTTTCCATTTTGATGCACCTCTGCAGGTTTACTGTATCCATTGGACCTTCACAGTGACGATGAACCACAGAAATTGCAACGGAATTCAATATAAGAGACACAATGACGCTTTAAGAACAGGAAGGCTGAGTCTTCCTACTGTCAATGTTTGAGCGATTTCTGTGTCAACAGTTTTACTTTCCGATGCACATCTGCAGGTTTACTGTATCCATCGGACCTTCCCATTGACGATGAAACACAGATATTACATCGGAATTAAATATAAGAGGCACAACGCCGACTCAAGTGCAATAAAACTGAGTCTTCTTACGGTCTACGTTTTGGGCGTTTCCAGTGTCACCAATTTTCCATTTTGATGCACCTCTGCAGGTTTACTGTATCCATTGGACCTTCCCATTGTGATGAATCACAGAAATTGCATCGGAATTAAATATAACAGACACAATGCCGATTTAAGGACAGGAAGACTGAGTCTTTCTACTGTCTATGTTTTGAGCGTTTCCTGTGTCACCAGTTTTACATTCCGATGCACCTCTGCAGGTTTACTGTATCCACTGGACCTTCACAGTGACGATGAAACACAGAAATTGCATCGGAATGAAATATAAGAGACACAATGTCGACTTAAGTACAGGAAGAGTGTGTCTTTCTTTTGCATATGTTTCGAGCGTTTCCTGTGTCACCAGTTTTACATTCCGATGCACCTCTGCAGGTTTACTGTATCCATTGGACCTTCACAGTGACGATGAAACACAGAAATTGCAACGGAACTCAATATAAGAGACACAATGCCGACTTAAGTACAGGAAGACTGAGTCTTCCTACTGTCAATGTTTGAGCGTTTTCTGTGTCAACAGTTTTACTTTCCGATGCACATCTGCAGGTTTACTGTATCCATCGGACCTTCCCATTGACGATGAAACACAGATATTACATCGGAATTAAATATAAGAGACACAACGCCGACTTAAGTACATGAAAACTGAGTCTTCTTACGGTCTACGTTTTGAGCGTTTCCAGTGTCACCAGTTTTACATTCCGATGCACCTCTGCAGGTTTACTGTGTCCCTAGGACCTTCCCATTTGCGATGAAACACAGAAATTGCATCGGAATTAAATATAAGAGTCACAATGACGTCTTAAGTACAGGAAGACAGAGTCTTCCAACAGTCTATGTTTTGAGCGTTTCCTGTGTCACCAGTTTTACATACCCATGCACCTCTGCATGTTTTCCTGTATCCCTTGGACCTTCAAAGTGACGATGAAACAGTGAAATTGCTTCGGAATTAAATATAAGAGACACAATGCCAACTTAAGTATAGGAAGACTGAGTCTTCCTACTGTCAATGTTTGAGCGTTTCCTGTGTCAACAGTTTTACATTCCGATGCACCTCTGCAGGTTTACTGTATCCATAGGACCTTCCCATTGACGATGAAACACAGCAGATGCATCGGAATTAAATATAAGAGACACAATGCCGACTTAAGTACAGGAAGACTGAGTCTTCCACCTGTCTATGTTTTGAGCGTTTCCTGTGTCACCAGTTTTACATTCCGATGCACCTATGCAGGTCCACAGTATCCCTTGGACCTTCATAGTGACGATGAAACACAGAAATTGCATCGGAATTAAATATAAGATACACAATGCCGACTTAAGTACAGAAAGACTGAGTCTTACTACTGTGTATGTTTTGAGCGTTTCCTGTGTCACCAGTTTTACATTCCGATGCACCTCTGCAGGTTTACTGTATCCCTTTGACCTTCCCATTGACGATGAATCACAGAAATTGCACCGGAATTAAATATAAGAGACACAATGCCGACTTAAGTACACGAAGATTGAGTCTTCCTACTGTCTATTTTTTGAGCGTTTCCTGCGTCACCAGTTTTACATTCCGATGCACCTCTGCAGGTTTACTGTATCCATTGGACATACCCATTGACGATGAAACACAGAAATTACATCGGAATTAAATATAAGAGGCACAACGCCGACTTAAGTACAATAAAACTGAGTCTTCTTACGGTCTACGTTTTGAGCGTTTCCAGTGTCACCAGTTTTACATTCCGATGCACCTCTGCAGGTTTACAGTGTCCCTTGGACCATCCCATTGGCGATGAAACACAGAAATTGCATCGGAATTAAATATAAGAGACACAAGCCGACTTATGTACAGGAAGACTGAGACATCCTACTGTCTATGTTTTGAGCGTCTCCTGTGTCACCAGTTTTACATTCCGATGCACCTCTGCAGGTTTACTGTATCCCTTGGACCTTCCCATTGACAATGAAACACAGAAATTACATCGGAATTAAAGATAACAGACACAATGCCGATTTAAGTACAGGAAGACTGAGTCTTACTACTGTCTATGTTTTGAGCGTTTCCTGTGTCACCAGTTTTAAATTCCGATGCACCTCTGCAGGTTTACTGTATCCATCGGTCATACCCATTGACGATGAAACACTGAAATTACATCGGAATTAAATATAAGAGACACAACGCCGACTTAAGTACAGGAAGATTGAGTCCTCCTACTGTCTATTTTTTGAGCGTTTCCTGCGGCACCAGTTTTACATTCCGGTGCACCTCTGCAGGTTTACTGTATCCATCGGACATAATCATTGATGATGAAACACAGAAATTACATCGGAATTAAATATAAGAGGCACAACGCCGACTTAAGTACAATAAAACTGAGTCTTCTTACGGTCTACGTTTTGAGCGTTTTCAGTGTCACCAGTTTTACATTCCGATGCACCTCTGCAGGTTTACTGTGTCCCTTGGACCATCCCATTGGCGATGAAACACAGAAATTGCATCGCAACTAAAAATAAGAGACACAAGCCGACTTATGTACAGGAAGACTGAGACATCCCACTGTCTATGTTTTGAGCGTCTCCTGTGTCACCAGTTTTACATTCTGATGCACCTCTGCAGGTTTACTGTATACCTTGGACCTTCCCATTGACAATGAAACACAGAAATTACATCGGAATTAAAGATAACAGACACAATGCCGATTTAAGTACAGTAAGACTGAGTCTTACTACTGTCTATGTTTTGAGCGTTTCCTGTGTCACCAGTTTTAAATTCCGATGCACCTCTGCAGGTTTACTGTATCCATTGGACCTTCCCATTGACGATGAAACACAAAAATTGTATCGGAATTAAATATAAGAGACACAATGCCGACTTAGGTACAGGAAGACTGAGTCTTCCTACTGTCTATGTTTTGAGCGTTTCCTGTGTCATCAGTTTTCCATTTTGATGCACCTCTGCAGGTTTACTGTATCCATTGGACCTTCACAGTGACGATGAAACACAGAAATTGCAACGGAATTCAATATAAGAGACACAATGACGACTTAAGAACAGGAAGGCTGAGTCTTCCTACTGTCTATGTTTTGAGCGTTTCCTGTGTCACCAGTTTTCCATTTTGATGCACCTCTGCAGGTTTACTGTATCCATTGGACCTTCCCATTGTGATGAATCACAGAAATTGCATCGGAATTAAATATAACAGACACAATGCCAATTTAAGTACAGGAAGACTGAGTCTTTCTACTGTCTATGTTTTGAGCGTTTCCTGTGTCACCAGTTTTACATTCCCATGCACCTCTGCAGGTTTACTGTATCCACTGGACCTTCACAGTGACGATGAAACACAGAAATTGCATCGGAATGAAATATAAGAGACACAATGTCGACTTAAGTACAGGAAGAGTGTGTCTTTCTTTTGCATATGTTTCGAGCGTTTCCTGTGTCACCAGTTTTACATTCCGATGCACCTCTGCAGGTTTACTGTATCCATTGGACCTTCCCATGACGATGAAACACAGAAATTGCATCGGAATTAAATATAAGAGACACAATGCAGACTTAGGTACAGGAAGACTGAGTCTTCCTACTGTCTATGTTTTGAGCGTTTCCTGTGTCATCAGTTTTCCATTTTGATGCACCTCTGCAGGTTTACTGTATCCATTGGACCTTCACAGTGATGATGAAACACAGAAATTGCAACGGAATTCAATATAAGAGACACAATGCCGACTTAAGAACAGGAAGGCTGAGTCTTCCTACTGTCTATGATTTGAGCGTTTCCTGCGTCACCAGTTTTACATTCCGATGCACCTCTGCAGGTTTACTGTATCCTTTGGACTTTCCCATTGACGATGAATCACAGAAATTGCATCGGAATTAAATATAAAAGACACAAAGACGAATTAAGTACAGGAGGATTGAGTCTTTCTACTGTCTATGATTTGAGCGTTTCCTGTGTCACCAGTTTTATATTCCGATGCACCTTGCAGGTTAACTGTATCCACTGGACCTTCCCATTGACGATGAAACACAAAAAATGCATCAGAATTAAATATAAGAGACACAACGCCGACTTAAGTACATGAAAACTGAGTCTTCTTACGGTCTACGTTTTGAGCGTTTCCAGTGTCACCAGTTTTACATTCCGATGCACCTCTGCAGGTTTACTGTGTCCCTTGGACCTTCCCATTTGCGATGAAACACAGAAATTGCATCGGAATTAAATATAAGAGACACAAGCCGACTTATGTACAGGAAGACTGAGACATCCTACTGTCTATGTTTTGAGCGTCTCCTGTGTCACCAGTTTTACATTCCGATGCACCTCTGCAGGTTTACTGTATCCCTTGGACCTTCCCATTGACAATGAAACACAGAAATTACATCGGAATTAAAGATAACAGGCACAATGCCGATTTAAGTACAGGAAGACTGAGTCTTACTACTGTCTATGTTTTGAGCGTTTCCTGTGTCACCAGTTTTAAATTCCGATGCACCTCTGCAGGTTTACTGTATCCATTAGACCTTCCCATTGACGATGAAACACAGAAATTGCATCGGAATTAAATATAAGAGACACAATGCCGACTTAGGTACAGGAAGACTGAGTCTTCCTACTGTCTATGTTTTGAGCGTTTCCTGTGTCACCAATTTTCCATTTTGATGCACCTCTGCAGGTTTACTGTATCCATTCGACCTTCCCATTGTGATGAATCACAGAAATTGCATCGGAATTAAATATAACAGACACAATGCCGATTTAAGTACAGGAAGAGTGAGTCTTTCTACTGTCTATGTTTTGAGCGTTTCCTGTGTCACCAGTTTTACATTCCGATGCACCTCTGCAGGTTTACTGTATCCACTGGACCTTCACAGTGACGATGAAACACAAAAATTGTATCGGAATTAAATATAAGAGACACAATGCCGACTTAGGTACAGGAAGACTGAGTCTTCCTACTGTCTATGTTTTGAGCGTTTCCTGTGTCATCAGTTTTCCATTTTGATGCACCTCTGCTGGTTTACTGTATCCATTGGACCTTCACAGTGACGATGAAACACAGAAATTGCAACGGAATTCAATATAAGAGACACAATGACGACTTAACAACAGGAAGGCTGAGTCTCCCTACTGTCTATGTTTTGAGCGTTTCCTGTGTCACCAGTTTTCCATTTTTTTGATGCACCTCTGCAGGTTTACTGTATCCATTGGACCTTCCCATTGTGATGAATCACAGAAATTGCATCGGAATTAAATATAACAGACACAATGCCGATTTAAGTACAGGAAGACTGAGTCTTTCTACTGTCTATGTTTTGAGCGTTTCCTGTGTCACCAGTTTTACATTCCCATGCACCTCTGCAGGTTTACTGTATCCACTGGACCTTCACAGTGACGATGAAACACAGAAATTGCATCGGAATGAAATATAAGAGACACAATGTCGACTTAAGTACAGGAAGAGTGTGTCTTTCTTTTGCATATAATTCGAGCGTTTCCTGTGTCACCAGTTTTACATTCCGATGCACCTCTGCAGGTTTACTGTATCCATTGGACCTTCCCATTGACGATGAAACACAGAAATTGCATCGGAATTAAATATAAGAGACACAATGCAGACTTAGGTACAGGAAGACTGAGTCTTCCTACTGTCTATGTTTTGAGCGTTTCCTGTGTCATCAGTTTTCCATTTTGATGCACCTCTGCAGGTTTACTGTATCCATTGGACCTTCACGGTGATGATGAAACACAGAAATTGCAACGGAATTCAATATAAGAGACACAATGCCGACTTAAGAACAGGAAGGCTGAGTCTTCCTACTGTCTATGTTTTGAGCGTTTCCTGCGTCACCAGTTTTACATTCCGATGCACGTCTGTAGGTTTACTGTATCCTTTGGACTTTCCCATTGACGATGAATCACAGAAATTGCATCGGAATTAAATATAAAAGACACAAAGACGACTTAAGTACAGGAGGATTGAGTCTTTCTACTGTCTATGATTTGCGCGTTTCCTGTGTCACCAGTTTTATATTCCGATGCACCTTGCAGGTTAACTGTATCCACTGGACCTTCCCATTGACGATGAAACACAAAAAATTCTTCAGAATTAAATGTAAGAGACACAACGCCGACTTAAGTACATGAAAACTGAGTCTTCTTACGGTCTACGTTTTGAGCGTTTCCAGTGTCACCAGTTTTACATTCCGATGCACCTCTGCAGGTTTACTGTGTCCGTTGGTCCTTCCCATTTGCGATGAAACACAGAAATTGCATCGGAATTAAATATAAGAGACACAATGACGTCTTAAGTACAGGAAGACAGAGTCTTCCAACAATCTTTGTTTTGAGCGTTTCCTGTGTCACCAGTTTTACATTCCCATGCACCTCTGCATGTTTTCCTGTATCCCTTGGACCTTCAAAGTGACGATGCAACACAGAAATTGGTTCGGAATTAAATATAAGAGACACAATGCCAACTTAAGTATAGCAAGACTGAGTCTTCCTACTGTCAATGTTTGAGCGTTTCCTGTGTCAACAGTTTTACATTCCGATGCACCTCTGCAGGTTTACTGTATCCATAGGACCTTCCCAATGACGATGAAACACAGGAGATGCATCGGAATTAAATATAAGAGACACAATGCCGACTTAAGTACAGGAAGACTGAATCTTCCTACTGTCTATGTTTTGAGCGTTTCCTGTGTCACCAGTTTTACATTCCGATGCACCTATGCAGGTCTACAGTATCCCTTGGACCTTCATAGTGACGATGAAACACAAAAATTGCATCGGAATTAAATATAAGATACACAATGCCGACTTAAGTACAGAAAGACTGAGTCTTACTACTGTGTATGTTTTGAGCGTTTCCTGTGTCACCAGTTTTAAATTCCGATGCACCTCTGCAGGTTTACTGTGTCCCTTGGACCATCCCATTGGCGATGAAACACAGAAATTGCATCGGAATTAAATATAAGAGACACAAGCCGACTTATGTACAGGAAGACTGAGACATCCTACTGTCTATGTTTTGAGCGTCTCCTGTGTCACCAGTTTTACATTCCGATGCACCTCTGCAGGTTTACTGTATCCCTTGGACCTTCCCATTGACAATGAAACACAGAAATTACATCGGAATTAAAGATAACAGGCACAATGCCGATTTAAGTACAGGAAGACTGAGTCTTACTACTGTCTATGTTTTGAGCGTTTCCTGTGTCACCAGTTTTAAATTCCGATGCACCTCTGCAGGTTTACTGTATCCATTGGACCTTCCCATTGACGATGAAACACAGAAATTGCATCGGAATTAAATATAAGAGACACAATGCCGACTTAGGTACAGGAAGACTAAGTCTTCCTACTGTCTATGTTTTGAGCGTTTCCTGTGTCATCATTTTTCCATTGTGATGCATCTCTGCAGGATTACTGTATCCATTGGACCTTCACAGTGACGATGAAACACAGAAATTGCAACGGAATTCAATATAAGAGACACAATGACGACTTATGAACAGGAAGGCTGAGTCTTCCTACTGTCTATGATTTGAGCGTTTCCTGTGTCACCAGTTTTCCATTTTGATGCACCTCTGCAGGTTCACTGTATCCATTGGACCTTCCCATTGTGATGAATCACAGAAATTGCATCGGAATTAAATATAACAGACACAATGCCGATTTAAGTACAGGATGACTGAGTCTTTCTACTGTCTATGTTTTGAGCGTTTCCTGTGTCACCAGTTTTACATTCCGATGCACCTCTGCAGGTTTACTGTATCCACTGGACCTTCACAGTGACGATGAAACACAGAAATTGCATCGGAATGAAATATAAGAGACACAATGTCGACTTAAGTACAGGAAGAGTGTGTCTTTCTATTGCATATGTTTCGAGCGTTTCCTGTGTCACCAGTTTTACATTCCGATGCACCTCTGCAGGTTTACTGTATCCATTGGACCTTCCCATTGACAATGAAACACAGAAATTGCATCGGAATTAAATATAAGAGACACAATGCAGACTTAGGTACAGGAAGACTGAATCTTCCTACTGTCTATGTTTTGAGCGTTTCCTGTGTCATCAGTTTTCCATTTTGATGCACCTCTGCAGGTTTACTGTATCCATTGGACCTTCACAATGACGATGAAACACAGAAATTACATCGGAATTAAATATAAGAGACACAACGCCGACTTAAGTACATGAAATCTGAGTCTTCTTACGGTCTACGTTTTGAACGTTTCCAGTGTCACCAGTTTTACATTCCGATTCACCTCTGCAGGTTTACTGTGTCCCTTGGACTTTCCCATTTGCGATGAAACACAGAAATTGCATCGGAATTATATATAAGAGACTCAATGACGTCTTAAGTACAGGAAGACAGAGTCGTCCAAGCGTCTATGTTTTGAGCGTTTCCTGTGTCACCAGTTTTACATTCCCATGCACCTCTGCATGTTTTCCTGTATCCCTTGGACCTTCAAAGTGACGATGAAACACAGAAATTGCATCGGAATTAAATATAAGAGACACAATGCCAACTTAAGTATAGGAAGACTGAGTCTTCCTACCGTCAATGTTTGAGCGTTTCCAGTGTCACCAGTTTTACATTCCGATGCACCTCTGCAGGTTTACTGTCTCCCTTGGACCATCCCATTGGCGATGAAACACAGAAATTGCATCGGAATTAAATATAAGAGACACAAGCCGACTTATGTACAGGAAGACTGAGACATCCTACTGTCTATGTTTTGAGCGTCTCCTGTGTCACCAGTTTTACATTCCGATGCACCTCTGCAGGTTTACTGTATCCCTTGGACCTTCCCATTGACAATGAAACACAGAAATTACATCGGAATTAAAGATAACAGGCACAATGCCGATTTTAAGTACAGGAAGACTGAGTCTTACTACTGTCTATGTTTTGAGCGTTTCCTGTGTCACCAGTTTTAAATTCCGATGCACCTCTGCAGGTTTACTGTATCCATTGGACCTTCCCATTGACGATGAAACACAGAAATTGTATCGGAATTAAATATAAGAGACACAATGCCGACTTAGGTACAGGAAGACTGAGTCTTCCTACTGTCTATGATTTGAGCGTTTCCTGTGTCATCAGTTTTCCATTTTGATGCACCTCTGCAGGTTTACTGTATCCATTGGACCTTCACAGTGACGATGAAACACAGAAATTGCAACGGAATTCAATATAAGAGACACAATGACGACTTAAGAACAGGAAGGCTGAGTCTTCCTACTGTCTATGTTTTGAGCGTTTCCTGTGTCACCAGTTTTCCATTTTGATGCACCTCTGCAGGTTTACTGTATCCATTGGACCTTCCCATTGTGATGAATCACAGACATTGCATCGGAATTAAATATAACAGACACAATGCCGATTTAAGTACAGGAAGACTGAGTCTTTCTACTGTCTATGTTTTGAGCGTTTCCTGTGTCACCAGTTTTACATTCCGATGCACCTCTGCAGGTTTACTGTATCCACTGGACCTTCACAGTGACGATGAAACACAGAAATTGCATCGGAATGAAATATAAGAGACACAATGTCGACTTAAGTACAGGAAGAGTGTGTCTTTCTTTTGCATATGTTTCGAGCGTTTCCTGTGTCACCAGTTTTACATTCCGATGCACCTCTGCTGGTTTACTGTATCCATCGGACCTTCCCATTGACGATGAAACACAGAAATTACATCGGAATTAAATATAAGAGTCACAATGCCGACTTAAGTACAGAAGGACTGAGTCTTCCTACTGTCTATGTTTTGAGCGTTTCCTGTGTCACCAGTTTTAAATTCCAATGCACCTATGCAGGTCTACAGTATCCCTTGGACCTTCATAGTGACGATGAAACACAGAAATTGCATCGGAATTAAATATAAAAGACACAATGACGACTTAAGTACAGGAAGACTGAGTCTTTCTACTGTCTATGATTTGAGCGTTTCCTGTGTCACCAGTTTTACATACCGATGTACCTTTGCAGGTTAACTGTATCCACTGGACCTTCCCATTGACGATGAAACACAAAAAATGCATCAGAATTAAATATAAGAGACACAATGCCGACTTAAGTACAGGAAGACTGAGTCTTCCTACTGTCAATGTTTGAGCATTTTCTGTGTCAACAGTTTTACTTTCCGATGCACCTCTGCAGGTTTACTGTATCCATCGGACCTTCCCATTGACGATGAAACACAGATATTACATCGAAATTAAATATAAGAGACACAACGCCGACTTAAGTACATGAAAACTGAGTCTTCTTACGGTCTACGTTTTGAGCGTTTCCAGTGTCACCAGTTTTACATTCCGATGCACCTCTGCAGGTTTACTGTGTCCCTTGGACCTTCCCATTTGCGATGAAACACAGAAATTGCATCGGAATTAAATATAAGAGACACAATGACGTCTTAAGTACAGGAAGACAGAGTCTTCCAACTGTCTATGTTTTGAGCGTTTCCTGTGTCACCAGTTTTACATTCCCATGCACCTCTGCAGGTTTTCCTGCATCACTTTGACCTTCAAAGTGACGATGAAACACAGAAATTGCATCGGAATTAAATATAAGAGACACAATGCCGACTTATGTACAGGAAGACTGAGTCTTCCTACTGTCAATGTTTGAGCGTTTCCTGTGTCAACAGTTTTATTCCGATGCACCTCTGCAGGTTTACTGTATCCATTGGACCTTCTGATTGACGATGAAACAAAGAAAATGCATCGGAATTAAATATAAGAGACACAATGCCGACTTAAGTACAGGAAGACTGAGTCTTCATACTGTCAATGTTTGAGCATTTCCTGTGTCAACAGTTTTACATTCCGATGCACCTTTGCAGGTTTACTGTATCCATAGGACCTTCCCATTGACGATGAAACACAGAAAATGCATCGGAATTAAATATAAGAGACACAATGCCGACTTAAGTACAGGAAGACTGAGTCTTCCTACTGTCTATTTTTTGAGCGTATCCTGCGTCACCTGTTTTACATTCCGATGGACCTCTGCAGGATTACTGTATCCATCGGACCTTCCCATTGACGATGAAACACAGAAATTACATCGGAATTAAATATAAGAGACACAATGCCGACTTCAGTACAGAAGGACTGAGTCTTCCTACTCTCTATGTTTTGAGCGTTTCCTGTGTCACCAGTTTTACATTCCAATGCACCTATGCAGGTCTACAGTATCCCTTGGACCTTCATAGTGACGATGAAACACAGAAATTGCATCGGAATTAAATATAAAAGACACAATGACGACTTAAGTACAGGAAGACTGAGTCTATCTACTGTCTATGATTTGAGCGTTTCCTGTGTCACCAGTTTTACATTCCGATGCACCTTTGCAGGTTAACTGTATCCACTGGACCTTCCCATTGACGATGAAACACAAAAAATGCATCAGAATAAAATATAAGAGACACAATGCCGACTTAAGTACAGGAAGACTGAGTCTTCCTACTGTCTATTCTTTGAGCGTTTCCTGCGTCACCAGCTTTACATTCCGATGCACCTCTGCAGGTTTACTGTATCCATCGGACCATCCCATTGACGATGAAACACAGAAATTACATCGGAATTAAATATAAGAGACACAACACACACTTAGGTACATGAAAACTGAGTCTTATTACGGTCTACGTTTTGAGCGTTTCCAGTGTCACCAGTTTTACATTCCGATGCACCTCTGCAGGTTTACTGTGTCCCTTGTACATTCCCATTTGCGATGAAACACAGAAATTGCATCGGAATTAAATATAAGAGACACAATGACGTCTTTAGTACAGGAAGACAGAGTCTTCCAACTGTCTATGTTTTGAGCGTTTCCTGTGTCACCAGTTTTATATTCCCATGCACCTCTGCAGGTTTTCCTGTATCCCTTGGACCTTCAAAGTGACGATGAAGCACAGAAATTGCATCGGAATTAAATATAAGAGACACAATGCCGACTTAAGTACAGGAAGACTGAGTCTTCCTACTGTCAATGTTTTGAGCGTTTCCTGTGTCACAAGTTTTACATTCCGATGCACCTCTGCAGGTTTACTGTATCCATTGGACCTTCCCTTTGACGACGAAGCACAGAAATTGCATCGGAATTAAATATAAGAGACACAACGCCGACTTAAGTACAAGAAAACTGAGTCTTCTTACGGTCTATGATTTGAGCGTTTCCTGTGTCACCATTTTTACATTCCAATGCACCTCAGCAGGTTTACTATATACCCTGGACCTTCCCATTGACGAAAAAACACAGAAATTGCATCGGAATTAAATATATGAGATACAATGCCGAATTAGGTACATGAAGACTAAGTCTTCCTACTGTCTATGTTTTCAGCGTTTCCTATGTCATCAGTTTTACATTTTGATGCACCTCTGCAGGTTTACTCTATCGCTTGGACCTTCCCATTGACGACGAAACACAGAAATTGCACCCCATTTAAATATAAGAGACACAATGACGTCTTAAGTAGAGGAAGACTGAGTCTTCCAACAGTCTATGTTTTGAGCGTTTTCTGTGTCACCAGTTTTACATTCCCATGCACCTCTGCAGGTTTTCCTGTATCCCTTGGACCTTCAAAGTGACGATGAAACACAGAAGACTGAGTCTTCCTACTGTCTATGTTTTGAGCGTTTCCTGTGTCACCAGTTTTACATTCTCATGCACCTCTGCAGGTATACCGTTTCCCTTCGACTTTCCCATTGACGATGAAACACAGAAATTGCATCGGAATTAAATATAAGAGACACAATGCCGACTTAAGTACAGGAAGACTGAGTCTTCCTACTGTCTATGTTTTGAGCGTTTCCTGTGTCACCAGTTTTACATTCCGATGCACCTCTGCAGGTTTACTGTATCCATTGGACCTTCACAGTGACGATGAAACACAGAAATTGCATCGGAATTCAATATAAGAGACACAATGCCGACTTAAGTACTGGAACATTGAGTCTTCCTACTGTCTATACTTTGAGCGTTTCCTGCGTCACCTGTTTTACATTCCGATGCACCTCTGCAGGTTTACTGTATCCATTGGACTTTCCCATTGACGATGAATCACAGAAATTGCATCGGAATTAAATATAAGAGACCCAATGCCGACTTAAGTACAGGAAGACTGAGTCGTCCTACTGTCTATTCTTTGAGCGTTTCCTGCGTCACCAGCTTTACATTCCGATGCACCTCTGCAGTTTAATGTATCCATCGGACCTTCCCATTGACGATGAAACACAGAAATTACATCGGAATTAAATATAAGAGACACAACGCCGACTTAAGTACAAGAAAACTGAGCCTTCTTACGGTCTATGTTTTGAGCGTTTCCAGTGTCACCAGTGTTACATTCCGATGCACCTCTGCAGGTCTACAGTAACCCTTGGACCCTCATAGTGACGATGAAACACAGAAATTGCATCGGAATTAAATATAAAAGACACAATGACGACTTATGTACAGGAAGACTGAGTCTTTCTACTGTCTATGATTTGAACGTTTCCTGTGTCACCAGTTTTACATACCGATGCACCTTTGCAGGTTAACTGTATCCACTGGACCTTCCCATTGACGATGAAACACAAAAATTGCATCAGAATTAAATATAACAGACACAATGCCTACTTAAGTACAGGAAGACTACTTCCTACTGTCAAAGTTTGAGCGTTTTCTGTGTCAACAGTTTTACTTTCCGATCCACCTCTGCAGGTTTACTGTATCCATCGGACCTTCCCATTGACGATGAAACACAGAAATTACATCAGAATTAAATATAAGAGACACAACGCCGACCTAAGTACAAGAAAACTGAGTCTTCTTACGGTCTACGTTTTGAGCGTTTCCAGTGTCACCAGTTTTACATTCCGATGCACCTCTGCAGGTTTACTGTGTCCCTTGGACCTTCCCATTTGCGATGAAACACAGAAATTGCATCGGAATTAAATATAAGGGACACAATGTCAACTTAAGTACAGAAAGATTCAGTCTCCCTACTCTCTATGTTTTGAGCGTTTCCTGTGTTACCAGTTATACATTCCGAAGCATCTCTGCAGGTTTGCTGTATCCCTTGCACCTTCCCATTCACAACGAAACACAGAAATTACATCGGAATTAAATATAACAGACACAATGCCGATTTAAGTACAGGAAGACTGAGTCTTACTACTGTGTATGTTTTGAGCGTTTCCCGTGTCACCCGTTTTACACTCCGATGCACCTCTGCAGGTTTACTGTATCCACTGGACCTTCAGTGTGACGATGAAACACAGAAATTGCATCGCAATGAAATATAAGAGACACAATGTCGACTTAAGTACAGAAAGAGTGTGTCTTTCTATTGCATATGTTTTGAGCGTTTCCTGTGTCACCAGTTTTACATTCCGATGCACCTCTGCAGGTTTACTGTATCCATTGGACCTCCCCATTGACGATGAAACACAGAAATTGCATCGGAATTAAATATAAGAGACACAACGCCGACTTAAGTACAGGAAGACTGAGTCTTCCTACTCTCTACGTTTTGAGCGTTTCCTGTGTCATAAGTTCTACATTCCGATCACCTCTGCAGGTTTACTGTATCCATTGAACCCCCCATTGACGATGAAACACAGAATTTGCATCGGAATTAAATATAAAAGACACAATGGCGACTTAAGTACAGGAAGACTGAGTCCTTCTTCTGTCTATGTTTTGAGCATTTCCTGTGTCACCAGTTTTACACTCCGATGCACCTCTGCAGGTTTACTGTATCCACTGGACCTTCAGTGTGACGATGAAACACAGAAATTGCATCGCAATGAAATATAAGAGACACAATGTCGACTTAAGTACAGAAAGAGTGTGTCTTTCTATTGCATATGTTTTGAGCGTTTCCTGTGTCACCAGTTTTACATTCCGATGCACCTCTGCAGGTTTACTGTATCCATTGGACCTCCCCATTGACGATGAAACACAGAAATTGCATCGGAATTAAATATAAGAGACACAATGCCGACTTAGGTACAGGAAGACTGAGTCCTCCTACTGTCTATGTTTTGAGCGTTTCCTGTGTCATCAGTTTTCCATTTTGATGCACCTCTGCAGGTTTACTGTATCCATTGGACCTTCACAGTGACGATGAAACACAGAAATTGCATCGGAATTCAATATAAGAGACACAATGCCGACTTAAGGACAGGAAGGCCGAGTCTTCCTACTGACTATGCTTTGAGCGTTTCCTGTGCCACCAGTTTTACATTCCGATGCATCTCTGCAGGTTTACTGTATCCATTGGACTTTCCCATTGACGATGAATCACAGAAATTGCATCGGAATTAAATATAAGAGACACAATGCCGACTTAAGTACAGGAAGATTGAGTCGTCCTACTGTCTATTCTTTGAGCGTTTCCTGCGTCACCAGTTTTACATTCCGATGCACCTCTGCAGGTTTACTGTATCCATCGGACTTTCCCATTGACGATGAATCACAGAAATTGCATCGGAATTAAATATAAGAGACACAATGCCGACTTAAGTACAGGAAGACTGACTCTTCCTACTGTCAATGTTTGAGCGTTTTCTGTGTCAACAGTTTTACCTTCCGATGCACCTCTGCAGGTTTACTGTATCCATCGGACCTTCCCATTGACAATGAAACACAGAAATTACATCGGAATTAAATATAAGAGACACATCGCCCACTTAAGTACAGGAAGACTGAGACTTCCTAATGTCTATGATTTGAGCGTCTCCTGTGTCACCAGTTTTACATTCCGATGCATCTCTGCAGGTTTACTGTATCCCTTGGACCTTCCCATTGACGATGAATCACAGAAATTGCATCGGAATTAAATATGAGAGACACAATGCCGTCTTAAGTACAGGAAGATTGAGTCTTCCTACTGTCTATTTTTTGAGCGTTTCCTGCGTCACCAGTTTTACATTCCGGTGCACCTCTGCAGGTTTACTGTATCCATCGGACATACCCATTGACGATGAAACACAGAAATTGCATCGGAATTAAATATAAGAGACACAATGCCGACTTAAGTACAGGAAGACTGAGTCTTTCTACTGTCTATGCTTTTGAGCGTTTCCTGTATCACCAGTTTTACATTCCGATGCACCTCTGCAGGTTTACTGTATCCATTGGACCTTCACAGTGACGATGAAACACAGAAATTGCATCGGAATTCAATATAAGAGACACAATGCCGACTTAAGTACAGGAACATTGAGTCTTCCTACTGTCTATACTTTGAGCGTTTCCTGCGTCACCAGTTTTACATTCCGATGCACCTCTGCAGGTTTACTGTATCCATTGGACTTTCCCATTGACGATGAATCACAGAAATTGCATCGGAATTAAATATAAGAGACCCAATGCCGACTTAAGTACAGGAAGATTGAGTCGTCCTACTGTCTATTCTTTGAGCATTTCCTGCGTCACCAGCTTTACATTCCGATGCACCTCTGCAGGTTTGCTGTATCCCTTGCACCTTCCCATTCACAATGAAACACAGAAATTACATCGGAATTAAATATAACAGACACAATGCCGATTTTAGTACAGGAAGACTGAGTCTTACTACTGTCTATGTTTTGAGCGTTTCCTGTGTCACCAGTTTTACATTCCGATGCACATCTGCAGGTTTACTGCATCCCTTTGACCTTCCCATTGACGATGAATCACAGAATTTGCACCGGAATTAAATATAAGAGACACAATGCCGACTTAAGTACAGGAAGATTGAGTCTTCCTACTGTCTATTTTTTGAGCGTTTTCTGTGTCACCAGTTTTAAATTCCGATGCACCTCTGCAGGTTTACTGTATCCATCGGACCTTCCCATTGACGATGAAACACAGAAATTACATCGGAATTAACTATAAGAGACACAACGCCGACTTAAGTACAGGAAGACTGAGCCTTCCTACTCTCTACGTTTTGAGCGTTTCCTGTGTCATAAGTTCTACATTCCGATGCACCTCTGCAGGTTTACTGTATCCATTGAACACCCCATTGACGATGAAACACAGAAATTGCATCGGAATTAAATATAAAAGACACAATGCCGACTTAAGTACAGGAAGACTGAGTCCTTCTACTGTCTATGTTTTGAGCGTTTCCTGTGTCACCAGTTTTACATTCCCATGCACCTCTGCATGTTTTCCTGTATCCCTTGGACCTTCAAAGTGACGATGAAACACAGAAATTGCATCGGAATTAAATATAAGAGACACAATGCCGACTTAAGTACAGGAAGACTGAGTCTTCCTACTGCCTATGTTTTGAGCGTTTCCTGTGTCATCAGTTCTACATTCCGATGCACCTCTGCAGGTTTACTGTATCCATTGGACCCCCCCATTGACGATGAATCACAGAAATTGCATCGGAATTAAATATAAGAGACCCAATGCCGACTTAAGTACAGGAAGATTGAGTCGTCCTACTGTCTATTCTTTGAGCGTTTCCTGCGTCACCAGCTTTACATTCCGATACACCTCTGCAGGTTTGCTGTATCCCTTGCACCTTCCCATTCACAATGAAACACAGAAATTACATCGGAATTAAATATAACAGACACAATGCAGATTTAAGTACAGGAAGACTGAGTCTTACTACTGTCTATGTTTTGAGCGTTTCCTGTGCCACCAGTTTTACATTCCGATGCACATCTGCAGGTTTATTGCATCCCTTTGACCTTCTCACTGACGATGAATCACAGAATTTGCAACGGAATTAAATATAAGAGACACAATGCCGACTTAAGTACAGGAAGGTTGAGTCTTCCTACTGTCTATTTTTTGAGCGTTTTCTGTGTCACCAGTTTTAAATTCCGATGCACCTCTGCAAGTTTACTGTATCCATCGGACCTTCCCATTGACGATGAAACACAGAAATTGCATCGGAATTCAATATAAGAGACACAATGCCGACTTAAGAACAGGAAGGCTGAGTCTTCCTACTGACTATGCTTTGAGCGTTTCCTGTGTCACCAGTTTTACATTCCGATGCACCTCTGCAGGTTTACTGTATCCATTGGACTTTCCCATTGACAATGAAACACAGAAATTGCATCGGAATTAAATATAAGAGACACAATGCCGACTTAAGTACAGGAAGATTGAGTCGTCCTACTGTCTATTTTTTGAGCGTTTCCTGCGTCACCAGTTTTACATTCCGATGCACCTCTGCAGGTTTACTGTATCCATCGGACCTTCCCATTGACGATGAAACACAGAAATTACATCGGAATTAAATATAAGAGACACAACGCCGACTTAAGTACAAGAAACATGAGTCTTCTTACAGTCTATGTTTTGAGCGTTTCCAGTGTCACCAGTGTTACATTCCGATGCACCTCTGCATGTTTTCCTGTATCCCTTGGACCTTCAAAGTGACGATGAAACACAGAAATTGCATCGGAATTAAATGTAAGAGACACAATTTCGACTTAAGGACAGAAAGATTGAGTCTTCCTACTCTCTATGTTTTGAGCGTTTCCTGTGTCACCAGTTATACATTCCGATGCACCTCTGCAGGTTTGCTGTATCCCTTGCACCTTCCCATTCACAATCTAACACAGAAATTACATCGGAATTAAATATAACAGACACAATGCCGAATTAGGTACAGGAAGACTGACTCTTACTACTGTCTATTTTTTGAGCGTTTCCTGTGTCACCAGTTTTACATTCCGATGCACCTCTGCACGTTTACTGGTTCCCTTGGACCTTCCCATTGACGATGAATCACAGAAATTGCATCGTAATTAAATATAAGAGACACAATGCCGACTTAAGTATAGGAAGATTGAGTCTTCTTACTGTCTATTTTTTGAGCGTTTCCTGCGTCACCAGTTTTACATTCCGGTGCACCTCTGCAGGTTTACTGTATCCATCGGACATACCCATTGACGATGAAACACGGATATTACATAGCAATTAAATAAAAGAGACACAACGAAGACTTAAGTACAAGAAAGCTGAGTCTTCTTACGGTCTACGTTTTGAGCGTTTCCAGTGTCACCAGTTTTACATTCCGATGCACCTCTTCAGGTTTACTGTGTCCCTTGGACCACCCCATTGGCGATGAAACAGAGAAATTGCATCGGAATTAAATATAAGAGGCACAATGACGTCTTAAGTACAGGAAGACAGAGTCTTCCAACAGTCTATGTTTTGAGCGTTTCCTGTGTCACCAGTTTTACATTCCCATGCACCTCTGCATGTTTTTCTGTATCCCTTGGACCTTCAAAGTGACGATGAAACACAGAAATTGCATCGGAATTACATATAAGAGACACAATGCCGACTTAAGTACAGGAAGACTGAGTCTTCCTACTGCCTATGTTTTGAGCGTTTCCTGTGTCATCAGTTCTACATTCCGATGCACCTCTGCAGGTTTACTGTATCCATTGGACACCCCCCCCCCCCCCCCATTGACGATGAAACACAGAAATTGCATCGGAATTAAATGTAAAAGACCCAATGCCGACTTAAGTACATTAAGACTGAGTCTTTCTACTGTCTATGTTTTGAGCGTTTCCTGTGTCACCAGTTTTACATTCCGATGCACCTCTGCAGGTTTACTGTATCCATTGGAGATTCACAGTGACGATGAAACACAGAAATTGCATCGGAATTAAATATAAGAGACACATTGCCGACTTAAGTACAGGAACATTGAGTCTTCCTACTGTCTATACTTTGAGCGTTTCCTGCGTCACCAGTTTTACATTCCGATGCACCTCTGCAGGTTTACTGTATCCATTGGACTTTCCCATTGACGATGAATCACAGAAATTGCATCGGAATTAAATATAAGAGGCCCAATGCCGACTTAAGTACAGGAAGATTGAGTCGTCCTACTGTCTAATCTTTGAGCGTTTCCTGCGTCACCAGCTTTACATTCCGATGCACCTCTGCAGGTTTGCTGTATCCCTTGCACCTTCCCATTCACAATGAAACACAGAAATTACATCGGAATTAAATATAACAGACACAATGCCGATTTAAGTACAGGAAGACTGAGTCTTACTACTGTCTATGTTTTGAGCGTTTCCTGTGTCACCAGTTTTACATTCCGATGCACATCTGCAGGTTTACTGTGTCCCTTGGACCTTCCCATTGGCGATGAAACAGAGAAATTGCACCGCAATTAAATATAAGAGACACAATGACGTCTTAAGTAGAGGAACACTGAGTCTTCCTACTGTATATGTTTTGAGCGTTTCCTGTGTCACCAGTTATACATTCCGATGCATCTCTGCAGGTTTGCTGTATCTCTTGCACCTTTCCATTCACAATGAAACACAGAAATTACATCGGAATTAAATATAACAGACACAATGCCGATTTAAGTACATGAAGACTGAGTCTTCCTACTGTCTATGTTTTGAACGTTTTCTGTGTCACCAGTTTTAAATTCCGATGCACCTCTGCAGGTTTACTGTATCCATCGGATCTTCCCATTGACGATGAAACACAGAAATTACATCGGAATTAAATATAAGAGACACAACGCCGACTTAAGTACAGGAAGACTGAGTCTTCCTACTCTCTACGTTTTGAGCGTTTCCTGTGTCATAAGTTCTCCATTCCGATGCACCTCTGCAGGTTTACTGTATCCATTGAACCACCCATTGACGATGAAACACAGAAATTGCATAGGAATTTAATATAAAAGACACAATGCCGACTTAAGTACAGGAAGACTGAGTCTTTCTACTGTCTATGTTTTGAGCGTTTCCTGTGTCACCAGTTTTACATTCCGATGCACCTATGCAGATCTGCAGTATCCCTTGGACCTTCATAGTGACGATGAAACACAGAAATTGCATCGGAATTAAATATAAGAGACACAATTTCGACTTAAGTACAGAAAGATTGAGTCTTCCTACTCTCTATGTTTTGAGCGTTTCCTGTGTCACCAGTTACACATTCCGATGCACCTCTGCAGGTTTGCTGTAACCCTTGCACCTTCCCATTCACAATGAAACACAGAAATTGCATCGGAATTAAATATAAGAGACACATTGCCGACTTAAGTACAGGAAGACTGAGTCTTCCTACTGTCTATGTTTTGAGCGTTTCCTGTGTCATCAGTTCTACATTCCGATGCACCTCTGCAGGTTTACTGTATCCATTGGACCCCCCCATTGACGATGAAACACAGAAATTGCATCGGAATTAAATTTAAAAGACCCAATGCCGACTTAAGTACATTAAGACTGAGTCTTTCTACTGTCTATGTTTTGAGCGTTTCCTGTGTCACCAGTTTTACATTCCGATGCACCTCTGCAGGTTTACTGTATCCATTGGACCTTCACAGTGACGATGAAACACAGAAATTGCACCGGAATTAAATGTAAGAGACACAATGCCGACTTAATTACAGGAAGATTGAATCTTCCTACTGTCTATATTTTGAGCGTTTTCTACGTCACCAGTTTTACATTCCGATGCACCTCTGCAGGTTTACTGTATCTATCGGACCTTCCCATTGACGATGAAACACAGAAATTACATCTGATTTAAATATAAGAGACACAACGCCGACTTAAGTACAGGAAGACTGAGTGTTCCTACTCTCTACGTTTTGAGCGTTTCCAGTGTCATCAGTTCTACATTCCGATGCACCTCTGCAGGTTTACTGTATCCATTGAATCCCCCCATTGACGATGAAACACAGAAATTGCATCGGAATTAAATATAAAAGACACAATGCCGACTTAAGAACAGGAAGGCTGAGTCTTCCTACTGTCTATGTTTTGAGCGTTTCCTGCGTCACCAGTTTTACATTCCGATGCACCTCTGCAGGTTTACTGTATCCATCGGACAAACCTATTGACGATGAAACACTGAAAGTACATCGGAATTAAATATAAGAGACACAAGGCCGACTTAAGTACAAGAAAACTGAGTCTTCTTACGGTCTACGTTTTTAGCGTTTCCAGTGTCACCAGTTTTACATTCCGATGCACCTCTGCAGGTTTGCTGTATCCCTTGCACCTTCCCATTGACAATGAAACACAGAAATTACATCGGAATTAAATATAACAGACACAATGCCGATTTAAGTACAGGAAGACTGAGTCTTACTACTGTCTATGTTTTGAGCGTTTCCTGTGCCACCAGTTTTACATTCCGATGCACCTCTGCAGGTTTACTGAATCCCTTTGACCTTCCCATTGACGATGAATCACAGAAATTGCACCGGAATGAAATATAAGAGACACAATGCCGACTTAATTACAGGAAGATTGAGTCTTCCTACTGTCTATATTTTGAGCGTTTTCTGCGTCACCAGTTTTACATTCCGATGCACCTCTGCAGGTTTACTGTATCCATCGGACCTTCCCATTGACGATGAAACACAGAAATTACATCTGAATTAAATATAAGAGACACAACGCCGACTTAAGTACAGGTAGACTGAGTCTTCCTACTCTCTACGTTTTGAGGGTTTCCAGTGTCATCAGTTCTACATTCCGATGCACCTCTGCAGGTTTACTGTATCCATTGAATCCCCCCACTGACGATGAAACACAGAAATTGCATCGGAATTAAATATAAAAGACACAATGCTGACTTAAGTACAGGAAGACTGAGTCTTCCTACTGTCTATTTTGGAGCGTTTCCTGTGTCATCAGTTTTCCATTTTGACGCACCTCTGCAGGTTTACTGTATCCACTGGACCTTCACAGTGACGATGAAACACAGACATTGCTTCGGAATGAAATATACGAGACACAATGCCGACTTAAGAACAGGAAGGCTGAGTCTTCCTACTGTCTATGATTTGAGCGTTTCCTGTGTCACCAGTTTTACATTCCGATGCACCTATGCAGGTTTACTGTATCCCTTGGATCTTCCCATTGACGATGAAACACAGAAATTTAATCGGAATTAAATATAAGGGACACAATGCTGACTTAAGTACAGGAACATTGAGTCTTCCAACTGTCTATACTTTGAGCGTTTCCTGCGTCACCAGTTTTACATTCCGATGCACCTCTGCATTTTTACTGTATCCATTGGACTTTCCCATTGACGATGAATCACAGAAATTCCATCGGAATTAAAAATAAGAGACACAATGCCGACTTAAGTACAGGAAGATTGAGTTGTCCTACTGTCTATTTTTTGAGCGTTTCCTGCGTCACCAGTTTTACATTCCGATGCACCTCTGCAGGTTTACTGTATCCATCGGACCTTCCCATTGACGATGAAACACAGAAATTACATCGGAATTAAATATAAGAGACACAACGCCGACTTAAGTACAAGAAAACTAGGTCTTCTTACGGTCTATGTTTTGAGCGTTTCCAGTGTCACCAGTGTTACATTCCGATGCACCTCTTAAGGTTTCCTGTGTCCCTTGGACCTTCCCATTGGCGATGAAACACAGAAATTGCACCGCAATTAAATATAAGAGACACAATGACGTCTTAAGTAGAGGAAGACTGAGTCTTCCTACTGTCTATGTTTTGAGCGTTTACTGTGTCACCAGTTTTACATTCCGATGCACCTCTGCAGGTCTACAGTATCCCTTGGACCTTTATAGTGACGTTGAAACACAGAAATTGCATCGGAATGAAATATAAGAGACACAATGTCGACTTAAGTACAGAAAGACTGAGTATTACTACTGTCTATATTTTGAGCGTTTCCTGTGTCACCAGTTTTACATTCCGATGCAGCTCTGCAGGTTTACTGTATCCCTTTGACGTTCCCAGTGACGATGAATCACAGAAATTGCACCGCAATTAAATATAAGAGACACAATGACGTCTTAAGTAGAGGAAGACTGAGTCTTCCTACTGTTACTTTTTTTTTGAGCGTATCCTGTGTCTCCAGTTTTACATTCCGATACACCTCTGCAGCTTTACTGTATCCCTTGGACCTTCTCAGTGACGAAGAAACACAGATATTGCATCGGATTTAAATATAAGAGACAGAATGCCGACTTAAGTACAGGAAGACTGAGTCTTCCTAATGTCTATGTTTTGAGTGTCTCCTGTGTCACCAGTTTTACATTCCGATGCACCTATGCAGGGTTACTGTATCCCTTGGACCTTCCCACTGACGATGAAACACAGAAATTGCATCGGAATTAAATATAAGAGACACAATGCCGACTTAAGTACAGGAAGACTGAGTCTTCCTACTGTCTATGTTTTGAGCGTTTCCTGTGTCACCAGTTTCACATTCCGATCCACCTCTGCAGGTTTACTGTATCCATTGGACCTTCCCTTTGACGACGAAGCACAGAAATTGCATCGGAATTAAATATAAGAGACACAACGCCGACTTAAGTACAAGAAAACTGAGTCTTCTTACGGTCTATGATTTGAGCGTGTCCTGTGTCACCAGTTTTACATTCCAATGCACCACTGCAGGTTTACTCTATCCCTTGGACCTTCCCATTGACGACGAAACACAGAAATTGCACCCCATTTAAATATAAGAGACACAATGACGTCTTAAGTAGAGGAAGACTGAGTCTTCCTACTGTCTATGTTTTGAGCGTTCCTGTGTCTCCAGTTTTACATTCCGATGCACCTCTGCAGGTTTACTGTATCCCTTGGACCTTCACAGTGACGAAGAAACACAGAAATTGCATCGGAATTAAATATAAGAGACACAATGACGACTTAAGTACAGGAAGACTGAGTGTTCCTACTGTCTATGTTTTGAGCATTTCCTGTGTCATCAGTTCTACATTCCGATGCACCTCTGCAGGTTTACTGTATCCATTGGACACCCCATTGACGATGAAACACCGAAATTGCATCGGAATTAAGTGTAAAAGACCCAATGCCGACTTAAGTCCAGGAAGACTGAGACTTTCTACAGTCTATGTTTTGAGCGTTTCCTGTGTCACCAGTTTTACATTCCGATGCACCTCTGCAGGTTTACTGTATCCATTGGACCTTCACAGTGACGATGAAACACAGAAATTGTATCGGAATGAAATAAAAGAGACACAATATCGACTTAAGTACAGGAAGAGTGTGTCTTTCAATTGTCTATCCTTTGAGCGTTTCCTGTGTCACCAGTTTTACATTTCAATGCACCTATGCAGGTTTACTGTATCCATTGGACCTTCCCATTGACGATGAAACACAGAAATTGCATCGGAATAAATATAAGAGACACAATGCCGACATAAGAACAGGAATGCTGAGTGTTCCTACTGTCTATGTTTTGAGCACTTCCTGTGTCACCAGTTTTACATTCCGATGCACCTCTGCAGGTTAACAGTGTCCCTTGGAGCTTCCCATTGGCGATGAAACACAGAAATTGCACCGCAATTAAATATAAGTGACACAATGTCGTCTTAAGTAGAGGAAGACTGAGTATTCCTACTGTCTATGTTTTGAGCGTTTCCTGTGTCTCCAGTTTTACATTCCGATACACCTCTGCAGGTTTACTGTATCCCTTGGACCTTCTCAGTGACGAAGAAACACAGAAATTGCATCGGAATTAAATATAAGAGACAAAAATGCCGACTTAAGTACAGGAAGACTGAGTCTTCCTACTGTCTATGTTTTGAGCGTCTCCTGTGTCACCAGTTTTACATTCCAATGCACCTCTGCAAGGTTACTGTATCCCTTGGACCTTCCGATTGACGATGAAACACAGAAATTGCATCGGAATTAAATATAAGAGACACAATGCCGACTTAAGTACAGAAGGACTGAGTCTTCCTACTGTCTATGTTTTGAGCGTTTCCTGTGTCACCAGTTTTACATTTTGATGCACCTCTGCAGGTTAACTGCATCCCATGGACCTTCCCATTGACGACGAGACACAGAAATCGCATCGGATTTAAATATAAGAGACACAATGCCGACTTAAGTTCAGGAAGACTGAGTCTTCCTACTGTCTATGTTTTGATCGTTTCATGTGCCACCAGTTTTACATTCCGAATCGCCTCTCCAGTTTTACTGTATCCATTGGCCCTTCCCATTGACGATGAAACACAGAAATTGCATCGGAATAAAATATAAGAGACACAATGCCGCCATAAGTACAAGAAAACTGAGTCTTCTTGCGGTCTATGTTTTGAGCGTTTCCTGTGTCACCAGTTTTACATTCCGATGTACCTCTGCGGGTTTACTGTACCCCTTGGACATTGTCATTGGCGATGAAACACAGACATTGCTTCGGAATTAAATATAAGAGACACAATGACGTTTTAAGTTCAGGAGGACTGAATCTTCTTACGGTCTATGTTTTGAGCGTTTCCTGTGTCATCAGTTTTCCATTCCGATGTACCTCTGCAGGTTTACTGTATCCCTTGGACCTTCACAGTGACGATGAATCACAGGAATTGCATCGTAATTAAATATAAGAGACACAATGCCGACATAAGTACAGGAAGACTGAGTCTTTCTACTGTCTATGTTTTGAGCGTTTCCCTTGTCACCAGTTTTACATTCCGATGGACCTCTGCAGATATACTGTTTCCCTTCGACCTTCCCATTGACGATGAAACACAGAAATTGCATCGGAATTAAATATAAGAGACACAACGCCGACTTAAGTACAAAAAAACTGAGTCTTCTTACGGTCTACGATTTGAACGTTTCCTGTGTCACCAGTTATACATTCCAATGCACCTCTGCAGGTTTACTGTATACCTTGGACCTTCCCATTGACGAATGAACACAGAAATTGCATCGGAATTAAATATAAGAGACACAATGCCGACTTAGGTACAGGAAGACTGAGTCTTCCTACTGTCTATGTTTTGAGCGTTTCCTGTGTCATCAGTTTTACATTTTGATTCACCTCTGCAGGTTTACTGTATCCCTTGGACCTTCACAGCAACGACGAAACACAGAAATTGCATCGGATTTAAATATAAGAGACACAACGCCGACTTAAGTACACGAAGACTGGGTATTCCTACTGTCTACGTCTTGATCGTTTCCTGTGTCACGAGTTTTACATTCCGATGCACCTCTGCAGGTTTACTGTATCCCTTGGATCTTCCCATTGACAATTAAACACAGAAATTGCATCGGAATTAAATATAAGAGACACAATGCCGACTTAAGAACAGAAAGGCTGAGTCTTCCTACTGTCTATGTTTTGAGCGTTTCCTGTGTTACCAGTTTTACATTCCGATGCACCTCTGCAGGTTTACTGTAACCCTTGGATCTTCCCATTGACAATTATACACAGAAATTGCATCGGAATTAAATATCAGAGAAACAATGCCGACTTAGGTACAGGAAGACAGAGTCTTCCTACTGTCTATGTTTTGAGCGTTTCCTGTGTCATCAGTTTTACAATTTGATGCACCTCTGTAGTTTTACTGTATCCATTGGACCTTCCCATTGACGATGAAACACAGACATAGCATCCGAATTAAATATAAGAGACACAATGCCGACTTAAGTACAGGAAGACTGTGTCTTCCTACTGTCTATGATTTGACCGCTTCCTGTGTTACCAGTTTTACATTCCGATGCACCTCTGCAGGTTTACTGTATCCCTTGGACCTTCCCACTGACGACGAGACACAGAAATTGCATCGGATTTAAATATAACAGACACAATGCCGTCATTAGTTCAGAAAGACTGAATATTCATACTCTCTATGTTTTAATCATTTCCTGTGTCACCAGTTTTACATTCCGATGCACCTCTGCAGTTTTACTGAACCCATCGGACCTTCCCATTGACGATGAAACACAGAAACTGTATCGGAATTA
This sequence comes from Schistocerca nitens, assembly GCF_023898315.1. NCBI lineage: Eukaryota > Metazoa > Arthropoda > Insecta > Orthoptera > Acrididae > Schistocerca > Schistocerca nitens. Next base: position 10,848,371 of record NW_026045897.1, on the reverse strand, counting down.
AATGTAAGAGACACAATGCTGACTTAAGGACAGGAAGACTGAGTCTTCCTACTGTCTATGTTTTGAGCGTTTCCTGTGTCACCAGTTTTACATTCCGATGCACCTCTGCAGGTTCACTGTATCCCTTGGACCTTCCCATTGACGACGAAACACAGAAATTGCATCGGAATTAAATATCAGATAAACAATGCCGACTTAGGTACAGGAAGACTGAGTCTTCCTACTGTCTATGTTTTGAGCGTTTCCTGTGTCATCAGTTTTACAATTTTATGCACCTCTGTAGTTTTACTGTATCCATTGGACCTTCCCATTGACGATGAAACACAGACATAGCATCCGAATTAAATATAAGAGACACAATGCCGACTTAAGTACAGGAAGATTGAGTCTTCCTGCTGTCTATGTTTTGAGCGTTTCCTGTGTCACCAGTTTCACATTCCAATGCACGTCTGCAGGTTTACTGTATCCCTTGGACCTTCACAGTGATGAAGAAACACAGAAATTGCACCGGAATTAAATATAAGAGACACAATGCCGACTTCAGTACAAGAAAACTGAGTCTTCTTAGGGTCTATGTTTGAGCGGTTCCTGTGTCACCAGTTTTACATTCCGATGCACCTCTGCAGGTTTACTGTATCCCTTGGACCTTCCCACTGACGACGAGACACAGAAATTGCATAGGATTTAAATATAACAGACACAATGCCGTCATTAGTTCAGGAAGACTGAATATTCATACTCTCTATGTTTTGATCGTTTCCTGTGTCACCAGTTTTACATTCCGATGCACCTCTGCAGTTTTACTGAACCCATTGGACCTTCCCATTGACGATGAAACACAGAAACTGTATCGGAATTAAATGTAAGAGACACAATGCTGACTTAAGGACAGGAAGAGTGAGTCTTCCTACTGTCTATGTTTTGAGCGTTTCCTGTGTCACCAGTTTTACATTTTGATGCACCTCTGCAGGTTTACTGTATCCCTGGGACCTTCACAGTGGCGATGAAACACAGAAATTGCTTCAAATTGAATATAAGAGACACAATGCCGACTTCAGTACAAGAAAACTGAGTCTTCTTAGGATCTATGATTTTACCGCTTCCTGTGTCACCAGTTTTACATTCCGATGCACCTCTGCAGGTTTACTGTATCCCTTGGACCTTCCCATTGACGACGAAACACAGAAATTGCATCGGAATTAAATAGAAGAGACACAATGCCGACTTAAGTACAGGACGACTGAGTATTCCTACTCTCTATGTTTTGATCGTTTCCTGTGTCACCAGTTTTACATTCCGATGCACCTCTGCAGTTTTACTGTATCTATTGGACCTTCCCATTAACGATGAAACACAGACATAGCATCCGAATTAAATATAAGAGACACAATGCCGAATTAAGTACAGGAAGACTGAGTCTTCCTACTGTCTACGATATGAGCGCTTCATGTGTCAGCAGTTTCACATTCCGATGCACCTCTGGATGTTTACTGTATCCCTTGGACTTTCACAGTGATGACGAAACACAGAAATTGCATCGGAATTAAATATAAGAGACACAATGCCGACTTCAGTACAAGAAAACTGAGTCTTTTTAGGGTCTATGTTTTGAGCGGCTCCTGTGTCACCAGTTTTACATTCCGATGCACCTCTGCAGGTTTACTCTATCCCTTGGACCTTCCCACTGACGACGAGGCACAGAAATTGCATCGGAATTAAATATAAGAGACACAATGACGTCTTAAGTACAGGAAGACTGAGTCTTCCTACTGTCTATGTCTTGAGCGTTTCCTGTGTCACCAGTTTTACATTCCGATGCACCTCTGCATGTTTACTGTATCCCCTGGACCTTCACAGTGACAATGAAACACAGAAATTGCATCGGAATTAAATATAAGAGACACAATGCCGACTTAAGTACAGGAAGACTGAGTCTTCCTACTGTCTATGCTTGGATTGTCTCCTGTGTCACCAGTTTTACATTCCGATGCACCTCTGCAGGTTTACTGTATCCATTGGACCTTCCCATTGACGATGAAACACAGAAATTGCATCAGAATTAAATATAGGAGACACAACGCCGACTTAAGTACAAGAAAACTGAGTCATCTTACGGTGTATGATTTGAGCGTTTCCTTTGTCACCAGTTTTACATTCCGATGCACCTCTGCAGGTTTACTGTATCCCTTGGACCTTCCCATTGACGACGAGACACAGAAAATGCATCGGATTTAAATGTAAGAGACACAATGCCGACTTAAGTTCAGGAAGACTGAGTCTTCCAACTGTCTATGTTTTGATCGTTTCATGTGTCACCAGTTTTACATTCCGATGCACATCTGCAGTTTTTATTTATCCTTTGGCCCTTCCCATTGACGATGAAACACAGAAATTGCATGGGAATTAAATATAAGAGACACAATGCCGCCATAAGTACAAGAAAACTGAGTCTTCGTACGGTCTATGCTTTGGGCGCTTCCTGTGTCACCAGTTTTACATTCCGATGCACCTCTGCAGGTTGACTGTGTCCCTTGGACTTTCCCATTGGCGATGAAACGCAGAAATTTCATCGGAATTAAATATAAGAGACACAATGACGTTTTAAGTACAGGAAGACTGAATCTTCTTACGGTCTATGTTTTGAGCGTTTCCTGTGTCATCAGTTTTACATCCCGATGCACCTCTGCAGGTTTAATGTATCCCTTGGACCTTCACAGTGACGATGAATCACAGAAATTGCATCGGAATTAAATATAAGAGACACAATGCCGACATAAGAACAGGAAGACTGAGTCTTCTTACGGTCTATGCTTTGGGCGTTTCCTGTGTCACCAGTTTTACATTCCGATGCACCTCTGCAGGTTCACTGTATCCCTTGGACCTTCCCATTGACGATGAAAAACATAAATTGCATCGGAATTAAATATAAGAGACACAATGCCGACTTAGGTACAGGAAGACTGAGTCTTCCTACTGTCTATGTTTTGAGCATTTCCTGTGTCATCAGTTTTACATTTTGATGCACCTCTGGAGGTTTACTGTATCCCTTGGACATTCACAGTGACGATGAAACACAGAAATTGCATCGGAATTAAATATAAGAGACACAATGCCGACTTAAGTACAAGAAAACAGAGTCTTCTTACGGTCTATGATTTAGCGCTTCCTGTGTCACCAGTTTTACATTCCGATGCACCTCTGCAGGCTTACTGTATCCCTTGGACCTTCCCATTGACGACGAAACACAGAAATTGCATCGGAATTAAATATCAGAGAAACAATGCCAACTTAGGTACAGAAAGACTGAGTCTTCCTACTGTCTATGTTTTGAGCGTTTCCTGTGTCATCAGTTTTACATTCCGATGCACCTCTGCAGGTTAACTGTATCCACTGGACCTTCAGAATAACGATGAAACACAGAAATTGCATCGGAATTAAATACAAGAGACACAATGCCGACTTAAGTACAAGAAAACTGAGTCTCCTTACTGACTATGTTTTGAGCGTTTACAGTGTCACCAGTTTTACATTCCGATGCACTTCTGCAGGTTTACTGCATTCCTTGGACCTTCAAATTGACAATGAAACAGAGAAATTGAATCGGAATTAAATATAAGAGACACCATGCCGACTTAAGTAAAGGTAGACTGAGTCTTATTACTGTCTATGATTTGAGCGTGTCCTGTATCACCAGTTTTACATTCCGATGCACCTCTGCAGGTTTACTGTATCCCTTGGATCTTCCCATAGGCGATGAAACACAGAAATGGCATCGGAAATCAATATAAGAGACACAATGGCGACTGAAGTACAGGAAGACTGCGTCTTCCTACTGTCTATGTTTTGAGCGTTTCCTGTGTCACCAGTTTTACATTCCGATGCACCTCTGCAAGTTTACTGTATCCCGTGCACCTTCACCGTGACGATGAAACACGGAAATTGCATCGGAATTAAATATAAGAGACACAATGATGACTTAATTACAGGAGGACTGAGTCTTCCTACTGTCTATGTTTTGAGCCTTTCCTGTGTCACCAGTTTACATTCCGATGCACCTCTGCAGGTTTACTGTATCCCTTGGAACTTCACAGTGACGTTGAAACACAGAAATCGCATCGGAATTAAAGATAAAAGACACAATGCCGACTTAAGTACAAGAAAACTGAGTCTTCTTAGGGTCTATGTTATGAGCGCTTCCTGTGTCACCTGTTTTACATTCCGATGCACCTCTGTAGGGTTACTGTATCCCTTGCACCTTCCCATTGACGATGAAACACAGAAATTGCATCGGAATTAAATATAAGAGACACAATGCCGACTTAAGTATAGGAAGACTGAGTCTTCCTAATGTCTATGTTTTGAGCGTTTCCTGTGTCACCAGTTTTACATTACGATGCACCTCTGCAGGTTTACTGTATCCATGGACCTTCACAGTGACGATGAAACACTGAAATTGCATCGGAATTAAATATAAGAGACACAATGTCGACTTAAGTACAGGAAGAGTGTGTATTTCTATTGTCTATGTTTTGTGCGTTGCCTGTGTCACCATTTTAAAATTCCGATGCACCTCTGCACGCTTACTGTATCCATTGGACCTTCCCATTGACGATGAAACACAGAAATTGCATCGGAATTAAATATAAGAGACATAACGCCGACTTAAGTACAAGAAAACTGAGTCATCTTACGGTGTATGATTTGAGCGTTTCATTTGTCACCAGTTTTACATTCCGATGCACCTCTGCAGGTTTACTGTATCCCTTCGACCTTCCCATTGACGACGAAACACAGAAATTGCATCGGATTTAAATATAAGAGACACAATGCCCACTTAAGTACAGGAAGACTGAGTATTCCTACTGTCTATGTTTTGATCGTTTCCTGTGTCACCAGTTTTACATTCCGATGCACCTCTGCAGTTTTACTGTATCCATTCGACCTTCCCATTGACGATGAAACACAGACATAGCATCGGAATTAAATATAAGAGCCACAATGCCGACTTAAGAACAGGAAGGCTGAGTCTTCCTACTGTCTATGTTTTGAGCATCTCCTGTGTCACCAGTTTTATATTCCGATGCATCTCTGCAGGTTTACTGTATCCCTTGGACCTTCACAGTGACGATGAAACATAGAAATGGCATCGGAATTAAATATAAGAGACACAATGCCGACTTAAGTACAAGAAAACTGAGTCTCCTTACTGTCTATGTTTTGAGCGTTTCCAGTGTCACCAGTTTTCCATTCCGATGCAACTCTGCAGGTTTACTGTATCCATTGGACCTTCCCATTGACGATGAAGCACACAAATAGCATCGGAATTAAATATAAGAAACACAATGCCGACTTAAGAACAGGAAGGCTGAGTCTTCCTACTGTCTATGTTTTGAGCGTTTCCTGTGTCACCAGTTTTACATTCCGATGCACCTCTGCAGGTTTTCCTGTATCCCTTGGACCTTCACAGTGACGATGAAACACAGAAATTGCATCGGAATTAAATATAAGAGACACAATGCCGACTTAAGTACATGAAGACTGAGCCTTCCTACTGTCTATGCTTTGAGCGTTTCCTGTGTCACCAGTTTTACATTCCGATGCACCTCTGCAGGTATACTGTTTCCCTTCGACTTTCCCATTGACAATGAAACACAGAAATTGCATCGGAATTAAATATAAGAGACACAATGCCGACTTATGTACAGGAAGACTGAGGCTTCCTACTGTCTATGTTATGAGCGTTTCCTGTGTCACCAATTTTACATTCCAATGCACCTCTGCAGGTTTACTGTATCCCTTGGACCTTCACAGTGATGATGAAATACAGAAATTGCATCGGAATTAAATATAAGAGACACAATGCCGACTTCAGTACATGAAAACTGAGTCTTCTTAGGGTCTATGTTTGAGCGGTTCCTGTATCACCAGTTTTACATTCCAATGCACCTCTGCAGGTTTACTGAATCCCTTGGATCTTCCCACTGATGACGAGACACAGAAATTGCATCGGAATTAGATATAAGAGACACAATGCCAACTTAGGTACAGGAAGACTGAGTCTTCCTACTGTCCACGTTTTGAGCATTTCCTGTATCATCAGTTTTACATTTTGATGCACCTCTGCAGGTTTACCGTATCCCTTGGACCTTCACAGTGACGATGAAACACAGAAATTGCATCGGAATTAAACATAAGAGACACAATGCCGACTTAAGTACAAGGAAACTGAGTGTTCTTACGGTCTATGATTCGAGCGCTTCCTGTGTCACCAGTTTTACATTCCGATGCACATCTGCAGGTTTACTGTATCCCTTGGACCTTCCCATTGACGACGAAACACAGAAATTGCATCGGAATTAAATATCAGAGAAACAATGGCGACTTAGGTAAAGGAAGACTGAGTCCTAATACTGTCTATGTTTTGAGCGTTTCCTGTGTCATCAGTTTTACAATTCGATGCACCTCTGCAGTTTTACTGTATCCATTGGACCTTCCCATTGACGATGAAACACAGACATAGCATCCGAATTAAATATAAGAGACACAATGCCGATTTAAGTACAGGAAGACTGAGGCTTCCTACTGTCTATGTTTTGACCGCTTCCTGTGTCACCAGTTTGACATTCCGATGTACCTCTGCAGGTTTACTCTATCCCTTGGACCTTCCCATTGACGACGAAACACAGAAATTGCATCGGATTTAAATATAAGAGACACAACGCCGACTTAAGTACACGAAGACTGGGTATTCCTACTGTCTACGTCTTGATCGTTTCCTGTGTCACGAGATTTACATTCCGATGCACCTCTGCATGTTTACAGTATCCATTGGACCTTCCCATTGACGATGAAACACAGAAATAGCATCGGAATTAAGTATAAGAGACACAATGCCGACTTAAGAACAGAAAGGCTGAGTCTTCCTACTGTCTATGTTTTGAGCGTTTCCTGTGTCACCAGTTTAACATTCCGATGCACCTCTGCAGGTTTAATGTATCCCTTGGACCTTCACAGTGACGATGAATCACAGAAATTGCATCGGAATTAAATATAAGAGACACAATGCCGACATAAGTACAGGAAGACTGAGTCTTCTTACGGTCTATGCTTTGGGCGTTTCCTGTGTCACCAGTTTTACATTCCGATGCACCTCTGCAGGTTCACTGTATCCCTTGGACCTTCCCATTGACGATGAAAAACATAAATTGCATCGGAATTAAATATAAGAGACACAATGCCGACTTAGGTACAGGAAGACTGAGTCTTCCTACTGTCTATGTTTTGAGCAATTCCTGTGTCATCAGTTTTACATTTTGATGCACCTCTGGAGGTTTACTGTATCCCTTGGACATTCACAGTGACGATGAAACACAGAAATTGCATCGGAATTAAATATAAGAGACACAATGCCGACTTAAGTACAAGAAAACAGAGTCTTCTTACGGTCTATGATTTAGCGCTTCCTGTGTCACCAGTTTTACATTCCGATGCACCTCTGCAGGCTTACTGTATCCCTTGGACCTTCCCATTGACGACGAAACACAGAAATTGCATCGGAATTAAATATCAGAGAAACAATGCCAACTTAGGTACAGAAAGACTGAGTCTTCCTACTGTCTATGTTTTGAGCGTTTCCTGTGTCATCAGTTTTACATTCCGATGCACCTCTGCAGGTTAACTGTATCCACTGGACCTTCAGAATAACGATGAAACACAGAAATTGCATCGGAATTAAATACAAGAGACACAATGCCGACTTAAGTACAAGAAAACTGAGTCTCCTTACTGACTATGTTTTGAGCGTTTACAGTGTCACCAGTTTTACATTCCGATGCACTTCTGCAGGTTTACTGCATTCCTTGGACCTTCCCATTGACAATGAAACAGAGAAATTGAATCGGAATTAAATATAAGAGACACCATGCCGACTTAAGTAAAGGTAGACTGAGTCTTATTACTGTCTATGATTTGAGCGTGTCCTGTATCACCAGTTTTACATTCCGATGCACCTCTGCAGGTTTACTGTATCCCTTGGATCTTCCCATAGGCGATGAAACACAGAAATGGCATCGGAAATCAATATAAGAGACACAATGGCGACTGAAGTACAGGAAGACTGCGTCTTCCTACTGTCTATGTTTTGAGCGTTTCCTGTGTCACCAGTTTTACATTCCGATGCACCTCTGCAAGTTTACTGTATCCCGTGGACCTTCACCGTGACGATGAAACACGGAAATTGCATCGGAATTAAATATAAGAGACACAATGATGACTTAATTACAGGAGGACTGAGTCTTCCTACTGTCTATGTTTTGAGCGTTTCCTGTGTCACCAGTTTACATTCCGATGCACCTCTGCAGGTTTACTGTATCCCTTGGAACTTCACAGTGACGTTGAAACACAGAAATCGCATCGGAATTAAAGATAAAAGACACAATGCCGACTTAAGTACAAGAAAACTGAGTCTTCTTAGGGTCTATGTTATGAGCGCTTCCTGTGTCACCAGTTTTACATTCCGATGCACCTCTGTAGGGTTACTGTATCCCTTGCACCTTCCCATTGACGATGAAACACAGAAATTGCATCGGAATTAAATATAAGAGACACAATGCCGACTTAAGTATAGGAAGACTGAGTCTTCCTAATGTCTATGTTTTGAGCGTTTCCTGTGTCACCAGTTTTACATTACGATGCACCTCTGCAGGTTTACTGTATCCATGGACCTTCACAGTGACGATGAAACACTGAAATTACATCGGAATTAAATATAAGAGACACAATGTCGACTTAAGTACAAGAAAACTGAGTCATCTTACGGTGTATGATTTGAGCGTTTCATTTGTCACCAGTTTTACATTCCGATGCACCTCTGCAGGTTTACTGTATCCCTTCGACCTTCCCATTGACGACGAAACACAGAAATTGCATCGGATTTAAATATAATAGACACAATGCCCACTTAAGTACAGGAAGACTGAGTATTCCTACTGTCTATGTTTTGATCGTTTCCTGTGTCACCAGTTTTACATTCCGATGCACCTCCGCAGTTTTACTGTATCCATTCGACCTTCCCATTGACGATGAAACACAGACATAGCATCGGAATTAAATATAAGAGCCACAATGCCGACTTAAGAACAGGAAGGCTGAGTCTTCCTACTGTCTATGTTTTGAGCATCTCCTGTGTCACCAGTTTTATATTCCGATGCATCTCTGCAGGTTTACTGTATCCCTTGGACCTTCACAGTGACGATGAAACATAGAAATTGCATCGGAATTAAATATAAGAGACACAATGCCGACTTAAGTACAAGAAAACTGAGTCTCCTTACTGTCTATGTTTTGAGCGTTTCCAGTGTCACCAGTTTTCCATTCCGATGCAACTCTGCAGGTTTACTGTATCCATTGGACCTTCCCATTGACGATGAAACACACAAATAGCATCGGAATTAAATATAAGAAACACAATGCCGACTTAAGAACAGGAAGGCTGAGTCTTCCTACTGTCTATGTTTTGAGCGTTTCCTGTGTCACCAGTTTTACATTCCGATGCACCTCTGCAGGTTTTCCTGTATCCCTTGGACCTTCACAGTGACGATGAAACACAGAAATTGCATCGGAATTAAATATAAGAGACACAATGCCGACTTATGTACAGGAAGACTGAGCCTTCCTACTGTCTATGCTTTGAGCGTTTCCTGTGTCACCAGTTTTACATTCCGATGCACCTCTGCAGGTATACTGTTTCCCTTCGACTTTCCCATTGACGATGAAACACAGAAATTGCATCGGAATTAAATAAAAGAGACACAATGCCGACTTATGTTCAGGAAGACTGAGGCTTCCTACTGTCTATGTTATGAGCGTTTCCTGTGTCACCAATTTTACATTCCAATGCACCTCTGCAGGTTTACTGTATCCCTTGGACCTTCACAGTGATGATGAAATACAGAAATTGCATCGGAATTAAATATAAGAGACACAATGCCGACTTCAGTACATGAAAACTGAGTCTTCTTAGGGTCTATGTTTGAGCGGTTCCTGTATCACCAGTTTTACATTCCAATGCACCTCTGCAGGTTTACTGAATCCCTTGGATCTTCCCACTGATGACGAGACACAGAAATTGCATCGGAATTAGATATAAGAGACACATTGCCAACTTAGGTACAGGAAGACTGAGTCTTCCTACTGTCCACGTTTTGAGCATTTCCTGTATCATCAGTTTTACATTTTGATGCACCTCTGCAGGTTTACCGTGTCCCTTGGACCTTCACAGTGACGATGAAACACAGAAATTGCATCGGAATTAAACATAAGAGACACAATGCCGACTTAAGTACAAGGTAACTGAGTGTTCTTACGGTCTATGATTCGAGCGCTTCCTGTGTCACCAGTTTTACATTCCGATGCACATCTGCAGGTTTACTGTATCCCTTCGACCTTCCCATTGACGACGAAACACAGAAATTGCATCGGAATTAAATATCAGAGAAACAATGGCGACTTAGGTAAAGGAAGACTGAGTCCTAATACTGTCTATGTTTTGAGCGTTTCCTGTGTCATCAGTTTTACAATTCGATGCACCTCTGCAGTTTTACTGTATCCATTGGACCTTCCCATTGACGATGAAACACAGACATAGCATCCGAATTAAATATAAGAGACACAATGCCGATTTAAGTACAGGAAGACTGAGGCTTCCTACTGTCTATGTTTTGACCGCTTCCTGTGTCACCAGTTTGACATTCCGATGTACCTCTGCAGGTTTACTGTATCCCTTGGACCTTCCCATTGACGACGAAACACAGAAATTGCATCGGATTTAAATATAAGAGACACAACGCCGACTTAAGTACACGAAGACTGGGTATTCCTACTGTCTACGTCTTGATCGTTTCCTGTGTCACGAGATTTACATTCCGATGCACCTCTGCATGTTTACAGTATCCATTGGACCTTCCCATTGTCGATGAAACACAGAAATAGCATCGGAATTAAATATAAGAGACACAATGCCGACTTAAGAACAGAAAGGCTGAGTCTTCCTACTGTCTATGTTTTGAGCGTTTCCTGTGTCACCAGTTTAACATTCCGATGCACCTCTGCAGGTTTACTGCATTCCTTGGACCTTCCCATTGACAATGAAACACAGAAATTGAATCGGAATTAAATATAAGAGACACCATGCCGACTTAAGTAAAGGTAGACTGAGTCTTCCTACTGTCTATGATTTGAGCGTGTCCTGTATCATCAGTTTTACATTCCGATGCGCCTCTGCAGGTTTACTGTATCCCTTAGATCTTCCCATTGACGATGAAACAGAGAAATTGCATCGGAATTCAATATAAGAGACACAATGCCGACTTAAGTACAGGAAGATTGAGTCTTCCTACTGTCTATGTTTTGAGCGTTTCCTGCGTCACCAATTTTACATTCCGATGCACCTCTGCAGGTTGACTGTATCCATTGGACCTTCCCATTGACGATGAAACACAGAAATAGCATCGGAATTAAATATAAGAGACACAATGCCGACATAAGAACACGAAGGCTGAGTCTTCCTACTGTCTATGTTTTGAGCGTTTCCTGTGTCACCATTTTTACATTCCAATGCACCTCTGCAGGTTTACTGTATCCCTTGGATCTTCGCATTGACGATGGAACACAGAAATTGCATCGGAATTAAATAAAAGAGACACAATGCCGACTTAAGTACAGGAACATTGAGTCTTCCTACTGTCTATGCTTTGAGCGATTCCTGCGTCACCAGTTTTACATTCCGATGCACATCTGCAGGTTTACTGTATCCATTGGACCTTCACATTGACGATGAAACACAGAAATTACATCGGAATTAAATATAAGAGACACAACGTTGACTTAAGTACAAGAAAACTGAGTCTTCTTACGGTCTATGTTTTGAGCGTTTCCAGTGTCACCATTTTTAAATTCCGATGCACCTCTGCAGGTTTACTGTGTCCCTTGGACCTTCCCATTGGCGATGAAACACAGAAATTGCATCGGAATTAAATAAAAGAGACACAATCGCGGCTTAAGTACAGGAAGACAGAGTCTTCCTACTGTCTATGTTTTGAGCGTTTCCTGTGTCACCAGTTTTACATTCCGATGCATCTCTGCATGTCCTTGGACCTTCACAGTGACGATGAAACACAGAAATTGCATCGCAATTAAATATAAGAGACACAATGCCGACTTAAGTACGGGAAGACAGAGTCTTCCTACTGTCTATGCTTTGAGCGTCTCCTGTGTCACCAGTTTTACATTCCGATGCACCTCTGCAGGTATACTGTTTCCCTTCGACTTTCCCATTGACGATGAAACACAGAAATTGCATCGGAATTAATAGAAGAGTCACAATGTCGACTTAAGTACAGGAAGAGTGTGTCTTTCTATTGTCTATGATTTGAGCGTTTCCTGTGTCAACAGTTTTACATTCCAATGCACCTCTGCAGGTTTACTGTATCCCTTGGACCTTCACAGTGATGATGAAACACAGAAATTGCATCGGAATTTAATATAAGAGACACAATGCCGACTTCGGTACAAGAAAACTGAGTCTTCTTAGGGTCTATGTTTGAGCGGTTCCTGTGTCACCAGTTTTACATTCCGATGCACCTCTGCAGTTTTACTGAACCCATTGTACCTTCCCATTGACGATGAAACACAGAAACTGTATCGGAATTAAATGTAAGAGACACAATGCTGACTTAAGGACAGGAAGACTGAGTCTTCCTACTGTCTATGTATCGAGCGTTTCCTGTGTCACCAGTTTTACATTCCGATGCACCTATGCAAGTTTACTGTATCCCTTGGACCTTCACAGTGACGATGAAACACAGAAATTGCATCGGAATTAAATATAAGAGACACAATGTCGACTTAAGTACAGGAAGAGTGTGTCTTTCTATTGTCTATGTTTTGTGCGTTTCCTGTGTCACCAGTTTCACATTCCGATGCAACTCTGCACGTTTACTGTATCCATTGGACCTTCCCATTGACGATGAAACACAGAAATTGCATCGGAATTAAATATAAGAGACACAACGCCTACTTAAGTACAAGAAAACTGAGTCATCTTACGGTGTATGATTTGAACGTTTCCTTTGTCACCAGTTTTACATTCCGATGCACCTCTGCAGGTTCACTGTATCCCTTGGATCTTCCCATTGACGATGAAAAACAGAAATTGCATCGGAATTAAATATAAGAGACACAATGCCGACTTAGGTACAGGAAGACTGAGTCTTCCTACTGTCTACGTTTTGAGCATTTCCTGTGACATCAATTTTACATTTTGTTGCACCTCTGCAGGTTTACTGTATCCCTTGGACCTTCACAGTGACGATGAAACACAGAAATTGCATCGGAATTAAATATAAGAGACACAATGCCGACTTAAGTACAAGAAAACTGAGTGTTCTTACGGTCTATGATTTGAGCGCAACCTGTGTCACCAGTTTTACATTCCAATGCACCTCTGCAGGTTTACTGTATCCCTTGGATCTTCCCACTGATGACGAGACACAGAAATTGCATCGGAATTAGATATAAGAGACACAATGCCAACTTAGGTACAGGAAGACTGAGTCTTCCTACTGTCCACGTTTTGAGCATTTCCTGTATCATCAGTTTTACATTTTGATGCACCTCTGCAGGTTTACTGTATCCCTTGGACCTTCACAGTGACGATGAAACACAGAAATTGCATCGGAATTAAACATAAGAGACACAATGCCGACTTAAGTACAAGAAAACTGAGTGTTCTTACGGTCTATGATTCGAGCGCTTCCTGTGTCACCAGTTTTACATTCCGATGCACATCTGCAGGTTTACTGTATCCCTTCGACCTTCCCATTGACGACGAAACACAGAAATTGCATCGGAATTAAATATCAGAGAAACAATGCCGACTTAGGTAAAGGAAGACTGAGTCTTAATACTGTCTATGTGTTGAGCGTTTCCTGTGTCATCAGTTTTACAATTCGATGCACCTCTGCAGTTTTACTGTATCCATTGGACCTTCCCATTGACGATGAAACACAGACATAGCATCCGAATTAAATATAAGAGACACAATGCCGATTTAAGTACAGGAAGACTGAGGCTTCCTACTGTCTATGTTTTGACCGCTTCCTGTGTCACCAGTTTGACATTCCGATGTACCTCTGCAGGTTTACTCTATCCCTAGGACCTTCCCATTGACGACGAAACACAGAAATTGCATCGGATTTAAAAATAAGAGACACAACGCCGACTTAAGTACACGAAGACTGGGTATTCCTACTGTCTACGTCTTGATCGTTTCCTGTGTCACGAGATTTACATTCCGATGCACCTCTGCATGTTTACAGTATCCATTGGACCTTCCCATTGACGATGAAACACAGTAATAGCATCGGAATTAAATATAAGAGACACAATGCCGACTTAAGAACAGAAAGGCTGAGTCTTCCTACTGTCTATGTTTTGAGCGTTTCCTGTGTCACCAGTTTAACATTCCGATGCACCTCTGCAGGTTTACTGCATTCCTTGGACATTCCCATTGACAATGAAACACAGAAATTGAATCGGAATTAAATATAAGAGACACCATGCCGACTTAAGTAAAGGTAGACTGAGTCTTCCTACTGTCTATGATTTGAGCGTTTCCTGTATCATCAGTTTTACATTCCGATGCGCCTCTGCAGGTTTACTGTATCCCTTCGACCTTCCCATTGACAATGAAACACAGAAATTGCATCGGAATTAAATAAAAGAGACACAATGCCGACTTAAGTACAGGAACATTGAGTCTTCCTATTGTCTATGCTTTGAGCGATTCCTGCGTCACCAGTTTTACATTCCGATGCACCTCTGCAGGTTTACTGTATCCATTGGACCTTCACATTGACGATGAAACACAGAAATTACATCGGAATTAAATATAAGAGACACAACGTTGACTTAAGTACAAGAAAACTGAGTCTTCTTACGGTCTATGTTTTGAGCGTTTCCAGTGTCACCATTTTTAAATTCCGATGCACCTCTGCAGGTTTACTGTGTCCCTTGGACATTCCCATTGGCGATGAAACACAGAAATTGCATCGGAATTAAATAAACGAGACACAATCGCGGCTTAAGTACAGGAAAGCTGAGTCTTCCTACTGTCTATGTTTTGAGCGTTTCCTGTGTCACCAGTTTTACATTCCGATGCATCTCTGCATGTCCTTGGACCTTCACAGTGACGATGAAACACAGAAATTGCATCGCAATTAAATATAAGAGACACAATGCCGACTTAAGTACGGGAAGACAGAGTCTTCCTACTGTCTATGCTTTGAGCGTCTCCTGTGTCACCAGTTTTACATTCCGATGCACCTCTGCAGGTATACTGTTTCCCTTCGACTTTCCCATTGACGATGAAACACAGAAATTGCAACGGAATTAATAGAAGAGTCACAATGTCGACTTAAGTACAGGAAGAGTGTGTCTTTCTATTGTCTATGTTTTGAGCGTTTCCTGTGTCACCAGTTTTACATTCCAATGCACCTCTGCAGGTTTACTGTATCCCTTGGACCTTCACAGTGATGATGAAACACAGAAATTGCATCGGAATTAAATATAAGAGACACAATGCCGACTTCGGTACAAGAAGACTGAGTCTTCTTAGGGTCTATGTTTGAGCGGTTCCTGTGTCACCAGTTTTACATTCCGATGCACCTCTGCAGTTTTACTGAACCCATTGGACCTTCCCATTGACGATGAAACACAGAAACTGTATCGGAATTAAATGTAAGAGACACAATGCTGACTTAAGGACAGGAAGACTGAGTCTTCCTACTGTCTATGTTTCGAGCGTTTCCTGTGTCACCAGTTTTACATTCCGATGCACCTCTGCAAGTTTACTGAATCCCTTGGAGCTTCACAGTGACGATGAAACACAGAAATTGCATCGGAATTAAATATAAGAGACACAATGTCGACTTAAGTACAGGAAGAGTGTGTCTTTCTATTGTCTATGTTTTGTGCGTTTCCTGTGTCACCAGTTTCACATTCCGATGCAACTCTGCACGTTTACTGTATCCATTGGACCTTCCCATTGACGATGAAACACAGAAATTGCATCGGAATTAAATATAAGAGACACAACGCCGACTTAAGTACAAGAAAACTGAGTCATCTTACGGTGTATGATTTGAACGTTTCCTTTGTCACCAGTTTTACATTCCGATGCACTTCTGCAGGTTCACTGTATCCCTTGGATCTTCCCATTGACGATGAAAAACAGAAATTGCAACGGAATTAAATATAAGAGACACAATGCCGACTTAGGTACAGGAAGACTGAGTGTTCCTACTGTCTACGTTTTGAGCATTTCCTGTGACATCAATTTTACATTTTGTTGCACCTCTGCAGGTTTACTGTATCCCTTGGACCTTCACAGTGACGATGAAACACAGAAATCGCATCGGAATTAAATATAAGAGACACAATGCCGACTTAAGTACAGGAAGACTGAGTCTTCTCCCAGGCTATGTTGTGAGCGTTTCCTGTGTCACCAGTTTGACTTTCCGATGCACATCTACAGGTTAACTGTATCCATTGGACCTTCCCATTGACGATGAAAAACAGAAATTGCATCGGAATTAAATATAAGAGACACAAGGCCGACTTAGGTACAGGAAGACTGAGTCTTCCTACTGTCTATGTTTTGAGCATTTCCTGTGTCATCAGTTTTACATTTTGATGCACCTCTGGAGGTTTACTGTATCCCTTGGACATTCACAGTGACGATGAAACACAGAAATTGCATCGGAATTAAATATAAGAGACACAATGCCGACTTAAGTACAAGAAAACTGAGTCTTCTTACGGTCTATGATTTAGCGCTTCCTGTGTCATCAGTTTTACATTCCGATGCACCTCTGCAGGTTTACTGTATCCCTTGGACCTTCACAGTGACGATGAAACACAGAAATTGCATCGGAATTAAATATAAGAGACACAATGCCGACCTAAGTACAGGAAGACTGAGTCTTTTTTCCAGTCCATGTTTTGAGCGTTACCTATGCACCTGTTTTACATTCCGATGCACCTCTGCAGGTTAACTGTATCCATTGGACCTCCAGAATGACGATGAAACACAGAAATTGCATCGGAATTAAGTACAAGAGACACAATGCCGACTTAAGTACAAGAAAACTCAGTCTCCTTACTGACTATGTTTTGAGCGTTTACAGTGTCACCAGCTTTACATTCCAATGCACCTCTGCAGGTTTACTGCATTCCTTGGACCTTCCCATTGACAATGAAACACAGAAATTGAATCGGAATTAAATATAAGAGACACCATGCCGACTTAAGTAAAGGTAGACTGAGTCTTCCTACTGTCTATGATTTGAGCGTGTCCTGTATCATCAGTTTTACATTCCGATGAGCCTCTGCAGGTTTACTGTATCCCTTGGATCTTCCCATTTACGATGAAACAGAGAAATTGCATCGGAATTAAATATAAGAGACACAATGCCGACTTAAGTACAGGAAGATTGAGTCTTCCTACTGTCTATGTTTTGAGCGTTTCCTGCGTCACCAATTTTACATTCCAATGCACCTCTGCAGGTTGACTGTATCCATTGGACCTTCCCATTGACGATGAAACACAGAAATAGCATCGCAATTAAATATAAGAGACACAATGCCGACTTAAGAACAGGAAGGCTGAGTCTTCCTACTGTCTATGTTTTGAGCGTTTCCTGTGTCACCAGTTTTACATTCCGATGCACCTCTGCAGGTTTACTGTATCCCTTGGATCCTCGCATTGACGATGAAACACAGAAATTGCATCGGAATTATATATAAGAGACACAATGCCGACTTAAGTACAGGAACATTGAGTCTTCCTACTGTCTATGCTTTGAGCGATTCCTGCGTCACCAGTTTTACATTCCGATGCACCTCTGCAGGTTACTGTGTCCCTTGGACCTTCCCATTGGCGATGAAACACAGTAATTGCATCGGAATTAGATAAAAGAGACACAATGGCGGCCTAAGTACAGGAAGACTGAGTCTTCCTACTGTCTATGCTTTGAGCGTCTCCTGTGTCACCAGTTTTACATTCCAATGCACTTTAAGGAACCATTTGCACTCGAGCCCAGACAATATTTAATTTAGTTAACTTAGATTATATGTATCGATTTTTTAAGACAAGAGAATGCAAAATAAAGCAATTAACACCGCTCTCTTGTCACAGCCTGTACGCATCATCACTCTCATGTCATTCGTTGTCCTAGGAGGACTTAATATTTTGAGCGGCTCCACAGTTAGCCATATTGATATTTATTTGCGGAATAGAGGCGCAGAATTAATAAGTCGCTCTCATTTGTGAATGATCTGCCATTATTTAACTAGAACTTTACGTAAGTGTCAATTATATCGTAATGTATATGTTGAAATGAATATATGTTTTATTTAATCGTATGCTTTTCTTTGCTTTAGTAGTTTTAGTCACTCCATTTTCATGATTGATGGTGAGGTCAGATATCAGACTCTGAAAAAAAAAAAAAATACATGATGAGCCCTGGCTACGTTCCGTACATCTTCGGACGTGCGAAGCTCGATAAATTCACGGCGTAAATTTTAATCCCTCAATTACTTATCCAAACAAACTAACAATTATTATTATTATTACAATTATTATATATTATTATTTTATTATTATTTTATTTTATATTTTTTATTTGTTACACTGGCGACTATGTGCCAGGACTCATTATTGTATCTGTACTACAACTAATTGTTCATTTTCATGTACACCCTGACCGGCAACAACCTATGTGACGAGAATATTGAAGAAAACGAATAAAATCTGGAGACAATTTGGACTGGAAATGCAATCTTCGCATCAAGACGACATGTACGGTAAGACGCAGCACTCGCGCATCCACAATTGATTCCAAGCACATTTTTCATTCAAAATTATTTTTTTCAGCATTAAATTCAATATTCAGTTTCCATTCAGTAATTTTTTCCAAATTCCGCGAAATCTCATTATTCAGACGACTACATTCCGATCCAACAATACGCAAGTTACATTGCACAATATGGCCGACATTGTACAAGATTCAAGCAACATGGCTAGTCACCATTAACACGTATGCTTCTTTCGATCTTTAAAGTCATCTCTCAATCATTCTCAGTCATTTAAACACACACATAGGCAGTACATTTTCACACTACGCGCTTAAACAATTTTTTTTCTTGGACACAATTTATTCACGATATGGTAAAAACTCGACACCAGTACACAATGGAACAACAATCAAGTAATGCAAACATGGATACACATACACATTCAGACACAGAAATTAATGCAGACACGCAAACGCATCAAAATAATCCGCTACAGACACACATAAACGCCGAGAGGAGGAATTCAGAACCAAACCTGAGAGACCACGTCACGTCTAATGACGCGGCGGGGGCAAGCTCATTTTGGAATCAAAATTTTGCTGCTATACTGAATTCAATTTTGGAAGGCATATCCAATATTAAGCAAGACAATGACGAAAAATTCTCACAATTAATGACAGACAATGCAGCCTTCAGAAATGAGATAAAATCAGACTTCGCCACACTGACTCAAAAGGTAGATGAAATTAATACACGTCTTTCCAAACAGGTCGACGATCTTACGCAAAAATTCGAAAATTTAGAGTTACGACAAAGCGACAATGCCAATCACATCCATGACTTGACAAAAACCTGTGAAACTATTAATTGCAAATTAGAATCAAACACGCACGCATGTGACGAAATTAATTTAAAGGTGAATACAATAGAAACAAACATAGCTGACATTCACAAACAGATTCACACAACAATACAGATAGAGGCTGAACCCCATTTGTCTCGCATTCATTCACAATTTAAAGAATGGACGGCACACAAAGACGAAATTTTTGAAGAATGTATACAAAACAAATTGCCACACCTTGTGCACGATTCTGTAGTGGAATACATGAACAACAATAGACAAGTAATCGATGACGATATGCAAACAAAGACAACTCAATGCCAAGCACAACAGAATAGTACACCCACTACACATTTTTACACACACAAAAGAAAATCTCGATTCGGAAATGAACACATGTACACACACGAAGTTCAACACCCAAATACACAATACACTGACACACATAGCAACAGACACCCATCACCTGAAATACAATACAATTATTCTGATGAAGAACCATGTACATACAGGGAAGAATTCAATGATTACACGGAAAGAAACAGACGAACACGTAACAAAGAAGAAGAAAGTCTATTCAAGCACCGTAAATTCCAACCTTTTATACCAGGCAAAAACACTGTACACCCTGTCATCTTCTTAAAAGCTTTTAGGAACGCATTCCCACGTTCGTGGAGCGACCACAAACGCATTGCGTACGTTGTGCATTACATTCAAGGGGACGCTGCTGTCTGGGCTTACCATGAAAGCGACAGATGTGTAACATACGAGCAGTTTGAACGCGCCTTCTTGAATAAGTTTTGGTCACCCACTGTGCAGGAACGTATCAGCAAACAAGTCACTGAACCCGAACACTTCAATCCTAGAAACGGCAACCTGCGCAGATATTTCGAGAAGTACCTAAACATGACACACTTCCTTAATGAACCAGTGAAACCAAAAGATGTGATCCGATCACTGAAAGCAAGACTTCCTTTTAGTATTAAAGAGAAATTACTGTACTTACCGGACGACGATCCTGAATATTTTTTGGAAAAGTTAGATGCTGTTGATTTACTATATGAAGAACAAGAACCAACACACAACTCACGCAGTAGGAATCAACATGTCTACATTGCTACATTACCAAACACGCAGCAAAATTCACAACACACAGTAAACATGCAAAACAATCACCACAACTCACAGCTGCATACAAACAACAACTGCAACTATACACAGGGAGATAACCCGTACAAAAAACGAAGAAACGACAATTTTAATTCAAGAAGGAATAATGGAAACAACAACGGACACAACGCCAAACAGAAACACTGGCAAAGAAACAACAACACAGATTACACAAGAAATGGAACACCTACACCACACTTTAACCAGAACGACAACCAGGATTATGTGAGACAGTGGCAAACACCGCCACCACAAAATCATATTCAGATGCCACAAGGGAATTTTGCACAAACAAGCAACACAAACCAACAAGTGACTTCAGCCAACCGAAAACAGACAGGCGATTGGCAAAGACAATATCCTAATGTAAATATTATTGAGGTAGCTAATGAAACTACAACTACACTTGCCAATGACCAGACAAACCAGGTAAACTAGAACCAGTCATTACTGAGCCCCAGGTCGTGACTGAGGAACATTTGGGGGGCAACTTCAATTTAGAAACAATGTTTGAATACAAACTTGCTAGTGAAACTGTGAACCAAGGAAAATTAACATTTACACAACGAGAGTTGCCTACACTATTCTTAAGATATAATGAAAGTGGAAACTTAGCTGATGATCTGATAAATGACAACACACAATGTCACAATGTAAAGAAAAGATTTGTACTGTCTTCCACCTCAGGCATTGTAGGAGGTATACCTACTAACATAATTATTGATACAGGAGCTGCTGTCAGTGTGATTTCTCACAATTTTTATACTATGATGAAGAAAACTTCTAAGATACCAGAGTTCCCAGTTCAAAACTGTTTAATATTAACTGCATTAGGTAATAAGTCAAGTAGAGTTAATAAGCAGGTATTTGTGACTGTTAGTATGGGAAATGGAATCGTACAATGGCCTTTCCTAGTTGTCCAAAACCTTGCTGCCAATTGTATATTGGGCATTGATTTTCTTTGCGAGAAGGACTGTACTATAGACTTCTCCAAAGGCTTTTTTTATTTTAAGTATGAAGGCAGAGACATAGTTTTGAACTTGGACACTCGACTAGTAGACCATAACAAGCACTGTTCTGGCTACAAGATACAGATTATACGTGAGACTGACAGATTCCACACAACAACCTGTATCACACGGTGAGGTAATGAATGATGTACTTACACAAATTAATTCTAAGTTATCAGAATGTGATGCTATAAATGAAGAGGAGAGATCCCAGCTTAAACATATTTTACTTAAGAATAAGAATGTTTTCACTAGTAAGCCAGGTAGGATCAACACATATATGTATACGATTGAAGTCAAGCCTCACCAAATCTATTACCACAAATCATACAATGTACCTCTAGCCCTGCGACCTGCGGTTTGAGAAGATTCACAAATGATTACATGCCATACTGTGGAAAACCTAAAGCCATTCTATCAGATAACGCCAAGTATTATGCAGGATTCACCTGGAGAAAATTTCTAAAGGACAATAACATTAAGAGCATCTTTATTTCAAAGTTTCATGCATCAGCCAACCCTTGTGAGAGAATTTTTAGATAATTAAATAGATTCATGAGAACTTATACCTCAACACAGCACACAAACTGGATACATTACCTAGCACTTTTTGAGGAAATACACAACAATTTAAATATATACAACACACCCTACACTACCAGAGAAATCATGTTTGACACAAAGGAAACTAATGAATGGAGCAACCCACTACCAAAATTTTCTGACACCAAACCTTCACACGAGGAAAAGGTAAGGGAAGTACTCATTGCAATTACTGAACAAGCTGACATTAGAAATAAGAACTATGGTGCTAATCTGAAAAGAAGGCAAAACTTTACAATAGGCATGCAAGTTTTACTTAAGACCCACTACAAATCGTCATTACCTCTAAAACGTAATGTTAAGTGGCGTCCATTATATGAAGGTCCTTACACAATCATTGATATACCACACCCTGGAGCATATCTGTTACAAAACCACAAGAATAAGAGAATTTTAGGTTTGTACCCTCACAAAGATTTGAAAACTTTTAGCCCTTAGCAGAGTATGCTGATACACAAACAAGGTAAGTCACATCTGGTACTTCAAGCTGGAAGAAGAAGAAGATATAAGCTATAATCTTAAGTATCTACATTTTACAGCACCAGCAGTAACAGCAGCAGCAGCAGCAGCAAGAAGATAAGACACAGGAAGAACTAACAATTTTCATGCAAAGCACAGTTACTGATTATTAATACCTTGCAGACAAGCTGACAGACTAAATGACAGGAGATAATTGCTGCCCTGAACCTGATATATAAATTGGCATGACAGACACTTGATTTTCTATTCACACTCACACCACAATCCACATGAACACAACATGCTAAAAACACTCAACAGGAAATGACAAATGAGATTAATTGAGCAAGGCTATATACTTTATTTCATTTGTAAATGATACTTTGTGCATGTGCTAATTTGGAATTGATTGTGGATGTGACGTGTCGTGTCTTATTGTAATCATGACTTTTCAGGACAGATCATCTCAAGGATGTTTTCTAACCTATTATTAAAGTTTATGTTGCAGGAAACTTTTAATGGGGAAGAACACTTATTGTGTAGTACTGATGTAAAGGAAAATATACTTAAAAGGAAAACTTTATTAAAAAGGGGAAGAGACCTATAAAAGAAAATGGATTTTCTGAATGTATCACAATACACTGAACCTATTAGATAATTTTTTTTATGTCTGACCCATATGTATTTGTAAATATCTAGTTTAATGCAATTGAAAAAAATAAAATATGTATATGTATTACCAAACAATGTAGTGTAAATGTATAGATACATGTTTCACAGAAAATTTTTATATCTATGTAAATATGTTACAGAAAACTGTACTCAAAGTGAAGTGATATTTGTTATGTTTTGTGCTCTCTGTTGTGAACGAACATTTTGTTTTGCAACGAACAATGTATGAACAAGTTGTGTGCAAATATTAAAAAAAAAAAGAGGTTCACTGCACTCATGATGGGACACTACAGGTGACGTGAGTTGCAAAACCACGGTACACTTTTCGACGAAACGACGACACAATATCCAGGAGACGACATACGCCTTTTTGGAAGACGAAATATGGAGGTTATTGAGTAGATGTAACACGGACTGGTCAGTACGGAACCACTGACACCATGTATTCCTACCAAGACGAAACCACATTTTAACTACGTCTTCCAAAGCACGCTTCATTGCGAGATTCTTGATCTCCAACTTATTTCTTCAAGAACTTTCGTCTCAACGTAAACAAAACGTGTGACATGTGACATTTATTGTAAAGTGCAAAGACTTTGGCACAGTGTAAACCTTTAGCGACAAGTGACATTCTAAAGAGAATGTGTTCACATATCTCTGAATATGCACAAAACCATTAATTAATTTTATTTATTGAATGAACATGTGTAATAACATTTTGAAGTGAAAGAGAACAATGGAGTATATGCCCTACAATTTTTTACAAAGTAACAGCACAAGTGAATACGAACTGTGAAATTTGTTACAGTCTCTGTAGAAGTATTATATAAGATTCACAACTACACGTGGATTAGCAGTGATAGCACAGAGCCAGTGTAGTGGAGTGTGACACTAGGGATCCCTGGTTCAATACTGCTCGGAATCAAATATTTTTCTTTTTACTTTCATTGATATTGTATGTAAATATTATTTATGTATTTGTGTGGATGAATGACATTTTATCATATCTTAAGTATGTTGAATCTGTGAAACAAGATACGTAATAACTTATGATTCATGACATGACAAGTAAAGAAAATACGTCAACAAATTGCTCAGCTGCAGGTGGTACACCTTTGCTCTCGCAATTTGGGGTGCAGTTTAAGGAACCATTTGCACTCGAGCACAGACAATATTTAATTTAGTTAACTTAGATTATATGTATCGATTTTTTAAGACAAGAGAATGCAAAATAAAGCAATTAACACCGCTCTCTTGTCACAGCCTGTACGCATCATCACTCTCATGTCATTCGTTGTCCTAGGAGGACTTAATATTTTGAGCGGCTCCACAGTTAGCCATATTGATATTTATATGCAGAATAGAGGCGCAGAATTAATAAGTCGCTCTCATTTGTGAATGATCTGCCATTATTTAACTAGAACTTTACGTAAGTGTCAATTATATCGTAATGTATATGTTGAAATGAATATATGTTTTATTTAATCGTATGCTTTTCTTTGCTTTAGTAGTTTTAGTCACTCCATTTTCATGATTGATGGTGAGGTCAGATATCAGACTCTGTCTACAAAAAAAAATACATGATGAGCCCTGGCTACGTTCCGTACATCTTCGGACGTGCGAAGCTCGATAAATTCACGGCGTAAATTTTAATCCCTCAATTACTTATCCAAACTAACTAACAATTATTATTATTACAATTATTATATATTATTATTTTATTATTATTTTATTTTATATTTTTTATTTGTTACAGCACCTCTGCAGGTTTACTGTATCCCTTGGACCTTCCCATTGACGACGAGACACAGAAAATGCATCGGATTTAAATGTAAGAGACACAAAGCCGACTTCTGTTCAGGAAGACTGAGTCTTCCAACTGTCTATGTTTTGATCGTTTCATGTGTCACCAGTTTTACATTCCGATGCACCTCTGCAGTTTTACTATATCCATTGGCCATTCCCATTGACGATGAAACACAGAAATTGCATCGGAATTAAATATAAGAGACACAATGCTGACTTAAGCACAGGAAGACTGAGTCTTCCTACTGTCTATGTTTTGAGCGTTTCCTGTGTCACCAGTTTTACATTCAGATGCACCTCTGCAGGTTAACTGTATCCCTTGGATCTTCCCATTGACGATGAAACACAGAAATTGCATGGGAATTAAATATAAGAGACACAATGCCGCCATAAGTACAAAAAAACTGAGTCTTCTTACGGTCTATGCTTTGAGCGTTTCCTGTGTCACCAGTTTTACATTCCGATGCACCTCTGCAGGTTTACTGTGTCCCTTGGACTTTATCATTGGCGATGAAACACAGAAATTTCATCGGAATCAAATATAAGAGACACAATGACGTTTTAAGTACAGGAAGACTGAATCTTCTTGCGGTCTATTATTTGAGCGTTTCCTGTGTCATCAGTTTTACATCCCGATGCACCTCTGCAAGTTTACTGTATCCCTTGGACCTTCACAGTGACGATGAATCACAGAAATTGCATCGGAATTAAATATAAGAGACACAATGCCGACATAAGTACAGGAAGACTGAGTCTTCCTACTGTCTATGTTTTGAGCGTTCCCCTTGTCACCAGTTTTACATTCCGATCCACCTCTGCAGGTATACTGTTTCCCTTCGACCTTCCCATTGACGATGAAACACAGAAATTGCATCGTAATTAAATATAAGAGACACAACGCCGACTTAAGTACAAGAAAACTGAGTCATCTAACGGTGTATGATTTGGGCGTTTCCTTTGTCACCAGTTTTACATTCCGATGCACATCTGCAGGTTGACTGTATCCCTTGGACCTTCCCATTGACGATGAAAAACAGAAATTGCATCGGAATTAAATATAAGAAACACAAGGCCGACTTAGGTACAGGAAGACTGAGTCTTCCTACTGTCTATGTTTTGAGCATTTCCTGTGTCATCAGTTTTACATTTTGATGCACCTCTGGAGGTTTACTGTATCCCTTGGACATTCACAGTGACGATGAAACACAGAAATTGCATCGGAATTAAATATAAGAGACACAATGCCGACTTAAGTACAAGAAAACTGAGTCTTTTTTTACAGTCAATGTTTTGAGCGTTACCTTTGCACCTGTTTTACATTCCGATGCACCTCTGCAGGTTAACTGTATCCATTGGACCTTCAGAATGACGATGAAACACAGATATTGCATCGGAATTAAATACAAGAGACACCATGCCGACTTAAGTAAAGGTAGACTGAGTCTTCCTACTGTCTATTTTTTGAGCGTTTCCTGTGTCACCAGTTTTACATTCCGATGCACCTCTGCGGGTTTACTGTTTCCTTGGACCTTCACAGTGACGATGAAACACTGAAATTGCATCGGAACTAAATATAAGAGACACAGTGTCGACTTAAGTACAGGAAGAGTGTGTATTTCTATTGTCTATGCTTTGTGCGTTGCCTGTGTCACCAGTTTTAAATTCCGATGCACCTCTGCACGCTTACTGTATCCATTGGCCCTTCCCATTGACGATGAAACACAGAAATTGCATCGGAATTAAATATAAGAGACATAACGCCGTCTTAAGTACAAGAAAACTGAGTCATCTTACGGTGTATGATTTGAGCGTTTCATTTGTCACCAGTTTTACATTCCGATGCACCTCAGCAGGTTTACTGTATCCCTTCGACCTTCCCATTGACGACGAAACACAGAAATTGCATCGGATTTAAATATAAGAGACACAATGCCCACTTAAGTACAGGAAGACTGAGTATTCCTACTGTCTATGTTTTGATCGTTTCCTGTGTCACCAGTTTTACATTCCGATGCACCTCTGCAGTTTTACTGTGTCCCTTCGACCTTCCCATTGACGATGAAACACAGACATAACATCGGAATTAAATATAAGAGACACAATGCCGACTTAAGAACAGGAAGGCTGAGTCTTCCTACTGTCTATGTTTTGAGCATTTCCTGTGTCACCAGTTTTATATTCCGATGCACCTCTGCAGGTTTACTGTATCCCTTGGACCTTCACAGTGACGTTGAAACACAGAAATTGCATCGGAATTAAATATGAGAGTCACAATGCCCACCTAAGTACAGGAAGACTGAGTCTTCTTCCAGTCTATGTTTTGAGCGTTACCTGTGTCACCAGTTTTACATTCCGATGCACCTCTGCTGGTTAACTGTATCCATTGGACCTTCAGAATGACGATGAAACACAGAAATTGCATCTGAATTAAATATAAGAGACACAATGCCGACTTAAGTACAAGAAAACTGAGTCTCCTTACTGTCTATGTTTTGAGCGTTTACAGTGTCACCAGTTTTACATTCCGATGCACTTCTGCAGGTTTACTGTATTCCTTGGACCTTCCCATTGACAATGAAACACAGAAATAGAATCGGAATTAAATATAAGAGACCCAATGCCGACTTAAGCACAGGAAGACTGAGTCTTCCTACTGTCTATGTTTTGAGCGTTTCCTGTGTCACCAGTTTTACATTCCGATGCACCTCTGCATGTTTACTGTGTCCCTTTGTCCTTCACAGTGACGATGAAACACAGAAATTGCATCGGAATTTAATATAAGAGACACAATGCAGACTTAAGTACAGGAAGACAAAGTCTTCCTACTGTCTATACTTTGAGTGTCTCCTGTGTCACCAGTTTCACATTCCGATGCACCTCTGCAGGTATACTGTTTCACTTCGACTTTCCCATTGACGATGAAACACAGAAATTGCATCGGAATTAAATAGAAGAGACACAATGTCGACTTAAGTACAGGAAGAGTGTGTCCTTCTATTGTCTGTGTATTGAGCGTTTCCTGTGTCACCAGTTTTACATTCCGATGCACCTCTGCTGGTTTACTGTATCCATTGGACCTTACATTGACGTTGAAACACAGAAATTGCATCGGAATTAAATATAAGAAACATCATGCCGACTTAAGTAAAAGAAGACTGAGTCTCCCTACTGTCTATTCTTTGAGCCTTTCCTGTGTTACCAGTATTACATTTCGATGCACCTCTTCAGGTTTACTGTATCCATTGGACCTTCCCATTGACGATGAAACACAGAAATTGCATCGGAATTAAATATAAGAGACAGCATGCCGACATAAGTAAAGGTAGACTGATTCTTCCTACTGTCTATGATTTGAGCGTGTCCTGTATCACCAGTTTTACATTCCGATGCACCTCTGCAGGTTCACTGTATCTCTTGGATCTTCCCATTAACGATGAAACAGAGAAATTGCAGCGGATTTAAATATAACAGCCACAATGCCGACTTAAGTACAGGAATATTGAGTCTTCCTACTGTCTATGTTATGAGCGATTCCTGCGTCACCAATTTTACATTCCGATGCACCTCTGCAGGTTTACTGTATACATTGGACCTTCCCATTGACGATGAAACACAGAAATAGCATCGGAATTAAATATAAGAGAAACAATGCCGACTTAAGAACAGGAAGGCTGAGTCTTCCTACTGTCTATGCTTTGAGCGTTTCCTGTGTCACCAGTTTTACATTCCGATGCACCTCTGCAGGTTTACTGTATCCCTTGGATCTTCGCATTGACGATGAAACACAGAAATTGCATCGGAATTAAATATAAGAGACACAAAGCCGACTTAAGTACAGGAACATTGAGTCTTCCTATTGTCTATGAATTGAGCGATTCCTGCGTCACCAGTTTTACATTCCGATGCACCTCTGCAGGTTTACTGTATCCATTGGACCTTCCCATTGACGATGAAACACAGAAATTGCATCGGAATTAAATATAAGAGACACAACGCCGACTTAAGTACAAGAAAACTGAGTCTTCTTACGGTCTATGTTTTGAGCGTTTTCTGTGTCACCAGATTTACATTCCGATGCACCTCTGCAGTTTTACTGTGTCCCTTCGACCTTCCCATTGACGATGAAACACAGACATAACATCGGAATTAAATATAAGAGACACAATGCCGACTTAAGAACAGGAAGGCTGAGTCTTCCTACTGTCTATGTTTTGAGCATTTCCTGTGTCACCAGTTTTATATTCCGATGCACCTCTGCAGGTTTACTGTATCCCTTGGACCTTCACAGTGACGTTGAAACACAGAAATTGCATCGGAATTAAATATGAGAGACACAATGCCCACCTAAGTACAGGAAGACTGAGTCTTCTTCCAGTCTATGTTTTGAGCGTTACCTGTGTCACCAGTTTTACATTCCGATGCACCTCTGCTGGTTAACTGTATCCATTGGACCTTCAGAATGACGATGAAACACAGAAATTGCATCTGAATTAAATATAAGAGACACAATGCCGACTTAAGTACAAGAAAACTGAGTCTCCTTACTGTCTATGTTTTGAGCGTTTACAGTGTCACCAGTTTTACATTCCGATGCACTTCTGCAGGTTTACTGTATTCCTTGGATCTTCCCATTGACAATGAAACACAGAAATAGAATCGGAATTCAATATAAGAGACCCAATGCCGACTTAAGCACAGGAAGACTGAGTCTTCCTACTGTCTATGTTTTGAGCGTTTCCTGTGTCACCAGTTTTACATTCCGATGCACCTCTGCATGTTTATTGTGTCCCTTTGTCCTTCACAGTGACGATGAAACACAGAAATTGCATCGGAATTTAATATAAGAGACACAATGCAGACTTAAGTACAGGAAGACAAAGTCTTCCTACTGTCTATACTTTGAGTGTCTCCTGTGTCACCAGTTTTACATTCCGATGCACCTCTGCAGGTATACTGTTTCCCTTCGACTTTCCCATTGACGATGAAACACAGAAATTGCATCGGAATTAAATAGAAGAGACACAATGTCGACTTAAGTACAGGAAGAGTGTGTCCTTCTATTGTCTGTGTATTGAGCGTTTCCTGTGTCACCAGTTTTACATTCCGATGCACCTCTGCTGGTTTACTGTATCCATTGGACCTTACATTGACGTTGAAACACAGAAATTGCATCGGAATTAAATATAAGAGACATCATGCCGACTTAAGTAAAAGAAGACTGAGTCTCCCTACTGTCTATTCTTTGAGCCTTTCCTGTGTTACCAGTATTACATTTCTATGCACCTCTTCAGGTTTACTGTATCCATTGGACCTTCCCATTGACGATGAAACACAGAAATTGCATCGGAATTAAATATAAGAGACAGCATGCCGACATAAGTAAAGGTAGACTGATTCTTCCTACTGTCTATGATTTGAGCGTGTCCTGTATCACCAGTTTTACATTCCGATGCACCTCTGCAGGTTCACTGTATCTCTTGGATCTTCCCATTAACGATGAAACAGAGAAATTGCAGCGGATTTAAATATAACAGCCACAATGCCGACTTAAGTACAGGAATATTGAGTCTTCCTACTGTCTATGTTATGAGCGATTCCTGCGTCACCAATTTTACATTCCGATGCACCTCTGCAGGTTTACTGTATACATTGGACCTTCCCATTGACGATGAAACACAGAAATAGCATCGGAATTAAATATAAGAGAAACAATGCCGACTTAAGAACAGGAAGGCTGAGTCTTCCTACTGTCTATGTTTTGAGCGTTTCCTGTGTCACCAGTTTTACATTCCGATGCACCTCTGCAGGTTTACTGTATCCCTTGGATCTTCGCATTGACGATGAAACACAGAAATTGCATCGGAATTAAATATAAGAGACACAAAGCCGACTTAAGTACAGGAACATTGAGTCTTCCTATTGTCTATGAATTGAGCGATTCCTGCGTCACCAGTTTTACATTCCGATGCACCTCTGCAGGTTTACTGTATCCA
The DNA here is from genome assembly GCF_023898315.1 of Schistocerca nitens. NCBI lineage: Eukaryota > Metazoa > Arthropoda > Insecta > Orthoptera > Acrididae > Schistocerca > Schistocerca nitens. The sequence continues at coordinate 10,816,902 of NW_026045897.1, read as the reverse complement.
TTGGACCTTCCCATTGACGATGAAACACAGAAATTGCATCGGAATTAAATATAAGAGACACAACGCCGACTTAAGTACAAGAAAACTGAGTCTTCTTACGGCTTATGTTTTGAGCGTTTTCTGTGTCACCAGATTTACATTCCGATGCACCTCTGCAGGTTTACTGTATCCATTGGACCTTCCCATTGACGATGAAACACAGAAATTGCATCGGAATTAAATATAAGAGACACCATGCCGACTATAGTAAAGGTAGACTGAGTCTTCCTACTGTCTATGATTTGATTGTGTCCTGTTTATCACCAGTTTTACATTCCGATGCACCTCTGCAGGTTTACTGTATCCCTTGGATCTTCCCATTGGCGATGAAACACAGAAATGGCATCGGAATTCAATATAAGAGACACAATGCCGATTGAAGTACAGGAAGACTGCGTCTTGCTACTGTCTATGTTTTGAGCGTTTCCTGTGTCACCACTTTTACATTCCGATTCACCTCTGCAAGTTTACTGTATCCCTTGGACCTTCACAGTGACGATGAAACACAGAAATTGCATCGGAATTAAATATAAGAGACACAATGATGACTCAAGTACAGGAGGACTGAGTCTTCCTACTGTCTATGTTTTGAGCGTTTCCTGTGTCACCAGTTTTACATTCCGATGCACCTTTGCAGGTTTACTGTATCCATGGACCTCACAGTGACGATCAAACACTGAAATTGCATCGGAATTAAATATAACAGACATAACGCCGACTTAAGTACAAGAAAACTGAGTCATCTTACGGTGTATGATTTGAGCGTTTCATTTGTCACCAGTTTTACATTCCGATGCACCTCTGCAGGTTTACTGTATCCCTTCGACCATCCCATTGACGACGAAACACAGAAATTGCATCGGATTTAAATATAAGAGACACAATGCCCACTTAAGTAGGGGAAGACTGAGTATTCCTACTGTCTATGTTTTGATCGTTTCCTGTGTCACCAGTTTTAAATTCCGATGCACCTCTGCAGTTTTACTGTATCCATTCGACCTTCCCATTGACGATGAAACACAGTCATAGCATCGGAATTAAATATAAGAGACACAATGCCGACTTAAGAACAGGAAGGCTGAGTCTTCCTACTGTCTATGTTTTGAGCATTTCCTGTGTCACCAGTTTCATATTCCGATGCACCTCTGCAGGGTTACTGTATCCCTTTGACCTTCACAGTGACGATGAAACACAGAAATTGCATCGGAATTAAATATGAGAGACACAATGCCGACCTAAGTACAGGAAGACTGAGTCTTCTTCCAGTCTATGTTTTGAGCGTTACCTGTGTCACCAGTTTTACATTCCGATGCACCTCTGCATGTTTACTGTTTCCCTTCGACTTTGCCATTGACGATGAAACACAGAAATTGCATCGCAATTAAATATAAGAGACACCATGCCGACTTAAGTAAAGGTAGAATGATTCATCCTACTGTCTATGATTTGAGCGTGTCCTGTATCACCAGTTTTACATTCCGATGCACCTCTGCAGGTTCACTGTATCTCTTGGATCTTCCCATTAACGATGAAACAGAGAAATTGCAGCGGATTTAAATATAAGAGTCACAATGCCGACTTAAGTACAGGTATATAGAGTCTTCCTACTGTCTATGCTTTGAGCGTTTCCTGCGTCACCAATTTTACATTCCGATGCACCTCTGCAGGTTTACTGTATCCATTGGACCTTCCCATTGACGATGAAACACCGAAATTGCATCGGAATTAAATATAAGAGACACAATGTCGACTTAAGTACAGGAAGAGTGTGTCTTTCTATTGTCTATGTTTTGAGCGTTGCCTGTGTCACCAGTTTTACATTCCGATGCAAATCTGCTGGTTTACTGTATCCATTGGACCCTCCATTGACGATGAAACACAGAAATTGCGTCGGAATTAAATATAAGAGACACCATAAGAAGACTGAGTCTTCCTACTGTCTATGTTTTGAGCCTTTCCTGTGTCACCAGTATTACATTCCGATGCACCTCTGCAGGTTTACTGTATGCATTGGACCTTCCCATTGACGATGAAACACAGAAATTGCATGGGAATTAAATATAAGAGACACAACGACGACTTAAGCACAAGAAAACTGAGTCTTCTTACGGTCTATGTTTTGATCGTTTTCTGTGTCACCAGATTTACATTCCGATGCACCTCTGCAGGTTTACTGTATCCATTAGACCTTCCCGTTGACGATGAAACACAGAGATTGCATCGGAATTAAATATAAGAGACACCATGCCGACTATAGTAAAGGTAGACTGAGTCTTCCTACTGGCTATGATTTGAGCGTGTCCTGTATCACCAGGTTTAAATTCCGATGCACCTCTGCAGGTTTGCTGTATCCCTTGGACCTTCCCATTGGCGATGAAAAACAGAAATGGCATCGGAATTCAATATAAGAGACACAATGCCGACATAAGTACAGGAAGACTGTGTCTTCCTACTGTCTATGTTTTGAGCGTTTCCTGTGTCACCAGTTTTACATTCCGATGCACCTCTGCAAGTTTACTGTATCCCTTGGACCTTCACAGTGACGATGAAACACAGAAATTGCATCGGAATTAAATATGAGAGACACAATGATGACTTAAGTACTGGAAGACTGAGTCTTCCTACTGTCTATGTTTTGAGCGTTTCCTGTGTCACCAGTTTTACATTCCGATGCACCTCTGCAGGTTTACTGTATCACTTGGAACTTCACAGTGACGTTGAAAGACAGAAATCGCATCGGAATTAAAGATAAAAAACACAATGCCGACTTAAGTACAAGAAAACTGAGTCTTCTTAGGGTCTATGTTATGAGCGCTTCCTGTGTCACCAGTTTTACATTCCGATGCAACTCTGTAGGGTTACTGTATCCCTTGGACCTTCCCATTGACGATGAAACACAGAAATTGCATCGGAATTAAATATAAGAGACACAATGCCGACTTAAGTATAGGAAGACTGAGTCTTCCTACTGTCTATGTTTTGAGCGTTTCCTGTGTCACCAGTTTTATATTCCGATGCACCTCTGCAGGTTTACTGTATCCATGGACCTTCACAGTGACGATGAAACACTGAAATTGCATCGGAATTAAATATAAGAGGCACAATGTCGACTTAAGTACAGGAAGTGCGTGTATTTCTATTGTCTATGTTTTGTGCGTTGCCTGTGTCACCTGTTTTGAATTCCGATGCACCTCTGCACGCTTTCTGTATCCATTGGACCTTCCCATTGACGATGAAACACAGAAATTGCATTGGAATTAAATATAACAGACATAACGCCGACTTAAGTACAAGAAAACTGAGTCACCTTTCGGTGTATGATTTGAGCGTTTCATTTGTCACCAGTTTTACATTCCGATGCACCTCTGCAGGTTTACTGTATCCCTTCGACCATCCCATTGACGACGAAACACAGAAATTGCATCGGATTTAAATATAAGAGACACAATGCCCACTTAAGTAGAGGAAGACTGAGTATTCCTACTGTCTATGTTTTGATCGTTTCCTGTGTCACCAGTTTTAAATTCCGATGCACCTCTGCAGTTTTACTGTATCCATTCGACGTTCCCATTGACGATGAAACACAGTCATAGCATCGGAATTAAATATAAGAGACACAATGCCGACTTAAGAACAGGAAGGCTGAGTCTTCCTACTGTCTATGTTTTGAGCATTTCCTGTGTCACCAGTTTCATATTCCGATGCACCTCTGCAGGGTTACTGTATCCCTTGGACCTTCACAGTGACGATGAAACACAGAAATTGCATCGGAATTAAATATGAGAGACACAATGCCGACCTAAGTACAGGAAGACTGAGTCTTCTTCCAGTCTATGTTTTGAGCGTTACCTGTGTCACCAGTTTTACATTCCGATGCACCTCTGCAGGTTAACTGTATCCATTGGACCTTCAGAATGACGATGAAACACAGAAATTACATCGGAATTAAATATAAGAGACACAATGCAGACTTAAGTACAGGAAGACTAAGTCTTCCTACTGTCTATACTTTGAGCGTCTCCTGTGTCACCAGTTTTACATTCCGATGCACCTCTGCAGGAATACTGTTTCCCTTCGACTTTGCCATTGACGATGAAACACAGAAATTGCATCGGAATTAAATAGAAGAGACACAATGTCGACTTAAGTACAGGAAGAGTGTGTCTTTCTATAGTCTGTGTATTGAGCGTTTCCTGTGTCACCAGTTTTACATTCCGATGCACCTCTGCTGGTTACTATATCCATTGGACCTTACATTGACGATGAAACACAGACATAGCATCGGAATTAAATATAAGAGACACAATGCCGACTTAAGAACAGGAAGGCTGAGTCTTCCTACTGTCTATTTTTTGAGCCTTTCCTGTGTCACCAGTATTACATTTCGATGCACCTCTTCAGGTTTACTGTATCCATTGGACCTTCCCATTGACGACGAAACACAGAAATTGCATCGCAATTAAATATAAGAGACACCATGCCGACTTAAGTAAAGGTAGACTGATTCATCCTACTGTCTATGATTTGAGCGTGTCCTGTATCACCAGTTTTACATTCCGATGCACCTCTGCAGGTTCACTGTATCTCTTGGATCTTCCCATTAACGATGAAACAGAGAAAATGCAGCGGATTTAAATATAAGAGTCACAATGCCGACTTAAGTACAGGTATATAGAGTCTTCCTACTGTCTATGCTTTGAGGGTTTCCTGCGTCACCAATTTTACATTCCGATGCACCTCTGCAGGTTTACTGTATCCATTGGACCTTCCCATTGACGATGAAACACCGAAATTGCATCGGAATTAAATATAAGAGACACAATGTCGACTTAAGTACAGGAAGAGTGTGTCTTTCTATTGTCTATGTTTTGAGCGTTGCCTGTGTCACCAGTTTTACATTCCGATGCAAATCTGCTGGTTTACTGTATCCATTGGACCCTCCATTGACGATGAAACACAGAAATTGCATCGGAATTAAATATAAGAGACACCATGCCGACTTAAGTAAAGGAAGACTGAGTCTTCCTACTGTCTATGTTTTGAGCCTTTCCTGTGTCACCAGCATTACATTCCGATGCACCTCTGCAGGTTTACTGTATGCATTGGACCTTCCCATTGACGATGAAACACAGAAATTGCATGGGAATTAAATATAAGAGACACAACGACGACTTAAGCACAAGAAAACTGAGTCTTCTTACGGTCTATGTTTTGAGCGTTTTCTGTGTCACCAGATTTACATTCCGATGCACGTCTGCAGGTTTACTGTATCCATTAGACCTTCCCGTTGACGATGAAACACAGAGATTGCATCGGAATTAAATATAAGAGACACCATGCCGACTTAAGTAAAGGTAGACTGAGTCTTCCTACTGTCTATGATTTGAGCGTGTCCTGTATCACCAGGTTTACATTCCGATGCACCTCTGCAGGTTTGCTGTATCCCTTGGACCTTCCCATTGGCGATGAAACACAGAAATGGCATCGGAATTCAATATAAGAGACACAATGCCGACATAAGTACAGGAAGACTGTGTCTTCCTACTGTCTATGTTTTGAGCGTTTCCTGTGTCACCAGTTTTACATTCCGATGCACCTCTGCAAGTTTACTGTATCCCTTGGACCTTCACAGTGACGATGAAACACAGAAATTGCATCGGAATTAAATATGAGAGACACAATGATGACTTAAGTACTGGAAGACTGAGTCTTCCTACTGTCTATGTTTTGAGCGTTTCCTGTGTCACCAGTTTTACATTCCGATGCACCTCTGCAGGTTTACTGTATCCATGGACCTTCACAGTGACGATGAAACACTGAAATTGCATCGGAATTAAATATAAGAGACACAATGTCGACTTAAGTACAGGAAGTGCGTGTATTTCTATTGTCTATGTTTTGTGCGTTGCCTGTGTCACCTGTTTTGAATTCCGATGCACCTCTGCACACTTTCTGTATCCATTGGACCTTCCCATTGACGATGAAACACAGAAATTGCATTGGAATTAAATATAAGAGACATAACGCCGACTTAAGTACAAGAAAACTGAGTCACCTTTCGGTGTATGATTTGAGCGTTTCATTTGTCACCAGTTTTACATTCCGATGCACCTCTGCAGGTTTACTGTATCCCTTCGACCATCCCATTGACGACGAAACACAGAAATTGCATCGGATTTAAATATAAGAGACACAATGCCCACTTAAGTACAGGAAGACTGAGTATTCCTACTGTCTATGTTTTGATCGTTTCCTGTGTCACCAGTTTTAAATTCCGATGCACCTCTGCAGTTTTACTGTATCCATTCGACCTTCCCATTGACGATGAAACACAGACATAGCATCGGAATTAAATATAAGAGACACAATGCCGACTTAAGAACAGGAAGGCTGAGTCTTCCTACTGTCTATGATTTGAGCATTTCCTGTGTCACCAGTTTCATATTCCAATGCACCTCTGCAGGGTTACTGTATCCCTTGGACCTTCACAGTGACGATGAAACACAGAAATTGCATCGGAATTAAATATGAGAGACACAATGCCGACCTAAGTACAGGAAGACTGAGTCTTCTTCCAGTCTATGTTTTGAGCGTTACCTGTGTCACCAGTTTTACATTCCGATGCACCTCTGCAGGTTAACTGTATCCATTGGACCTTCAGAATGACGATGAAACACAGAAATTACATCGGAATTAAATATAAGAGACACAATGCAGACTTAAGTACAGGAAGACTAAGTCTTCCTACTGTCTATACTTTGAGCGTCTCCTGTGTCACCAGTTTTACATTCCGATGCACCTCTGCAGGTATACTGTTTCCCTTCGACTTTGCCATTGACGATGAAACACAGAAATTGCATCGGAATTAAATAGAAGAGACACAATGTCGACTTAAGTACAGGAAGAGTGTGTCTTTCTATTGTCTGTGTATTGAGCGTTTCCTGTGTCACCAGTTTTACATTCCGATGCACCTCTGCTGGTTACTATATCCATTGGACCTTACATTGACGATGAAACACAGAAATAGCATAGGAATTAAATATAAGAGACATCATGCCGACTTAAGTAAAGGAAGACTGAGTCTCCCTACTGTCTATTTTTTGAGCCTTTCCTGTGTCACCAGTATTACGTTTCGATGCACCTCTTCAGGTTTACTGTATCCATTGGACCTTCCCATTGACGATGAAACACAGAAATTGCATCGCAATTAAATATAAGAGACACCATGCCGACTTAAGTAAAGGTAGACTGATTCATCCTACTGTCTATGATTTGAGTGTGTCCTGTATCACCAGTTTTACATTCCGATGCACCTCTGCAGGTTCACTGTATCTCTTGGATCTTCCCATTAACGATGAAACAGAGAAATTGCAGCGGATTTAAATATAAGAGTCACAATGCCGACTTAAGTACAGGTATATAGAGTCTTCCTACTGTCTATGTTTGAGCGTTTCCTGCGTCACCAATTTTACATTCCGATGCACCTCTGCAGGTTTACTGTATCCATTGGACCTTCCCATTGACGATGAAACACAGAAATTGCATCGGAATTAAATATAAGAGACACAATGTCGACTTAAGTACAGGAAGAGTGTGTCTTTCTATTGTCTATGTTTTGAGCGTTGCCTGTGTCACCAGTTTTACATTCCGATGCAAATCTGCTGGTTTACTGTATCCATTGGACCCTCCATTGACGATGAAACACAGAAATTGCATCGGAATTAAATATAAGAGACACCATGCCGACTTAAGTAAAGGAAGACTGAGTCTTCCTACTGTCTATGTTTTGAGCCTTTCCTGTGTCACCAGTATTACATTCCGATGCACCTCTGCAGGTTTACTGTATGCATTGGACCTTCCCATTGACGATGAAACACAGAAATTGCATGGGAATTAAATATAAGAGACACAACGACGACTTAAGCACAAGAAAACTGAGTCTTCTTACGGTCTATGTTTTGAGCGTTATCTGTGTCACCAGATTTACATTCCGATGCACCTCTGCAGGTTTACTGTATCCATTAGACCTTCCCGTTGACGATGAAACACAGAGATTGCATCGGAATTAAATATAAGAGACACCATGCCGACTTAAGTAAAGGTAGACTGAGTCTTCCTACTGTCTATGATTTGAGCGTGTCTTGTATCACCAGGTTTACATTCCGACGCACCTCTGCAGGTTTGCTGTATCCCTTGGACCTTCCCATTGGCGATGAAACACAGAAATGGCATCGGAATTCAATATAAGAGACACAATGCCGACATAAGTACAGGAAGACTGTGTCTTCCTACTGTCTATGTTTTGAGCGTTTCCTGTGTCACCAGTTTTACATTCCGATGCACCTCTGCAAGTTTACTGTATCCCTTGGACCTTCACAGTGACGATGAAACACAGAAATTGCATCGGAATTAAATATGAGAGACACAATGATGACTTAAGTACTGGAAGACTGAGTCTTCCTACTGTCTATGTTTTGAGCGTTTGCCTTGTCACCAGTGGTACATTCCGATGCACCTCTGCAGGTATACTGTTTCCCTTCGACCTTCAGAGTGACGATGAAACACAGATATCACATCGGAATTAAAGGTAAAAGATACAATGCCGACTTAAGTACAAGAAAACTGAGTCTTCTTAGGGTCTATGTTTTGAGCGTTTCCCTTGTCACCAGTTTTACATTCCAATGCACCTCTGCAGGTATACTGTTTCCCTTCGTCCTTCCCATTGACGATGAAACACAGAAATTGCATCGGAATTAAATATAAAAGTCACAATGCTGCCGACATAAGTACAGGAAGACTGAGTCTTCCTACTGTCTATGTTTAGAGCGTTTCCTGTGTCATCAGTTTTACATTCCGATGCACTTTTGCAGGTTTACTGTATCCATGCGACCTTCCCATTCACGATGAAACACAGAAATTGCATCGGAATTAAATATAAGAGTCACAATGCTGCCGACATAAGTAAAGGAAGACTGAGTCTTCCTTCTGTCTATGATTTGAGCGTTTCCTGTGTCATCAGTTTTACATTCCGATGCACCTTTGGAGTTTTACTGTATCCATGCGACCTTCCCATTGACGATGAAACACAGAAATTGCATCGATTTAAATATAAGAGACACAATGCCGACTTAAGTTCAGGAAGACTGAGTATTCCTACTGTCTATGTTTTGAGCGTTTCCCTTGTCACAAGTTTTACATTCCGATGCACCTCTGCAGGTATACTGTTTCCCTTCGACCTTCCCACTGACGATGAAAAATAGAAATTGCATCGGAATTAAATATAAGAAACACAACGCCAACTTAAGTACAAGAAAACTGAGTCTTCTTACGGTCTATGATTTGAACGTTTCCTGTGTTACCAGTTTTACATTCCAATGAACCTCAGCAGGTTTACTGTATCCATTGGACCTTCCCATTGACGAAAGAACACAGAAATTGCATCGGAATTAAATATAAGAGACACAATGCCGACATAGGTACAGGAAGACTGAGTGTTCCTACTGTCTATGTTTTGAGCGTTTCCTGTGTCATCAGTTTTACATTTTGATGCAGCTCTGCAGGTTTACTGTATCCCTTAGACCTTCACAGCAACGATGAAACACAGAAATTGCATCAAATTAAATATAAGAGACACAATGCCGACTTCAGTACAAGAAAACTGAGTCTTCTTAGGGTCTATGTTTTGACCGCTTCCTGTGTCACCAGTTTTACATTCCGATGCACCTCTGCAGGTTTACTGTATCCCTTGGATCTTCCCATTGACGATTAAACACAGATATTGCATCGGAATTAAATATAAGAGACACAATGCCGACTCAAGAACAAGAAGATTGAGTCTTCCTACTGTCTATGTTTTGAGCGTTTCCTGTGTCATCAGTTTTACATTCCGATGCACCTCTGCAGGTTTTCCTGTATCCCTTGGACCTTCACAGTAACGATGAAACACAGAAATCGCATCGGAATTAAAGGTAAAAGACACAATGCCGACTTAAGTACAAGAAAACTGAGTCTTCTTAGGGTCTATGTTTTGAGCGTTTCCCTTGTCACCAGTTTTACATTCTGATGCACCTCTGCATGTATACTGTTTCCCTTCGACCTTCCCATTGACGATGAAACACAGAAATTGCATCGGAATTAAATATAAGAGTCACAATGCTGCCAACATAAGTACTGGAAGACTGAGTCTTCCTACTGTATATGTTTTGAGCGTTTCCTGTGTGACCAGTTTTACATTCCGATGCACCTCTTCAGGTTTACTGTATCACTTGGACCTTCACAGTGACGATGAAACACAGAAATCGCATCGGAATTAAAGGTAAAAGGCACAATGCCGAATTAAGTACAAGAAAACTGAGTCTTCTTAGGGTCTATGTTTTGAGCGTTTCCCTTGTCACCAGTTTTACATTCCGATGCACCTCTGCAGGTATACTGTTTCCCTTCGACCTTCCCATTGACGATGAAACACAGAAATTGCATCGGAATTAAATATAAGAGTCACAATTCTGTCGACATAAGTACTGGAAGACTGAGTCTTCCTACTGTCTATGTTTTGAGCGTTTCCTGTGTCACCAGTTTTACATTCCGATGCACCTCTGCAAGTTTACTGTATCCCTTGGACCTTCACAGTGACGATGAAACACAGAAATTGCATCGGAATTAAATATAAGAGACACAATGATGACTTAAGTACAGGAAGGCTGAGTCTTCCTACTGTCTATGATTTGAGCGTTTCCTGTGTCACCAGTTTTACATTCCGATGCACCTCTGCAGTTTTTCCTGTATCCCTTGGACCTTCACAGTGACGATGAAACACAGAAAGTGCATCGGAATTAAATAAAAGAGACACAATACCGACTTAAGTACAGGAAGACTGAGTCTTCCTACTGTCTATGTTTTGAGCGTTTGCCATGTCACCAGTGGTACATTCCGATGCACCTCTGCAGGTATACTGTTTCCCTTCGACCTTCAGAGTGACGATGAAACACAGAAATCGCATCGGAATTAAAGGTAAAAGATACAATGCCGACTTAAGTACAAGAAAACTGAGTCTTCTTAGGGTCTATGTTTTGAGCGTTTCCTGTGTTACCAGTTTTACATTCCAATGAACCTCAGCAGGTTTACTGTATCCATTGGACCTTCCCATTGACGAAAGAACACAGAAATTGCATCGGAATTAAATATAAGAGACACAATGCCGACATAGGTACAGGAAGACTGAGTGTTCCTACTGTCTATGTTTTGAGCGTTTCCTGTGTCATCAGTTTTACATTTTGATGCAGCTCTGCAGGTTTACTGTATCCCTTAGACCTTCACAGCAACGATGAAACACAGAAATTGCATCAAATTAAATATAAGAGACACAATGCCGACTTCAGTACAAGAAAACTGAGTCTTCTTAGGGTCTATGTTTTGACCGCTTCCTGTGTCACCAGTTTTACATTCCGATGCACCTCTGCAGGTTTACTGTATCCCTTGGATCTTCCCATTGACGATTAAACACAGAAATTGCATCGGAATTAAATATAAGAGACACAATGCCGACTCAAGAACAAGAAGATTGAGTCTTCCTACTGTCTATGTTTTGAGCGTTTCCTGTGTCATCAGTTTTACATTCCGATGCACCTCTGAGGGTTTTCCTGTATCCCTTGGACCTTCACAGTAACGATGAAACACAGAAATCGCATCGGAATTAAAGGTAAAAGACACAATGCCGACTTAAGTACAAGAAATCTGAGTCTTCTTAGGGTCTATGTTTTGAGCGTTTCCCTTGTCACCAGTTTTACATTCTGATGCACCTCTGCATGTATGCTGTTTCCCTTCGACCTTCCCATTGACGATGAAACACAGAAATTGCATCGGAATTAAATATAAGAGTCACAATTCTGCCGACATAACTACTGGAAGACTGAGTCTTCCTACTGTCTATGTTTTGAGCGTTTCCTGTGTCACCAGTTTTACATTCCGATGCACCTCTGCAAGTTTACTGTATCCCTTGGACCTTCACAGTGACGATGAAACACAGAAATTGCATCGGAATTAAATATAAGAGACACAATGATGACTTAAGTACAGGAAGGCTGAGTCTTCCTACTGTCTATGATTTGAGCGTTTCCTGTGTCACCAGTTTTACATTCCGATGCATCTCTGCAGTTTTTCCTGTATCCCTTGGACCTTCACAGTGACGATGAAACACAGAAATTGCATTGGAATTAAATAAAAGAGACACAATGCCGACTTAAGTACAGGAAGACTGAGTCTTCCTACTGTCTATGTTTTGAGCGTTTCCCTTGTCACCAGTTTTACATTCCGATGCACCTCTGCAGGTATACTGTTTCCCTTCGACCTTCACAGTTACTATGAAACACAGAAATCGCATCGGAATTAAAGGTAAAAGACACAATGCCGACTAAAGTACAAGAAAACTGAGTCTTCTTAGGGTCTATGTTTTGAGCGTTTCCCTTGTCACCAGTTTTACATTCCGATGCACCTCTGCAGGTATACTGTTTCCCTTCGACCTTCCCACTGACGATGAAAAACAGAAATTGCATCGGAATTAAATATAAGAAACACAACGCCAACTTAAGTAAAAGAAAACTGAGTCTTCTTACGGTCTATGATTTGAACGTTTCCTGTGTTACCAGTATTACATTCCAATGCACCTCAGCAGGTTTACTGTATCCATTGGACCTTCCCATTGACGAAAGAACACAGAAATTGCATCGGAATTAAATATAAGAGACACAATGCCAACATAGGTACATGAAGACTGAGCCTTCCTACTGTCTATGTTTTGAGCGTTTCCTGTGTCATCAGTTTTACATTTTGATGCAGCTCTGCAGGTTTACTGTATCCCTTAGACCTTCACAGCAACGATGAAACACAGAAATTGCATCAAATTAAATATAAGAGACACAATGCCGACTTCAGTGCAAGAAAACTGAGTCTTCTTAGGGTCTATGTTTTGACCGCTTCCTGTGTCACCAGTTTTACATTCCGATGCACCTCTGCAGGTTTACTGTATCCCTTGGATCTTCCCATTGACGATTAAACACAAAAATTGATTCGGAATTAAATATAAGAGACACAATGCCGACTCAAGTACAGGAAGATTGAGTCTTCCTACTGTCTATGTTTTCAGCGTTTCCTGCGTCACCAGTTTTGCATTCCGATGCACATCTGCAGGTTTACCGTATCCATTGGACCTTCCCATTGACGATGAAACACAGAAATTATATCGGAATTAAATATAAGACACACAACGCCGACTTAAGTACAAGAAAACTGAGTCTTCTTACGGTCTATGTTTTGAGCGTTTCCAGTGTCACCAGTTTTCCATTCCGATGCACCTCTACAGGTTTAGTGTATCCGTTAGACCTTCCCATTGACGATGAAACACAGAAATAGCAACGGAATTAAATGTAAGAGACACAATGCCGACTTAAGAACATGAAGGGTGAGTCTTCCTACTGTCTATGTTTTGAGCGTTTCCTGTGTCACCAGTTTTACATTCCGATGCACCTCTGCAAGTTTACTGTATCCCTTGGACCTTCACAGTGACTATGAAACACAGAAATTGCATCGGAATTAAATAGAAGAGACACAATGCTGACTTAAGTACAGGAAGACTGAGTCTTCCTACTGTCTATGTTCTGAACGTTTCCTGTGTCACCAGTTTTACATTCCAATGCACCTCTGCAGGTTTACTGTATCCTTTGGACCTTCACAGTGATGATGAAACACAGAAATTGCATCGGAATTAAATATATGAGACATAATGCCGACTTCAGTACAAGAAAACTGAGTCTTCTTAGGGTCTATGTTTTGAGCGGTTCCTGTGTCACCAGTTTTACATTCCGATGCACCTCTGCAAGTTTACTGTATCCCTTGGACCTTCCCACTGACAACGAGACACAGAAATTGCATCGGATATAAATATAACAGACACAATGCCGACATAAGTTCAGGAAGACTGAATATTCCTACTGTCTATGTTTTGATCGTTTCCTGTGTCACCAGTTTTACATTCGGATGCACCTCTGCAGGTTTAACGTATCCATTGGACCTTCACAGCGACGATGAAACACAGAAATAGCATCGGAATTAAATAGAAGGGAGACAATGCCGACTTAAGAACAGGAAGGCTGAGTCTTCCTACTGTCTACGTTTTGAGCATTTCCTGTGTCATCAGTTTTACATTTTGATGCATCTCTGTAGGTTTACAGTATCCCTTGGACCTTCACAGTGGCGATGAAACACAGAAATTGCATCGGAATTAAATATAAGAGACACAATGCCGACATAAGTACAAGAAAACTGAGTCTTCCTACTGTCTATGATTTGAGCGCTTCCTGTGTCACCAGTTTTACATTCCGATGCACCTCTGCAGGTTTACTGTATCCCTTGGACCTTCCCATTGACGATGAATCACAGATATTGCATCGGAATTAAATATAAGAGACACAATGCCGACCTAAGTACAGGAAGAGTGTGTCTTTCTATTGTCTATGTTTTGAGCGTTTCCTGTGTCACCAGTTTTACATTCCGATGCACCTCTGCCGGTTTACTTTATCCATTGGACCCTCCATTGACGATGAAACACAGAAATTTCATCGGAATTAAATATAAGAGACACCATGCCGCCTTAAGTAAAGGAAGACTGAGTCTTCCTACTGTCTATGTATTGAACCACACCTGTGTCACCAGTATTACATTCCGATGCACCTCTGCAGGTTTACTGTATCCATTGGACCTTCCCATTGACGATGAAACACAGAAATTGCATCGGAATTAAATATAAGAGACACAACGACGACTTAAGTACAAGAAAACTGAGTCTTCTTACAGTCTATGTTTTGAACGTTTTCTGTGTCACCAAATTTACATTCCGATGCACCTCTGCAGGTTTACTGTATCCATTGGACCTTCCCATTGACGATAAAACACAGAGATTGCATCGGAATTAAATATAAGAGACACCATGCCGACTTAAGTAAAGATAGACTGAGTCTTCCTACTGTCTATGATTTGAGCGTCTCCTGTATCACCAGGTTTACATTCCGATGCACCTCTGCAGGTTTACTGTATCCATTGGACCTTCCCATTGACGATGAAACACAGAAATTGCATAGGGATTAAATATAAGAGACCAGCGACGACTAAAGTACAAGAAAACTGAGTCTTCTTAGGGTCTATGCTTTGAGCGGTTCCTGTGTCACCAGATTTACATTCCGATGCACCTCTGCAAGTTTACTGTATCCCTTGGACCTTCACAGTGACGATGAAACACAGAAATTGCATCGGAATTAAATATAAGGGACACAATGATGACTTAAGTACAGGAAGACTGAGTCTTCCTACTGTTTATGTTTTGTGCGTTTCCTGTGTCACCAGTTTTACATTCCGATGCACCTCTGCAGGTTTACTGTATCCCTTGGACCTTCACAGTGACGATGAAACACAGAAATCGCATCGGAATTAAAGGTAAAGGACACAATGCCGACTTAAGTACAAGAAAACTGAGTCTTCTTAGGGTCTATGTTTTGAGCGTTTCCTGTGTCATCAGTTTTACATTCCGATGCACCTTTGCAGGTTTACTGTATCCATGCGACCTTCCCATTGACGATGAAACACAGAAATTGCATCGGAATTAAATATTAGAGTCACAATGCTGCCGACATAAGTACAGGAAGACTGAGTCTTCCTACTGTCTATGATTTGAGCGTTTCCTGTGTCATCAGTTTTACATTCCGATGCACCTTTGGAGGTTTACTGTATCCGTGCGACTTTCCCATTGACGATGAAACACAGAAATTGCATCGATTTAAATATAAGAGACACAATGCCGACTTAAGTTCAGGAAGACTGAGTATTCCTACTGTCTATGATTTGAGCGATTCCTGTGTCATCAGTTTTACATTCCGATGCACCTCTGCAGGTTTACTGTATCCATGCGACCTTCCCACAGACGATGAAAAATAGAAATTGCATCGGAATTAAATTTAAGAGACACAATGCCGCCATAAGTACAAGAAAACTGAATCTTCCTACTGTCTATGTTTTGAGCGTTTCCTGTGTCACCAGTATTACATTCCGATGCACCTCTGCAGGTGTACTGTATCCATTGGACCTTCCCATTGACGATGAAACACAGAAATTGCATCGGAATTAAATATAAGAGACACAACGACGACTTAAGTACAGGAAAACTGAGTCTTCTTACGGTCTATGATTTGAACGTTTCCTGTGTTACCAGTTTTACATTCCAATGCACCTCAGCAGGTTTACTGTATCCATTGGACCTTTCCATTGACGAAAGAAGACAGAAATTGCATCGGAATTAAATATAAGAGACACAATGCCGACTTAGGTACAGGAAGACTGAGTCTTCCTACTGTCTATGGTTTGAGCGTTTCCTGTGTCATCAGTTTTACATTTTGATGCAGCTCTGCAGGTATACTCTATCCCTTGGACCTTCACAGCAACGATGAAACACAGAAATTGCATCAAATTAAATATAAGAGACACAATGCCGACTTCAGTACAAGAAAACTGAGTCTTCTTAGGGTCTATGTTTTGACCGCTTCCTGTGTCACCAGTTTTACATTCCGATGCACCTCTGCAGGTTTACTGTATCCCTTGGATCTTCCCATTGACGATTCAACACAGAAATTGCATCGGAATAAAATATAATAGAAACAATGCCGATTCAAGTACAGGAAGATTGAGTCTTCCTACTGTCTATGTTTTGAGCGTTTCCTGCGTCACCAGTTTTACATTCCGTTGCACATCTGCCGGTTTACTGTATCCATTGGACCTTCCCATTGACGATAAACACAGAAATTACATCGGAATTAAATATAAGACACACAACGCCGACTTACGTACAAGAAAACTGAGTCTTCTTACGGTCTATGTTTTGACCGTTTCCAGTGTCACCAGTTTTCCATTCCTATGCACCTCTGCAGGTTTACTGTATCCGTTGGACGTTCCCATTGACGATGAAACACAGAAATAGCATCGGAATTAAATGTAAGAGACACAATGCCGACTTAAGAACAGGAAGGCTGAGTCTGTCTAGTGTCTATGTTTTGAGCGTTTCCTGTGTCACCGGTTTTACATTCCGATGCACCTCTGCAGGTTTACTGTATCCCTTAGACCTTCACAGCAACGATGAAGCACAGAAATTGCATCAAATTAAATATAAGAGACACAATGCCGACTTCAGTGCAAGAAAACTGAGTCTTCTTAGGGTCTATGTTTTGACCGCTTCCTGTGTCACCAGTTTTACATTCCGATGCACCTCTGCAGGTTTACTGTATCCCTTGGATCTTCCCATTGACGATTAAACACAGAAATTGAATCGGAATTAAATATAAGAGACACAATGCCGACTGAAGTACAGGAAGATTGAGTCTTCCTACTGTCTATGTTTTCAGCGTTTCCTGCGTCACCAGTTTTGCATTCCGATGCACATCTGCAGGTTTACCGTATCCATTGGACCTTCCCATTGACGATGAAACACAGAAATTATATCGGAATTAAATATAAGACACACAACGCCGACTTAAGTACAAGAAAACTGAGTCTTCTTACGGTCTATGTTTTGAGCGTTTCCAGTGTCACCAGTTTTCCATTCCGATGCACCTCTACAGGTTTAGTGTTTCCGTTAGACCTTCCCATTGACGATGAAACACAGAAATAGCAACGGAATTAAATGTAAGAGACACAATGCCGACTTAAGAACAGGAAGGGTGAGTCTTCCTACTGTCTATGTATTGAGCGTTTTCTGTGTCACCAGTTTTACATTCCGATGCACCTCTGCAGGTTTTCCTGTATCCCTTGGACCTTCACAGTTACGATGAAACACAGAAATCGCATCGGAATTAAAGGTAAAAGACACAATGCCGACTTAAGTACAAGAAAACTGAGTCTTCTTAGGGTCTATGTTTTGAGCGTTTCCCTTGTCACCAGTTTTACATTCTGATGCACCTCTGCATGTATACTGTTTCCCTTCGACCTTCCCATTGACGATGAAACACAGAAATTGCATCGGAATTAAATATAAGAGTCACAATGCTGCCGACATAAGTACTGGAAGACTGAGTCTTCCTACTGTCTATGTTTTGAGCGTTTCCTGTGTCATCAGTATTACATTCCGATGCACCTCTGCAGGTTTACTGTATCCAATGGACCTTCCCATTGACGATGAAACACAGAAATTGCATCGGAAGTAAATATAAGAGACACAACGACGACTTAAGTACAAGAAAACTGAGTCTTCTTACGGTCTATGTTTTGAGCGTCTTCTGTGTCACCAGATTTATATTCCGATGCACCTCTGCAGGTTTACTGTATCCATTGGACCATCCCATTGACGATTAACCACGGAGATTGCATTGGAATTAAATATAAGAGACACCATGCCGACTTAAGTAAAGGTAGATTGAGTCTTGCCACTGTCTATGATTTGAGCGTGTCCTGTATCACCAGGTTTACATTCCGATGCACCTCTGCAGGTTTACTGTATCCCTTGGACCTTCCCATTGCCTATGAAACACAGAAATGGCATCGGAATTCAATATAAGAGACACAATGCCGACTGAAGTACAGGAAGACTGAGTCTTCCTACTGTCTATGTTTTGAGCGTTTCCTGTGTCACCAGTTTTACATTCCGATGCACCTCTGCAAGTTTACTGTATCCCTTGGACCTTCACAGTGACGATGAAACACAGAAATTGCATCGGAATTAAATAGAAGAGACACAATGCTGACTTAAGTACAGGAAGACTGAGTCTTCCTACTGTCTATGTTCTGAACGTTTCCTGTGTCACCAGTTTTACATTCCGATGCACCTCTGCCGGTTTACTTTATCCATTGGACCCTCCATTGACGATGAAACACAGAAATCGCATCGGAATTAAAGGTAAAAGACACAATGCCGACTTAAGTACAAGAAACTGAG
Source organism: Schistocerca nitens (assembly GCF_023898315.1). Taxonomy (NCBI): domain Eukaryota; kingdom Metazoa; phylum Arthropoda; class Insecta; order Orthoptera; family Acrididae; genus Schistocerca; species Schistocerca nitens. The sequence goes on along the minus strand of NW_026045897.1, from coordinate 10,797,902 downwards.
TCTTCTTAGGGTCTATGTGTTGAGCGTTTCCTGTGTCATCAGTTTTACATTCCGATGCACCTTTGCAGGTTTACTGTATCCATGCGACCTTCCCATTGACGATGAAACACAGAAATTGCATCGGAATTAAATATTAGACTCACAATGCTGCCGACATATGTACAGGAAGACTGAGTCTTCCTACTGTCTATGATTTGAGCGTTTCCTGTGTCATCAGTTTTACATTCCGATGCACCTTTGGAGGTTTACTGTATCCGTGCGACTTTCCCATTGACGATGAAACACAGAAATTGCATCGATTTAAATATAAGAGACACAATGCCGACTTAAGTTCAGGAAGACTGAGTATTCCTACTGTCTATGATTTGAGCGATTCCTGTGTCATCAGTTTTACATTCCGATGCACCTCTGCAGGTTTACTGTATCCATGCGACCTTCCCACAGACGATGAAAAATAGAAATTGCATCGGAATTAAATTTAAGAGACACAATGCCGCCATAAGTACAAGAAAACTGAATCTTCCTACTGTCTATGTTTTGAGCGTTTCCTGTGTCACCAGTATTACATTCCGATGCACCTCTGCAGGTGTACTGTATCCATTGGACCTTCCCATTGACGATGAAACACAGAAATTGCATCGGAATTAAAAATAAGAGACACAACGACGACTTAAGTACAGGAAAACTGAGTCTTCTTACGGTCTATGATTTGAACGTTTCCTGTGTTACCAGTTTTACATTCCAATGCACCTCAGCAGGTTTACTGTATCCATTGGACTTTTCCATTGACGAAAGAAGACAGAAATTGCATCGGAATTAAATATAAGAGACACAATGCCGACTTAGGTACAGGAAGACTGAGTCTTCCTACTGTCTATGGTTTGAGCGTTTCCTGTGTCATCAGTTTTACATTTTGATGCAGCTCTGCAGGTATACTGTATCCCTTGGACCTTCACAGCAACGATGAAACACAGAAATTGCATCAAATTAAATATAAGAGACACAATGCCGACTTCAGTACAAGAAAACTGAGTCTTCTTAGGGTCTATGTTTTGACCGCTTCCTGTGTCACCAGTTTTACATTCCGAAGCACCTCTGCAGGTTTACTGTATCCCTTGGATCTTCCCATTGACGATTCAACACAGAAATTGCATCGGAATAAAATATAAGAGACACAATGCCGACTTAAGAACAGGAAGGCTGAGTCTGTCTAGTGTCTATGTTTTGAGCGTTTCCTGTGTCACCGGTTTTACATTCCGATGCACCTCTGCAGGTCCTCCTGTATCATTTGGACCTTCACAGTGACGGTGAAACACAGAAATTGCATCGGAATTAAATATATACGAGACACCATGCCGACTTATGTAAAGGAAGACTGAGTCTTCCTACTGTCTATGTTTTGAGCCTTTCCTGTGTCACCAGTATTACATTCCGATGCACCTCTGCCGGTTTACTGTATCCATTGGACCTTCCCATTGACGATGAAACACAGAAATTGCATCGGAATTAAATATAAGAGACACAACGACGACTGAAGTACAAGAAAACTGAGTCCTCTTACGGTCTATGTTTTGAGCGTTTTCTGTGTCACCAGATTTACATTCCGATGCACCTCTGCAGGTTTACTGTATCCATTGGACCTTCCCATTGACGATAAAATACAGAAATTGCATCGGAATTAAATATAAGAGACACAATGATGACTTAAGTACAGGAAGACTGAGTCTTCCTACTGTATATGTTTTGAGCGTTTCCTGTGTCACCAGTTTTACATTCGGATGCACCTCTTCAGGTTTACTGTATCCCTTGGACCTTCCCATTGACGATGAAAAACAGAAATTGCATCGGAATTAAATATAACAGACACAACGCCGACTTAAGTACAAGAAAACTGAGTCTTCTTACGGTCTATGATTTGAACGTTTCCTGTGTTACCAGTTTTACATTCCAATGCACCTCAGCAGGTTTACGTATCCATTGGACCTTCCCATTGATGAATGAAGACAGAAATTGCATCGGAATTAAATATAAGAGATACAATGCCGACTTAGGTACAGGATGACTGAGTCTTCCTAATGTCTATGTTTTGACCGCTTCCTGTGTCACCAGTTTTACATTCCGATGCACCTCTGCAGGTTTACTGCATCCCTTGGATCTTCCCATTGACGATTAAACACAGAAATTGCATCGGAATTAAATATAAGAGACACAATGCCGACTCAAGTACAGGAAGATTGAGTCTTCCTACTGTCTATGTTTTGAGCGTTTCCTGCGTCACCAGTTTTACATTCTGATGCACATCTGCAGGTTTACTGTATCCATTAGACCTTCCCATTGACGATGAAACACAGAAATTACATCGGAATTAAATATAAGACACACAACGCCGACTTACGTACAAGAAAACTGAGTCTTCTTACGGTCTATGTTTTGACCGTTTCCAGTGTCACCAGTTTTCCATTCCGATGCACCTCTGCAGGTTTACTGTATCCGTTGGACCTTCCCATTGACGATGAAACACAGAAATAGCATCGGAATTAAATGTAAGAGACACAATGCCGACTTAAGAACAGGAAGGCTGAGTCTTCCTACTGTCTATGTTTTGAGCGTTTCCTGTGGCACCAGTTTTACATTCCGATGCACCTCTGCAGGTTTTCCTGTATCCCTTGGACCTTCCCATTGACGATGAAACACAGAAATTGCATCGGAATTTAATATAAGAGACACAATGATGACTTAAGTACAGGAAGACTGAGTCTTCCTACTGTTTATGTTTTGTGCGTTTCCTGTGTCACCAGTTTTACATTCCGATGCACCTCTGCAGGTTTACTGTATCCCTTGGACCTTCACAGTGACGATGAAACACAGAAATCGCATCGGAATTAAAGGTAAAAGACACAATGCCGACTTAAGTACAAGAAAACTGAGTCTTCTTAGGGTCTATGTTTTGAGCGTTTCCTGTGTCATCAGTTTTACATTCCGATGCACCTTTGCACGTTTACTGTATCCATGCGACCTTCCCATTGACGATGAAACACAGAAATTGCATCGGAATTAAATATTAGAGTCACAATGCTGCCGACATAAGTACAGGAAGACTGAGTCTTCCTACTGTCTATGATTTGAGCGTTTCCTGTGTCATCAGTTTTACATTCCGATGCACCTTTGGAGGTTTACTGTATCCGTGCGACCTTCCCATTGACGATGAAACACAGAAATTGCATCGATTTAAATATAAGAGACACAATGCCGACTTAAGTTCAGGAAGACTGAGTATTCCTACTGTCTATGATTTGAGCGATTCCTGTGTCATCAGTTTTACATTCCGATGCACCTCTGCAGGTTTACTGTATCCATGCGACCTTCCCACAGACGATGAAAAATAGAAATTGCATCGGAATTAAATTTAAGAGACATAATGCCGCCATAAGTACAAGAAAACTGAATCTTCCTACTGTCTATGTTTTGAGCGTTTCCTGTGTCACCAGTATTACATTCCGATGCACCTCTGCAGGTGTACTGTATCCATTGGACCTTCCCATTGACGATGAAACACAGAAATTGCATCGGAATTAAATATAAGAGACACAACGACGACTTAAGTACAGGAAAACTGAGTCTTCTTACGGTCTATGATTTGAACGTTTCCTGTGTTACCAGTTTTACATTCCAATGCACCTCAGCAGGTTTACTGTATCCATTGGACCTTCCCATTGACGAAAGAAGACAGAAATTGCATCGGAATTAAATATAAGAGACACAATGCCGACTTAGGTACAGGAAGACTGAGTCTTCCTACTGTCTATGGTTTGAGCGTTTCCTGTGTCATCAGTTTTACATTTTGATGCAGCTCTGCAGGTATACTGTATCCCTTGGACCTTCACAGCAACGATGAAACACAGAAATTGCATCAAATTAAATATAAGAGACACAATGCCGACTTCAGTACAAGAAAACTGAGTCTTCTTAGGGTCTATGTTTTGACCGCTTCCTGTGTCACCAGTTTTACATTCCGATGCACCTCTGCAGGTTTACTGTATCCCTTGGATCTTCCCATTGACGATTCAACACAGAAATTGCATCGGAATAAAATATAAGAGACACAATGCCGACTCAAGTACAGGAAGATTGAGTCTTCCTACTGTCTATGTTTTGAGCGTTTCCTGCGTCACCAGTTTTACATTCCGATGCACATCTGCCGGTTTACTGTATCCATTGGACCTTCCCATTGACGATAAACACAGAAATTACATCGGAATTAAATATAAGACACACAACGCCGACTTACGTACAAGAAAACTGAGTCTTCTTACGGTCTATGTTTTGACCGTTTCCAGTGTCACCAGTTTTCCATTCCTATGCACCTCTGCAGGTTTACTGTATCCGTTGGACGTTCCCATTGACGATGAAACACAGAAATAGCATCGGAATTAAATGTAAGAGACACAATGCCGACTTAAGAACAGGAAGGCTGAGTCTGCCTAGTGTCTATGTTTTGAGCGTTTCCTGTGTCACCGGTTTTACATTCCGATGCACCTCTGCAGGTCCTCCTGTATCATTTGGACCTTCACAGTGACGGTGAAACACAGAAATTGCATCGGAATTAAATATATACGAGACACCATGCCAATTATGTAAAGGAAGACTGAGTCTTCCTACTGTCTATCTTTTGAGCCTTTCCCGTGTCACCAGTATTACATTCCGATGCACCTCTGCAGGTTTACTGTATCCATTGGACCTTCCCATTGACGATGAAACACAGAAATTGCATCGGAATTAAATATAAGAGACACAACGACGACTGAAGTACAAGAAAACTGAGTCCTCTTACGGTCTATGTTTTGAGCGTTTTCTGTGTCACCAGATTTACATTCCAATGCACCTCTGCAGGTTTACTGTATCCATTGGACCTTCCCATTGACGATAAAACACAGAAATTGCATCGGAATTAAATATAAGAGACACAATGCCGACTTAAGAACAGGAAGGCTGAGTCTTCCTACTGTCTATGTTTTGAGCGTTTCCTGTGGCACCAGTTTTACATTCCGATGCACCTCTGCAGGTTTTCCTGTATCCCTTGGACCTTCCCATTGACGATGAAACACAGAAATTGCATCGGAATTTAATATAAGAGACACAATGATGACTTAAGTACAGGAAGACTGAGTCTTCCTACTGTTTATGTTTTGTGCGTTTCCTGTGTCACCAGTTTTACATTCCGATGCACCTCTGCAGGTTTACTGTATCCCTTGGACCTTCACAGTGACGATGAAACACAGAAATCGCATCGGAATTAAAGGTAAAAGACACAATGCCGACTTAAGTACAAGAAAACTGAGTCTTCTTAGGGTCTATGTTTTGAGCGTTTCCTGTGTCATCAGTTTTACATTCCGATGCACCTTTGCACGTTTACTGTATCCATGCGACCTTCCCATTGACGATGAAACACAGAAATTGCATCGGAATTAAATATTAGAGTCACAATGCTGCCGACATAAGTACAGGAAGACTGAGTCTTCCTACTGTCTATGATTTGAGCGTTTCCTGTGTCATCAGTTTTACATTCCGATGCACCTTTGGAGGTTTACTGTATCCGTGCGACCTTCCCATTGACGATGAAACACAGAAATTGCATCGATTTAAATATAAGAGACACAATGCCGACTTAAGTTCAGGAAGACTGAGTATTCCTACTGTCTATGATTTGAGCGATTCCTGTGTCATCAGTTTTACATTCCGATGCACCTCTGCAGGTTTACTGTATCCATGCGACCTTCCCACAGACGATGAAAAATAGAAATTGCATCGGAATTAAATTTAAGAGACATAATGCCGCCATAAGTACAAGAAAACTGAATCTTCCTACTGTCTATGTTTTGAGCGTTTCCTGTGTCACCAGTATTACATTCCGATGCACCTCTGCAGGTGTACTGTATCCATTGGACCTTCCCATTGACGATGAAACACAGAAATTGCATCGGAATTAAATATAAGAGACACAACGACGACTTAAGTACAGGAAAACTGAGTCTTCTTACGGTCTATGATTTGAACGTTTCCTGTGTTACCAGTTTTACATTCCAATGCACCTCAGCAGGTTTACTGTATCCATTGGACCTTCCCATTGACGAAAGAAGACAGAAATTGCATCGGAATTAAATATAAGAGACACAATGCCGACTTAGGTACAGGAAGACTGAGTCTTCCTACTGTCTATGGTTTGAGCGTTTCCTGTGTCATCAGTTTTACATTTTGATGCAGCTCTGCAGGTATACTGTATCCCTTGGACCTTCACAGCAACGATGAAACACAGAAATTGCATCAAATTAAATATAAGAGACACAATGCCGACTTCAGTACAAGAAAACTGAGTCTTCTTAGGGTCTATGTTTTGACCGCTTCCTGTGTCACCAGTTTTACATTCCGATGCACCTCTGCAGGTTTACTGTATCCCTTGGATCTTCCCATTGACGATTCAACACAGAAATTGCATCGGAATAAAATATAAGAGACACAATGCCGACTCAAGTACAGGAAGATTGAGTCTTCCTACTGTCTATGTTTTGAGCGTTTCCTGCGTCACCAATTTTACATTCCGATGCACATCTGCCGGTTTACTGTATCCATTGGACCTTCCCATTGACGATAAACACAGAAATTACATCGGAATTAAATATAAGACACACAACGCCGACTTACGTACAAGAAAACTGAGTCTTCTTACGGTCTATGTTTTGACCGTTTCCAGTGTCACCAGTTTTCCATTCCTATGCACCTCTGCAGGTTTACTGTATCCGTTGGACGTTCCCATTGACGATGAAACACAGAAATAGCATCGGAATTAAATGTAAGAGACACAATGCCGACTTAAGAACAGGAAGGCTGAGTCTGCCTAGTGTCTATGTTTTGAGCGTTTCCTGTGTCACCGGTTTTACATTCCGATGCACCTCTGCAGGTCCTCCTGTATCATTTGGACCTTCACAGTGACGGTGAAACACAGAAATTGCATCGGAATTAAATATATACGAGACACCATGCCAATTATGTAAAGGAAGACTGAGTCTTCCTACTGTCTATCTTTTGAGCCTTTCCCGTGTCACCAGTATTACATTCCGATGCACCTCTGCAGGTTTACTGTATCCATTGGACCTTCCCATTGACGATGAAACACAGAAATTGCATCGGAATTAAATATAAGAGACACAACGACGACTGAAGTACAAGAAAACTGAGTCCTCTTACGGTCTATGTTTTGAGCGTTTTCTGTGTCACCAGATTTACATTCCAATGCACCTCTGCAGGTTTACTGTATCCATTGGACCTTCCCATTGACGATAAAACACAGAAATTGCATCGGAATTAAATATAAGAGACACAATGATGACTTTAGTACAGGAAGACTGAGTCTTCCTACCGTATATGTTTTGAGCGTTTCCTGTGTCACCAGTTTTACATTCGGATGCACCTCTTCAGGTTTACTGTATCCCTTGGACCTTCCCATTGACGATGAAAAACAGAAATTGCATCGGAATTAAATATAACAGACACAACGTCGACTTAAGTACAAGAAAACTGAGTCTTCTTACGGTCTATGATTTGAACGTTTCCTGTGTTACCAGTTTTACATTCCAATGCACCTCAGCAGGTTTACGTATCCATTGGACCTTCCCATTGACGAAAGAAGACAGAAATTGCATCGGAATTAAATATAAGAGACACAATGCCGACTTAGGTACAGGAAGACTGAGTCTTCCTAATGTCTATGTTTTGAGCGTTTCCTGTGTCACCAGTTTTACATTCGGATGCACCTCTTCAGGTTTACTGTATCCCTTGGACCTTCCCATTGACGATGAAAAACAGAAATTGCATCGGAATTAAATATAACAGACACAACGCCGACTTACGTACAAGAAAACTGAGTCTTCTTACGGTCTATGTTTTGACCGTTTCCAGTGTCACCAGTTTTCCATTCCGATGCACCTCTGCAGGTTTACTGTATCCGTTGGACCTTCCCATTGACGATGAAACACAGAAATAGCATCGGAATTAAATGTAAGAGACACTATGCCGACTTAAGAACAGGAAGGCTGAGTCTGTCTAGTGTCTATGTTTTGAGCGTTTCCTGTGTCACCGGTTTTACATTCCGATGCACCTCTGCAGGTCCTCCTGTATCATTTGGACCTTCACAGTGACGGTGAAACACAGAAATTGCATCGGAATTAAATATATACGAGACACCATGCCGACTTATGTAAAGGAAGACTGAGTCTTCCTACTGTCTATGTTTTGAGCCTTTCCTGTGTCACCAGTATTACATTCCGATGCACCTCTGCAGGTATACTGTTTCCCTTCGACTTTCCCATTGACGATGAAACACAGAAATTGCATCGGAATTAAATATAAGAGACACAATGCTGACTTAAGTACAATAAGATTGAGTCTTCCTACTGTCTATGTTTTCAGCGTTTCCTGCGCCACCAGTTTTACATTCCAATGCACCTCTGCAGGTTTACTGTATCCCTTGGACCTTCACAGTGATGATGAAACACAGTAATTGCATCGGAATTAAATATAAGAGACACAATGCCGACTTCAGTACAAGAAAACTGAGTCTTCTTAGGGTCTATGTTTTGAACGGTTCCTGTGTCACCAGTTTTACATTCCGATGCACCTCTGCAAGTTTACTGTATCCCTTGGACCTTCCCACTGACAACGAGACACAGAAATTGCATCGGATTTAAATATAACAGACACAATGCCGACGTAAGTTCAGGAAGACTGAATATTCCTACTGTCTATGTTTTGATCGTTTCCTGTGTCACCAGTTTTACATTCGGATGCACCTCTGCAGGTTTGATGTATCCATTGGACCTTCACAGCGACGATGAAACACAGAAATAACATCGGAATTAAATAGAAGAGTGACAATGCCGACTTCAGAACAGGAAGGCTGTCATCCTACTGTCTAATTTTTGAACATTTCCTGTGTCATCAGTTTTACATTTTGATGCATCTCTGTCGGTTTACAGTATCCCTTGGACCTTCACAGTGACGATGAAACACAGAAATTGCATCGGAATTAAATATAAGAGACACAATGCCGACATAAGTACAAGAAAACTGAGTCTTCCTGCTGTCTATGATTTGAGCGCTTCCTGTGTCACCAGTTTAACATTCCGATGCACCTCTGCAGGTTTACTGTATCCATTGGACCTTCCCATTGACGATAAAACACAGAGATTGCATCGGAATTAAATATAAGAGACACGATGCCGACTTAAGTAAAGATAGACTGAGTCTTCCTACTGTCTATGATTTGAGCGTGTCCTGTATCACCAGGTTTACATTCCGATGCACCTCTGCAGGTTTACTGTATCCATTGGACCTTCCCATTGACGATGAAACACAGAAATTGCACCCGAATTAAATATAAGAGACACAACGACGACTAAAGTACAAGAAAACTGAGTCTTCTTAGGGTCTATGTTTTGAGCGGATCCTGTGTCACCAGATTTACATTCCGATGCACCTCTGCAAGTTTACTGTATCCCTTGGACCTTCACAGTGACGATGAAACACAGAAATTGCATCGGAATTAAATATAAGAGACACAATGCTGACTTAAGTACAGGAAGACTGAGTCTTCCTACTGTCTATGTTCTGAACGTTTCCTGTGTCACCAGTTTTACATTCCAATGCACCTCTGCAGGTTTACTGTATCCCTTGGACCTTCACAGTGATGATGAAACACAGAAATTGCATCGGAATTAAATATAAGAGACACAATGCCGACTTCAGTACAAGAAAACTGAGTCTTCTTAGGGTCTATGTTTTGAGCGGTTCATGTGTCACCAGTTTTACATTCCGATGCACCTCCGCAAGTTTACTGTATCCCTTGGACCTTCCCACTGACAACGAGACACAGAAATTGCATCGGATTTAAATATAACAGACACAATGCCGACGTAAGTTCAGGAAGACTGAATATTCCTACTGTCTATGTTTTGATCGTTTCCTGTGTCACCAGTTTTACATTCGGATGCAACTCTGCAGGTTTACTGTATCCCTTTGGACCTTCACAGTGACGGTGAAACACAGAAATCGCATCGGAATTAAAGGTAAAAGACACAATGCCGACTTAAGTACAAGGAAACTGAGTCATCTTAGGGTCTATGTTTTGAGCGTTTCCCTTGTCCCCATTTTTACATTCCGATGCACCTCTACAGGTATACTGTTTCCCTTCGACCTTCCCATTGACGATGAAACACAGAAATTGCATCGGAATTAAATATAAGAGTCACAATGCTGCCGACATAAGTACAGGAAGACTGAGTCTTCCTACTGTCTATGTTTTGAGCGTTTCCTGTGTCATCAGTTTTACATTCCGATGCACCTTTGCAGGTTTACTGTATCCATGCGACTTTCCCAATGACGAAAGAACACAGAAATTGCATCGGAATTAAATATAAGAGACACAATGCCGACTTAGGTACAGGAAGACTGAGTCTTTCTACTGTCTATGTTTTGAGCGTTTCCTGTGTCACCAGTTTTACATTCCGATGCACCTCTGCAGGTATACTGTTTCCCTTCGACGTTCCCATTGACGATGAAACACAGAAATTGCATCGGAATTAAATATAAGGGACACAATGCCGACTTCAGTACAAGAAAACTGAGTCTTCTTAGGGTCTATGTTTTGAGCGGTTCCTGTGTCACCAGTTTTACATTCCGATGCACCTCTGCAAGTTTACTGTATCCCTTGGACCTTCCCACTGACAACGAGACACAGAAATCGCATCGGATTTAAATATAACAGACACAATGCCGACGTAAGTTCAGGACGACTGAATATTCCTACTGTCTATGTTTTGATCGTTTCCTGTGTCACCAGTTTTACATTCGGATGCACCTCTGCAGGTTTAATGTATCCATTGGACCTTCACAGCGACGATGAAACACAGAAATAACATCGGAATTAAATAGAAGAGAGACAATGCCGACTTAAGAACAGGAAGGCTGAGTCTTCCTACTGTCTACGTTTTGAGCATTTCCTGTGTCATCAGTTTTACATTTTGATGCATCTCTGTAGGTGTACAGTATCCCGTGGACCTTCACAGTGACGATGAAACACAGAAATTGCACCGGAATTAAATATAAGAGACACAATGCCGACATAAGTACAAGAAAAGTGAGTCTTCCTACTGTCTATGATTTGAGCGCTTCCTGTGTCACCAGTTTTACATTCCGATGCACCTCCGCAGGTTTACTATATCCTTTGGACCTTCTGATTGACGATGAAACACAGAAATTGCATCGGAAATAAATATAAGAGACACAACGACGACTTAAGTACAAGAAAACTGAGTCTTCTTACGGTGTATGTTTTGAGCGGATCCTGTGTCACCAGATTTACATTCCGATGCACCTCTGCAAGTTTACTGTATCCCTTGGACTTTCACAGTGACGATGAAACACAGAAATTGCATCGGAATTAAATATAAGAGACACAATGATGACTTAAGTTCAGGAAGACTGTGTCTTCCTACTGTCTATGTTTTGAGCGTTTCCTGTGTGACCAGTTTTACATTCCGATGCACCTCTGCAGGTTTACTGTATCCCTTGGACCTTCACAGTGACGATGAAACACAGAAATCGCATCGGAATTAAAGGTAAAAGACACAATGCCGACTTAAGTACAAGAAAACTGAGTCTTCTTAGGGTCTATGTTTTGAGCGTTTCCCTTGTCACCATTTTTACATTCCGATGCACCTCTGCAGGTATACTGTTTCCCTTCGACCTTCCCATTGACGATGAAACACAGAAATTGCATCGGAATTAAATATAAGAGTCACAATGCTGCCGACATAAGTACAGGAAGACTGAGTCTTCCTACTGTCTATGTTTTGAGCGTTTCCTGTGTCATCAGTTTTACATTCCGATGCACCTTTGCAGGTTTACTGTATCCATGCGACCTTCCCATTGACGAAGGAACACAGAAATTGCATCGGAATTAAATATACGAGACACAATGCCGACTTAGGTAGAGGAAGACTGAGTCTTTCTACTGTCTATGTTTCGAGCGTTTCCCTTGTCACCAGTTTTACATTCCGATGCACCAGTGCAGGTAAACTGTTTCCCATCGACCTTCCCATTGACGATGAAAAACAGAAATTGCATCGGAATTAAATATAAGAGACACAATGCCGACTCAAGTACAGGAAGATTGAGTCTTCTACTGTCTATGTTTTGAGCGTTTCCTGGGTCACCAGTTTTTCATTCCGATGCACCTTTGCAGGTTTACTGTATCTACTGGACCTTCACAGAGATGACGAAACACAGAAATTGCAGCGGAATTAAATATCAAAGAAACAATGCCGACTTAGGTACAGGAAGACTGAGTCTTCCTACTGTCTATGTTTTGAGCGTTTCCTGTGTCATCAGTTTTACATTTTGATGCAGCTCTGCAGGTTTACTGTATCCCTTGGACCTTCACAGCAACGATGAAACACAGAAATTCCATCAAATTAAATATAAGAGACACAATGCCGACTTAAGTACAGGAAGACTGAGTCTTCCTACTGTCTATGTTTTGAGCGTTTCCTGTGTCACCAGTTTTACATTCCGATGCACCTCTGCAGGTATACTGTTTCCCTTCGACTTTCCCATTGACGATGAAACACAGAAATTGCATCGGAATTAAATATAAGAGACACAATGATGACTTAAGTACAGGAAGACTGAGTCTTCCTACTGTCTATGTTCTGAACGTTTCCTGTGTCACCAGTTTTACATTCCAATGGACCTCTGCAGGTTTACTGTATCCCTTGGACCTTCACAGTGATGATGAAACGCAGAAATTGCTTCGGAATTAAATATGAGACACAATGCCGACTTCAGTACAAGAAAACTTAGTCTTCTTAGGGTCTATGTTTTGAGCGGTTCCTGTGTCACCAGTTTTACATTACGATGCACCTCTGCAAGTTTACTGTATCCCTTGGACCTTCCCACTGACAACGAGACACAGATATTGCATCGGATTTAAATATAACAGACACAATGCCGACGTAAGTTCAGGAAGACTGAATATTCCTACTGTCTATGGTTTGATCGTTTCCTGTGTCACCAGTTTTACATTCGGATGCACCTCTGCAGGTTTAATGTATCCATTGGACCTTTCACAGCGACGATGATACACAGAAATAGCATCGGAATTAAATAGAAGAGAGACAATGCCGACTTAAGAACAGGAAGGCTGAGTCTTCATACTGTCTACGTTTTGAGCATTTCCTGTGTCATCAGTTTTACATTTTGATGCATCTCTGTAGGTTTACAGTATCCCTTGGACCTTCACAGTGACGATGAAACACAGAAATTGCATCGGAATTAAATATAAGAGACACAACGCCGACATAAGTACAAGAAAACTGAGTCTTCCTACTGTCTATGATTTGAGCGCTTCCTGTGTCACCAGTTTTACATTCCGATGCACCTCTGCAGGTTTACTGTATCCCTTGGACCTTCCCATTGACGATCAATCACAGAAATTGCATCGGAATTAAATATAAGAGACACAATGCCGACCTAAGTACAGGAAGAGCGTGTCTTTCTATTATCTATGTTTTGAGCGTTTCCTGTGTCACCAGTTTTACATTCCGATGCACCTCTGCTGGTTTACTGTATCCATTGGACCCTCCATTGACGATGAAACACAGAAATTACATCGGAATTAAATATAAGAGACACCATGCCGACTTAAGTAAAGGAAGACTGTGTCTTCCTACTGTCTATGTTTTGAGCCTTTCCTGTGTCACCAGTATTACATTCCGATGCACATCTGCAGGTTCACTGTATCCATTGGACCTTCCCATTGACGATGAAACACAGAAATTGCATCGGAATTAAATATAAGAGACACAACGACGACTTAAGTACAAGAAAACTGAGTCTTCTTACGGTCTATGTTTTGAGCGTTTTCTGTGTCGCCGGATTTACATTCCGATGCACCTCTGCAGGTTTACTGTACCCATTGGACCTTCCCATTGACGATAAAACACAGAGATTGCATCGGAATTAAATATAAGAGACACCAAGCCGACTTAAGTAAAGATAGACTGAGTCTTCCTACTGTCTTTGATTTGAGCGTGTCCTGTATCACCAGGTTTACATTCCGATGCACCTCTGCAGGTTTACTGTATCCATTGGACCTTCCCATTGACGATGAAACACAGAAATTGCATCGGAATTAAATATAAGAGACACAACGACGACTAAAGTACAAGAAAACAGAGTCTTCTTAGGGTCTATGTTTTGAGCGGTTCCTGTGTCACCAGATTTACATTCCGATGCACCTCTGCAAGTTTACTGTATCCCTTGGACCTTCCCACTGACAACGAGACACAGAAACTGCATCGGATTTAAATATAACAGACACAATGCCGACGTAAGTTCAGGAAGATTGAATATTCCTACTGTCTATGTTTTGATCGTTTCCTGTGTCACCAGTTTTACATTCGAATGCACCTCTGCAGGTTTAATGTATCCATTGGACCTTCACAGCGACGATGAAACACAGAAATAGCATCGGAATTAAATAGAAGAGAGACAATGCCGACTTAAGGACAGGAAGGCTGTGTCTTCCTAATGTCTACGTTTTGAGCATTTCCTGTGTCATCAGTTTTACATTTTGATGCATCACTGTAGGTTTACAGTATCCCTTGGACTTTCACAGTGACGATGAAACACAGAAATTGCATCGGAATTAAATATAAGAGACACAATGCCGACATAAGTACAAGAAAACTGAGTCTTCCTACTGTCTATGCTTTGAGCGCATCCTGTGTCACCAGTTTTACATTCCGATGCACCTCTGCAGGTTTACTGTATCCCTTGGACCTTCCCATTGACGATGAATCACAGAAATTGCATCGGAATTAAATATAAGAGACACAATGCCGACCTAAGTACAGGAAGAGTGTGTGTTTCTATTGTCTATGTTTTGAGCGTTTCCTGTGTCACCAGTTTTACATTCCGATGCACCTCTGCTGGTTTACTGTATCCATTGGACCCTCCATTGACGATGAAACACAGAAATTGCATCGGAATTAAATATAAGAGGCACCATGCCGACTTAAGTAAAGGAAGACTGAGTCTTCCTACTGTCGATGTTTTGAGCCTTTCCTGTGTCACCAGTATTACATTCCGATGCACCTCTGCAGGTTTACTGTATCCATTGGACCTTCCCATTGACGATGAAACACAGAAATTGCATCGGAATTAAATATAAGAGACACAACGACGACTTAAGTACAAGAAAACTGAGTCTTCTTACGGTCTACGTTTTGAGCGTTTTCTGTGTCACCGGATTTACATTCCGATGCACCTCTGCAGGTTTACTGTATCCATTGGACCTTCCCATTGACGATAAAACACAGAGATTGCATCGCAATTAAATATAAGAGACACCATGCCGACTTAAGTAAAGATAGACTGAGTCTTCCTACTGTCTATGATTTGAGCGTGTCCTGTATCACCAGGTTTACATTCCGATGCACCTCTGCAGGTTTACTGTATCCATTGGACCTTCCCATTGACGATGAAACACAGAAATTGCATCGGAATTAAATATAAGAGACACAACGACGACTAAAGTACAAGAAAACTGAGTCTTCTTAGGGTCTATGTTTTGAGCGGTTCCTGTGTCACCAGATTTACATTCCGATGCACCTCTGCAAGATTACTGTATCCCTTGGACCTTCACAGTGACGATGAAACACAGAAATTGCATCGGAATTAAATATAAGAGACACAATGATGACTTAAGTACAGGAAGACTGAGTCTTCCTACTGTCTATGTTTTGAGCGTTTCCTGTGTCACCAGTTTTACATTCCGATGCACCTCTGCAGGTTTACTGTATCCCTTGGACCTTCACAGCGACGATGAAACACAGAAATCGCATCGGAATTAAAGGTAAAAGACACAATGCCGACTTAAGTACCAGAAAACTGAGTCTTCTTAGGGTCTATGTTTTGAGCGTTTCCCCTGTCACCATTTTTACATTCCGATGCACTTCTGCAGGTATACTGTTTCCCTTCGACCTTCCCATTGACGATTAAACACAGAAATTGCATCGGAATTAACTATAAGAGACACAATGCCGACTCAAGTACAGGAAGATTGAGTCTTCCTACTGTCTATGATTTGAGCGTTTCCTGCGTCACCAGTTTTACATTCTGATGCACATCTGCAGGTTTACTGTATCCATTGGACCTTCCCATTGACGATGAAACACAGAAATTACATCGGAATTAAATATAAGACACACAACGCCGACTTAAGTACAAGAAAACTGAGTCCTCTTACGGTCTATGTTTTGAGCGTTTCCAGTGTCACCAGTTTTCCATTCCGATGCGCCTCTGCACGTTTACTGTATCCGTTGGACCTTCCCATTGACGATGAAACACAGAAATTGCATCGGAATTAAATATAAGAGACACAATGCTGACTTAAGAACAGGAAGGCTGAGTCTTCCTACTGTATATGTTTTGAGCGTTTCCTGTGTCACCAGTTTTACATTCCGATGCACCTCTGCAGGTTTTCCTGTATCCCTTCGACTTTCCCATTGACGATGAAACACAGAAATTGAATCGGAATTAAATATAAGAGACACAATGCCGACATCAGTACAAGAAAACTGAGTCTTCTTAGGGTCTATGTTTTGAACGGTTCCTGTGTCACCAGTTTTATATTCCGATGCACCTCTGCAGGTTTACTGTATCCCTTGGACCTTCCCACTGACAACGAGACACAGAAATTGCAACGGATTTATATAGAAGAGACACAATGCCGACATAAGAACAGGATGGCTGAGTCTTCCTACTGTCTACGATTTGAGCATTTCCTGTGTCATCAGTTTTACATTTTTATGCACCTCTGCACGGTTACTGTATCCGTTGGACCTTCCCATTGACGATGAAACACAGAAATAGCATCGGAATTAAATATAAGAGACACAATGCCGACTTAAGAACAGGAAGGCTGAGTCTTCCTACTGTCTATGTTTTGAGCGTTTCCTGTGTCACCAGTTTTACATTCCGATGCACCTCTGCAGGTTTACTGTATCCCTTGGATCTTCGCATTGACGATGATACACAGAAATTGCATCGGAATTAAATATAAGAGACACAATGCCGACTTAAGAACAGGAAGGCCGAGTCTTCCTACTGTCTATGTTTTGAGCATCTCCTGTGTCACCAGTTTTACATTCCGATGCACCTCTGCAGGTTTACTGTATCCCTTGGAACTTCGCATTGACGATGAAACACAGAAATTGCATCGGAATTAAATATAAGAGACACAATGCCGACTTAAGAACAGGAATGCTGAGTCTTCCTACTGTCTATGCTTTGAGCGTCTCCTGTGTCACCAGTTTTACATTCCGATGCACCTCCGCAGGTATACTGTTTTCTTTCGACTTTCGCATTGACGATGAAACACAGAAATTGCATCGGAATTAAATAGAAGAGACACAATGTCGACTTAAGTACAAGAAGAGTGTGTCTTTCTATTGTCTATGTTTTGAGCGTTTCCTGTGTCACCAGTATTACATTCCGATGCACCTCTGCAGTTTAACTGTATCCATTGGACCTTCCCATTGACGATGAAACACAGAAATAGCATCGGAATTAAATATAAGATACACAATGCCGACTTAAGAACAGGAAGGCAGAGTCTTCCTACTGTCTATGTTTTGAGCGTTTCCTGTGTCACCAGTTTTACATTCCGATGCACCTCTGCAGGTTTACTGTATCCCTTCGATCTTCGCATTGACGATGATACACAGAAATTGCATCGTAATTAAATATAAGAGACACAATGCCGACTTAAGTACAGAAAGACTGAGTCTTCCTACTGTTTATGTTTTGAGCGTTTCCTGTGTCATCAGTTTTACATTCCGATGCACCTCTGCAGGTTTACTGTATCCATTGGACCTTCACAGTGACGATGAAACACAGAAATTGCATCGGAATTAAATATCAGAGAAACAATGCCGACTTAGGTACAGGAAGACTGAGTATTCCTACTGTCTATGTTTTTAGCGTTTCCTATGTCATCAGTATTATATTTTGATGCACCTCTGCAGGTTTACTGTAACCCTTGGACCTTCACAGTGACGATGAAACACAGAAATTGCATCAAATTAAGTATAAGAGACACAATGCCGACTTCAGTACAAGAAAACTGAGTCTTCTTAGGGTCTATGTTTTGACCGCTTCCTGTGCCACCAGTTTTACATTCCGATGCACCTCTGCAGTTTTACTGTATCCATTGGACCTTCCCATTGACGATGAAACACAGAAATAGCATCGGAATTAAATATAAGAGACACAATGCCGACTTAAGAACAGGAAGGCTGAGTCTTCCAACTGTCTATGTTTTGAGCGTTTCCTGTGTCACCAGTTTTACATTCCGATGCACCTCTGCAGGTTTAGTGTATCCCTTGGATCTTCTCATTGACGATGAAACAGAGAAATTGCATCGGAATTAAATATAAGAGACACAATGCCGACTTAAGTACAGGAAGATTGAGTCTTCCTACTGTCTATGTTTTGAGCGTTTCCTGTGTCACCAGTTTTACATTCCGATGCCCCTCTGCATGTTTACTGTATCCATTGGACCTTCCCACTGACGATGAAACACAGAAATAGCATCGGAATTAAATATAAGAGACACAATGCCGACTTAAGTACAGGAAGATTGAGTCTTCCTACTGTCTATGTTTTGAGCATTTCCTGCGTCACCAATTTTACATTCCGATGCACCTCTGCAGGTTTACTGTATCCACTGGACCTTCCCATTGACGATGAAACACAGAAATAGCATCGGAATTAAATATAAGAGACACAATGCCGACATAAGAACAGGAAGGCTGAGTCTTCCTACAGTCTATGTTTTGAGCGTTTCCTGTGTCACCAGTTTTACATTCCGATGCATCTCTGCAGGTTTACTGTATCCCTTGGATCTTCGCATTGACGATGAAATACAGAAATTGCATCGGAATTAAATATAAGAGACACAATGCCGACATAAGTACAGGAACATTGAGTCTTCCTACTGTCTACCTTTTGAGCGATTCCTGCGTCACCAGTTTTACATTCCGATGCACCTCTGCAGGTTTACTGTATCCCTTGGACCTTCGCAGTGACGATGAAACACAGAAATTGCATCGGAATTAAATATAAGAGACACAATGTCGTCTTAAGTAGAGGAAGTCTGAGTCTTCCTACTGTCTATGCTTTGAGCGTCTCCTGTGTCACCAGTTTTACATTCCGATGCACCTCTGCAGGTATACTGTTTCCCTTCGCCTTTCCCTATGACGATGAAACACAGAAATTGCATCGGAATTAAATACAAGGGACACAATGTCGACTTAAGTACAGGAAGAGTGTGTCTTTCTATTGTCTATGTTTTGAGCGTTTCCTGTGTCACCAGTTTTACATTCCGATGCACCTCCGCTGGCTTACTGTATCCATTGGACCTTCCATTGATGATGAAACACAGAAATTGCATCGGAATTAAATATAAGAGACACCATGCCGACTTAGGTAAAGGAAGACTGAGTCTTCCTACTGTCTATGTTTTGAGCCTTTCCTGTGTCACCAGTTTTACATTCCGATGCACATCTGCAGGTTTACTGTATCCATTGGACTTTCCCATTGACGATGAAACACAGAAATTGCATCGGAATTAAATATAAGAGACACAACGCCGACTTAAGTACAAGAAAAATGAGTCTTCTTACGCTCTATGTTTTCAGCGTTTTCTGTAATACCAGTTTTACATTCCGATGCACCTCTGCAGGTTTACTGTATCCCTTGGACCTTCACAGTGACGGTGAAACACAGAAATTGCATCAAATTAAATATAAGAGACACAATGCCGACTTAAGTACAGTGAGACTGATTCTTCCTACTGTCTATGTTATAAGCGCTTCCTGTGTCACCAGTTTCACATTCCGATGCACCTCTGTTGGGTTACTGTATCCCTTGGACTTTCCCATTGGCGATGAAACACAGAAATTGCATCGGAATTAAATATAAGAGACCCAATGTGGACTTAAGTACATTAAGAGTGTGTCTTTCTATTGTCTATGTTTTGTGCGTTTCCTGTGTCACCAGTTTTACATTCCGATGCACCTCTGCAGGTCTACTGTATCCATTGGACCTTCCCATTGACGATGAAACACAGAAATTGCATCGGAATTAAATATAAGAAACACAACGCCGACTTAAGTACAAGAAAACTGAGTCTTCTTACGGTCTATGTTTTGAGCGTTTCCAGTGTCACCAGTTTTCCATTCCGATGCACCTCTGCAGGTTTACTGTATCCGTTGGACCTTCCCATTGACGATGAAACACAGAAATAGCATCGGAATTAAATATAAGAGACACCATGCCGACCTAAGTACAGGAACATTGAGTCTTCCTACTGTCTATGCTTTGAGCGATTCCTGCGTCACCAGTTTTACATTCCGATGCATCTCTGCAAGTTTACTGTATCCCTTGGACCTTCACAGTGGCGATGAAACACAGAAATTGCATCGGAATTAAATATAAGAGACACAATGTCGACTTAAGTACAGGAAGACTGAGTCTTCCTACTGTCTATGCTTTAAGCGTCTCCTGTGTCACCAGTTTTATATTCCGATGCACCTCTACAGGTATACTGTTTCCCTTCGCCTTTCCCATTGACGATGAAACACAGAAATTGCATCGGAATTAAATAGAAGAGACACAATGTCGACTTAAGTAGAGGAAGAGTGTGAATTTCTATTGTCTATGTTTTGAGCGTTTCCTGTGTCACCAGTTTTACATTCCGATGCACCTCTGCTGGTTTACTGTATCCATTGCACCTTCCATTGACGATGAAACACAGAAATTGCATCGGAATTAAATATAAGAGACACCATGCCGACTTAGGTAAAGGAAGAGTGAGTCTTCCTACTGTCTATGTTTTGAGCCTTTCCTGTGTCACCAGTATTACATTACCATGCACCTCTGCAGGTTTACTGTATCCATTGGACTTTCCCACTGACGATGAAACACAGAAATTGCATCGGAATTAAATATAAGAGACACCACGCCGACTTAATTACAAGACAATTGAGTCTTCTTACGCTCTATGTTTTGAGCGTCTTCTGTGACACCAGTTTTACATTCCGATGCACCTCTGCAGGTTTACTGTATCCCTTGGACCTTCACAGTGACGGTGAAACACAGAAATTGCATCAAATTAAATATAAGAGACACAGTGCCGACTTAAGTACAGTGAGACTGATTCTTCCTAGTGTCGATGTTATGAGCGCTTCCTGTGTCATCAGTTTTACATTCCGATTCACCTCTGTTGGGTTACTATATCCCTTGGACTTTCCCATTGACGATGACACACAGAAATTGCATCGGAATTAAAAATAAGAGACTCAATGTGGACTTAAGTACAGGAAGAGTGTGTCTTTCTATTGTCTATGTTTTGTGCGTTTCCTGTGTCACCAGTTTCACATTCCGATGCACCTCTGCAGTTCTACTGTATCCATTGGACCTTCCCATTGTCGATGAAACACAGAAATTGCATCGGAATTAAATATAAGACACACAACGCCGACTTAAGTACAAGAAAACTGAGTCTTCTTACGGTCTATGTTTTGAGCGTTTCCAGTGTCACCAGTTTTCCATTCCGATGCACCTCTGCAGGTTTACTATATCAGTTGGACCTTCCCATTGACGATGAAACACAGAAATAGAATCGGAATTAAATATAAGAGACACAATGCCGACATAAGGACAGGAAGGCTGAGTCTTCCTACTGTCTATGTTTTGAGCGTTTCCTGTGTCACCAGTTTTACATTCCGATCCACCTCTGCAGGTTTACTGTATCCCTTGGATCTTCGCATTGACGATGAAACACAGAAATTGCATCGGAATTAAATATAAGAGACACAATGCCGACTTAAGTACAGGAACATTGAGAGTTCCTACTGTCTATGTTTTGAGCGATTCCTGCATCACCAGTTTTACATTCCGATGCACCTCTGCAGGTTTACTGTATCCCTTGGACCTTCACAGTGACGATGAAACACAGAAATTTAATCGGAATTAAATATAAGAGACTCAATGTGGACTTTAGTACAGGAAGAGTGTGTCTTTCTATTGTCTATGTTTTGTGCGTTTCCTGTGTCACCAGTTTCACATTCCGATGCACCTCTGCAGTTCTACTGTATCCATTGGACCTTCCCATTGTCGATGAAACACAGAAATTGCATCGGAATTAAATATAAGACACACAACGCCGACTTAAGTACAAGAAAACTGAGTCTTCTTACGGTCTATGTTTTGAGCGTTTCCAGTGTCACCAGTTTTCCATTCCGATGCACCTCTGCAGGTTTACTATATCAGTTGGACCTTCCCATTGACGATGAAACACAGAAATAGAATCGGAATTAAATATAAGAGACACAATGCCGACATAAGGACAGGAAGGCTGAGTCTTCCTACTGTCTATGTTTTGAGCGTTTCCTGTGTCACCAGTTTTACATTCCGATCCACCTCTGCAGGTTTACTGTATCCCTTGGATCTTCGCATTGACGATGAAACACAGAAATTGCATCGGAATTAAATATAAGAGACACAATGCCGACTTAAGTACAGGAACATTGAGAGTTCCTACTGTCTATGTTTTGAGCGATTCCTGCATCACCAGTTTTACATTCCGATGCACCTCTGCAGGTTTACTGTATCCCTTGGACCTTCACAGTGACGATGAAACACAGAAATTTAATCGGAATTAAATATAAGAGACACAATGTCGACTTAAGTACAGGAAGAGTGTGTCTTTCTATTGTCTATGTTTTGTGCGTTTCCTGTGTCACCAGTTTCACATTCCGATGCACCTCTGCAGTTCTACTGTATCCATTGGACCTTCCCATTGACGATGAAACACAGAAATTGCATCGGAATTAAATAGAAGAGACACAATGTCGACTTAAGTACAGGAAGAGTGTGAATTTCTATTGTCTACGTTTTGAGCGTTTCCTGTGTCACCAGTTTTACATTCCGATGCACCTCTCCTGGTTTACTGTATCCATTGGCCCTTCCATTGACGATGAAACACAGAAATTTATTTATTTATTTATTTATTTATTGTTCCGTGGGACCAAATTAAGGAGAAATCTCCATGGTCATGGAACGAGTCAATACATGAAATTATAACACGATATTAGAAACAGATAAAATGAAATATAGAAAAAAAAACATATTCAGGTGACAAGTCATAAGTTTAAATGAAGACAATCAACAATGTAACACTGGAATTTGCTTAATTTTTTAGCTCTTCCAGGAGCTCCTCGACAGAATAGAACGAGTGAGCCATGAGGAAACTCTTCAGTTTAGACTTAAAAGAGTTTGGGCTACAGCTAAGATTTTTGAGTTCTTGTGGTAGCTTATTGAAAATGGATGCAGCAGAATACTGCACTCCTTTCTGCACAAGAGTCAAGGAACTGCATTCTACATGCAGATTTAATTTCTGCCTAGTATTAACTTAGTGAAAGCTGCTAACTCTTGGGAATAGGCTAATATTGCTAACAACAAACGACATTAAAGAAAATATATACTGTGAGGGCAATGTCAGAATTCCCAGATTTTTGAATAGGGGTCGACAAGAGGTTCTCGAACTTACACCACATATAGATCGAACAGCCCGTTTTTGAGCCAAAAATACCCTTTTTGAATCAGAAGAATTACCCCAAAAAATAATACCATACGACATAAGCGTATGAAAATATGCGAAGTAGACTACTTTTCGTGTTGAAGTGTCACTTATTTCAGATACTGTTCTAATGGTAAATAAAGCAGCATTTAGTTTCTGAACAAGATCCTGAACATGGGCTTTCCACAACAGCTTACTATCTATCCGTACGCCTAGGAACTTGAACTGTTCCGTCTCGCTTATAACATGCCCATTCTGTCTGATTAAAATGTCAGTTCTTGTTGGATTGTGAGTTAGAAACTGTAAAAACTGAGTCTTACTGTGATTTAGCATCAAATTATTTTCCACAAGCCACGAACTTATTTCATTAACTAAATTATTTGTTACTGTTTCAATATTACACACAAGATCCTTCACTATCAAGCTGGTGTCATCAGCAAACAGAAATATTTTTGAATCACCTGTAATACTAGAAGGCATATCATTTATATAAATAAGAAACAGCAGTGGCCCCAGCACCGACCCTTGGGGAACGCCCCACTTAACAGTGCCCCATTGGGACTGAACATCACTACCACTCTCAATATTGCGGAGAATTACCCTCTGCTTTCTGTTCTTAAAGTAAGAGGCGAACCAATTGTAAGCTACTCCCCTTACTCCATAATGGTCCAACTTCTGCAGTAATATTTTGTGGTCAACACAGTCAAAAGCCTTCGTTAAATCAAAGAAAACACCTAGCGTTCGCAACCTTTTATTTAATCCGTCGAAAACCTCACAGAGAAAAGAGAATATAGCATTTTCAGTTGTTAAACCATTTCTAAAACCAAACTGAACATTTGACAGCAAATTATGTGAATTTAAATGCTCCAGTAACCTTGTATATACAACCTTCTCGATAACTTTAGCAAACACCGATGGCATAGAAATAGGTCTAAAATTGTCAACATTATCAATGTCTCCCTTTTTATAAAGTGGCTTCACTACTGAGTATTTTAATCGATCAGGAAACCGACCACTCCTAAAGGAAAAGTTACAGATATGGCTAAGTACTGGGCTAACATACATAGAACAATACTTCAGTATTCTGCTAGATACCCCGTCATATCCATGAGAGTTCTTGGTCTTTAGTGATTTAATTATTAACTCAATCTCCCTCTTGTCAGTATCATGGAGGAGCCTTTCAGGTAACAGTCTCGGAACACTTTTTTCTAAGAGCGCTATATGATTCCCTGTTGGAATTAGGTTTCTATTTAGTTCACCTGCTATATTCAGAAAGTGATTATTAAATACTGTACATATATGCGACTTATCAGTAACACGGACATTCCCACTACGCACTGATTCTATATCCTCGACCTGTCTCTGCAGACCAGCAACTTCCTTTACGACTGACCATATGGTTTTAATTTTATCCTGAGACTTAGCTATTCTATCTGCATACCACATACTTTTTGCCTTCCTAATAACATTTTTAAGCACCTTACAATACTGTTTGTAATGGGCTGCTGCATTTAGATTTTGACTGTTTCTAACGTTTTGATATAATTGCCACTTTGTTCTACAAGATATTCTTATCCCTCTAGTCAGCCACCCAGGCTGCCTGTTTGTGCTAGTACCCTGTTTTAAACGTTGTAACGGAAAGCAACTTTAAAAAAGCATGAGAAAGGTCTTTAGAAAAGCATTATATTTATCGTTTACTGTCTCAGCGCTATAAACATCTGGCCACTCTTGTTCCTTTATAAGGTTTACAAAGGTCTCTACAGCAACCGGATCAGCTTTCCTGAACAGCTGATGACTATATTTAACACGAGTTGCAGCATAAAAATCTTTTAAAGTTAAAATTTGCGCATCATGATCTGAAAGGCCATTCACCTTTTTTCTAACAGAATGCCCTTCTAGTAATGAGGAATGAACAAATATGTTGTCTATGGTTGTTCTACTGTTCCCTTGCACTCTCGTTGGAAAGAATACGGTTTGCATAAGATTATATGAATTAAAGAGGTCTACCAGCATCCTCTTCCTTGCACAATCACTTATACAATTAATATTGAAGTCACCACATATAACTAACTTTTTGTATTTCCTATAAAGTGAACCAAGAACCTCCTCTAGCTTTAGCAAAAATGCTGTGAAATCGGAGTCTGGGGATCTATAAATAACAACAGTTACAAGTTTAATTCCGTTAAATTTGCATCGGAATTAAATATAAGAGACACAATGCCGACTTAAGTACAGAAAGACTGAGTCTTCCTACTGTCTATGTTTTGAGCGTTTCCCTTGTCACCAGTTTTACATTCCGATGCACCTCTGCAGGTATACTGTTTCCATTCGACCTTCCCATTGACGATGAAACACAGAAATTGCATCGGAATTAAATATAAGAGACACAATGCTGCCGACTTAAGTACAGGACGACTGAGTCTTCATACTGTCTATGTTTTGAGCGTTTCCTGTGTCATCAGTTTTACATTCCGATGGACCTCTGCAGGTTTACCGTATCCATTCGACCTTCCCATTGACGATGAAACACAGAAATTGCATCAGAATTAAATATCAGAGAAACAATGCCGATTTAGGTAAAGGAAGACTGAGTATTCCTACTGTCTATGTTTTGAGCGTTTCCTGTGTCATCAGTTTTACATTTTGATGCACCTCCGCAGGTTTACTGTATCCCTTGGACCTTCACAGTGACGATGAAACACAGAAATTGCATCAAATTAAGTATAAAAGACACAATGCCGACTTGAGTTCAAGAAAACTGAGTCTTCTTGGGGTCTATGTTTTGACAGCTTCCTGTGTCACCAGTTTTACATTCCGATCCACCTCTGCAGTTTTACTGTATCCATTGGACCTTCCCATTGACGATGAAACACAGATATAGCATCGGAATTAAATTAAGAGACACAATGCCGACTTAAGAACAGGAAGGCTGAGTCTTCCTACTGTGTAGGTTTTGAGCATTTCCTGTGTCACCAGTTTTACATTCCGATGCACCTCTGCAGGTTTACTGTATCCCTTGGATCTTCCCATTGACGATGAAACACAGAAATTGCATCGGAATTAAATATAAGAGACACAACGACGACTAAAGTACAAGAGAACTGAGTCTTCTTAGGGTCTATGTTTTGAGCGGTTCCTGTGTCACCAGATTTACATTCCGATGCACCTCTGCAAGATTACTGTATCCCTTGGACCTTCACAGTGACGATGAAACACAGAAATTGCATCGGAATTAAATATAAGAGACACAATGCCGACTTAAGAACAGGAAGGCTGAGTCTTCCTACTGTCTATGTTTTGAGCGTTTCCTGTGTCACCAGTTTTACATTCCGATGCATCTCTGCAGGTTTACTGTATCCCTTGGATCTTCGCATTGACGATGAGACACAGAAATTACATCGGAATTAAATATAAGAGACACAAAGCCGACTTAAGTGCAGGTAGACTGAGTCTTCCTACTGTCTATGCTTTGAGCGTCTCCTGTGTCACATGTTTTACATTCCGATGCACCTCTGCATGTATACTGATTCCCTTCGACATTCCAGATGACGATGAAACACAGAAATTGCATCGGAATTAAATAGAAGAGACACAACGTCGACTTAAGTACAGGAAGAGTGTGTCTTTCTATTGTCTATGTTTTGAGCGTTTCCTGTGTCACCAGTTTTACATTCCGATGCACCTCCGCTGGTTTACTGTATCCATTGGACCTCCCATTGACGATGAAACACAGAAATTGCATCGGAATTAAATATAAGAGACACCATGCCGACTTAGGTAAAGGAAGACTGAGTCTTCCTACTGTCTATGGTTTTAGCCTTTCCTGTGTCACCAGTATTACATTCCGATGCACCTCTGCAGGTTTACTGTATCCATTGGACTCTCCCATTGACGATGAAACACAGAAATTGGATCGGAATTAAATATAAGAGACACAACGCCGAGTTAAGTACAAGAAAAATGAGTCTTCTTACGGTCTATGTTTTGAGCGTTTTCTGTAACACCAGTATTACATTCCGATGCACCTCTGCAGGTTTACTGTATCCCTTGGACCTTCACAGTGACGGTGAAACACAGAAATTGCATCAAATTAAATATAAGAGACACAATGCCGACTTAAGTACAGTGAGACTGATTCTTCCTACTGTCTATGCTATGAGCGCTTCCTGTGTCACCAGTTTTACATTCCGATGCACCTCTGCAGGTTTACTGTATCCGTTGGACCTTCCCATTGACGATGAAACACAGAAATAGCATCGGAATTAAATATAAGAGACACAATGCCGACTTAAGTACAGGAAGACTGAGTCTTCCTACTGTCTATGTTTTGAGAGTTTCCTGTGTCACCAGTTTTACATTCCGATGCACCTCTGCAGGTATACTGTTTCCCTTCGACTTTCCCATTGACGACGAAACACAGAAATTGCATCGGAATTAAATATAAGAGACACAATGCTGACTTAAGTACAAGAAGACTGAGTCTTCCTACTATCTATGTTCTGAACGTTTCCTGTGTCACCAGGTTTACATTCCAATGCACCTCGGCAGGTTCACTGTATCCCATGGACCTTCACAGTGATGATGAAACACAGAAATTGCATCGGAATTAAATATAACAGACACAATGACGACTTCAGTACAAGAAAACTGAGTCTTCTTAGGGTCTATGTTTTGAGCGGTTCCTGTGTCACCAGTTTTACATTCCGATGCACATCTGCAGGTTTACTGTATCCCTTGGTCCTTCCCACTGACAACGAGACACAGAAATTACATCGGATTTAAATAGAAGAGACACAATGCCGACTTAAGAACAGGAAGGCTGAGTCTTCCTACTGTCTACGTTTTGAGCATTTCCTGTGTCATCAGTTTTACATTTTGATGCACCTCTGCAGGTTTACAGTATCCCTTGGACCTTCACAGTGACGATGACACACAGAAATTGCATCGGAATTAAATATAAGAGACTCAATGCCGACTTAAGTACAAGAAAACTGAGTCTTCATACGGTCTACGATTTGAGCGCTTCCTGTGTAATCAGTTTTACATTTTGATGCACCTGTGCAGGTTTACTGTATCCCTTGACCTTCACAGTGACGATGAAACACAGAAATTGCATCAAATGAAATATAAGAGGCACAATGCCGACTTCAGTACAAGAAAACTGAGTCTTCTTAGGGTCTATGCTTTGACCGCTTCCTGTGTCACCAGTTTTACATTCCGATGCACCTCTGTAGTTTAACTGTATCCATTGGACCTTCCCATTGACGATGAAACACAGAAATAGCATCGGAATTAAATATAAGAGACACAATGCCGACTTAAGAACAGGAAGGCTGAGTCTTCCTACTGTCTATGTTTTGAGCGTCTACTGTGTCACTAGTTTTACATTCCGATGCACCTCTGCAGGTTTACTGTATCCCTTGGATCTTCGCATTGACGATGAAACACAGAAATTGCATCGGAATTAAATATAAGAGACACAATGCAGACTTAAGTACAGAAAGACTGAGTCTTCCTACTGTCTATGTTTTGAGCGATTCCTGCGTCACCAGTTTTACATTCCTATGCACCTCTGCAGGTTTACTGTATCCATTGGACCTTCCCATTGACGATGAAACACAGAAATAGCATCGGAATTAAATATAAGAGACACAATGCCGACATAGGTACAGGAAGACTGAGTCTTCCTACTGAGTATGCTTTGAGCGTCTTCTGTGTCACCAGTTTTACATTCCGATGCACCTCTGCAGGTATACTGTTTCCCTTCGACTTTCCCATTTACGATGAAACACAGAAATTGCATCGGAATTAAGTAGAAGAGACACAATGTCGACTCAAGTACAGGAAGAGTGTGTCTTTCTATTGTCTATGTTTTGAGCGTTTCCTGTGTCACCAGTATTACATTCCGATGCACCTCTGCAGGTTTACTGTAATCATTGGACCTTCCATTGACGATGAAACACAGAAATTGCATCGGAAATAAACATAAGAGACACCATGCCGACATAAGTAAAGGAAGACTGAGTCTTCCTACTGTCTATGTTTTGAGCCGTTCCTGTGTCCCCAGTATTACATTCCGATGCATCTCTGCAGGTTTACTGTAAACATTCGACTTTCCCATTGACGATGAAACACAGAAATTGCATCGTAATTAAATATAAGAGACACATCGACGACTTAAGTACAAGAAAACTGAGTCTTCTTACAGTCTATGTTTGAGCGTTTTCTGTGTCACCAGTTTTACATTCCGATGCACCTCTGCAGGTTTACTGTATCCATTGGACCTTCCCATTGACGATGAAACACAGAAATTGCATCGGAATTAAATATAAGAGACACCATGCCGACTTAAGTAAAGGAAGACTGAGTCTTCCTACTGTCTATGATTTGAGCGTGTCCTGTATCACCAGTTTTACATTCCGATGCACCTCTCCAGGTTTACTGTATCCCTTGGACCTTCCCATTGGCGAAGAAACACAGAAATGGCATCGGAATTAAATATAAGAGACACAATGCCGACTTAGGTACAGGAAGACTGAGTCTTCCTACTGTCTATGGTTTGAGCGTTTCCTGTGTCATCAGTTTTACATTTTGATGCAGCTCTGCAGGTATACTGTATCCCTTGGACCTTCACAGCAACGATGAAACACAGAAATTGCATCAAATTAAATATAAGAGACACAATGCCGACTTCAGTACAAGAAAACTGAGTCTTCTTAGGGTCTATGTTTTGACCGCTTCCTGTGTCACCAGTTTTACATTCCGATGCACCTCTGCAGGTTTACTGTATCCCTTGGATCTTCCCATTGACGATTCAACACAGAAATTGCATCGGAATAAAATATAAGAGACACAATGCCGACTCAAGTACAGGAAGATTGAGTCTTCCTACTGTCTATGTTTTGAGCGTTTCCTGCGCGCCAGTTTTACATTCCGATGCACATCTGCCGGTTTACTGTATCCATTGGACCTTCCCATTGACGATAAACACAGAAATTACATCGGAATTAAATATAAGACACACAACGCCGACTTACGTACAAGAAAACTGAGTCTTCTTACGGTCTATGTTTTGACCGTTTCCAGTGTCACCAGTTTTCCATTCCTATGCACCTCTGCAGGTTTACTGTATCCGTTGGACGTTCCCATTGACGATGAAACACAGAAATAGCATCGGAATTAAATGTAAGAGACACAATGCCGACTTAAGAACAGGAAGGCTGAGTCTGCCTAGTGTCTATGTTTTGAGCGTTTCCTGTGTCACCGGTTTTACATTCCGATGCACCTCTGCAGGTCCTCCTGTATCATTTGGACCTTCACAGTGACGGTGAAACACAGAAATTGCATCGGAATAAAATATATACGAGACACCATGCCAATTATGTAAAGGAAGACTGAGTCTTCCTACTGTCTATCATTTGAGCCTTTCCCGTGTCACCAGTATTACATTCCGATGCACCTCTGCAGGTTTACTGTATCCATTGGACCTTCCCATTGACGATGAAACACAGAAATTGCATCGGAATTAAATATAAGAGACACAACGACGACTGAAGTACAAGAAAACTGAGTCCTCTTACGGTCTATGTTTTGAGCGTTTTCTGTGTCACCAGATTTACATTCCGATGCACCTCTGCAGGTTTACTGTATCCATTGGACCTTCCCATTGACGATAAAACACAGAAATTGCATCGGAATTAAATATAAGAGACACAATGATGACTTAAGTACAGGAAGACTGAGTCTTCCTACCGTATATGTTTTGAGCGTTTCCTGTGTCACCAGTTTTACATTCGGATGCACCTCTTCAGGTTTACTGTATCCCTTGGACCTTCCCATTGACGATGAAAAACAGAAATTGCATCGGAATTAAATATAACAGACACAACGCCGACTTAAGTACAAGAAAACTGAGTCTTCTTACGGTCTATGATTTGAACGTTTCCTGTGTTACCAGTTTTACATTCCAATGCACCTCAGCAGGTTTACGTATCCATTGGACATTCCCATTGACGAAAGAAGACAGAAATTGCATCGGAATTAAATATAAGAGACACAATGCCGACTAAGGTACAGGAAGACTGAGTCTTCCTAATGTCTATGTTTTGAGCGTTTCCTGTGTCATCAGTTTTACATTTTGATGCAGCTCTGCAGGTTTACTGTATCCCTTGGACCTTCACAGCAATGATGAAACACAGAAATTGCATCAAATTAAATATAAGAGACACAATGCCGACTTCAGTACAAGAAAACTGAGTCTTCTTAGGATCTATGATTTGACCGCTTCCTGTGTCACCAGTTTTACATTCCGATGCACCTCTGCAGGTTTACTGCATCCCTTGGATCTTCCCATTGACGATTAAACACAGAAATTGCATCGGAATTAAATATAAGAGACACAATGCCGACTCAAGTACAGGAAGATTGAGTCTTCCTACTGTCTATGTTTTGAGCGTTTCCTGCGTCACCAGTTTTACATTCTGATGCACATCTGCAGGTTTACTTTATCCATTAGACCTTCCCATTGACGATGAAACACAGAAATTACATCGGAATTAAATATAAGACACACAACGCCGACTTACGTACAAGAAAACTGAGTCTTCTTACGGTCTATGTTTTGACCGTTTCCAGTGTCACCAGTTTTCCATTCCGATGCACCTCTGCAGGTTTACTGTATCCGTTGGACCTTCCCATTGACGATGAAACACAGAAATAGCTTCGGAATTAAATGTAAGAGACACAATGCCGACTTAAGAACAGGAAGGCTGAGTCTTCCTACTGTCTATGTTTTGAGCGTTTCCTGTGGCACCAGTTTTACATTCCGATGCACCTCTGCAGGTTTTCCTGTATCCCTTGGACCTTCACAGTGACGATGAAACACATAAATTGCATCGGAATTAAATAAAAGAGACACAATGCCGACATAAGTACAGGAAGACTGAGTCTTCCTACTGTCTATGTTTTGACCGTTTCCTGTGTCACCAGTTTTACATTCCGATGCATCTCTGCAGGTATACTGTTTCCCTTCGACTTTGCCATTGACGATGAAACACAGAAATTGCATCGGAATTAAATATAAGAGACACAATGCTGACTTAAGTACAATAAGATTGAGTCTTCCTACTGTCTATGTTCTGAACGTTTCCTGTGTCACCAGTTTTACATTCCAATGCACCTCTGCAGGTTTACTGTATCCCTTGGACCTTCACAGTGATGATGAAACACAGTAATTGCATCGGAATTAAATATAAGAGACACAATGCCGACTTCAGTACAAGAAAACTGAGTCTTCTTAGGGTCTATGTTTTGAACGGTTCCTGTGTCACCAGTTTTACATTCCGATGCACCTCTGCAAGTTTACTGTATCCCTTGGACCTTCCCACTGACAACGAGACACAGAAATTGCATCGGATTTAAATATAACAGACACAATGCCGACGTAAGTTCAGGAAGACTGAATATTCCTACTGTCTATGTTTTGATCGTTTCCTGTGTCACCAGTTTTACATTCGGATGCACCTCTGCAGGTTTGATGTATCCATTGGACCTTCACAGCGACGATGAAACACAGAAATAACATCGGAATTAAATAGAAGAGTGACAATGCCGACTTCAGAACAGGAAGGCTGTCATCCTACTGTCTACGTTTTGAACATTTCCTGTGTCATCAGTTTTACATTTTGATGCATCTCTGTAGGTTTACAGTATCCCTTGGACCTTCACAGTGACGATGAAACACAGAAATTGCATCGGAATTAAATATAAGAGACACAATGCCGACATAAGCACAAGAAAACTGAGTCTTCCTACTGTCTATGATTTGAGCGCTTCCTGTGTCACCAGTTTAACATTCCGATGCACCTCTGCAGGTTTACTGTATCCATTGGACCTTCCCATTGACGATAAAACACAGAGATTGCATCGGAATTAAATA
Source organism: Schistocerca nitens (assembly GCF_023898315.1). NCBI lineage: Eukaryota > Metazoa > Arthropoda > Insecta > Orthoptera > Acrididae > Schistocerca > Schistocerca nitens. Next base: position 10,764,207 of record NW_026045897.1, on the reverse strand, counting down.
TAAGAGACACCATGCCGACTTAAGTAAAGATAGACTGAGTCTTCCTACTGTCTATGATTTGAGCGTGTCCTGTATCACCAGGTTTACATTCCGATGCACCTCTGCAGGTTTACTGTATCCATTGGACCTTCCCATTGACGATGAAACACAGAAATTGCACCCGAATTAAATATAAGAGACACAACGACGACTAAAGTACAAGAAAACTGAGTCTTCTTAGGGTCTATGTTTTGAGCGGATCCTGTGTCACCAGATTTACATTCCGATGCACCTTTGCAAGTTTACTGTATCCCTTGGACCTTCACAGTGACGATGAAACACAGAAATTGCATCGGTATTAAATATAAGAGACACAATGCTGACTTAAGTACAGGAAGACTGAGTCTTCCTACTGTCTATGTTCTGAACGTTTCCTGTGTCACCAGTTTGACATTCCAATGCACCTCTGCAGGTTTACTGTATCCCTTGGACCTTCACAGTGATGATGAAACACAGAAATTGCATCGGAATTAAATATAAGAGACACAATGCCGACTTCAGTACAAGAAAACTGAGTCTTCTTAGGGTCTATGTTTTGAGCGGTTCATGTGTCACCAGTTTTACATTCCGATGCACCTCCGCAAGTTTACTGTATCCCTTGGACCTTCCCACTGACAACGAGACACAGAAATTGCATCGGATTTAAATATAACAGACACAATGCCGACGTAAGTTCAGGAAGACTGAATATTCCTACTGTCTATGTTTTGATCGTTTCCTGTGTCACCAGTTTTACATTCGGATGCAACTCTGCAGGTTTACTGTATCCCTTTGGACCTTCACAGTGACGGTGAAACACAGAAATCGCATCGGAATTAAAGGTAAAAGACACAATGCCGACTTAAGTACAAGGAAACTGAGTCATCTTAGGGTCTATGTTTTGAGCGTTTCCCTTGTCCCCATTTTTACATTCCGATGCACCTCTACAGGTTTTCTGTATCCCTTGGACCTTCACAGTGACGATGAAACACAGAAATTGCATCGGAATTAAATAGAAGAGACACAATGCCGACTTAAGTACAGGAAGACTGAGTCTTCCTACTGTCTATGTTTTGAGCGTTTCCTGTGTCATCAGTTTTACATTCCGATGCACCTTTGCAGGTTTACTGTATCCATGCGACCTTCCCATTGACGAAAGAACACAGAAATTGCATCGGAATTAAATATAAGAGACACAATGCCGACTTAGGTACAGGAAGACTGAGTCTTTCTACTGTCTATGTTTTGAGCGTTTCCCTTGTCACCAGTTTTACATTCCGATGCACCTCTGCAGGTTTACTGTATCCCTTGGACCTTTACAGTGACGGTGAAACACAGAAATCGCATCGGAATTAAAGGTAAAAGACACAATGCCGACTTAAGTACCGGAAGACTGAGTCTTCCTACTGTCTATGTTTTGAGCGTTTCCTGTGTCACCAGTTTTACATTCCGATGCACCTCTGCAGGTATACTGTTTCCCTTCGACTTTCCCATTGACGATGAAACACAGAAATTGCATCGGAATTAAATATAAGGGACACAATGCCGACATAAGTACAGGAAGACTGAGTCTTCCTACTGTCTATGTTTTGACCGTTTCCTGTGTCACCAGTTTTACATTCCGATGCACCTCTGCAGGTATACTGTTTCCCTTCGACCTTCCCATTGACGATGAAACACAGAAATTGCATCGGAATTAAATATAAGAGTCACAATGCTGCCGACATAAGTACAGGAAGACTGAGTCTTCCTACTGTCTATGTTTTGAGCGTTTCCTGTGTCATCAGTTTTACATTCCGATGCACCTTTGCAGGTTTACTGTATCCATGCGACCTTCCCATTGACGAAAGAACACAGAAATTGCATCGGAATTAAATATAAGAGACACAATGCCGACTTAGGTACAGGAAGACTGAGTCTTTCTACTGTCTATGTTTTGAGCGTTTCCCTTGTCACCAGTTTTACATTCCGATGCACCTCTGCAGGTTTACTGTATCCCTTGGACCTTCACAGTGACGGTGAAACACAGAAATCGCATCGGAATTAAAGGTAAAAGACACAATGCCGACTTAAGTACCGGAAGACTGAGTCTTCCTACTGTCTATGTTTCGAGCGTTTCCTGTGTCACCAGTTTTACATTCCGATGCACCTCTGCAGGTATACTGTTTCCCTTCGACTTTCCCATTGACGATGAAACACAGAAATTGCATCGGAATTAAATATAAGGGACACAATGCCGACTTCAGTACAAGAAAACTGAGGCTTCTTAGGGTCTATGTTTTGAGCGGTTCCTGTGTCACCAGTTTTACATTCCGATGCACCTCTGCAAGTTTACTGTATCCCTTGGACCTTCCCACTGACAACGAGACACAGAAATCGCATCGGATTTAAATATAACAGACACAATGCCGACGTAAGTTCAGGAAGACTGAATATTCCTACTGTCTATGTTTTGATCGTTTCCTGTGTCACCAGTTTTACATTCGGATGCACCTCTGCAGGTTTAATGTATCCATTGGACCTTCACAGCGACGATGAAACACAGAAATAACATCGGAATTAAATAGAAGAGAGACAATGCCGACTTAAGAACAGGAAGGCTGAGTCTTCCTACTGTCTACGTTTTGAGCATTTCCTGTGTCATCAGTTTTACATTTTGATGCATCTCTGTAGGTGTACAGTATCCCGTGGACCTTCACAGTGACGATGAAACACAGAAATTGCACCGGAATTAAATAAAAGAGACACAATGCCGACATAAGTACAAGAAAAGTGAGTCTTCCTACTGTCTATGATTTGAGCGCTTCCTGTGTCACCAGTTTTACATTCCGATGCACCTCCGCAGGTTTACTATATCCTTTGGACGTTCCGATTGACGATGAAACACAGAAATTGCATCGGAAATAAATATAAGAGACACAACGACGACTTAAGTACAAGAAAACTGAGTCTTCTTACGGTGTATGTTTTGAGCGGATCCTGTGTCACCAGATTTACATTCCGATGCACCTCTGCAAGTTTACTGTATCCCTTGGACCTTCACAGTGACGATGAAACACAGAAATTGCATCGGAATTAAATATAAGATACACAATGATGACTTAAGTTCAGGAAGACTGTGTCTTCCTACTGTCTATGTTTTGAGCGTTTCCTGTGTGACCAGTTTTACATTCCGATGCACCTCTGCAGGTTTACTGTAGCCCTTGGACCTTCCCATTGACGATGAAACACAGAAATTGCATCGGAATTAAATATAAGAGTCACAATGCTGCCGACATAAGTACAGGAAGACTGAGTCTTCCTACTGTCTATGTTTTGAGCGTTTCCTGTGTCATCAGTTTTACATTCCGATGCACCTTTGCAGGTTTACTGTATCCATGCGACTTTCCCATTGACGAAAGAACACAGAAATTGCATCGGAATTAAATATACGAGACACAATGCCGACTTAGGTACAGGAAGACTGAGTCTTTCTACTGTCTATGTTTCGAGCGTTTCCCTTGTCACCAGTTTTACATTCCGATGCACCAGTGCAGGTAAACTGTTTCCCATCGACCTTCCCATTGACGATGAAAAACAGAAATTGCATCGGAATTAAATATAAGAGACACAATGCCGACTCAAGTACAGGAAGATTGAGTCTTCTACTGTCTATGTTTTGAGCGTTTCCGGCGTCACCAGTTTTTCATTCCGATGCACCTTTGCAGGTTTACTGTATCTACTGGACCTTCACAGAGATGACGAAACACAGAAATTGCAGCGGATTTAAATATCAAAGAAACAATGCCGACTTAGGTACAGGAAGACTGAGTCTTCCTACTGTCTATGTTTTGAGCGTTTCCTGTGTCATCAGTTTTACATTTTGATGCAGCTCTGCAGGTTTACTGTATCCCTTGGACCTTCACAGCAACGATGAAACACAGAAATTCCATCAAATTAAATATAAGAGACACAATGCCGACTTCAGTACAAGAAAACTGAGTCTTCTTAGGGTCTATGTTTTGACCGCTGTCTGTGTCACCAGTTTTACATTCCGATGCACCTCTGCAGGTTTACTGTATCCCTTGGATCTTCCCATTGACGATGAAACACAGAAATTGCATCGGAATTAAATATAAGAGACACAATGAAGACTTACGTACTAGAAAACTGAGTCTTCTTACGGTCTATGTTTTGAGCGGTTCCTGTGTCACCAGTTTTCCATTCCGATGCACCTCTGCAGATTTACTGTATCCGTTGGACCTTCCCATTGACGATGAAACACAGAAATAGCATCGGAATTAAATGTAAGAGACACAATGCCGACTTAAGAACAGGAAGGCTGAGTCTTCCTACTGTCTATGTTTTGAGCGTTTCCTGTGTCACCAGTTTTACATTCCGATGCACCTCTGCAGGCTTTCCTGTATCCCTTGGACCTTCACAGTGACGATGAAACACAGAAATTGCATCGGAATTAAATAGAAGAGACACAATGCCGACTTAAGTACAGGAAGACTGAGTCTTCCTACTGTCTATGTTTTGAGCGTTTCCTGTGTCACCAGTTTTACATTCCGATGCACCTCTGCAGGTATACTGTTTCCCTTCGACTTTCCCATTGACGATGAAACACAGAAATTGCATCGGAATTAAATATAAGAGACACAATGATGACTTAAGTACAGGAAGACTGAGTCTTCCTACTGTCTATGTTCTGAACGTTTCCTGTGTCACCAGTTTTACATTCCAATGGACCTCTGCAGGTTTACTGTATCCCATGGACCTTCACAGTGATGATGAAACGCAGAAATTGCTTCGGAATTAAATATAAGAGACACAATGCCGACTTCAGTACAAGAAAACTTAGTCTTCTTAGGGTCTATGTTTTGAGCGGTTCCTGTGTCACCAGTTTTACATTACGATGCACCTCTGCAAGTTTACTGTATCCCTTGGACCTTCCCACTGACAACGAGACACAGATATTGCATCGGATTTAAATATAACAGACACAATGCCGACGTAAGTTCAGGAAGACTGAATATTCCTACTGTCTATGGTTTGATCGTTTCCTGTGTCACCAGTTTTACATTCGGATGCACCTCTGCAGGTTTAATGTATCCATTGGACCTTTCACAGCGACGATGATACACAGAAATAGCATCGGAATTAAATATAAGGGAGACAATGCCGACTTAAGAACAGGAAGGCTGAGTCTCCATACTGTCTACGTTTTGAGCATTTCCTGTGTCATCAGTTTTACATTTTGATGCATCTCTGTAGGTTTACAGTATCCCTTGGACCTTCACAGTGACGATGAAACACAGAAATTGCATCGGAATTAAATATAAGAGACACAACGCCGACATAAGTACAAGAAAACTGAGTCTTCCTACTGTCTATGATTTGAGCGCTTCCTGTGTCACCAGTTTTACATTCCGATGCACCTCTGCAGGTTTACTGTATCCCTTGGACCTTCCCATTGACGATCAATCACAGAAATTGCATCGGAATTAAATATAAGAGACACAATGCCGACCTAAGTACAGGAAGAGCGTGTCTTTCTATTATCTATGTTTTGAGCGTTTCCTGTGTCACCAGTTTTACATTCCGATGCACCTCTGCTGGTTTACTGTATCCATTGGACCCTCCATTGACGATGAAACACAGAAATTACATCGGAATTAAATATAAGAGACACCATGCCGACTTAAGTAAAGGAAGACTGTGTCTTCCTACTGTCTATGTTTTGAGCCTTTCCTGTGTCACCAGTATTACATTCCGATGCACATCTGCAGGTTCACTGTATCCATTGGACCTTCCCATTGACGATGAAACACAGAAATTGCATCGGAATTAAATATAAGAGACACAACGACGACTTAAGTACAAGAAAACTGAGTCTTCTTACGGTCTATGTTTTGAGCGTTTTCTGTGTCACCGGATTTACATTCCGATGCACCTCTGCAGGTTTACTGTACCCATTGGACCTTCCCATTGACGATAAAACACAGAGATTGCATCGGAATTAAATATAAGAGACACCAAGCCGACTTAAGTAAAGATAGACTGAGTCTTCCTACTGTCTTTGATTTGAGCGTGTCCTGTATCACCAGGTTTACATTCCGATGCACCTCTGCAGGTTTACTGTATCCATTGGACCTTCCCATTGACGATGAAACACAGAAATTGCATCGGAATTAAATATAAGAGACACAACGACGACTAAAGTACAAGAAAACAGAGTCTTCTTAGGGTCTATGTTTTGAGCGGTTCCTGTGTCACCAGATTTACATTCCGATGCACCTCTGCAAGTTTACTGTATCCCTTGGACCTTCCCACTGACAACGAGACACAGAAACTGCATCGGATTTAAATATAACAGACACAATGCCGACGTAAGTTCAGGAAGATTGAATATTCCTACTGTCTATGTTTTGATCGTTTCCTGTGTCACCAGTTTTACATTCGAATGCACCTCTGCAGGTTTAATGTATCCATTGGACCTTCACAGCGACGATGAAACACAGAAATAGCATCGGAATTAAATAGAAGAGAGACAATGCCGACTTAAGGACAGGAAGGCTGTGTCTTCCTAATGTCTACGTTTTGAGCATTTCCTGTGTCATCAGTTTTACATTTTGATGCATCACTGTAGGTTTACAGTATCCCTTGGACCTTCACAGTGACGATGAAACACAGAAATTGCATCGGAATTAAATATAAGAGACACAATGCCGACATAAGTACAAGAAAACTGAGTCTTCCTACTGTCTATGCTTTGAGCGCATCCTGTGTCACCAGTTTTACATTCCGATGCACCTCTGCAGGTTTACTGTATCCCTTGGACCTTCCCATTGACGATGAATCACAGAAATTGCATCGGAATTAAATATAAGAGACACAATGCCGACCTAAGTACAGGAAGAGTGTGTCTTTCTATTGTCTATGTTTTGAGCGTTTCCTGTGTCACCAGTTTTACATTCCGATGCACCTCTGCTGGTTTACTGTATCCATTGGACCCTCCATTGACGATGAAACACCGAAATTGCATCGGAATTAAATATAAGAGGCACCATGCCGACTTAAGTAAAGGAAGACTGAGTCTTCCTACTGTCGTTGTTTTGAGCCTTTCCTGTGTCACCAGTATTACATTCCGATGCACCTCTGCAGGTTTACTGTATCCATTGGACCTTCCCATTGACGATGAAACACAGAAATTGCATCGGAATTAAATATAAGAGACACAACGACGACTTAAGTACAAGAAAACTGAGTCTTCTTACGGTCTATGTTTTGAGCGTTTTCTGTGTCACCGGATTTACATTCCGATGCACCTCTGCAGGTTTACTGTATCCATTGGACCTTCCCATTGACGATAAAACACAGAGATTGCATCGCAATTAAATATAAGAGACACCATGCCGACTTAAGTAAAGATAGACTGAGTCTTCCTACTGTCTATGATTTGAGCGTGTCCTGTATCACCAGGTTTACATTCCGATGCACCTCTGCAGGTTTACTGTATCCATTGGACCTTCCCATTGACGATGAAACACAGAAATTGCATCGGAATTAAATATAAGAGACACATCGACGACTAAAGTACAAGAAAACTGAGTCTTCTTAGGGTCTATGTTTTGAGCGGTTCCTGTGTCACCAGATTTACATTCCGATGCACCTCTGCAAGTTTACTGTATCCCTTGGACCTTCACAGTGACGATGAAACACAGAAATTGCATCGGAATTAAATATAAGAGACACAATGATGACTTAAGTACAGGAAGACTGAGTCTTCCTACTGTCTATGTTTTGAGCGTTTCCTGTGTCACCAGTTTTACATTCCGATGCCCCTCTGCAGGTTTACTGTATCCCTTGGACCTTCACAGCGACGATGAAACACAGAAATCGCATCGGAATTAAAGGTAAAAGACACAATGCCGACTTAAATACCAGAAAACTGAGTCTTCTTAGGGTCTATGTTTTGAGCGTTTCCCCTGTCACCATTTTTACATTCCGATGCACTTCTGCAGGTATACTGTTTCCCTTCGACCTTCCCATTGACGATTAAACACAGAAATTGCATCGGAATTAACTATAAGAGACACAATGCCGACTCAAGTACAGGAAGATTGAGTCTTCCTACTGTCTATGTTTTGAGCGTTTCCTGTGTCACCAGTTTTACATTCCGATGCACCTCTGCAGGTTTTCCTGTATCCCTTCGACTTTCCCATTGACGATGAAACACAGAAATTGAATCGGAATTAAATATAAGAGACACAATGCCGACATCAGTACAAGAAAACTGAGTCTTCTTAGGGTCTATGTTTTGAACGGTTCCTGTGTCACCAGTTTTATATTCCGATGCACCTCTGCAGGTTTACTGTATCCCTTGGACCTTCCCACTGACAACGAGACACAGAAATTGCAACGGATTTATATAGAAGAGACACAATGCCGACATAAGAACAGGATGGCTGAGTCTTCCTACTGTCTACGAATTGAGCATTTCCTGTGTCATCAGTTTTACATTTTTATGCACCTCTGCACGGTTACTGTATCCGTTGGACCTTCCCATTGACGATAAAACACAGAATTAGCATCGGAATTAAATATAAGAGACACAATGCCGACTTAAGAACAGGAAGGCTGAGTCTTCCTACTGTCTATGTTTTGAGCGTTTCCTGTGTCACCAGTTTTACATTCCGATGCACCTCTGCAGGTTTACTGTATCCCTTGGATCTTCGCATTGACGATGACACACAGAAATTGCATCGGAATTAAATATAAGAGACACAATGCCGACTTAAGAACAGGAAGGCCGAGTCTTCCTACTGTCTATGTTTTGAGCATCTCCTGTGTCACCAGTTTTACATTCCGATGCACCTCTGCATGTTTACTGTAACCCTTGGACCTTCACAGTGACGATGAAACACAGAAATTGCATCAAATTAAGTATAAGAGACACAATGCCGACTTCAGTACAAGAAAACTGAGTCTTCTTAGGGTCTATGTTTTGACCGCTTCCTGTGCCACCAGTTTTACATTCCGATGCACCTCTGCAGTTTTACTGTATCCATTGGACCTTCCCATTGACGATGAAACACAGAAATAGCATCGGAATTAAATATAAGAGACACAATGCCGACTTAAGAACAGGAAGGCTGAGTCTTCCTACTGTCTATGTTTTGAGCGTTTCCTGTGTCACCAGTTTTACATTCCGATGCACCTCTGCAGGTTTAGTGTATCCCTTGGATCTTCCCATTGACGATGAAACAGAGAAATTGCATCGGAATTAAATATAAGAGACACAATGCCGACTTAAGTACAGGAAGATTGAGTCTTCCTACTGTCTATGTTTTGAGCGTTTCCTGTGTCACCAGTTTTACATTCCGATGCCCCTCTGCATGTTTACTGTATCCATTGGACCTTCCCACTGACGATGAAACACAGAAATAGCATCGGCATTAAATATAAGAGACACAATGCCGACTTAAGTACAGGAAGATTGAGTCTTCCTACTGTCTATGTTTTGAGCGTTTCCTGCGTCACCAATTTTACATTCCGATGCACCTCTGCAGGTTTACTGTATCCACTGGACCTTCCCATTGACGATGAAACACAGAAATAGCATCGGAATTAAATATAAGAGACACAATGCCGACATAAGAACAGGAAGGCTGAGTCTTCCTACAGTCTATGTTTTGAGCGTTTCCTGTGTCACCAGTTTTACATTCCGATGCATCTCTGCAGGTTTACTGTATCCCTTGGATCTTCGCATTGACGATGAAATACAGAAATTGCATCGGAATTAAATATAAGAGACACAATGCCGACTTCAGTACAAGAAAACTGAGTCTTCTTAGGGTCTATGTTTTGACCGCTTCCTGTGTCACCAGTTTTACATTCCGATGCATCTCTGCAGGTTTACTGTATCCCTTGGATCTTCGCATTGACGATGAAATACAGAAATTGCATCGGAATTAAATATAAGAGACACAATGCCGACATAAGTAGAGGAACATTGAGTCTTCCTACTGTCTACCTTTTGAGCGATTCCTGCGTCACCAGTTTTACATTCCGATGCACCTCTGCAGGTTTACTGTATCCCTTGGACCTTCGCAGTGACGATGAAACACAGAAATTGCATCGGAATTAAATATAAGATACACAATGTCGTCTTAAGTAGAGGAAGTCTGAGTCTTCCTACTGTCTATGCTTTGAGCGTCTCCTGTGTCACCAGTTTTACATTCCGATGCACCTCTGCAGGTATACTGTTTCCCTTCGCCTTTCCCTTTGACGATGAAACACAGAAATTGCATCGGAATTAAATACAAGGGACACAATGTCGACTTAAGTACAGGAAGAGTGTGTCTTTCTATTGTCTATGTTTTGAGCGTTTCCTGTGTCACCAGTTTTACATTCCGATGCACCTCCGCTGGCTTACTGTATCCATTGGACCTTCCATTGATGATGAAACACAGAAATTGCATCGGAATTAAATATAAGAGACACCATGCCGACTTAGGTAAAGGAAGACTGAGTCTTCCTACTGTCTATGTTTTGAGCCTTTCCTGTGTCACCAGTTTTACATTCCGATGCACATCTGCAGGTTTACTGTATCCATTGGACTTTCCCATTGACGATGAAACACAGAAATTGCATCGGAATTAAATATAAGAGACACAACGCCGACTTAAGTACAAGAAAAATGAGTCTTCTTACGCTCTATGTTTTCAGCGTTTTCTGTAATACCAGTTTTACATTCCGATGCACCTCTGCAGGTTTACTGTATCCCTTGGACCTTCACAGTGACGGTGAAACACAGAAATTGCATCAAATTAAATATAAGAGACACAATGCCGACTTAAGTACAGTGAGACTGATTCTTCCTACTGTCTATGTTATGAGCGCTTCCTGTGTCACCAGTTTCACATTCCGATGCACCTCTGTTGGGTTACTGTATCCCTTGGACTTTCCCATTGACGATGAAACACAGAAATTGCATCGGAATTAAATATAAGAGACCCAATGTGGACTTAAGTACATTAAGAGTGTGTCTTTCTATTGTCTATGTTTTGTGCGTTTCCTGTGTCACCAGTTTTACATTCCGATGCACCTCTGCAGGTCTACTGTATCCATTGGACCTTCCCATTGACGATGAAACACAGAAATTGCATCGGAATTAAATATAAGAAACACAACGCCGACTTAAGTACAAGAAAACTGAGTCTTCTTACGGTCTATGTTTTGAGCGTTTCCAGTGTCACCAGTTTTCCATTCCGATGCACCTCTGCAGGTTTACTGTATCCGTTGGACCTTCCCATTGACGATGAAACACAGAAATAGCATCGGAATTAAATATAAGAGACACCATGCCGACCTAAGTACAGGAACATTGAGTCTTCCTACTGTCTATGCTTTGAGCGATTCCTGCGTCACCAGTTTTACATTCCGATGCACCTCTGCAGGTTTACTGTATCCCTTGGACCTTCACAGTGACGATGAAACAAAGAAATTGCATCGGAATTAAATATAAGAGACACAATGTCGACTTAAGTACAGGAAGAGTGTGTCTTTCTATTGTCTATGTTTTGTGCGTTTCCTGTGTCACCAGTTTCACATTCCGATGCACCTCTGCAGTTCTACTGTATCCATTGGACCTTCCCATTGACGATGAAACACAGAAATTGCATCGGAATTAAATAGAAGAGACACAATGTCGACTTAAGTACAGGAAGAGTGTGAATTTCTATTGTCTACGTTTTGAGCGTTTCCTGTGTCACCAGTTTTACATTCCGATGCACCTCTCCTGGTTTACTGTATCCATTGGCCCTTCCATTGACGATGAAACACAGAAATTTATTTATTTATTTATTGTTCCGTGGGACCAAATTAAGGAGAAATCTCCATGGTCATGGAACGAGTCAATACATGAAATTATAACACGATATTAGAAACAGATAAAATGAAATATAGAAAAAAAAACATATTCAGGTGACAAGTCATAAATTTAAATGAAGACAATCAACAATGTAACACTGGAATTTGCTTAATTTTTTAGCTCTTCCAGGAGCTCCTCGACAGAATAGAACGAGTGAGCCATGAGGAAACTCTTCAGTTTAGACTTAAAAGAGTTTGGGCCACAGCTAAGATTTTTGAGTTCTTGTGGTAGCTTATTGAAAATGGATGCAGCAGAATACTGCACTCCTTTCTGCACAAGAGTCAAGGAACTGCATTCTACATGCAGATTTAATTTCTGCCTAGTATTAACTTAGTGAAAGCTGCTAACTCTTGGGAATAGGCTAATATTGCTAACAACAAACGACATTAAAGAAAATATATACTGTGAGGGCAATGTCAGAATTCCCAGATTTTTGAATAGGGGTCGACAAGAGGTTCTCGAACTTACACCACATATAGATCGAACAGCCCGTTTTTGAGCCAAAAATACCCTTTTTGAATCAGAAGAATTACCCCAAAAAATAATACCATACGACATAAGCGTATGAAAATATGCGAAGTAGACTACTTTTCGTGTTGAAGTGTCACTTATTTCAGATACTGTTCTAATGGTAAATAAAGCAGCATTTAGTTTCTGAACAAGATCCTGAACATGGGCTTTCCACAACAGCTTACTATCTATCCGTACGCCTAGGAACTTGAACTGTTCCGTCTCGCTTATAACATGCCCATTCTGTCTGATTAAAATGTCAGTTCTTGTTGGATTGTGAGTTGGAAACTGTAAAAACTGAGTCTTACTGTGATTTAGCATCAAATTATTTTCCACAAGCCACGAACTTATTTCATTAACTAAATTATTTGTTACTGTTTCAATATTACACACAAGATCCTTCACTATCAAGCTGGTGTCATCAGCAAACAGAAATATTTTTGAATCACCTGTAATACTAGAAGGCATATCATTTATATAAATAAGAAACAGCAGTGGCCCCAGCACCGACCCTTGGGGAACGCCCCACTTAACAGTGCCCCATTGGGACTGAACATCACTACCACTCTCAATATTGCGGAGAATTACCCTCTGCTTTCTGTTCTTAAAGTAAGAGGCGAACCAATTGTAAGCTACTCCCCTTACTCCATAATGGTCCAACTTCTGCAGTAATATTTTGTGGTCAACACAGTCAAAAGCCTTCGTTAAATCAAAGAAAACACCTAGCGTTCGCAACCTTTTATTTAATCCGTCGAAAACCTCACAGAGAAAAGAGAATATAGCATTTTCAGTTGTTAAACCATTTCTAAAACCAAACTGAACATTTGACAGCAAATTATGTGAATTTAAATGCTCCAGTAACCTTGTATATACAACCTTCTCGATAACTTTAGCAAACACCGATGGCATAGAAATAGGTCTAAAATTGTCAACATTATCAATGTCTCCCTTTTTATAAAGTGGCTTCACTACTGAGTATTTTAATCGATCAGGAAACCGACCACTCCTAAAGGAAAAGTTACAGATATGGCTAAGTACTGGGCTAACATACATAGAACAATACTTCAGTATTCTGCTAGATACCCCGTCATATCCATGAGAGTTCTTGGTCTTTAGTGATTTAATTATTAACTCAATCTCCCTCTTGTCAGTATCATGGAGGAGCCTTTCAGGTAACAGTCTCGGAACACTTTTTTCTAAGAGCGCTATATGATTCCCTGTTGGAATTAGGTTTCTATTTAGTTCACCTGCTATATTCAGAAAGTGATTATTAAATACTGTACATATATGCGACTTATCAGTAACACGGACATTCCCACTACGCACTGATTCTATATCCTCGACCTGTCTCTGCAGACCAGCAACTTCCTTTACGACTGACCATATGGTTTTAATTTTATCCTGAGACTTAGCTATTCTATCTGCATACCACATACTTTTTGCCTTCCTAATAACATTTTTAAGCACCTTACAATACTGTTTGTAATGGGCTGCTGCATTTAGATTTTGACTGTTTCTAACGTTTTGATATAATTGCCACTTTGTTCTACAAGATATTCTTATCCCTCTAGTCAGCCACCCAGGCTGCCTGTTTGTGCTAGTACCCTGTTTTAAACGTTGTAACGGAAAGCAACTTTCAAAGAGCATGAGAAAGGTCTTTAGAAAAGCATTATATTTATCGTTTACTGTCTCAGCGCTATAAACATCTGGCCACTCTTGTTCCTTTATAAGGTTTACAAAGGTCTCTACAGCAACCGGATCAGCTTTCCTGAACAGCTGATGACTATATTTAACACGAGTTGCAGCATAAAAATCTTTTAAAGTTAAAATTTGCGCATCATGATCTGAAAGGCCATTCACCTTTTTTCTAACAGAATGCCCTTCTAGTAATGAGGAATGAACAAAAATGTTGTCTATGGTTGTTCTACTGTTCCCTTGCACTCTCGTTGGAAAGAATACGGTTTGCATAAGATTATATGAATTAAAGAGGTCTACCAGCATCCTCTTCCTTGCACAATCACTTATACAATTAATATTGAAGTCACCACATATAACTAACTTTTTGTATTTCCTATAAAGTGAACCAAGAACCTCCTCTAGCTTTAGCAAAAATGCTGTGAAATCGGAGTCTGGGGATCTATAAATAACAACAGTTACAAGTTTAATTCCGTTAAATTTGCATCGGAATTAAATATAAGAGACACAATGCCGACTTAAGTACAGAAAGACTGAGTCTTCCTACTGTCTATGTTTTGAGCGTTTCCCTTGTCACCAGTTTTACATTCCGATGCACCTCTGCAGGTATACTGTTTCCATTCGACCTTCCCATTGACGATGAAACACAGAAATTGCATCGGAATTAAATATAAGAGACACAATGCTGCCGACTTAAGTACAGGACGACTGAGTCTTCATACTGTCTATGTTTTGAGCGTTTCCTGTGTCATCAGTTTTACATTCCGATGGACCTCTGCAGGTTTACCGTATCCATTCGACCTTCCCATTGACGATGAAACACAGATATAGCATCGGAATTAAATTAAGAGACACAATGCCGACTTAAGAACAGGAAGGCTGAGTCTTCCTACTGTGTAGGTTTTGAGCATTTCCTGTGTCACCAGTTTTACATTCCGATGCACCTCTGCAGGTTTACTGTATCCCTTGGATCTTCCCATTGACGATGAAACAGAGAAATAGCATCGGAATTAAAAATAAGAGACACAATGTCGACTTAAGTACAGGAAGATTGAGTCTTCCTACTGTCTATGATTTGAGCGTTTCATGCGTCACCAATTTTACATTCCGATGCACCTCTGCAGGTTTAGTGTATCCACTGGACCTTCCAATTGACGATGAAACACAGAAATAGCATCGGAATTAAATATAAGAGACACAATGCCGACTTAAGAACAGGAAGGCTGAGTCTTCCTACTGTCTATGTTTTGAGCGTTTCCTGTGTCACCAGTTTTACATTCCGATGCATCTCTGCAGGTTTACTGTATCCCTTGGATCTTCGCATTGACGATGAGACACAGAAATTACATCGGAATTAAATATAAGAGACACAAAGCCGACTTAAGTGCAGGTAGACTGAGTCTTCCTACTGTCTATGCTTTGAGCGTCTCCTGTGTCACAAGTTTTACATTCCGATGCACCTCTGCATGTATACTGATTCCCTTCGACATTCCAGATGACGATGAAACACAGAAATTGCATCGGAATTAAATAGAAGAGACACAACGTCGACTTAAGTACAGGAAGAGTGTGTCTTTCTATTGTCTATGTTTTGAGCGTTTCCTGTGTCACCAGTTTTACATTCCGATGCACCTCCGCTGGTTTACTGTAACCATTGGACCTCCCATTGACGATGAAACACAGAAATTGCATCGGAATTAAATATAAGAGACACCATGCCGACTTAGGTAAAGGAAGACTGAGTTTTCCTACTGTCTATGGTTTTAGCCTTTCCTGTGTCACCAGTATTACATTCCGATGCACCTCTGCAGGTTTACTGTATCCATTGGACTCTCCCATTGACGATGAAACACAGAAATTGGATCGGAATTAAATATAAGAGACACAACGCCGACTTAAGTACAAGAAAAATGAGTCTTCTTACGGTCTATGTTTTGAGCGTTTTCTGTAACACCAGTATTACATTCCGATGCACCTCTGCAGGTTTACTGTATCCCTTGGACCTTCACAGTGACGGTGAAACACAGAAATTGCATCAAATTAAATATAAGAGACACAATGCCGACTTAAGTACAGTGAGACTGATTCTTCCTACTGTCTATGCTATGAGCGCTTCCTGTGTCACCAGTTTTACATTCCGATGCACCTCTGCAGGTTTACTGTATCCGTTGGACCTTCCCATTGACGATGAAACACAGAAATAGCATCGAAATTAAATATAAGAGACACAATGCCGACTTAAGTACAGGAAGACTGAGTCTTCCTACTGTCTATGTTTTGAGAGTTTCCTGTGTCACCAGTTTTACATTCCGATGCACCTCTGCAGGTATAGTGTTTCCCTTCGACTTTCCCATTGACGACGAAACACAGAAATTGCATCGGAATTAAATATAAGAGACACAATGCTGACTTAAGTACAGGAAGACTGAGTCTTCCTACTGTCTATGTTCTGAACGTTTCCTGTGTCACCAGGTTTACATTCCAATGCACCTCGGCAGGTTCACTGTATCCCATGGACCTTCACAGTGATGATGAAACACAGAAATTGCATCGGAATTAAATATAACAGACACAATGACGACTTCAGTACAAGAAAACTGAGTCTTCTTAGGGTCTATGTTTTGAGCGGTTCCTGTGTCACCAGTTTTACATTCCGATGCACATCTGCAGGTTTACTGTATCCCTTGGTCCTTCCCACTGACAACGAGACACAGAAATTACATCGGATTTAAATAGAAGAGACACAATGCCGACTTAAGAACAGGAAGGCTGAGTCTTCCTACTGTCTACGTTTTGAGCATTTCCTGTGTCATCAGTTTTACATTTTGATGCACCTCTGCAGGTTTACAGTATCCCTTGGACCTTCACAGTGACGATGACACACAGAAATTGCATCGGAATTAAATATAAGAGACTCAATGCCGACTTAAGTACAAGAAAACTGAGTCTTCATACGGTCTACGATTTGAGCGCTTCCTGTGTAATCAGTTTTACATTTTGGTGCACCTGTGCAGGTTTACTGTATCCCTTGACCTTCACAGTGACGATGAAACACAGAAATTGCATCAAATGAAATATAAGAGGCACAATGCCGACTTCAGTACAAGAAAACTGAGTCTTCTTAGGGTCTATGCTTTGACCGCTTCCTGTGTCACCAGTTTTACATTCCGATGCACCTCTGTAGTTTAACTGTATCCATTGGACCTTCCCATTGACGATGAAACACAGAAATAGCATCGGAATTAAATATAAGAGACACAATGCCGACTTAAGAACAGGAAGGCTGAGTCTTCCTACTGTCTATGTTTTGAGCGTCTACTGTGTCACTAGTTTTACATTCCGATGCACCTCTGCAGGTTTACTGTATCCCTTGGATCTTCGCATTGACGATGAAACACAGAAATTGCATCGGAATTAAATATAAGAGACACAATGCAGACTTAAGTACAGAAAGACTGAGTCTTCCTACTGTCTATGTTTTGAGCGATTCCTGCGTCACCAGTTTTACATTCCTATGCACCTCTGCAGGTTTACTGTATCCATTAGACCTTCCCATTGACGATGAAACACAGAAATAGCATCGGAATTAAATATAAGAGACACAATGCCGACTTGGGAACAGGAAGGCTGAGTCTTCCTACTGTCTATGTTTTGAGCATCTCCTGTGTCACCAGTTTTACATTCCAATGCACCTCTGCAGGTTTACTGTATCCCTTGGATCTTCGCATCGTCGATGAAACACAGAAATTGCATCGGAATTAAATATAAGAGACACAATGCCGACTTAAGTACAGGAACATTGAGTCTTCCTACTGTCTATGTTTTGAGCGATTCCTTCGTCACCAGTTTTACATTCCGATGCACCTCTGCAGGTTTACTGTATCCATTGGACCTTCTCATTGACGATGAAACACAGAAATTACATCGGAATTAAACATAAGAGACACCATGCCGACTTAAGTAAAGGAAGACTGAGTCTTCCTACTGTCTATGTTTTGAGCCGTTCCTGTGTCCCCAGTATTACATTCCGATGCACCTCTGCAGGTTTACTGTAACCATTCGACTTTCCCATTGACGATGAAACACAGAAATTGCATCGTAATTAAATATAAGAGACACATCGACGACTTAAGTACAAGAAAACTGAGTCTTCTTTCAGTCTATGTTTGAGCGTTTTCTGTGTCACCAGTTTTACATTCCGATGCACCTCTGCAGGTTTACTGTATCCATTGGAACTTCCCATTGACGATGAAACACAGAAATTACATCGGAATTAAATATAAGAGACACAAAGCCGACTTAAGTGCAGGTAGACTGAGTCTTCCTACTGTCTATGCTTTGAGCGTCTCCTGTGTCACAAGTTTTACATTCCGATGCACCTCTGCATGTATACTGATTCCCTTCGACATTCCAGATGACGATGAAACACAGAAATTGCATCGGAATTAAATAGAAGAGACACAACGTCGACTTAAGTACAGGAAGAGTGTGTCTTTCTATTGTCTATGTTTTGAGCGTTTCCTGTGTCACCAGTTTTACATTCCGATGCACCTCCGCTGGTTTACTGTAACCATTGGACCTCCCATTGACGATGAAACACAGAAATTGCATCGGAATTAAATATAAGAGACACCATGCCGACTTAGGTAAAGGAAGACTGAGTTTTCCTACTGTCTATGGTTTTAGCCTTTCCTGTGTCACCAGTATTACATTCCGATGCACCTCTGCAGGTTTACTGTATCCATTGGACTCTCCCATTGACGATGAAACACAGAAATTGGATCGGAATTAAATATAAGAGACACAACGCCGACTTAAGTACAAGAAAAATGAGTCTTCTTACGGTCTATGTTTTGAGCGTTTTCTGTAACACCAGTATTACATTCCGATGCACCTCTGCAGGTTTAGTGTATCCCTTGGACCTTCACAGTGACGGTGAAACACAGAAATTGCATCAAATTAAATATAAGAGACACAATGCCGACTTAAGTACAGTGAGACTGATTCTTCCTACTGTCTATGCTATGAGCGCTTCCTGTGTCACCAGTTTTACATTCCGATGCACCTCTGCAGGTTTACTGTATCCGTTGGACCTTCCCATTGACGATGAAACACAGAAATAGCATCGAAATTAAATATAAGAGACACAATGCCGACTTAAGTACAGGAAGACTGAGTCTTCCTACTGTCTATGTTTTGAGAGTTTCCTGTGTCACCAGTTTTACATTCCGATGCACCTCTGCAGGTATAGTGTTTCCCTTCGACTTTCCCATTGACGACGAAACACAGAAATTGCATCGGAATTAAATATAAGAGACACAATGCTGACTTAAGTACAGGAAGACTGAGTCTTCCTACTGTCTATGTTCTGAACGTTTCCTGTGTCACCAGGTTTACATTCCAATGCACCTCGGCAGGTTCACTGTATCCCATGGACCTTCACAGTGATGATGAAACACAGAAATTGCATCGGAATTAAATATAACAGACACAATGACGACTTCAGTACAAGAAAACTGAGTCTTCTTAGGGTCTATGTTTTGAGCGGTTCCTGTGTCACCAGTTTTACATTCCGATGCACATCTGCAGGTTTACTGTATCCCTTGGTCCTTCCCACTGACAACGAGACACAGAAATTACATCGGATTTAAATAGAAGAGACACAATGCCGACTTAAGAACAGGAAGGCTGAGTCTTCCTACTGTCTACGTTTTGAGCATTTCCTGTGTCATCAGTTTTACATTTTGATGCACCTCTGCAGGTTTACAGTATCCCTTGGACCTTCACAGTGACGATGACACACAGAAATTGCATCGGAATTAAATATAAGAGACTCAATGCCGACTTAAGTACAAGAAAACTGAGTCTTCATACGGTCTACGATTTGAGCGCTTCCTGTGTAATCAGTTTTACATTTTGATGCACCTGTGCAGGTTTACTGTATCCCTTGACCTTCACAGTGACGATGAAACACAGAAATTGCATCAAATGAAATATAAGAGGCACAATGCCGACTTCAGTACAAGAAAACTGAGTCTTCTTAGGGTCTATGCTTTGACCGCTTCCTGTGTCACCAGTTTTACATTCCGATGCACCTCTGTAGTTTAACTGTATCCATTGGACCTTCCCATTGACGATGAAACACAGAAATAGCATCGGAATTAAATATAAGAGACACAATGCCGACTTAAGAACAGGAAGGCTGAGTCTTCCTACTGTCTATGTTTTGAGCGTCTACTGTGTCACTAGTTTTACATTCCGATGCACCTCTGCAGGTTTACTGTATCCCTTGGATCTTCGCATTGACGATGAAACACAGAAATTGCATCGGAATTAAATATAAGAGACACAATGCAGACTTAAGTACAGAAAGACTGAGTCTTCCTACTGTCTATGTTTTGAGCGATTCCTGCGTCACCAGTTTTACATTCCTATGCACCTCTGCAGGTTTACTGTATCCATTGGACCTTCCCATTGACGATGAAACACAGAAATAGCATCGGAATTAAATATAAGAGACACAATGCCGACTTGGGAACAGGAAGGCTGAGTCTTCCTACTGTCTATGTTTTGAGCATCTCCTGTGTCACCAGTTTTACATTCCAATGCACCTCTGCAGGTTTACTGTATCCCTTGGATCTTCGCATTGTCGATGAAACACAGAAATTGCATCGGAATTAAATATAAGAGACACAATGCCGACTTAAGTACAGGAACATTGAGTCTTCCTACTGTCTATGTTTTGAGCGATTCCTTCGTCACCAGTTTTACATTCCGATGCACCTCTGCAGGTTTACTGTATCCATTGGACCTTCTCATTGACGATGAAACACAGAAATTACATCGGAATTAAACATAAGAGACACCATGCCGACTTAAGTAAAGGAAGACTGAGTCTTCCTACTGTCTATGTTTTGAGCCGTTCCTGTGTCCCCAGTATTACATTCCGATGCACCTCTGCAGGTTTACTGTAACCATTCGACTTTCCCATTGACGATGAAACACAGAAATTGCATCGTAATTAAATATAAGAGACACATCGACGACTTAAGTACAAGAAAACTGAGTCTTCTTACAGTCTATGTTTGAGCGTTTTCTGTGTCACCAGTTTTACATTCCGATGCACCTCTGCAGGTTTACTGTATCCATTGGAACTTCCCATTGACGATGAAACACAGAAATTGCATCGGAATTAAATATAAGAGACACCATGCCGACTTAAGTAAAGGAAGACTGAGTCTTCCTACTGTCTATGATTTGAGCGTGTCCTGTATCACCAGTTTTACATTCCGATGCACCTCTCCAGGTTTACTGTATCCCTTGGACCTTCCCATTGGCGAAGAAACACAGAAATGGCATCGGAATTAAATATAAGAGACACAATGCCGACTTAAGAACAGAAAGACTCAGTCTTCCTACTGTCTATGTTTTGAACGTTTCCCTTGTCACCAGTTTTACATTTCGATGCACCTCTGTAGGTATACTGTTTCCCTTCGACCTTCCCATTGTTGATGAAACACAGATATTACATCGGAATTAAATATAAGAGACACAATGCTGCCGACATAAGTACAGGAAGACTGAGTCTTCCTACTGTCTATGTTTTGAGCGTTTCCTGTGTCATCAGTTTTACATTCCGATGCACCTCTGCAGGTTTTACTGTATCCATTGGACCTTCACAGTGACGACGAAACACAGAAATTGCATCGGAATTAAATATCAGAGAAACAATGCCGGCTTAGGTACAGGAAGACTGAGTATTCCTACTGTCTATGTTTTGAGCGTTTCCTATGTCATCAGTATTATATTTTGATGCACCTCTGCAGGTTTACTGTAAACCTTGGACCTTCACAGTGACGATAACACACAGAAATTGCATCGGAATTAAATATAAGAGACACAATGCCGACTTAAGTACAAGAAAACTGAGTCTTCTTACGGTCTATGATTTGAGCGCTTCCTGTGTCACCAGTTTTACATTCCGATGCACCTCTGCAGGTTTACTGTATCGCTTGGACCTTCCCATTGACGACGAAACACAGAAATTGCATCGGAATTAAATATCAGAGAAACAATGACGACTTAGGTACGGGAAGACTGAGTCTTCCTACTGTCTATGTTTTGAGCGTTTCCTGTGTCATCAGTTTTACATTTTGATGCACCTCTGCAGGTTTACTGTACCCTTGGCCTTCACAGTGACGATGAAACACAGAAATTGCATCAAATTAAATATAAGAGACACAATGCCGACTTCAGTACAAGAAAACTGAGTCTTTTTAGGGTCTATGCTTTGACCGCTTCCTGTGTCACCAGTTTTACATTCCGATGCACCTCTGTAGTTTAACTGTATGCATTGGACCTTCCCATTGACGATGAAACACAGAAATAGCATCGGAATTAAATATAAGAGACACAATGCCGACTTAAGAACAGGAAGGCTGAGTCTTCCTACTGTCTATGTTTTGAGCGTTTCCTGTGTCTCCAGTTTTACATTCCGATGCACCTCTGCAGGTTTACTGTATCCCTTGGATCTTCGCATTGACGATGAAACACAGAAATTGCATCGGAATTAAATATAAGAGACACAATGCAGACTTAAGTACAGAAAGACTGAGTCTTCCTACTGTCTATGTTTTGAGCGATTCCTGCGTCACCAGTTTTACATTCCGATGCACCTCTGCAGGTTTACTGTATCCATTGGACCTTCTCATTGACGATGAAACACAGAAATAGCATCGGAATTATATATAAGAGACACAATGCCGACTTAAGAACTGGAAGGCTGAGTCTTCCTACTGTCTATGTTTTGAGCATTTCCTGTGTCACCAGTTTTACATTCCGATGCACCTCTGCAGGTTTACTGTATCCCTTGGATCTTCGCATTGTCGATGAAACACAGAAATTGCATCGTAATTAAATATAAGAGACACAATGCCGACTTAAGTACAGGAAGAGTGTGTCTTTCTATTGTCTATGTTTTGAGCGTTTCCTGTGTCACCAGTATTACATTCCGATGCACCTCTGCAGGTTTACTGTATCCATTGGACCATCCCATTGACGATGAAACACAGAAATAGCATCGGAATTAAATATAAGAGACACAATGCCGACTTAGGTACAGGAAGACAGAGTCTACCTACTGTGTATGCTTTGAGCGTCTCCTGTGTCACCAGTTTTACATTCCGATGCACCTCTGCTGGTATACTGTTTCTCTTCGACTTTCCGATTGACGATGAAACACAGAAATTGCATCGGAATTAAATAGAGGAGACACAATGTCGACTTAAGTACAGGAAGAGTGTGTCTTTCTATTGTCTATGTTTTGAGCGTTTCCTGTGTCACCAGTATTACATTCCGATGCACCTCTGCAGGTTTACTGTTATCATTGGAACATCCATTGACGATGAAACACAGAAATTGCATCGGAATTAAATATAAGAGACACCATGCCGACTTCAGTAAAGGAAGACAGAGTCTTCCTACTGTCTATGTTTTGAGCCGTTCCTGTGTCCCCAGTATTACATTCCGATGCACCTCTGCAGGTTTACTGTAACCATTCGAATTTCCCATTGACGATGAAACACAGAAATTGGATCGTAATTAAGTATAAGAGACACATCGGCGACTTAAGTACAAGAAAACTGAGTCTTCTTACAGTCTATGTTTTGAGCGTTTTCTGTGTCACCAATTTTACATTCAGATGCACCTCTGCAGGTTTACTGTACCCATTGGACCTTCCCATTGACGATGAAACACAGAAATTGCATCGGAATTAAATATAAGAGACACCATGCCGACTTAAGTAAAGGAAGACTGAGTCTTCCTACTGTCTATGATTTGAGCGTGTCCTGTATCACCAGTTTTACATTCCGATGCACGTCTGCAGGTTTACTGTATCCCTTGGACCTTCCCATTGGCGATGAAACACAGAAATGGCATCGGAATTAAATATAAGAGACACAATGCCGACTGAAATACAGGAAGACTGAGTGTTCCTACTGTCTATGTTTTGAGCGTTTCCTGTGTCACCAGTTTTACATTCCGATGCACCTCTGCAAGTTTACTGTATCCCTTGGACCTTCAGAGTGACGATGAAACACAGAAATTGCATCGGAATTAAATATAAGAGACACAATGATGACTTAAGTACAAGAAAACTGAGTCTACTTAGGGTCTATGTTATGAGCGCATCCTGTGTCACCAGTTTTACATTCCGATGCACCTCTGTAGGGTTACTCTATCCCTTGGACCTCCCTATTGACGATGAAACACAGAAATTGCATTGGAATTAAATATAAGAGACACAATGCCGACTTAAGTACAGAAAGACTGAGTCTTCCTACTATCTATGTTTTGAGGGTTTCCTTGTCACCAGTTTTACATTTCGATGCACCTCTGCAGGTATACTGTTTCCCTTCGACCTTCCCATTGACGATGAACCAAAGAAATTGCATTGGAATTAAATATAAGAGACACAATGCTGCCGACATAAGTACAGGAAGACTGAGTCTTCCTACTGTCTATGTTTTGAGCGTTTCCTGTGTCATCAGTTTTACATTCCGATGCACCTCTGCAGGTTTACTGTATCCATTGGACCTTCACAGTGACGACGAAACACAGAATTTGCATCGGAATTAAATATCAGAGAAACAAAGCCGACTTACGTACAGGAAGACTGAGTATTCCTACTGTCTATGTTTTGAGCGTTTCCTGTGTCATCAGTTTTATATTTTGATGCACCTCTGCAGGTTACTGTAACACTTGGACCTTCACAGGGACGATGAAACACAGAAATTGCGTCAAATTAAGTATAAGAGACACAATGCCGACTTCAGTACAAGAAAACTGAGTCTTCTTGGGGTCTATGTTTTGACCGCTTCCTGTCCCACCAGTTTTGCATTCCGATGCACCTCTGCAGTTTTACTGTATCCATTGGACCTTCCCATTGACGATGAAACACAGAAATAGAATCGGAATTAAATATAAGAGACACAATGCCGACTTAAGAACAGGAAGGCTGAGTCTTCCTACTGTCTATGTTATGAGCGCTTCCTGTGTCACCAGTTTTACATTCCGATGCACCTCTGTAGGGTTACTGTATCCCTTAGACCTCCCCATTGACGATGAAACACAGAAATTGCATCGGTATTAAATATAAGAGACACAATGCCGACTTAAGTACAGAAAGACTGAGTTTTCCTACTGTCTATGTTTTGATTGTTTCCCTTGTCACCAGTTTTACATTCCGATGCACCTCTGCAGGTATACTGTTTCCATTCGACCTTCCCATTGACGATGAAACACAGATATTGCATCGGAATTGAATATAAGAAACACAATGCTGCCGACATAAGTACAGGAAGACTGAGTCTTCCTACTGTCTATGTTTTGAGCGTTTCCTGTGTCATCAGTTTTACATTCCGATGCGCCTCTGCAGGTTTACTTTATCCATTCGACCTTCACAGTGACGACGAAACACAGAAATTGCATCGGAATTAAATATCAGAGAAACAATGCCGACTTAGGTAAAGGAAGACTGAGTATTCCTACTGTCTATGTTTTGAGCGTTTCCTGTGTCATCAGTTTTACATTCCGATCCACCTCTGCAAGTTTACTGTATCCATTTGACCTTTCCATTGACGATGAAACAGAGAAATTGCATCGGAATTAAATATAAGAGACACAATGCCGACATAAGAACAGGAAGGCTGAGTCTCTCTACTATCTATGTTTTGAGCGTTTCCTGTGTCACCAGTTTTACACTCCGATGCACCTCTGCAGGTTTACTGTATCCCTTGGATCTTCGCATTGGAGATGAAACACAGAAATTGCATCGGAATTAAATATAAGAGACACAATGCCGACTTAAGTAAAGGAACATTGAGTCTTCCTACAGTCTATGCTTTGAGCGATTCCTGCGTCACCAGTTTTACATTCCGAAGCACCTCTGCAAGTTTACTGTATCCATTTGATCTTTCCATTGACGATGAAACACAGAAATAGCATCGGAATTAAATATAAGAGACACATTGCCGAATTAAGAACAGGAAGGCTGAGTCTTCCTACTGTCTATGTTTTGAGCATTTCCTGTGTCACCAGTTTTACATTCCGATGCACCTCTGCAGGATTGCTGTATCCCTTGGATCTTCCCATTGACGATGAAACAGAGAAATTGCATCGGAATTAAGTATAAGAGACACAATGCCGACTTAAGTACAGGAAGATTGAGTCTTCCTACTGTCTATGTTTTGAGCGTTTCCTGCGTCACCAATTTTACATTCCGATGCACCTCTGCAGGTTTACTGTATCCACTGGACCTTCCCATTGACGATGAAACACAGAAATAGCATCGGAATTAAATATAAGAGACACAATGCCGACATAAGAACAGGAAGGCTGAGTCTTCCTACTGTCTATGTTTTGAGCGTTTCCTCTGTCACCAGTTTTACATTCCGATGCATCTCTGCATGTTTATAGTATCCCTTGGATGTTCGCATTGACGATGAAACACAGAAATTGCGTCGGAATTAAATATAAGAGACACAATGCCGACTTAAGTACAGGAACATTGAGTCTTCCTACTGTCTATGTTTTGAGCGATTCCTGCTTCACCAGTTTTACATTCCGAAGCACCTCTGCAGGTTTACGGTATCCCTTGGATCTTCCCAGTGACGATGAAACACAGAAATTGCATCGGAATTAAATTTAAGAAACACTAAGCCTACTTAAGTACAGGTAGACTGAGTCTTCCTACTGTCTATGCTTTGAGCGTCTCCTGTGTCACAAGTATTACATTCCGATGCACCTCTGCAGGTATATTGTTTCCCTTCGACATTCCCAATGACAATGAAACGTAGAAATTGCATCGGAATTTAATAGAAGAGACACAATGTCCACTTAAGTACAGGAAGAGTGTGTCTTTATATTGGCTATGTTTTGAGCGTTTCCTGTGTCACCAGTTTTACATTCCGATGCACCTCCGCTGGTTACTGTATCCATTGGACCTTCCATTGACGATGAAACACAGAAATGGCATCGGAATTAAATATAAGAGACACCATGCCGACTTAGGTAAAGGAAGACTGAGTCTTCCTACTGTCTATGTTTTGAGCCTTTCCTGTGTCACCAGTATTACATTCCGATGCACCTCTGCAGGTTTACTGTATCCATTGGACTTTCCCATTGACGATGAAACACAGAAATTGCATCGGAATTAAATATAAGAGACACAACGCCGACTTAAGTTCAAGAAAAATGTGTCTTCTTACGGTCTATGTTTTGAGCGTTTTCTGTAACACCAGTTTTACGTTCCGATGCACCTCTGCAGGTTTACTGTATCCCTTGGACCTTCACAGTGACAGTGAAACACAGAAATTGCATCAAATTAAATATAAGAGACACAATGTCGACTTAAGTACAGTGAGATTGATTCTTCCTACTGTCTATGTTATGAGCGCTTCCTGTGTCACCAGATTTACATTCCGATACACCTCTGTTGGGTTACTGTATCCCTTGGTCTTTCCCATTGACGATGAAACACAGAAATTGGATCGGAATTACATATAAGAGACACAATGTCGACTTAAGTACAGGAAGAGTGTGTCTTTCTACTGTCTATGTTTTGTGCGTTTCCTGTGTCACCAGTTTTACGTTCCGATGCACCTCTGCAGGTCTACTGTATCCATTGGACCTTCCCATTGACGATGAAACACAGAAATTGCATCGAAATTAAATATAAGAGACACAACGCCGACTTAAGTACAAGAAAACTGAGTCATATTTCGGTGTATGATTTGAGCGTTTCCTTTGTCACCAGTTTTACATTCCAATGCACCTCTGCAGGTTTACTGTATCCATTGGACCTTCCCATTGACGATGAAACACAGAAATTGCATCGGAATTAAATATAAGAGACACAATGCCGATTTAGGTACAGGAAGACTGAGTCTTCCTACTGTCTAAGTTTTGAGCATTTCCTGTCATCAGTTTTACATTTTGATGCACGTCTGCATGTTTACTGTCTCCCTTAGGATCTTCACAGTGACGATGAAACACAGAAATTGCATCGGAATTAAATATAAGAGACACAATGCCGACTTAGGTACAGGGAGACTAAGTCTTCCGACTGTCTATGTTTTTAGCGTTTCCTGTGTCATCAGTTTTACATTTTGATGCACCTCTGCAGGTTTACTGTATCCCTTGGACCTTCAGAGTGACGGTGAAACACAGATATTGCATCACATTAAATATAAGAGACACAATGCCGACTTCAGTACAAGAAAACTGAGTCTTCTTAGGGTCTATGATTTGACCGCTTCCTGTGTCACCAGTTTTACATTCCGATGCACCTCTGCAGGTTTACTGTATCCATTGGACCTTACCATTGACGCTGAAACACAGAAATAGCATCGTAATTAAATATAAGAGACACAATGCCGACTTAAGAACAGGAAGGCTGAGTCTTCCTACTGCCAATGTTTTGAGAGTTTCCTGTGTCACCAGTTTTGCATTCCGATGCACCTCTGCAGGTTTACTGTATCCCTTGGATCTTCGCATTGACGATGAAACACAGAAATTGCATCGGAATTACATAGAAGAGACACAATGCCGACTTAAGTACAGGAACATTGAGTCTTCCTACTGTCTATGTTTTGAGCGTTTCCTGCGTCACCAGTTTTGCATTCCGATGCATGTCTGCAGGTTTACTGTATCCATTCGACCTTCCCATTGACGATGAAACACAGAAATTGCATCGGAATTAAATGTAAGGGACAAAATGCCGACTTAAGTACAGGAAGACTGAGTCTTCCTACTGTCTATGCTTTGAGCGTTTCCTGTGTCACCAGTTTTACATTCCGATGCACCTCTGCAGGTTTACTGTATCCATTGGACCTTCACAGTGACGACGAAACACAGAAATTGCATTGGAATTAAATATCAGAGAAACAATGCCGACTTAGGTAAAAGAAGACTGAGTATTCCTACTGTCTATGATTTGAGCGTTTCCTGTGTCATCAATTTTACATTTTGATGCACCTCTGCAGGTTTACTGTATCCATTGGACCTTCCCATTGACGAGGAAACACAGAAACAGCATCGGAATTAAATATAAGAGACACAATGCCGACTTAAGATCAGGAACACTGAGTCGTCCTACTGTCTATATTTTGAGCATTTCCTGTGTCACCAGTTTTACATTCTGATGCACCTCTGCAGTTTTACTGTATCCATTGGACCTTCCCATTGACGATGAAACACAGAAATAGCATCGGAATTAATTTAAGAGACACAATGCAGACTAAAGAACAGGAAGGCTGAGTCTTCCTACTGTCTATGTTTTGAGCGTTTCCTGTGTCACCAGTTTTACATTCCGATGCACCTCTGCAGGTTTTACTGTATCCCTTGGATCCTCGCATTGACGATGAAACACAGAAATTGCATCGGAATTAAATATAAGAGACACATTGCCGACTTAAGTACAGGAACATTGAGTCTTCCTACTGTCTATGTTTTGAGCGATTCCTGCGTCACCAGTTTTACATTCCGAAGCACCTCTGCAGGTTTACTATATCCATTGGACCTTCCAATTGACGATGAAACACAGAAATAGCATCGGAACTAAATATAAGAGACACAATGCCGACTTTAGAACAGGAACACTGAGTCTTCCTACTGTCCATGTTTTGAGCATTTCCAGTGTCACCAGTTTTACATTCTGATGCACCTCTGCAGGTTTACTGTATCCCTTGGATCTTCCCATTGACGATCAAACAGAGAAATTGCATCGGAATTAAAAATAAGAGACACAATGCCGACTTAAGTACAGGAAGATTGAGTCTTCCTACTGTCTATGTTTTTAACGTTTCCTGCGTCACCAATGTTACATTCCGATGCACCTCTGCAGGTTTACCGTATCCACTGGACCTTCCAATTGACGATGAAACTCTGAAATAGCATCGGAATTAAATATAAGAGACACAATGCCGACTTAAGAACAGGAAGGCTGAGTCTTCCTACTGTCTATGTTTTGTGAGTTTCCTGTGTCACCTGTTTGACATTCTGATGCATCTCTGCAGTTTAACTGTATCCCCTGGATCTTCGCATTGACGATGAATCACAGAAATTGCATCGGAATTTAATATAAGAGACACAATGCCGAATTAAGTACAGGAACATTGAGTCTTCCTACTGTCTATGTTTTGAGCGATTCCTGCGTCACCAGTTTTACATTCCGATGCACCTCTGTAGGTTTACTGTATCCCTTGGACCTTCCAAGTGACGATGAAACAGAGATATTGCATCGGAATTAAATTTAAGAAACACAAAGCCGACTTAAGTACAGGTAGACTGAGTCTTCCTACTGTCTATGCTTTGAGCGTCTCCTGTGTCACAAGTATTACATTCCGATGCACCTCTGCTGGTATACTGTTTCTCTTCGACATACCCAATGACGATGAAACATAGAAATTGCATCGGAATTAAATATAAGAGACACAATGTCGACTTAAGTACAGGAAGAGTGTGTCTTTCTATTGTCTATGTTTTGAGCGTATCCTGTGTCACCAGTTTTACATTCCCATGCACCTCCACTGGTTACTGTATCCATTGGACCTTCCATTGACGATGAAACACAGAAATGGCATCGGAATTAAATATAAGAGACACCATGCCGACTTAGGTAAAGGAAGACTGAGTCTTCCTACTGTCTATGTTTTGAGCCTTTCCTGTGTCACCAGTATTACATTCCGATGCACCTCTGCAGGTTTACTGTAACCATTGGACTTTCCCATTGACGATGAAACACAGAAATTGCATCGGAATTAAATATAAGAGACACAATGTCGACTTAAGTACAGTGAGATTGATTCTGCCTACTGTCTATGTTATGAGCGCTTCCTGTGTCACCAGTTTTACATTCCGATGCACCTCTGTTGGGTTACTGTATCCCTTGGACTTTCCCATTGACGATGAAACACAGAAATTGCATCGGAATTAAATATAAGAGACACAATATTGACTTCAGTACAGGAAGAGTGTGTCTTTCTACTGTCTATGTTTTGTGCGTTTCCTGTGTCACCAGTTTTACATTCCGATGCACCTCTGCAGGTCTACTGTATCCATTGGACCTTCCCATTGACGATGAAACACAGAAATTGCATCGGAATTAAATATAAGAGACACAACGCCGACTTAAGTACAAGAAAACTGAGTCATCTTTCGGTGTATGATTTGAGCGTTTCCTTTGTCACCAGTTTTACATTCCAATGCACCTCTGCAGGTTTACTGTATCCATTGGACCTTCCCATTGACGATGAAACACAGAAATTGCATCGGAATTAAATATAAGAGACACAATGCCGATTTAGGTACAGGAAGACTGAGTCTACCTACTGTCTAAGTTTTGAGCATTTCCTGATATCAGTTTTACATTTTGATGCGCGTCTGCAGGTTTACTGTCTCCCTTAGGATCTTCACAGTGACGATGAAACACAGAAATTGCATCGGAATTAAATGTAAGGGACAAAATGCCGACTTAAGTACAGGAAGACTGAGTCTTCCTACTGTCTATGCTTTGAGCGTTTCCTGTGTCACCAGTTTTACATTCCGATGCACCTCTGCAGGTTTACTGTATCCATTGGACCCTCACAGTGACAACGAAACACAGAAATTGCATTGGAATTAAATATCAGAGAAACAATGCCGACTTAAGAACAGGAACACTGAGTCGTCCTACTGTCTATGTTTTGAGCATTTCCTGTGTCACCAGTTTTACATTCTGATGCACCTCTGCAGGTTTACTGTATCCCTTGGATCTTCCCATTGACGATGAAACAGAGAAATTGCATAGGAATTAAAAATAAGAGACACAATGCCGACTTAAGTACAGGAAGATTGAGTCTTCTACTGTCTATGTTTTGAGCGTTTCCTGTGTCATCAATTTTACATTTTGATGCACCTCTGCAGGTTTACTGTATCCATTGGACCTTCACAGTGACGACGAAACACAGAAATTGCATTGGAATTAAATATCAGAGAAACAATGCCGACTTAGGTAAAAGAAGACTGAGTATTCTTACTGTCAATGTTTTGAGCGTTTCCTGTGTCATAAATTTTACATTTTGATGCACCTCTGCATGTTTACTGTATCCATTGGACCTTCCCATTGACGATGAAACACAGAAACAGCATCGGAATTAAATATAAGAGACACAATGCCGACTTAAGAGCTGGAACACTGAGTCGTCCTACTGTCTATGTTTTGAGCATTTCCTGTGTCACCAGTTTTACATTCTGATGCACCTCTGCAGTTTTACTGTATCCATTGGACCTTCCCATTGACGATGAAATACAGAAATAGCATCGGAATTAATTTAAGAGACACAATGCAGACTTAAGAACAGGAAGGCTGAGTCTTCTAACTGTCTATGTTTTGAGCGTTTCCTGTGTCACCAGTTTTACATTCCGATGCACCTCTGCAGGTTTACTGTATCCCTTGGATCTTCGCATTGACGATGAAACACAGAAATTGCATCGGAATTAAATATAAGAGACACATTGCCGACTTAAGTACAGGAACATTGAGTCTTCCTACTGTCTATGTTTTGAGCGATTCCTGCGTCACCAGTTTTATATTCCGTAGCACCTCTGCAGGTTTACTGTATCCATTGGCCCTTCCAATTGACGATGAAACACAGAAATAGCATCGGAACTAAATATAAGAGACACAATGCCGACTTTAGAACAGGAACACTGAGTCGTCCTACTGTCTATGTTTTGAGCATTTCCTGTGTCACCAGTTTTACATTCTGATGCACCTCTGCAGTTTTACTGTATCCCTTGGACCTTCCCAGTGACGATGAAACACAGAAATTGCATCGGAATTAAATTTAAGAAACACAAAGCCGACTTATGTACAGGTAGACTGAGTCTTCCTACTGTCTATGCTTTGAACGTCTCCTGTGTCACAAGTATTACATTCCGATGCACCTCTGCAGGTATACTGTTTCTCTTCGACATTCCCAATGACGACGAAACACAGAAATTGCATCGGAGTTAAATAGAAGAGACACAATGTCGACTTAAGTACAGGAAGAGTGTGTCTTTCTATTGTCTATGTTTTGAGCGTTTCCTGTGTCACCAGTTTTACATTCCGATGCACCTCCGCTGGTTACTGTATCCATTGGACCTTCCATTGACGATGATTCACAGACATGGCATCGGAATTAAATATAAGAGACACCATGCCGACTTAGGTAAAGGAAGACTGAGTCTTCCTACTGTCTATGTTTTGAGGCTTTCCTGTGTCACCAGTATTACATTCCGATGCACCTCTGCAGGTTTACTGTATCCATTGAACTTTCCCATTGACGATGAAACACAGAAATTGCATCGGAATTAAATATAAGAGACACAATGTCGACTTAAGTACAGGAAGAGTGTGTGTTTCTATTGTCTATATTTTGAGCGTTTCCTGTGTCACCAGTTTTACATTCCGATGCATCTCTGCATGTTTACAGTATCCCTTGGATGTTCGCATTGACGATGAAACACAGAAATAGCATCGGAATTAAATATAAGAGACACAATGCCGACATAAGAACAGGAAGGCTGAGTCTTCCTACTGTCTATGTTTTGAGCGTTTCCTCTGTCACCAGTTTTACATTCCGATGCATCTCTGCATGTTTACAGTATCCCTTGGATGTTCGCATTGACGATGAAACACAGAAATAGCATCGGAATTAAATATAAGAGACACATTGCCGAATTAAGAACAGGAAGGCTGAGTCTTCCTACTGTCTATGTTTTGAGCATTTCCTGTGTCACCAGTTTTACATTCCGATGCACCTCTGCAGGATTGCTGTAACCCTTGGATCTTCCCATTGACGATGAAACAGAGAAATTGCATCGGAATTAAGTATAAGAGACACCATGCCGACTTAGGTAAAGGAAGACTGAGTCTTCCTACTGTCTATGTTTTGAGCCTTTCCTATGTCACCAGTATTACATTCCGATGCACCTCTGCAGGTTTACTGTATCCATTGGACTTTCCCATTGACGATGAAACACAGAAATTGCATCGGAATTAAATATAAGAGACACAACGCCGACTTAAGTTCAAGAAAAATGTGTCTTCTTACGGTCTATGTTTTGAGCGTTTTCTGTAACACCAGTTTTACGTTCCGATGCACCTCTGCAGGTTTACTGTATCCCTTGGACCTTCACAGTGACAGTGAAACACAGAAATTGCATCAAATTAAATATAAGAGACACAATGTCGACTTAAGTACAGTGAGATTGATTCTTCCTACTGTCTATGTTATGAGCGCTTCCTGTGTCACCAGATTTACATTCCGATACACCTCTGTTGGGTTACTGTATCCCTTGGTCTTTCCCATTGACGATGAAACACAGAAATTGGATCGGAATTACATATAAGAGACACAATGTCGACTTAAATACAGGAAGAGTGTGTCTTTCTACTGTCTATGTTTTGTGCGTTTCCTGTGTCACCAGTTTTACGTTCCGATGCACCTCTGCAGGTCTACTGTATCCATTGGACCTTCCCATTGACGATGAAACACAGAAATTGCATCGAAATTAAATATAAGAGACACAACGCCGACTTAAGTACAAGAAAACTGAGTCATATTTCGGTGTATGATTTGAGCGTTTCCTTTGTCACCAGTTTTACATTCCAATGCACCTCTGCAGGTTTACTGTATCCATTGGACCTTCCCATTGACGATGAAACACAGAAATTGCATCGGAATTAAATATAAGAGACACAATGCCGATTTAGGTACAGGAAGACTGAGTCTTCCTACTGTCTAAGTTTTGAGCATTTCCTGTCATCAGTTTTACATTTTGATGCACGTCTGCATGTTTACTGTCTGCCTTAGGATCTTCACAGTGACGATGAAACACAGAAATTGCATCGGAATTAAATAAAAGAGACACAATGCCGACTTAGGTACAGGGAGACTAAGTCTTCCGACTGTCTATGTTTTTAGCGTTTCCTGTGTCATGAGTTTTACATTTTGATGCACCTCTGCAGGTTTACTGTATCCCTTGGACCTTCAGAGTGACGGTGAAACACAGATATTGCATCACATTAAATATAAGAGACACAATGCCGACTTCAGTACAAGAAAACTGAGTCTTCTTAGGGTCTATGATTTGACCGCTTCCTGTGTCACCAGTTTTACATTCCGATGCACCTCTGCAGGTTTACTGTATCCATTGGACCTTACCATTGACGCTGAAACACAGAAATAGCATCGTAATTAAATATAAGAGACACAATGCCGACTTAAGAACAGGAAGGCTGAGTCTTCCTACTGCCAATGTTATGAGAGTTTCCTGTGTCACCAGTTTTGCATTCCGATGCACCTCTGCAGGTTTACTGTATCCCTTGGATCTTCGCATTGACGATGAAACACAGATATTGCATCGGAATTACATAGAAGAGACACAATGCCGACTTAAGTACAGGAACATTGAGTCTTCCTACTGTCTATGTTTTGAGCGTTTCCTGCGTCACCAGTTTTGCATTCCGATGCATGTCTGCAGGTTTACTGTATCCATTCGACCTTCCCATTGACGATGAAACACAGAAATTGCATCGGAATTAAATGTAAGGGACAAAATGCCGACTTAAGTACAGGAAGACTGAGTCTTCCTACTGTCTATGCTTTGAGCGTTTCCTGTGTCACCAGTTTTACATTCCGATGCACCTCTGCAGGTTTACTGTATCCATTGGACCTTCACAGTGACGACGAAACACAGAAATTGCATTGGAATTAAATATCAGAGAAACAATGCCGACTTAGGTAAAAGAAGACTGAGTATTCCTACTGTCTATGATTTGAGCGTTTCCTGTGTCATCAATTTTACATTTTGATGCACCTCTGCAGGTTTACTGTATCCATTGGACCTTCCCATTGACGAGGAAACACAGAAACAGCATCGGAATTAAATATAAGAGACACAATGCCGACTTAAGATCAGGAACACTGAGTCGTCCTACTGTCTATATTTTGAGCATTTCCTGTGTCACCAGTTTCACATTCTGATGCACCTCTGCAGTTTTACTGTATCCATTGGACCTTCCCATTGACGATGAAACACAGAAATAGCATCGGAATTAATTTAAGAGACACAATGCAGACTAAAGAACAGGAAGGCTGAGTCTTCCTACTGTCTATGTTTTGAGCGTTTCCTGTGTCACCAGTTTTACATTCCGATGCACCTCTGCAGGTTTTACTGTATCCCTTGGATCCTCGCATTGACGATGAAACACAGAAATTGCATCGGAATTAAATATAAGAGACACATTGCCGACTTAAGTACAGGAACATTGAGTCTTCCTACTGTCTATGTTTTGAGCGATTCCTGCGTCACCAGTTTTACATTCCGAAGCACCTCTGCAGGTTTACTATATCCATTGGACCTTCCAATTGACGATGAAACACAGAAATAGCATCGGAACTAAATATAAGAGACACAATGCCGACTTTAGAACAGGAACACTGAGTCTTCCTACTGTCCATGTTTTGAGCATTTCCAGTGTCACCAGTTTTACATTCTGATGCACCTCTGCAGGTTTACTGTATCCCTTGGATCTTCCCATTGACGATCAAACAGAGAAATTGCATCGGAATTAAAAATAAGAGACACAATGCCGACTTAAGTACAGGAAGATTGAGTCTTCCTACTGTCTATGTTTTTAACGTTTCCTGCGTCACCAATGTTACATTCCGATGCACCTCTGCAGGTTTACCGTATCCACTGGACCTTCCAATTGACGATGAAACTCTGAAATAGCATCGGAATTAAATATAAGAGACACAATGCCGACTTAAGAACAGGAACGCTGAGTCTTCCTACTGTCTATGTTTTGTGAGTTTCCTGTGTCACCTGTTTGACATTCTGATCCATCTCTGCAGTTTAACTGTATCCCCTGGATCTTCGCATTGACGATGAATCACAGAAATTGCCTCGGAATTTAATATAAGAGACACAATGCCGAATTAAGTACAGGAACATTGAGTCTTCCTACTGTCTATGTTTTGAGCGATTCCTGCGTCACCAGTTTTACATTCCGATGCACCTCTGTAGGTTTACTGTATCCCTTGGACCTTCCCAGTGACGATGAAACAGAGATATTGCATCGGAATTAAATTTAAGAAACACAAAGCCGACTTAAGTACAGGTAGACTGAGTCTTCCTACTGTCTATGCTTTGAGCGTCTCCTGTGTCACAAGTATTACATTCCGATGCACCTCTGCTGGTATACTGTTTCTCTTCGACATACCCAATGACGATGAAACATAGAAATTGCATCGGAATTAAATATAAGAGACACAATGTCGACTTAAGTACAGGAAGAGTGTGTCTTTCTATTGTCTATGTTTTGAGCGTATCCTGTGTCACCAGTTTTACATTCCCATGCACCTCCGCTGGTTACTGTATCCATTGGACCTTCCATTGACGATGAAACACAGAAATGGCATCGGAATTAAATATAAGAGACACCATGCCGACTTAGGTAAAGGAAGACTGAGTCTTCCTACTGTCTATGTTTTGAGCCTTTCCTGTGTCACCAGTATTACATTCCGATGCACCTCTGCAGGTTTACTGTAACCATTGGACTTTCCCATTGACGATGAAACACAGAAATTGCATCGGAATTAAATATAAGAGACACAATGTCGACTTAAGTACAGTGAGATTGATTCTGCCTACTGTCTATGTTATGAGCGCTTCCTGTGTCACCAGTTTTACATTCCGATGCACCTCTGTTGGGTTACTGTATCCCTTGGACTTTCCCATTGACGATGAAACGCAGAAATTGCATCGGAATTAAATATAAGAGACACAATATTGACTTCAGTACAGGAAGAGTGTGTCTTTCTACTGTCTATGTTTTGTGCGTTTCCTGTGTCACCAGTTTTACATTCCGATGCACCTCTGCAGGTCTACTGTATCCATTGGACCTTCCCATTGACGATGAAACACAGAAATTGCATCGGAATTAAATATAAGAGACACAACGCCGACTTAAGTACAAGAAAACTGAGTCATCTTTCGGTGTATGATTTGAGCGT
Source organism: Schistocerca nitens (assembly GCF_023898315.1). NCBI lineage: Eukaryota > Metazoa > Arthropoda > Insecta > Orthoptera > Acrididae > Schistocerca > Schistocerca nitens. The sequence continues at coordinate 10,725,960 of NW_026045897.1, read as the reverse complement.
TTCCTTTGTCACCAGTTTTACATTCCAATGCACCTCTGCAGGTTTACTGTATCCATTGGACCTTCCCATTGACGATGAAACACAGAAATTGCATCGGAATTAAATATAAGAGACACAATGCCGATTTAGGTACAGGAAGACTGAGTCTACCTACTGTCTAAGTTTTGAGCATTTCCTGATATCAGTTTTACATTTTGATGCGCGTCTGCAGGTTTACTGTCTCCCTTAGGATCTTCACAGTGACGATGAAACACAGAAATTGCATCGGAATTAAATGTAAGGGACAAAATGCCGACTTAAGTACAGGAAGACTGAGTCTTCCTACTGTCTATGCTTTGAGCGTTTCCTGTGTCACCAGTTTTACATTCCGATGCACCTCTGCAGGTTTACTGTATCCATTGGACCCTCACAGTGACGACGAAACACAGAAATTGCATTGGAATTAAATATCAGAGAAACAATGCCGACTTAAGAACAGGAACACTGAGTCGTCCTACTGTCTATGTTTTGAGCATTTCCTGTGTCACCAGTTTTACATTCTGATGCACCTCTGCAGGTTTACTGTATCCCTTGGATCTTCCCATTGACGATGAAACAGAGAAATTGCATAGGAATTAAAAATAAGAGACACAATGCCGACTTAAGTACAGGAAGATTGAGTCTTCTACTGTCTATGTTTTGAGCGTTTCCTGTGTCATCAATTTTACATTTTGATGCACCTCTGCAGGTTTACTGTATCCATTGGACCTTCACAGTGACGACGAAACACAGAAATTGCATTGGAATTAAATATCAGAGAAACAATGCCGACTTAGGTAAAAGAAGACTGAGTATTCCTACTGTCAATGTTTTGAGCGTTTCCTGTGTCATCAATTTTACATTTTGATGCACCTCTGCATGTTTACTGTATCCATTGGACCTTCCCATTGACGATGAAACACAGAAACAGCATCGGAATTAAATATAAGAGACACAATGCCGACTTAAGAACTGGAACACTGAGTCGTCCTACTGTCTATGTTTTGAGCATTTCCTGTGTCACCAGTTTTACATTCTGATGCACCTCTGCAGTTTTACTGTATCCATTGGACCTTCCCATTGACGATGAAATACAGAAATAGCATCGGAATTAATTTAAGAGACACAATGCAGACTTAAGAACAGGAAGGCTGAGTCTTCTTACTGTCTATGTTTTGAGCGTTTCCTGTGTCGCCAGTTTTACATTCCGATGCACCTCTGCAGGTTTACTGTATCCCTTGGATCTTCGCATTGACGATGAAACACAGAAATTCCATCGGAATTAAATATAAGAGACACATTGCCGACTTAAGTACAGGAACATTGAGTCTTCCTACTGTCTATGTTTTGAGCGATTCCTGCGTCACCAGTTTTATATTCCGTAGCACCTCTGCAGGTTTACTGTATCCATTGGACCTTCCAATTGACGATGAAACACAGAAATAGCATCGGAACTAAATATAAGAGACACAATGCCGACTTTAGAACAGGAACACTGAGTCGTCCTACTGTCTATGTTTTGAGCATTTCCTGTGTCACCAGTTTTACATTCTGATGCACCTCTGCAGTTTTACTGTATCCAAGGGACCTTCAAATTGATGATGAAACACAGAAATAGCATCGGAATTAAATATAAGAGACACAATGCCGATTTAAAAACAGGAAGGCTGAGTCTTGCTACTGTCTATGTTTTGTGCGTTTCCTGTGTCACCAGTTTTACATTCCGATGCATCTCTGCAGTTTTACTGTATCCCTTGGATCTTCGCATTGACGATGAAACACAGAAATTGCATCGCAATTTAATATAAGAGACACAATGCCGAATTAAGTACAGGAACATTGAGTCTTCCTACTGTCTATGTTTTGAGCAATTCCTGAGTCACCAGTTTTACATTCCGATGCTCCTCTGTAGGTTTACTGTATCCCTTGGACCTTCCCAGTGACGATGAAACACAGAAATTGCATCGGAATTAAATTTAAGAAACACAAAGCCGACTTAAGTACAGGTAGACTGAGTCTTCCTACTGTCTATGCTTTGAACGTCTCCTGTGTCACAAGTATTACATTCCGATGCACCTCTGCAGGTATACTGTTTCTCTTCGACATTCCCAATGACGATGAAACACAGAAATTGCATCGGAGTTAAATAGAAGAGACACAATGTCGACTTAAGTACAGGAAGAGTGTGTCTTTCTATTGTCTATGTTTTGTGCGTTTCCTGTGTCACCAGTTTTACATTCCGATGCACCTCCGCTGGTTACTGTATCCATTGGACCTTCCATTGACGATGATTCACAGACATGGCATCGGAATTAAATATAAGAGACACCATGCCGACTTAGGTAAAGGAAGACTGAGTCTTCCTACTGTCTATGTTTTGAGGCTTTCCTGTGTCACCAGTATTACATTCCGATGCACCTCTGCAGGTTTACTGTATCCATTGAACTTTCCCATTGACGATGAAACACAGAAATTGCATCGGAATTAAATATAAGAGACACAATGTCGACTTAAGTACAGGAAGAGTGTGTGTCTCTATTGTCTATATTTTGAGCGTTTCCTGTGTCACCAGTTTTACATTCCGATGCACCTCCGCTGGTTACTGTATCCATTGGACCTTCCATTGACGATGAAACACAGAAATGGCATCGGAATTAAATATAAGAGACACAACGCCGACTTAAGAACAGGAAGGCTGAATCTTCCTACTGTCTATGTTTTGAGCGTTTTCTGTAACACCAGTTTTACATTCCGATGCACCTCTGCAGGTTTACTGTATCCCTTGGACCTTCACAGTGAGAGTGAAACACAGAAATTGCATCAAATTAAATATAAGAGACACAATGCGGACTTAAGTACAGTGAGATTGATTCTGCCTACTGTCTATGTTATGAGCGCTTCCTGTGTCACCAGTATTACATTCCGATGCACCTCTGCAGGTATACTGTTTCCCTTCGACATTCCCAATGACGATGAAACACAAAAATTGCATCGGAATTAAATAGAAGAGAAACAATGTCGACTTAAGTACAGCAAGAGTGTGTCTTTCTATTGTCTATGTTTTGAGCGTTTCCTGTGTCACCAGTTTTACATTCCGATGCACCACCGCTGGTTACTGTATCCATTGGACTTTCCCATTGACGATGAAAAACAGAAATTGCATCGGAATTAAATATAAGAGACACAACGCCGACTTAAGTACAAGAAAAATGAGTCTTCTTACGGTCTATGTTTTGAGCGTTTTCTGTAACACCAGTTTTACATTCCGATGCACCTCTGCAGGTTTACTGTATCCCTTGGACCTTCACAGTGACAGTGAACCACAGAAATTGCATCAAATTAAATATAAGAGACACAATGCCGACTTAAGTACAGTGAGGTTGATTCTTCCTACTGTCTATGATATTAGCGCTTCCTGTGTCACCAATTTTACATTCCGATGCACCTCTGCAGGTTTACTGTATCCACTGGACCTTCCAATTGACGATGAAACACAGAAATAGCATCGGAATTAAATATAAGAGACACAATGCCGATTTAAGAACAGGAAGGCTGAGTCTTGCTACTGTCTATGTTTTGTGCGTTTCCTGTGTCACCAGTTTTACATTCCGATGCATCTCTGCAGTTTTACATTATCCCTTGGATCTTCGCATTGACGATGAATCACAGAAATTGCATCGGAATTTAATATAAGAGACACAATGCCGAATTAAGTACAGGAACATTGAGTCTTCCTACTGTTTATGTTTTGAGCGATTCCTGCGTCACCAGTTTTATATTCCGATGCACCTCTGTAGGTTTACTGTATCCATTGGACTTTCCCATTGACGATGAAACACAGAAATTGCATCGGAATTAAATAAAAGAGACACAACGCCGACTTAAGTACAAGAAAAATGAGTCTTCTTACGGTCTATGTTTTGAGCGTTTTCTGTAACACCAGTTTTACATTCCGATGCATCTCTGCAGGTTAACTGTGACCCTTGGACCTTCACTGTGACAGTGAATTACAGAAATTGCATCAAATTAAATATAAGAGACACAATGCCGACTTAAGTTCAGTGAGATTGATTCTTCCTACTGTCTATGTTATGAGCGTTTCCTGTGTCACCAGTTTTACATTCCGATGCACCTCTGTTGGGTTACTGTATCCCTTGGACTTTCCCATTGACGATGAAACACAGAAATTGCATCGGAATTAAATATAACAGACACAATGTCGACTTAAGTACAGGAAGAGTGTGTCTTTCTACTGTCTATGTTTTGTGCGTTTCCTGTGTCACCAGTTTTACATTCCGATGCACCTCTGCAGGTCTACTGTATCCATTGGACCTTCCCATTGACGATGAAACACAGAAATTGCATTGGAAATAAATATAAGAGACACAACGCCGACTTAAGTACAATAAAACTGAGTCATCATTCGGTGTATAATTTGAGCATTTCCTTTGTCACCAGTTTTACATTCCAATGCACCTCTGCGGGTTTACTGTATCCATTGGACCTTCCCATTGACGATGTAACACAGAAATAGCATCGGAATTAAATATAAGAGACACAACGCCGACTTAAGAACAGGAAGGATGAGTCTTCCTACTGTCTATGTTTTGAGCGTTTTCTGTAACACCAGTTTTACATTCCGATGCACCTCTGCAGGTTTACTGTATCCCTTGGACCTTCACAGTGACAGTGAAACACAGGAATTGCATCAAATTAAATATAAGAGACACAATGCCGACTTAAGTACAGTGAGATTGATTCTGCCTACTGTCTATGTTATGAGCGCTTCCTGTGTCACCAGTATTACATTCCGATGCACCTCTGCAGGTATACTGTTTCCCTTTGACAGTCCCAATGACGATGAAACACAGAAATTGCATCGGAATTTAATAGAAGAGAAACAATGTCGACTTACGTACAGGAAGAGTGTGTCTTTCTATTGTCTATGTTTTGAGCGTTTCCTGTGTCACCGGTTTTACATTCCGATGCACCTCCGCTGGTTACTGTATCCATTGGACCTTCCCATTGACGATGAAACACAGAAATTGCATCGGAATTAAATATAAGAGACACAACGCCGACTTAAGTACAAGAAAACTGAGTCATCTTCCGGTGTATGATTTGAGCGTTTCCTTTGTCACCAGTTTTACATTCCAATGCACCTCTGCAGGTTTACTGCATCCATTGGACCTTCCCATTGACGATGAAACACAGAAATTGCATCGGAATTAAATATAAGAGACACAATGCCGATTTAGGTACAGGAAGACTGAGTCTACATACTGTCTAAGTTTTGAGCATTTCCTGTCATCAGTTTTACATTTTGATGCACGGCTGCAGGTTTACTGTCTCCCTTAGGATCTTCACAGTGACGATGAAACACAGAAATTGCATCGGAATTAAATATAAGAGACACAATGCCTACTTAGGTACAGGGAGACTAAGTCTTCCGACTGTCTATGTTTTTAGCGTTTCCTGTGTCATCAGTTTTACATTTTGATGCACCTCTGCAGGTTTACTGTATCTCTTGGACCTTCACAGTGACGGTGAAACACAGATATTGCATCAAATTAAATATAAGAGACACAATGCCTACTTCAGTACAAGAAAACTGAGTATCCTTGGGGTTACGCTTAGACCGCTTCCTGTGTCACCAGTTTTACATTCCGATGCACCTCTGCAGGTTTACTATATCCATGGACCTTACCATTGACGCTGAAACACAGAAATAGCATCGTAAGTAAATATAAGAGACACAATGCCGACTTAAGAATAGGAAGGCTGAGTCTTCCTACTGCCAATGTTTTGAGCGTTTCCTGTGTCACCAGTTTTGCATTCCGATGCACCTCTGCAGGATTACTGTATCCCTTGGATCTTCGCATTGACGATGAAACACAGAAATTGCGTCGGAATTACATAGAAGAGACACAATGCCGACTTAAGTACAGGAACATTGAGTCTTCCTACTGTCTATGTTTTGAGCGTTTCCTGCGTCACCAGTTTTACATTCCGATGCACGTCTGCAGGTTTACTGTATCCATTGGACCTTCCCATTGACGATGAAACACCGGAATTACATCCGAAATAAATATAAGAGACACAACGCCGACTTAAGTACTAGAAAACTGAGCCTTCTTACGTCTATGTTTTGAGCGTTTTCAGTGTCACCAGTTTTAAATTCCGATGCACCTCCGCTGGTTACTGTATCCATTGGATCTTCCCATTGACGATGAAACAGAGAAAATGCATCGGAATTAAATATAAAAGACACAATGCCGATTTAAGTACAAGAAAACTGAGTCTTCTTAGGTTCTATGTTATGGGCGCTTCCTGTGTCACCTGTTTTACATTCCGATGCACCTCTGTAGGGTTACTGTATCCCTTGGACCTCCCCATTGACGATGAAACACAGAAATTGCATCGGAATTAAATATAAGAGACACAATGCCGATTTAGGTACAGGAAGACTGAGTCTACCTACTGTATAAGTTTTGAGCATTTCCTGTCATCAGTTTTACATTTTGATGCACGTCTGCAGGTTTACTGTCTCCCTTAGGATGTTCACAGTGACGATGAAACACAGAAATTGCATCGGAATTAAATATAAGAGACACAATGCCGACTTAGGTACAGGGAGACTAAGTCTTCCGACTGTCTATGTTTTTAGCGTTTCCTGTGTCATCAGTTTTACATTTTGATGCACCTCTGCAGGTTTACTGTATCTATTGGACCTTCACAGTCACGGTGAAACACAGATATTGCATCAAATTAAATATAAGAGACATAATGCCGACTTCAGTACTAGAAAACTGAGTCTCCTTGGGGGTCTATGCTTTGACCACTTCCTGTGTCACCAGTTTTGCATTCCGATGCACCTCTGCAGGTTTACTGTATCCATTGGACCTTACCATTGACGCTGAAACACAGAAATAGCATCGTAATTAAATATAAGAGACACAATGCCGACTTAAGAACAGGAAGGCTGAGTCTTCCTACTGCCAATGTTTTGAGCGTTTCCTGTGTCACCAGTTTTGCATTCCGATGCACCTCTGCAGGTTTACTGTATCCCTTGGATCTTCGCATTGACGATGAAACACAGAAATTGCGTCGGAATTACATAGAAGAGACACAATGCCGACTTAAGTACACGAACATTGAGTCTTCCTACTGTCTATGTTTTGAGCGTTTCCTGCGTCACCAGTTTTACATTCCGATGCACGTCTGCAGGTTTACTGTATCTATTGGACCTTCACAGTGACGACGAAACACAGAAATTGCATCGGAATTAAATATCAAAGAAACAATGCCGACTTAGGTACAGGAAGAGTGAGTATTCCTACTGTCTATGTTTTGAGCGTTTCCTGTGTCATCAGTTTTACATTTTGATGCACCTCTGCAGATTACTGTATCCCTTGGACCTTCACAGTGACGATGAAACACAGAAATTGCATCGATTTAAATATAAGAGACACAATGCCGAATTAAGTACAGGAACATTGAGTCTTCCTACTGTCTATGTTTTAAGCGATTCCTGCGTCACCAATTTTACATTCCGATGCACCTCTGCAGGTTTACTGTATCCCTTGGACCTTCACAGTGACGATGAAACACAGAAATTGCATCGAAATTAAATATAAGTGACACAATGCCGAATTAGTACAGGAAGATTGTGTCTTCCTACTGTCTATGCTTTGAGCCTCTCCTGTGTCACCAGTTTTACATTCAGATGCACCTCTGCAGGTATACTGTTTCCCTTCGACATTCCCATTGACGATGAAACACAGAAATTGCATCGGAATTAAATAGAAGAGACACAATGCCGACTGAAGTACAGGAAGACTGAGTCTTCCTATTGTCTATGTTTTGAGCGTTTCCTGTGTCACCAGTTTTACATTCCGTTGCACCTCTGAAGGTTTACAGTATCCTTGGACGTTCACAGTGACGATGAACCACAGAAATTGCAACGGAATTAAATATAAGAGACACAATGGTGACCTAAGTACAGGAAGACTGAGTCTTCCTACTGTCTATGTTTTGAGCGTTTCCTGTGTCGTCAGTTTTACATTCCGATGCACCTCTGCAGGTTTACTGTATCCCTTGGACCTTCACAGTGACGATGAAACACATAAATTGCATCGGAATTAAATATAAAAGACACAATGCCGACTTAAGTACAAGAAAACTGAGTCTTCTTAGGGTCTGTGTTATGAGCGCTTCCTGTGTAACCAGTTTACATTCCGATGCATCTCTGCAGGCATACTGTATCCCTTGGACCTTCCCATTGACGATGAAACACAGAAATTGCATCGGAATTAAATATAAGAGACACAATGCCGACTTCAGTACAGAAAGACTGAGTCTTCCTACTGTCTATGTTTTGAGCGTTTCCTGTGTCACCAGTTTTACATTCCAATGCACCTCTGCAGGTTTACTGTAACCCTTGGACTTTCGCGTTGACGACGAAACACAGAAATTGCATCGGAATTAAATATAAGAGACAGAATGCCGAGTTAAGTACAGGAAGAGTGTGTCTTTCAATTGTCTATGTTTTGAGCGTTTCCTGTGTCACCAGTTTTACATTTCGATGCACCTCTGCTGGTTTACTGTATTCATTGGACCTTCCCATTGACGATGAAACACAGAAATTGCATCGGAATTAAATATAAGAGACACCATGCCGAACTAAGTATAGGAAGACTGAGTCTCCCTACTGTCTATGTTTTGAGCGTTTCCTGTGTCACCAATTTTACATTCCGATGCACCTCAGAAGGTTTACTGTATCCCTTGGAGCTTCACAGTGACGATGAAACACAGAAATTGTATCGGAATTAAATATAAGAGACACAATGGTGACTTAGGTACAGAAAGAATGAGTCTTCCTACTGTCTATGTTTTGAGCGTTGCCTGTGTCATCAGTTTCACATTCCGATGCACCTCTGCAGGTTTACTGTATCCCTTGGACCTTCACAGTGACGATGAAACACAGAAATTGCATCGGAATTAAATATAAGAGACACAATGTCGACTTAAGTACAGAAAGACTGAGTCTTCCTAATGTCTATGTTTTGAGCGTTTCCTGTGTCACCAGTTTTACATTCCAATGCACCTCTGCAGGTTTACTGTATCCCTTGGACTTTCCCGTTGACGACGAAACACAGAAATTGCATCGGAATTAAATATAAGAGACACAATGCCGACTTAGGTACAGGAAGACTGAGTCTTCCTACTGTCTATGTTTTGAGCGTTCCCTGTGTCATCAGTTTTATATTTTGATGCACCTCTGCAGGTTTGCTGTATCCCTTGGACCTTCCCACTGGCGATGAAACACAGAAATGGCATTGGAATTAAATATAAGAGACACAATGCCGGCTGAAGTACAGGAAGACTGAGTCTTCCTACTGTCTATGTTTTGAGCGTTTCCTGTGTCACCAATTTTACATTCCGATGCACCTCTGAAGGTTTACTGTATCCCTTGGAGCTTCACAGTGACGATGAAACACAGAAATTGTATCGGAATTAAATATAAGAGACACAATGGTGACTTAGGTACAGAAAGAATTAGTCTTCCTACTGTCTATGTTTTGAGCGTTGCCTGTGTCATCAGTTTCACATTCCGATGCACCTCTGCAGGTTTACTGTATCCCTTGGACCTTCACAGTGACGATGAAACACAGAAATTGCATCAGAATTAAATATAAAAGACACAATGCCGACTTAAGTACAGGAAAACTGAGTCTTCTTAGGGTCTATGTTATGAGCGCTTCCTGTGTCACCAGTTTTACATTCCGATGCATCTCTGCAGGCATACTGTATCCCTTGAACCTTCCCATTGACGATGAAACACAGAAATTGCATCGGAATTAAATATAAGAGACACAATGCCGACTTAAGTACAAAAAGACTGAATCTTCCTACTGTCTATGTTTTGAGCGTTTCCTGTGTCACCAGTTTTACATTCCAATGCGCCTCTGCAGGTTTACTGTATCCCTTGGACTTTCCCGTCGGCGACGAAACACAGAAATTGCATCGGAATTAAATATAAGAGACACAATGCCGACTTAGGTACAGGAAGACTGAGTCTTCCTACTGTCTATGTTTTGAGCGTTCCCTGTGTCATCAGTTTTACATTTTGATGCACCTCTGCAGGTTTGCTGTATCCCTTGGACCTTCACAGTGACGATGAAACACAGAAATTGCATCGTATTTAAATATAAGAGACACAATGCCGACTTAGGTACAGGAAGCCTGAGTATTCCTAGTGTCTATGTTATGATCGTTTCCTGTGTCACCAGTTTTACATTCCGATGCACCTCTGCAGTTTTACTGTATCCATTGGACCTTCCCATTGACGATGAAACACAGTAATAGCATCTGAATTAAATATAAGAGACACAATGCCGACTTAAGAACAGGAAGGCTGAGTCTTCCTACTGTCTATGTTTTGAGCATTTCCCTTGTCACCAGTTTTACATTCCGATGCCCATCTGCAGGTTTACTGTATCCCTTGGATCTTCCCATTGAGGATGAAACACATAAATTGCATCGGAATTAAATAGAAGAGACACAATGCCGACTTAAGTACTGGAAGATTGAGTCTTCCTACTGCCTATGTTTTGAGCGTTTCCTGTGTCACCAATTTTACATTCCGATGCACCTTTGCAGGTTTACTGTATCCCTTGGACCTTCCCATTGACGATGAAACACAGAAATTGCATCGGAATTAGATGTAAGGGAAAAAATGCCGACTTCAGTACAGGAAGAGTGTGTCTTTCTATTGTTTATGTTTTGAGCGTTTCTTGTGTCACCAGTTTTACATTCCGATGCACCTCTGCAGGTTTACTGTATCTATTGGACCTTCACAGTGACGACGAAACACAGAAATTGCATCGGAATTAAATATCAAAGAAACAATGCCGACTTAGGTACAGGAAGACTGAGTATTCCTACTGTCTATGTTTTGAGCGTTTCCTGTGTCATTAGTTTTACATTTTGATGCACCTCTGCAGATTACTGTATCCCTTGGACCTTCACAGTGACGATGAAACACAGAAATTGCATCAATTTAAATATAAGAGACACAATGCCGACTTAAGTACAGGAACATTGAGTCTTCCTACTGTCTATGTTATGAGCGATTCCTGCGTCACCAGTTTTATATTCCGAAGCACCTCTGCAGGTTTACTGTATCCATTGGACCTTTCCATTGCCGATGAAACACAGAAATAGCATCGGAATTAAATAGAAGAGACACAATGCCAACTTACGAACAGGAAGGCTGAGTCTTCCTACTGTCTATGCTTTGAGCAGTTCCTGTGTCACCAGTTTTACATTCCGATGCACCTCTGCAGGTTTACTGTATCCCTTGGATCTTCCCATTGACGATGAAACAGAGAAATTGCATCGGAATAAAAAATAAGAGACACAATGCTGACTTAAGTACAGGAAGGTAGAGTATTCCTACTGTCTACGTTTTGAGCGTTTCCTGCGTCACCAGTTTTACATTCCAATGCACCTCTGCAGGTTTACTGTATCCATTGGACCTTCCCATTGACGATGAAACACAGAAATTGCATCGGAATTAAATATAAGAGACACAATGCCGATTTAGGTACAGGAAGACTGAGTCTACCGACTGTCTAAGTTTTGAGCATTTCCTGTCATCAGTTTTACATTTTGATGCACGTCTGCAGGTTTACTGTCTCCCTTAGGATCTTCACAGTGACGATGAAACACAGAAATTGCATCGGAATTAAATATAAGAGACACAATGCCGACTTAGGTACAGGGAGACTAAGTCTTTTGACTGTCTATGTTTTTAGCGTTTCCTGTGTCATCAGTTTTACATTTTGATGCACCTCTGCAGGTTTACTGTATCTCTTGGACCTTCACAGTGACGGTGAAACACAGATATTGCATCAAATTAAATATAAGAGACACAATGCCGACTTCAGTACAAGAAAACTGAGTCTCCTTGGGGTCTATGCTTTGACCGCTTCCTGTGTCACCAGCTTTACATTCCGATGCACCTCTGCAGGTTTACTGTATCCATTGGACCTTACCATTGACGCTGAAACACAGAAATAGCATCGTAATTAAATATAAGAGACACAATGCCGACTTAAGAACAGGAAGGCTGAGTCTTCCTACTGTCTATGTTTTGAGCGTTTCCTGCGTCACCAGTTTTACATTCCGATGCACGTCTGCAGGTTTACTGTATCCATTGGACCTTCCCATTGACGATGAAACAGAGAAATTGCATCGTAAGTAAATATAAAAGACACAATGCCGATTGAAGTACAAGAAAACTGAGTCTTCTTAGGGTCTATGTTATTGGCGCTTCCTGTGTCACCGGTTTTACATTCCGATGCACCTCTGTAGGGTTACTGTATCCCTTGGACCTCCCCATTGACGATGAAACACAGTAATTGCATCGGAATTAAATATAAGAGACACAATGCCGAATTAAGTACAGAAACACTGAGTCTTCCTACTGTCTACGTTTTGAGCGTTTCCCTTGTCACCAGTTTTACATTCCGATGCACCTCTGCAGGTTTACTGTTTCCATTCGACATTCCCATTGACGATGAAACAGAGAAATTGCATCGGAATTAAAAATAAGAGACACAATGCTGACTTAAGTACAGGAAGGTAGAGTATTCCTACTGTCTATGTTTTGAGCGTTTCCTGCGTCACCAGTTTTACATTCCGATGCACCTCTGCAGGTTTACTGTATCCCTTGGACCTCCACAGTGACGATGAAACACAGAAATTGCATCGAAATTAAATATAAGAGACACAATGCCGACTTAGTACAGGAAGATTGTGTCTTCCTACTGTCTATGCTTTGAGCCTCTCCTGTGTCACCAGTTTTACATTCAGATGCACCTCTGCAGGTATACTGTTTCCCTTCGACATTCCCATTGACGATGAAACACAGAAATTGCATCGGAATTAAATGGAAGAGACACAATGCCGACTGAAATACAGGAAGACTGAGTCTTCCTATTGTCTATGTTTTGAGCGTTTCCTGTGTCACCAGTTTTACATTCCGTTGCACCTCTGAAGGTTTACAGTATCCCTTGGACGTTCACAGTGACGATGAACCACAGAAATTGCAACGGAATTAAATATAAGAGACACAATGGTGACCTAAGTACAGGAAGACTGAGTCTTCCTACTGTCTATGTTTTGAGCGTTTCCTGTGTCGTCAGTTTTACATTCCGATGCACCTATGCAGGTTTACTTTATCCCTTGGACCTTCACAGTGACGATGAAACACATAAATTGCATCGGAATTAAATATAAAAGACACAATGCCGACTTAAGTACAAGAAAACTGAGTCTTCTTAGGGTATATGTTATGAGCGCTTCCTGTGTAACCAGTTTACATTCCGATGCATCACTGCAGGCATACTGTATCCCTTGGACCTTCAAATTGACGATGAAACACATATTGCATCGGAATTAAATATAAGAGACACAATGCCGACTTCAGTACAGAAAGACTGAGTCTTCCTACTGTCTATGTTTTGAGCGTTCCCTGTGTCATCAGTTTTACATTTTGATGCACCTCTGCAGGTTTGCTGTATCCCTTGGACCTTCCCACTGGCGATGAAACACAGAAATGGCATTGGATTTAAATATAAGAGACACAATGCCGGCTGAAGGACAGGAATACTGAGTCTTCCTACTGTCTATGTTTTGAGCGTTTCCTGTGTCACCAATTTTACATTCCGATGCACCTCTGAAGGTTTACTGTATCCCTTGGAGCTTCACAGTGACGATGAAACACAGAAATTGTATCGGAATTAAATGTAAGAGACACAATGGTGACTTAGGTACAGAAAGAATGAGTCTTCCTACTGTCTATGTTTTGAGCGTTGCCTGTGTCATCAGTTTCACATTCCGATGCACCTCTGCAGGTTTCCTGTATCCCTTGGACCTTCACAGTGACGATGAAACACAGAAATTGCATCAGAATTAAATATAAAAGACACAATGCCGACTTAAGTAAAGGAAAACTGAGTCTTCTTAGGGTCTATGTTATGAGCGCTTCCTGTGTCACCAGTTTTACATTCCGATGCACCTCTGCAGGCATACTGTATCCCTTGAACCTTCCCATTGACGATGAAACACAGAAATTGCATCGGAATTAAATATAAGAGACACAATGCCGACTTAGGTACAGGAAGCCTGAGTATTCCTAGTGTCTATGTTATGATCGTTTCCTGTGTCACCAGTTTTACATTCCGATGCACCTCTGCAGTTTTACTGTATCCATTGGACCTTCCCATTGACGATGAAACACAGTAATAGCATCTGAATTAAAGATAAGAGACACAATGCCGACTTAAGAACAGGAAGGCTGAGTCTTCCTACTGTCTATGTTTTGAGCATTTCCCTTGTCACCAGTTTTACATTCCGATGCACATCTGCAGGTTTACTGTATCCCTTGGATCTTCCCATTGAGGATGAAACACAGAAATTGCATCGGAATTAAATATAAGAGACACAATGTCGAGTTAAGTACAGGAAGAGTGTGTCTTTCAATTGTCTATGTTTTGAGCGTTTCCTGTGTCACCAGTTTTACATTCCGATGCACCTCTGCTGGTTTACTGTATTCATTGGACCTTCCCATTGACGATGAATCACAGAAATTGCATCGGAATTAAATATAAGAGACACAATGGTGACTTAGGTACAGAAAGAATGAGTCTTCCTACTGTCTATGTTTTGAGCGTTGCCTGTGTCATCAGTTTCACATTCCGATGCACCTCTGCAGGTTTACTGTATCCCTTGGACCTTCACAGTGACGATGAAACACAGAAATCGCATCGGAATTAAATATAAGAGACACAATGTCGACTTAAGTACAGAAAGACTGAGTCTTCCTACTGTCTATGTTTTGAGCGTTTCCTGTGTCACCAGTTTTACATTCCAATGCACCTCTGCAGGTTTACTGTTTCCCTTGGACTTTCCCGTTGACGACGAAACACAGAAATCGCATCGGAATTAAATATAAGAGACACAATGCCGACTTAGGTACAGGAAAACTGAGTCTTCCTACTGTCTATGTTTTGAGCGTTCCCTGTGTCATCAGTTTTTCATTTTGATGCACCTCTGCAGGTTTGCTGTATCCCTTGGACCTTCCCACTGGCGATGAAACACAGAAATGGCATTGGAATTAAATATAAGAGACACAATGCCGGCTGAAGGACAGGAAGACTGAGTCTTCCTACTGTCTATGTTTTGAGCGTTTCCTGTGTCACCAATTTTACATTCCGATGCACCTCTGAAGGTTTACTGTATCCCTTGGAGCTTCACAGTGACGATGAAACACAGAAATTGTATCGGAATTAAATATAAGAGACACAATGGTGACTTAGGTACAGAAAGAATGAGTCTTCCTACTGTCTATGTTTTGAGCGTTGCCTGTGTCATCAGTTTCACATTCCGATGCACCTCTGCAGGTTTACTGTATCCCTTGGACCTTCACAGTGACGATGAAACACAGAAATTGCATCAGAATTAAATATAAAACACACAAAGCCGACTTAAGTAAAGGAAAACTGAGTCTTCTTAGGGTCTATGTTATGAGCGCTTCCTGTGTCACCAGTTTTACATTCCGATGCACCTCTGCAGGCATACTGTATCCCTTGAACCTTCCCATTGACGATGAAACACAGAAATTGCATCGGAATTAAATATAAGATACACAATGCCGACTTAAGTACAGAAAGACTGAGTCTTCCTACTGTCTATGTTTTGAGCGTTTCCTGTGTCACCAGTTTTACATTCCAATGCACCTCTGCAGGTTTACTGTATCCCTTGGACTTTCCCGTTGACGACGAAACACAGAAATTGCATCGGAATTAAATATAAGAGACACAATGCCGACTTAGGTACAGGAAGACTGAGTCTTCCTACTGTCTATGTTTTGAGCGTTCCCTGTGTCATCAGTTTTACATTTTGATGCACCTCTGCAGGTTTGCTGTATCCCTTGGACCTTCACAGTGACGATGAAACACAGAAATTGCATCGTATTTAAATATAAGACTCACAATGCCGACTTAGGTACAGGAAGCCTGAGTATTCCTAGTGTCTATGTTATGATCGTTTCCTGTGTCACCAGTTTTACATTCCGATGCACCTCTGCAGTTTTACTGTATAAATTGGACCTTCCCATTGACGATGAAACACAGTAATAGCATCTGAATTAAATATAAGAGACACAATGCCGACTTAAGAACAGGAAGGCTGAGTCTTCCTACTGTCTATGTTTTGAGCATTTCCCTTGTCACCAGTTTTACATTCCGATGCACATCTGCAGGTTAACTGTATCCCTTGGATCTTCCCATTGAGGATGAAACACATAAATTGCATCGGAATTAAATAGAAGAGACACAATGCCGACTTAAGTACTGGAAGATTGAGTCTTCCTACTGCCTATGTTTTGAGCGTTTCCTGCGTCACCAGTTTTACAATCCGATGCACCTTTGCAGGTTTACTGTATCCCTTGGACTTTCCCATTGACGATGAAACACAGAAATTGCATCGGAATTAAATATAAGAGACACAATGCCGACTTAAGTACAGGAAGACTGAGTCTTCCTACTGTCTATGTTTTGAGCATTTCCCTTGTCACCAGTTTTACATTGCAATGCACCTCTGCAGGTATACTGTTTCCCTTCTACCTTCCCATTGACGATGAAACACAGAAATTGCATCGGAATTAAATATAAGAGACACAATGCTGCCGACATATTACAGGAAGACTGAGTCTTCCTACTGTCTATGTTTTGAGCGTTTCCAGTGTCATCAGTTGTACATTCCGATGCACCTCTGCAGTTTTACTGTATCCCTTGGACCTTCCCATTGGCGATGAAACACAGAAATGGTATCGGAATTAAATATAAGAGACACAATGCCGACTGAAGTACAGGAAGACTGAGTCTTCCTACTGTCTATGTTTTGAGCGTTTCCTGTGTCACCAGTTTTACATTCCGATGCACCTCTGAAGGTTTACTGTATCCCTTGGACCTTCACAGTGACAATGAAACCCAGAAATTGCATCGGAATTAAATATAAGAGACACAATGGTGCCTTAAGTACAGGAAGACTGAGTCTTCCTACTGTCTATAATTTGATCGTTTCCTGTGTCACCAGTTTTACATTCCGATGCACACCCACAGTTTTACTGTATCCATTGGACCTTCCCATTGACGATGAAACACAGAAATAGCATCGGAATTAAATATAAGAGACACAATGCCGACTTAAGAACAGGAAGGCTGAGTCTTCCTACTGCCAATGCTTTGAGCGTTTCCTGTGTCACCAGTTTTGCATTCCGATGCACCTCTGCAGGTTTACTGTATCCCTTGGATCTTCGCATTGACGATGAAACACAGAAATTGCGTCGGTATTACATAGAAGAGACACAATGCCGACTTAAGTACAGGAACATTGTGTCTTCCTACTGTCTATGTTTTGAGCGTTTCCTGTGTCACCAGTTTTACATTCCGATGCACCTCTGCAGGTTTACTGTAACCCTTGGACTTTCGCGTTGACGACAAAATACAGAAATTGCATCGGAATTAAATATAAGAGACACAATGTCGAGTTAAGTACAGGAAGAGTGTGTCTTTCAATTGTCTATGTTTTGAGCGTTTCCTGTGTCACCAGTTTTACATTCCGATGCACCTCTGCTGGTTTACTGTATTCATTGGACCTTCCCATTGACGATGAAACACAGAAATTGCATCGGAATTATATATAGGAGATACAATGGTGACTTAGGTACAGAAAGAATGAGTCTTCCTACTGTCTATGTTTTGAACGTTGCCTGTGTCATCAGTTTCACATTCCGATGCACCTCTGCAGGTTTACTGTATCCCTTGGACCTTCACAGTGACGATGAAACACAGAAATCGCATTGGAATTAAATATAAGAGACACAATGTCGACTTAAGTACAGAAAGACTGAGTCTTCCTACTGTCTATGTTTTGAGCGTTTCCTGTGTCACCAGTTTTACATTCCAATGCACCTCTGCAGGTTTACTGTATCCCTTGGACTTTCCCGTTGACGACGAAACACAGAAATTGCATCGGATTTAAATATAAGAGACACAATGCCGACTTAAGAACAGGAAGGCTGAGTCTTCCTACTGTCTATGTTTTGAGCATTTCCCTTGTCACCAGTTTTACATTCCGATGCACATCTGCAGGTTTACTGTATCCCTTGGATCTTCCCATTGAGGATGAAACACATAAATTGCATCGGAATTAAATAGAAGAGACACAATGCCGACTTAAGTACTGGAAGATTGAGTCTTCCTACTGCCTATGTTTTGAGCGTTTCCTGCGTCACCAATTTTACAATCCGATGCACCTTTGCAGGTTTACTGTATCCCTTGGACCTTCCCATTGACGATGAAACACAGAAATTGCATATGGAATTAAATATAAGAGACACAATGCCGACTGAAGTACAGGAAGACTGAGTCTTCCTACTGTCTATGTTTTGAGCGTTCCCTGTGTCACCAGTTTTACATTCCGATGCACCTCTGCAGGTTTACTGTATCCCTTGGATCTTCGCATTGACGATGAAACACAGAAATTGCGTCGGTATTACATAGAAGAGACATAATGCCGACTTAAGTACAGGAACAATGAGTCTTCCTACTGTCTATGTTTTGAGCGTTTCCTGCGTCACCAGTTTTACATTCCGATGCACGTCTGCAGGTTTACTGTATCCATTGGACCTTCCTATTGACGATGAAACACCGGAATTACATCCGAAATAAATATAAGAGACACAACGCCGACTTAAGTACTAGAAGACTGAGTCTTCTTACGTCTATGTTTTGAGAGTTTTCAGTGTCACCAGTTTTAAATTCCGATGCACCTCTGGAGGTTTACTGAATCCATTGGACCTTCCCATTGACGATGAAACAGAAAAATTGCATCGGAATTAATTTTAAAAGACACAATGCCGATTTAAGTACAAGAAAACTGAGTCTTCTTAGGGTCTATGTTATGAGCGCTTCCTGTGTCACCAGTTTTACATTCCGATGCACCTCTGTAGGGTTACTGTATCCCTTGGACCTCCCCATTGACGATAAAACACAGAAATTGCATCGGAATTAAATATAAGAGACACAATGCCGAATTAAGTACAGAAACACTGAGTCTTCCTACTGTCTACGTTTCGAGCGTTTCCCTTATCACCAGTTTTACATTCCGATGCACCTCTGCAGGTATACTGTTTCCATTCGACCTTCCCATTGACGATGAAACACAGAAATTGCATCGGAATTAGATGTAAGGGAAAAAATGCCGACTTAAGTACAGGAAGAGTGTGCCTTTCTATTGTTTATGTTTTGAGCGTTTCTTGTGTCACCAGTTTTACATTCCGATGCACCTCTGCAGGTTTACTGTATCTATTGGACCTTCACAGTGACGACGAAACACAGAAATTGCATCGGAATTAAATATCAAAGAAACAATGCCGACTTAGGTACAGGAAGACTGAGTATTCCTACTGTCTATGTTTTGAGCGTTTCCTGTGTATCAGTTTTACATTTTGATGCACCTCTGCAGATTACTGTATCCCTTGGACCTTCACAGTGACGATGAAACACAGAAATTGCATCAAATTAAATATAAGAGACACAATGCCGACTTAAGTACAGGAACATTGAGTCTTCCTACTGTCTATGTTATGAGCGATTCCTGCGTCACCAGTTTTATATTCCGAAGCACCTCTGCAGGTTTACTGTATCCATTGGCCCTTTCCATTGACGATGAAACACAGAAATAGCATCGGAATTAAATATAAGAGACACAATGCCAACTTACGAACAGGAAGGCTGAGTCTTCCTACTGTCTATGCTTTGAGCAGTTCCTGTGTCACCAGTTTTACATTCCGATGCACCTCTGCAGGTTTACTGTATCCCTTGGATCTTCCCATTGACGATGAAACAGAGAAATTGCATCGGAATTAAAAATAAGAGACACAATGCCGACTTAAGTACAGGAAGGTAGAGTATTCCTACTGTCTATGTTTTGAGCGTTTCCTGCGTCACCAGTTTTACATTCCGATGCACCTCTGCAGGTTTACTGTATCCACTGGACCTTCCAATTGAAGATGAAACACAGAAATAGCATCGGAATTAAATATAAGAAACACAATGCCAACTTAACAACAGGAAGGCTGAGTCTTCCTACTGTCTATGTTTTAGCGTGTCCTGTGTCACCAGTTTCACATTCCGATGAACCTCTGCTGGTTTACTGTGTTCCTAGGACCTTCCCATTGACGATGAAGCTCAGAAATTGCATCGGGAATAAATATAAGAGACACAATGCCGACTAAAGTACAGGAAGACTGAGTCTGCCTACTGTCTATTTTTGAGCGTTTCCCTTGTCACCAGTTTTACATTCCGATGCACCTCTGTAGGGTTACCGTATCCCATGGACCTTAACATTGACGATGAAACACAGAAATTACATCGGAATTAAATATAAGAGACACAATGCTGCCGACATATTACAGGAAGACTGAGTCTTCCTACTGTCTATGTTTCGAGCGTTTCCTGTGTCATCGGTTTTACACTATGATGCACCTCTGCGGGTTTACTGTATCCCTTGGACCTTCCCATTGACGATGAAACACAGAAATTGCATCGGAATTAAATATAAGAGACACAATGTCGACTTAAGTACAGAAAGACTGAGTCTTCCTACTGTCTATGTTTTGAGCGTTTCCTGTGTCACCTGTTTTACATTCCAATGCACCTCTGCAGGTTTACTGTATCCCTTGGACTTTCCCGTTGACGACGAAACACAGAAATTGCATCGGAATTAAATATAAGAGACACAATGCCGACTTAGGTACAGGAAGACTGATTCTTCCTACTGTCTATGTTTTGAGCGTTCCCTGTGTCATCAGTTTTACATTTTGATGCACCTCTGCAGGTTTGCTGTATCCCTTGGACCTTCCCACTGGTGATGAAACACAGAAATGGCATTGGAATTAAATATAAGAGACACAATGCCGGCTGAAGTACAGGAAGACTGAGTCTTCCTACTGTCTATGTTTTGAGCGTTTCCTGTGTCACCAATTTTACATTCCGATGCACCTCTGAAGGTTTACTGTATCCCTTGGAGCTTCACAGTGACGATGAAACACAGAAATTGTATCGGAATTTAATATAAGAGACACAATGGTGACTTAGGTACAGAAAGAATGAGTCTTCCTACTGTCTATGTTTTGAGCGTTGCCTGTGTCATCAGTTTCACATTCCGATGCACCTCTGCAGGTTTAATGTATCCCTTGGACCTTCACAGTGACGATGAAACACAGAAATTGCATCAGAATTAAATATAAAAGACACAATGCCGACTTAAGTAAAGGAAAACTGAGTCTTCTTAGGGTCTATGTTATGAGCGCTTCCTGTGTCACCAGTTTTACATTCCGATGCACCTCTGCAGGCATACTATATCCCTTGAACCTTCCCATTGACGATGAAACACAGAAATTGCATCGGAAGTAAATATAAGAGACACAATTCCGACTTAAGTACAGAAAGACTGAGTCTTCCTACTGTCTATGTTTTGAGCGTTTCCTGTGTCACCAGTTTTACATTCCAATGCACCTCTGCAGGTTTACTGTATCACTTGGACTTTCCCGTTGACGACGAAACACAGAACTTCCATCGGAATTAAATATAAGAGACACAATGCCGACTTAGGTACAGGAAGACTGAGTCTTCCTACTGTCTATGTTTTGAGCGTTCCCTGTGTCATCAGTTTTACATTTTGATGCACCTCTGCAGGTTTGCTGTATCCCCTGGACCTTCACAGTGACGATGAAACACTGAAATTGCATCGTATTTAAATATAAGAGACACAATGCCGACTTAGGTACAGGAAGACTGAGTATTCCTACTGTCTATGTTATGATCGTTTCCTGTGTCACCAGTTTTACATTCCGATGCACCTCTGCAGGTTTACTGTGTTCCTAGGACCTTCCCATTGACGATGAAGCTCAGAAACTGCATCGGAAATAAATATAAGATACACAATGCCGACTTAAGTACAGGAAGACTGAGTCTTCCTACTGTCTATGTTTTGAGCATTTCCCTTGTCACCAGTTCTACATTCCAATGCACCTCTGCAGGTATACTGTTTCCCTTCTACCTTCCCATTGACGATGAAACACAGATATTGCATCGGAATTAAATATAAGAGACACAATGCTGCCGACATGTTACAGGAAGACTGAGTCTTCCTACTGTCTATGTTTTGAGCGTTTCCTGTGTCATCAGTTGTACATTCCAATGCACCTCTGAAGTTTTACTGTATCCCTTGGACCTTCCCATTGGCGATGAAACACAGAAATGGCATCGGAATTAAATATAAGAGACACAATGCCGACTTAAGTACAGGAAGACTGAGTATTCCTACTGTCTATAATTTGATCGTTCCCTGTGTCACCAGTTTTACATTCCGATGCACCCCCACAGTTTTACTGTATCCATTGGACCTTCCCATTGACGATGAAACACAGAAATAGCATCGGAATTAAATATAAGAGACACAATGCCGACTTAAGAACAGGAAGGCTCTTCCTACTGTCTATGTTTTGAGCATTTCCTGTGTCACCAGTCTTACATTCCGATGCACCTCTGCAGGTTTACTGTATCCCTTGGATCTTCCCATTGACGATGAAACACATAAATTGCATCGGAATTAAATAGAAGAGACACAATGCCGACTTAAGTACTGGAAGATTGAGTCTTCCTACTGCCTATGTTTTGAGCGTTTCCTGCGTCACAAATTTTACATTCCGATGCACCTTTGCAGGTTTACTGTATCCCTTGGACCTTCCCATTGACGATGTAACACAGAAATTGCATCGGAATTAAATATAAGAGACACAATGCCGACTTAAGTACAGGAAGACGGAGTATTCCTACTGTCTATAATTTGATCGTTTCCTGTGTCACCAGTTTTACTTTCCGATGCACCCACACAGTTTTACTGTATCCATTTTACCTTCCCATTGACGATGAAACACAGAAATAGCATCGGAATTAAATATAAGAGACACAATGCCGACTTAAGAACAGGAAGGCTCTTCCTACTGTCTATGTTTTGAGCATTTCCTGTGTCACTAGTCTTACATTCCGATGCACCTCTGCAGGTTTACTGTATCCCCTGGATCTTCCCATTGACGATGAAACACAGAAATTTCATCGGAATTAAATATAAGAGACACAATGCCGATTTAGGTACAGGAAGACTGAGTCTACCTACTGTCTAAGTTTTGAGCATTTCCTGTCATCAGTTTTACATTTTGATGCACGTCTGCAGGTTTACTGTCTCCCTTAGGATCTTCACAGTGACGATGAAACACAGAAATTGCATCGGAATTAAATATAAGAGACACAATGCCGACATAGGTACAGGGAGACTAAGTCTTCCGACTGTCCATGTTTTTAGCGTTTCCTGTGTCATCAGTTTTACATTTTGATGCACCTCTGCAGGTATACTGTATCTCTTGGACCTTCACAGTGACGGTGAAACACAGATATTGCATCAAATTAAATATATGAGACACAATGCCGACTTCAGTACAAGAAAACTGAGTCTCCTTAGGATCTATGCTTTGACCGCTTCCTGTGTCACCAGTTTTACATTCCGATGCACCTCTGCAGGTTTACTGTTTCCATTGGACCTTACCATTGACGCTGAAACACAGAAATAGCATCGTAATTAAATATAAGAGACACAATGCCGACTTAAGAACAGGAAGACTGAGTCTTCCTACTGTCTATGTTTTGAGCGTTTCCTGTGTCACCAGTATTACATTCCAATGCACCTCTGCAGGTTTACTGTATCCCTTGGACTATCCCGTTGACGACGAAACACAGAAATTGCATCGGAATTAAATATAAGAGACACAATGCCGAATTAAGTACAGAAACACTGAGTCTTCCTACTGTCTACGTTTTGAGCGTTTCCCTTGTCACCAGTTTTACATTCCGATGCACCTCTGCAGGTATACTGTTTCCATTCGACCTTCCCATTGACGATGAAACACAGAAATTGCATCGGAATTAGATGTAAGGGAAAAAATGCCGACTTAAGTACAGGAAGAGTGTGTCTTTCTATTGTTTATGTTTTGAGCGTTTCTTGTGTCACCAGTTTTACATTCCGATGCACCTCTGCAGGTTTACTGTATCTATTGGACCTTCACAGTGACGACGAAACACAGAAATTGCATCGGAATTAAATATCAAAGAAACAATGCCGACTCAGGTACAGGAAGACTGAGTATTCCTACTGTCTATGTTTTGAGCGTTTCCTGTGTCATCAGTTTTACATTTTGATGCACCTCTGCCGATTACTGTATCCCTTGGACCTTCACAGTGACGATGAAACACAGAAATTGCATCAAATTAAATATAAGAGACACAATGCCGACTTAAGTACAGGAACATTGAGTCTTCCTACTGTCTATGTTATGAGCGTTTCCTGCGTCACCAGTTTTATATTCCGATGCACCTCTGCAGGTTTACTGTATCCATTGGACCTTTCCATTGACGATGAAACACAGAAATTGCATCAGAATTAAATATAAAAGACACAATGCCGACTTAAGTAAAGGGAAACTGAGTCTTCTTACGGTCTATGTTATGAGCGCTTCCTGTGTCACCAGTTTTACTTTCCGATGCACCTCTGCAGGCATACTGTATCCCTTGAACCTTCCCATTGACGATGAAACACAGAAATTGCAACGGAATTAAATATAAGAGACACAATGCCGACTTAAGTACAGAAAGACTGAGTCTTCCTACTGTCTATGTTTTGAGCGTTTCCTGTGTCACCAGTTTTACATTCCAATGCACCTCTGCAGGTTTACTGTATCCCTTGGACTTACCCGTTGACAACGAAACACAGAAATTGCATCGGAATTAAATATAAGAGACACAATGCCGACTTAAGTACAGGAACATTGAGTCATCCTACTGTCTATGTTATGAGCGACTCCTGCGTCACCAGTTTTATATTCCGAAGCACCTCTGCAGGTTTACTGTATCCATTGGACCTTTCCATTGACGATGAAACACAGAAATAGCATCGGAATTAAATATAAGAGACACAATGCCAACTTACGAACAGGAAGGCTGAGTCTTCCTACTGTCTATGCTTTGAGCTGTTCCTGTGTCACCAGTTTTACATTCCGATGCACCTCTGCAGGTTTACTGTATCCCCTGGATCTTCCCATTGACGATGAAACAGAGAAATTGCATCGGAATTAAAAATAAGAGACACAATGCCGACTTATGTACAGGAAGGTAGAGTATTCCTACTGTCTATGTTTTGAGCGTTTCCTGCGTCACCAGTTTTACATTCCGATGCACCTCTGCAGGTTTACTGTATCCACTGGACCTTCCAATTGAAGATGAAACACAGAAATAGCATCGGAATTAAATATAAGAAACACAATGCCGACTTTACAACAGGAAGGCTGAGTCGTCCTACTGTCTATACTTTGAGCGTTTCCTGTGTCATCAGTTGTACATTCCGATGCACCTCTGCAGTTTTACTGTATCCCTTGGACCTTCCCATTGGCGATGAAACACAGAAATGGCATCGGAATTAAATATAAGAGACACAATGGTGCCTTAAGTACAGGAAGATTGAGTCTTCCTACTGTCTATGTTTTGAGCGTTTCCTGTGTCATCAGTTTAACATTTCGATGCACCTCTGCAGGTTTACTGTATCCCTTGGACCTTCACACTGACGATGAAACACAGAAATTGCATCGGAATCAAATATAAGAGACACCATGCCGACTTAAGTAAAGGAAGACTGAGTCTTCCTACTGTCTATGATTTGAGCGTGTCCTGTATCACCAGTTTTACATTCCGATGCACCTGTGCAGGTTTACTGTATCCCTTGGATCTTCCCATTGACGATGAAACACAGAAATTGCATCGGAACTAAATATAAGAGACACAATGCCGACTTAAGTACAAAAACATGGAGTCTTCCTACTGCCTATGTTTTGACCGTTTCCTGTGTCACCAGTTTCACATTCCGATGAACCACTGCAGGTTTACTGTATCCCTTGGACTTTCACAGTGACGATAAAACACAGATATTGCATCGGAATTAAATATAAGAGACACAATGCCGACTTAAGTACAAAAACTGAGTCTTCTTAAGGTCTACGTTTTGACCGTTTCCCGTGTCACCAGTTTTACATTCCGATGCACTTCTGCAGGTTTACTGTGTTCCTAGGACCTTCCCATTGACGATGAAGCTCAGAAATTGCATCGGAAATAAATATGAGACACAATGTCGACTTAAGTACAGGAAGACTGAGTCTTCCTATTGTCTATGTTTTGAGCGTTTCCTGTATCACAAGTTTTACATTCCGATGCACCTCAGCAGGTCTACTGTATCCCTTGGACCTTCACAGTGACGATGAGACACAGAAATTGCATCGGAATTAAATATAAAAACACAATGCCGACTTAAGTACAAGAAAACTGAGTCTTCTTAGAGTCTATGTTATGAGCGCTTGCTGTGTCACCAGTTTTACATTCCGATGCACCTCTGCAGGCATACTGCATCCCTTGGACCTTCCCATTGACGATGAAACACAGAAATTGAATCGGAATTAAATATAAGAGACACAATGCCGACTGAGGTACAGGAAGACTGAGTCTTCCTACTGTCTATGTTATGAGCGTTCTCTGTGTCATCAATTTTACATTTTGATGCACCTCTGCATGTTTACTGTATCCCTTGTCCCTTCACAGTGACGATGAAACACAGAAATTGCATCAAATTAAATATAAGAGACACAATGCCGACTTCAGTACAAGAAAACTGAGTCTTCTTAGGGCCTATGATTTGACCGCTTCCTGTGTCACCAGTTTTATATTCCGATGCAATTCTGCAGGTTTACTGTATCCCTTGGACCTTCCCATTGACGACGAAACACAGAAATTGCATCGGATTTAAATATAAGAGACACAATGCCGACTTATGTACAGGAAGACTGAGTATTCCTACTGTCTATGTTTTGATCGTTTCCTGTGTCACCAGTTTTACATTCCGATGCACCTCTGCAGTTTTACTGTATCCATTGTACCTTCCCATTGACGATGAAACACAGAACTAGCATCGGAATTAAATATAAGAGACACAATGCCGACTTAAGTAAAGGGAAACTGAGTCTTCTTAAGGTCTATGTTATGAGCGCTTCCTGTGTCACCAGTTTTACTTTCCGATGCACCTCTGCAGGCATACTGTATCCCTTGAACCTTCCCATTGACGATGAAACACAGAAAATGCAACGGAATTAAATATAAGAGACACAATGCCGACTTAAGTACAGAAAGACTGAGTCTTCCTACTGTCTATGTTTTGAGCGTTTCCTGTGTCACCAGTTTTACATTCCAATGCACCTCTGCAGGTTTACTGTATCCCTTGGACTTACCCGTTGACAACGAAACACAGAAATTGCATCGGAATTAAATATAAGAGACACAATGCCGACTTAAGTACAGGAACATTGAGTCATCCTACTGTCTATGTTATGAGCGACTCCTGCGTCACCAGTTTTATATTCCGAAGCACCTCTGCAGGTTTACTGTATCCATTGGACCTTTCCATTGACGATGAAACACAGAAATAGCATCGGAATTAAATATAAGAGACACAATGCCAACTTACGAACAGGAAGGCTGAGTCTTCCTACTGTCTATGCTTTGAGCTGTTCCTGTGTCACCAGTTTTACATTCCGATGCACCTCTGCAGGTTTACTGTATCCCCTGGATCTTCCCATTGACGATGAAACAGAGAAATTGCATCGGAATTAAAAATAAGAGACACAATGCCGACTTATGTACAGGAAGGTAGAGTATTCCTACTGTCTATGTTTTGAGCGTTTCCTGCGTCACCAGTTTTACATTCCGATGCACCTCTGCAGGTTTACTGTATCCACTGGACCTTCCAATTGAAGATGAAACACAGAAATAGCATCGGAATTAAATATAAGAAACACAATGCCGACTTTACAACAGGAAGGCTGAGTCGTCCTACTGTCTATACTTTGAGCGTTTCCTGTGTCATCAGTTGTACATTCCGATGCACCTCTGCAGTTTTACTGTATCCCTTGGACCTTCCCATTGGCGATGAAACACAGAAATGGCATCGGAATTAAATATAAGAGACACAATGGTGCCTTAAGTACAGGAAGATTGAGTCTTCCTACTGTCTATGTTTTGAGCGTTTCCTGTGTCATCAGTTTAACATTTCGATGCACCTCTGCAGGTTTACTGTATCCCTTGGACCTTCACACTGACGATGAAACACAGAAATTGCATCGGAATCAAATATAAGAGACTCCATGCCGACTTAAGTAAAGGAAGACTGAGTCTTCCTACTGTCTATGATTTGAGCGTGTCCTGTATCACCAGTTTTACATTCCGATGCACCTGTGCAGGTTTACTGTATCCCTTGGATCTTCCCATTGACGATGAAACACAGAAATTGCATCGGAACTAAATATAAGAGACACAATGCCGACTTAAGTACAAAAACATGGAGTCTTCCTACTGCCTATGTTTTGACCGTTTCCTGTGTCACCAGTTTCACATTCCGATGAACCACTGCAGGTTTACTGTATCCCTTGGACTTTCACAGTGACGATAAAACACAGATATTGCATCGGAATTAAATATAAGAGACACAATGCCGACTTAAGTACAAAAACTGAGTCTTCTTAAGGTCTACGTTTTGACCGTTTCCCGTGTCACCAGTTTTACATTCCGATGCACTTCTGCAGGTTTACTGTGTTCCTAGGACGTTCCCATTGACGATGAAGCTCAGAAATTGCATCGGAAATAAATATGAGACACAATGCCGACTTAAGTACAGGAAGACTGAGTCTTCCTACTGTCTATGTTTTGAGCTTTTCCTGTATCACAAGTCTTACATTCCGATGCACCTCTGCAGGTCTACTGTATCCCTTGGACCTTCACAGTGACGATGAAACACAGAAATTGCATCGGAATTAAATATAAGAGACACAATGCCGACTTATGTACAGGAAGACTGAGTATTCCTACTGTCTATGTTTTGATCGTTTCCTGTGTCACCAGTTTTACATTCCGATGCACCTCTACAGTTTTACTGTATCCATTGTACCTTCCCATTGACGATGAAACACAGAACTAGCATCGGAATTAAATATAAGAGACACAATGCCGACTTAAGAACAGGAAGGCTAAGTCTTCCTACTGTCTATGTTTTGAGCATTTCCTGTGTCACCAGTTTTACATTCCGATGCACCTCTGCAGGTTTACTGTATCCCTTGGATCTTCCCATTGACGATGAAACACAGAAATTCCATCGGAATTAAATAGAAGAGACACAATGCCCACTTAAGTACTGTAAGATTGAGTCTTCCTACTGCCTATGTTTTGAGCGTTTCCTGCGTCACCAATTTTACATTCCGATGCACCTCTGCAGGTTTACTGTATCCATTGGACCTTCCCATTGACGATGAAACACAGAAATAGCATCGGAATTCAATATAAGAGACACAATAACGACATAAGAACAGGAAGGCTGAGTCTTCCTACTGTCTATGCTTTGATCGTTTCCTGTGTCACCAGTTTTACATTCCGATGCACCTCTGCAGGTTTACAATATCACAAGGATCTTCCCATTGACGATGAAACACAGAAATTGCATCGGAAATAAATATAAGAGACACAATGCCGACTTAAGTACAGAAACATTGAGTCTTCCTACTGTCTATGTTTTGAGCGTTTCTGGGTCACCAGTTTCACATTCCGATGAACCTCTGCAGGTTTACTGTATCCCTTGGACTGTCACAGTGACGATGAAACACAGATATTGCATCGGAATTAAATATAAGAGACACAATGCCGACTTAAGTACAGGAAGACTGAGTCTTCCTACTGTCTATGTTTTGAGCGTTTCCCTTGTCACCAGTTTTACATTCCGATGCACCTCTGCAGGTATACAGTTTCCCTTCGACCTTCCCATTGACGATGAAACACAGAAATTGCATCGGAATTAAATATAAGAGACACAATGCCGACTTAAGTACAGAAAGACTGAGTCTTCCTACTGTCTATGTTTTGAACGTTTCCTGTGTCGCCAGTTTTACATTCCAATGCACCTTTGCAGGTTTACTGTATCCCTTGGACTTTCCCGTTGACGACGAAACACAGAAATTGCATCGGAATTAAATATAAGAGACACAATGCCGACTTAGGTACAGGAAGACTGAGTTTTCCTACTGTCTATGTTATGAGCGTTCCCTGTGTCATCAGTTTTACATTTTGATGCACCTCTGCAGGTTTACTGTATTTCTTGGACCTTCACAGTGACGATGAAACACAAAAATTGCATCAAATTAAATATAAGAGACACAATGCCGACTTCAGTACAAGAAAACTGAGTCTCCTTAGGGCCTATGATTTGACCGATTCCTGTGTCACCAGTTTTATATTCTGATGCACCTCTGCAGGTTTACTGTATCCCTTGGATCTTCTCATTGACGATGAAACACAGAAATTGCATCGGAACTAAATATAAGAGACACAATGCCGACTTAAGTACAGAAACATTGAGTCTTCCTACTGTCTATGTTTTGAGCGTTTCCTGTGTCACCAGTTTCACATTCCGATGAACCTCTGCAGGTTTACTGTTTCCCTTCGACCTTCCCATTGACGATGAAGCTCAGAAATTGCATCGGAATTAAATATAAGAGACACCATGCCGACTTAAGTAAAGGAAGACTGAGTCTTCCTACTGTCTATGATTTGAGCGTGTCCTGTATCACCAGTTTTACATTCCGATGCACCTCTGCAGGTTTACTGTATCCCTTGGACCTTCACAGTGACGATGAAACACAGAAATTGCATCGGAATTAAATATAAAGGACACAATGCCGACTTAAGTACAAGAAAACTGAGTCTTCTTAAGGTCTATGTTTTGAGCGTTTCCCGTGTCACCAGTTTTACATTCCGATGCACTTCTTTAGGTTTACTGTGTTCCTAGGACCTTCCCATTGACGATGAAGCTCAGAAATTGCATCGGAAATAAATATAAGAGACACAATGCCGACTTAAGTTCAGGAAGACTGAGTCTTCCTACTGTCTATGTTTTGAGCGTTCCCTTGTCACCAGTTTTACATTCCGATCCACCTCTGCAGGAATACTCTATCCCTTGGACCTTACCATTGACGATGAAACACAGAAATTGCATCGGAATCAAATATAAGAGACACAATGCCGACTTAGGTACAGGAAGACTGAGTCTTCCTACTGTCTGTGTTATCAGCGTTCCCTGTGTCATCAGTTTTACATTTTGATGCACCTCTGCAGGTTTACTGTATCCCTTGGACCTTCACAGTGACGATGAAACACAGAAATTGCATCAAATTAAAATATAAGAGACACAATGCCGTCTTCAGTACAAGAAAACTGAATCTTCTTAGGGCCTATGATTTGACCGCTTCCTGTGTCACCAGTTTTATATTCCGATGCACCTCTGCAGGTTTACTGTATCCCTTGGACCTTCCCATTGACGACGAAACACAGAAATTGCATCGGATTTAAATATAAGAGACACAATGCCGACTTAAGAACAGCAAGGCTGAGTCTTCCTACTGTCTATGTTTTGAGCATTTCCTGTGTCACCAGTTTTACATTCCGATGCATCTCTGCAGGTTTACTGTATCCATTGGACCTTCCCATTTACGATGAAACACAGAAATAGCATCGGAATTAAATATAAAAGACAAAATAACGACTTAAGGACAGGAAGGCTGAGTCTTCCTAATGTCTATGTTTTGAGCGTTTCCTGTGTCACCAGTTTTACAATCCGATGCACCTCTGCAGGTTTACTGTATCCCTTGGATCTTCCCATTGGCGATGAAACACAGAAATTGCATCGGAACTAAATATAAGAGACACAATGCCGACTTAAGTACAAGAAAACTGAGTTTTCTTAAGGTCTATGTTTTGAGCGTTTCCCGTGTCACCAGTTTTACATTCCGATGCACCTCTGCAGGGACACTGTTTCCCTTCGATCCTTCCCATTGACGATGAAGCTCAGAAATTGCATCGGAATTAAATATAAGAGACACTATACCGACTTAAGTAAAGGAAGACTGAGTCTTCCTACTGTCTATGATTTGAGCGTGTCCTGTATCAGCAGTTTTACATTCCAATGCACCTCTGCAGGTTTACTCTATCCCTTGGACCTTCACAGTGACGATGAAACACAGAAATTGCATCGGAATTAAATATAAAAGACACAATGCCGACTTAAGTACAAGAAAACTGAGTCTTCTTAGGGTCTATGGTATGAGCGCTTCGTGTGTCACCAGTTTTACATTCCGATGCACCTCTGCAGGCATACTGTACCCTTTGGGCCTTCCCATTGACGATGAAACACAGAAATGGCATCGGAATTAAATATAAGAGACACAATGCCGACATAAGTACAGAAAGCCTGAGTCTTCCTACTGTCTATGATTTGAGCGTGTCCTGTATGACCAGTTTTACATTCCGATGCACCTCTGCAGGTTTACTGTATCCCTTGGACCTTCACAGTGACGATGAAACACAGAAATTGCATCGGAATTAAATATAAAAGACACAATGCCGACTTAAGTACAAGAAAACTGAGTCTTCTTAGGGTCTATGTTATGAGCGCTTCCTGTGTCACCAGTTTTACATTCCGATGCACCTCTGCAGGCATACTGTATCCCTTGGACCTTCCCATTGACAATGAAACACAGAAATTGCATCGGAATTAAATATAAGAGACACAATGCCGACTTAGGTACAGGAAGACTGAGTCTTCCTACTGTCTATGTTATGAGCGTTCCCTGTGTCATCAGTTTTACATTTTGATGCACCTCTGCAGGTTTACTGTATCCCTTGGACCTTCACAGTGACGATGAAACTCAGAAATTGCATCAAATTAAATATAAGAGACACAATGCCGACTTCAGTACAAGAAAACTGAGTCTTCTTAGGGCCTGTGATTTGACCGCTTCCTGTGTCACCAGTTTTATATTCCGATGCACCTCTGCAGGTATACTATATCCCTTGGACCTTCCCATTGACGACGAAACACAGAAATTGCATCGGATTTAAATATAAGAGACACAATGCCGACTTAAGTACAGGAAGACTGAGTATTCCTACTGTCTATGCTTTGATCGTTTCCTGTGTCACCAGTTTTACATTCCGATGCACCTCTGCAGTTTTACTATATCCATTGGACCTACCCATTGACGATGAAACACAGAAATAGTATCGGAATTAAATATAAGAGACACAATGCCAACTTAAGAACAGGAAGGCTGAGTCTTCCTACTGTCTATGTTTTGAGCATTTCCTGAGTCACCAGTTTTACATTCCGATGCACCTCTGCAGGTTTACTGTATCCCCTGGATGTTCCCATTGACGATGAAACACAGAAATTGCATCGGAACTAAATATAAGAGACACAATGCCGACTTAAGTACAGAAACATTGAGTCTTCGTACTGTCTATGTTTTGAGCGTTTCCTGGGTCACCAGTTTCACATTCCGATGAACCTCTGCCTGTTTACTGTATCCCTTGGACTTTCACAGTGACGATGAAACACAGATATTGCATCGGAATTAAATATAAGAGACACAATGCCGACTTAAGTACAAGAAAACTGAGTCTTCTTAAGGTCTATGTTTTGAGCGTTTCCCGTGTCACCAGTTTTACATTCTGATGCACCTCTGCAGGTTTACTGTGTTCCTAGGAACTTCCCATTGACGATGAAGCTCAGAAATTGATCGGAAATAATTATAAGAGACAGAATGCCGACTTAAGTACAGGAAGACTGAGTCTTCCTACTGTCTATGTTTTGAGCGTTTCCCTTGGCACCAGTTTTACATTCCGATGCACCTCTGCAGGTATACTGTTTCCCTTCGACCTTCCCATTGACGATGAAGCTCAGAAATTGCATCGGAATTAAATATAAGAGACACCATGCCGACTTAAGTAAAGGAAGACTGAGTCTTCCTACTGTCTATGATTTGAGCGTGTCCTGTATCACCAGTTTTACATTCCGATGCACCTCTGCAGGTTTACTGTATCACTGGGACCTTCACAGTGACGATGAAACACTGAAATTGCATCGGAATTAAAAATAAGAGACACAATGCTGACTTAAGTACAGGAAGGTAGAGTATTCCTACTGTCTATGTTTTGAGCGTTTCCTGCGTCACCAGTTTTACATTCCGATGCACCTTGGAGGTTTACTGTATCGCATGGACTTTCCCATTGACGACGAAACACAGAAATTGCATCGGAATTAAATATAAGAGACACAATGCCGACTTCAGTACAAGAAAACTGAGTCTTCTTAGGGCCTATGATTTGACCGCTTCCTGTGTCACCAGTTTTATATTCCGATGCACCTCTGCAGGTTTACAGTATCCCTTGGACCTTCCCATTGACGACGAAACACAGAAATGGCATCGGATTTAAATATAAGAGACACAATGACGAGTTAAGTACAGGAAGACTGAGTATTCCAACTGTCTACGTTTTGATCGTTTCCTTTGTCACCAGTTTTACATTCCGATGCACCTCTGCAGTTTTACTGTATCCTTTGGACCTTCCCATTGACGATGAAACACAGAAATAGCATCGGAATTAAATTGAGAGACACAATGCCGACTTAAGAACAGAAAGGCTGAGTCTTCCTACTGTCTATGTTTTGAGCATTTCCTGTGTCACCAGTTTTACATTCCGATGCAACTCTGCAGGTTTACTGTATCCCTTGGATCTTCCCATTGACGATGAAACACAGAAGTTCCATCGGCATTAAATAGATGAAACACAATGCCGACTTAAGTACTGGAAGATTGAGTCTTCCTAATGCCTATGATTTGAGCGTTTCCTGCGTCACCAATTTTACATTCCGATGCACCTCTGCAGGTTTACTGTATACATTGGACCTTCCCATTGACGATAAAGCACAGAAATAGCATCGGAATTAAATATAAGATACACAATGCCTACTTAAGAACAGGAAAGCTGAGTCTTCCTACTGTCTATGTTTTGAGCGTTTCCTGTGTCAACAGTTTTACATTCCGATGCACCTTTGCAGGTTTACTGTATCCCTTGGATCTTCCCATTGACGATGAAACACAGAAATTGCATCGGAACAAAATATAAGAGACACAATGCCGGTTTAAGTACAGAAACATTGAGTCTTCCTACTGTCTATGTTTTGAACGTTTCCTGTGTCACCAGTTTCACAATCCGATGAACCTCTGCAGGTTTACTGTATCCCTTGAACTTTCACAGTGACGATGAAACACAGAAATTGCATCGGAATTAAATATAAAAGACGCAATGCCGACTTAAGTACAGGAAAACTGAGTCTTCTTAGGGTCTATGTTATGAGCGCTTCCTGTGTCACCAGTTTTACATTTTGATGCACCTCTGCAGGTTTACTGTATCCCTTGGACCTTCACAGTGACGATGAAACACAGAAATTGCATCAAATTAAATATAAGAGACACAATGCCGACTTCAGTACAAGAAAACTGAGTCTTCTTAGGGCCTATGATTTGACCGCTTTCTGTGTCACCAGTTTTATATTCCGATGCACCTCTGCAGGTTTGCTGTATCCCTTGGACCTTCCCATTGATGACGAAACACAGAAATTGCATCGGATTTAAATATAAGAGACACAATGCCGACTTAAGTACAGGAAGACTGAGTATTCCTACTGTCTATGCTTTGACCGTTTCCTGTGTCACCAGTTTTACATTCCGATGCACCTCTGCAGTTTTACTATATCCATTGGACCTTCCCGTTGACGATGAAACACAGAAATAGCATCGGAATTAAATATAAGAGACACAATGCCGACTTAAGAACAGGAAGGCTGAGTCTTCCTACTGTCTATGTTTTGAGCATTTCCTGTGTCACCGGTTTTACATTCCGATGCACCTCTGCAGGTTTACTGTATCCCTTGTGTCTTCCCATTGACGATGAAACACAGAAATTCCATCGGAATTAAATAGAGGAGACACAATGCCGACTTAAGTACTGGAAGGTTGAGTGTTCCTACTCCCTATGTTTTGAGCGTTTCCTGCGTCACCAATTTTACATTCCGATGCAGCTCTGCAGGTTTACTGTATCCCTTCGATCTTGTCATTGACGATGAAACACCGAAATTTTATCGGAACTAAATATAAGAGACACAATGGCGACTTAAGTACAGAAACATTGAGTCTTGGTACTGTCTATGTTTTGAGCGTTTCGTGGGTCACCAGTTTCACATTCCGATGAACCTCTGCAGGTTTACTGTATCCCTTGGACTTTCACAGTGACGATGAAACACAGATATTGCATCGGAATTAAATATAAGAGACACAATGCCGACTTAAGTACAAGAAAACTGAGTCTTCTTAAGGTCTATGTTTTGAGCGTTTCCCGTGTCACCAGTTTTACTTTCCGATGCACCTCTGCAGGTTTACTGTATTCCTAGGACCTTCCCATTGACGATGAAGCTCAGAAATTGCATCGGAAATAATTGTAAGAGACACAATGCCGACTTAAGTACAGGAAGACTGAGTCTTCCTACTGTCTATGTTTTGAGCGTTTCCCTTGTCACCAGTTTTACATTCCGATGCACCTCTGCAGGTATGCTGTTTCCCTTCGACCTTCCCATTGACGATGAAGCTCAGAAATTGCATCGGAATTAAGAGACACCATGCCGACTTAAGTAAAGGAAGACTGAGTCTTCCTACTGTCTATGATTTGAGCGTGTCCTGTATCACCAGTTTTACATTCCGATGCACCTCTGCAGGTTTACTGTATCCCTGGGACCTTCACAGTGACGATGAAACACAGAAATTGCATCGGAATTAAATATAAAAGACACAATGCCGACTTAAGTACAAGAAAACTGAGTCTTCTTAGTGTCTATGTTATGAGCGCTTCCTGTGTCACCAGTTTTACATTCCGATGCACCTCTGCAGGCATACTGTATCCCTTGGACTTTCCCGTTGACGACGAAACACAGATATTGCATCGGAATTAAATATAAAAGACACAATGCCGACTTAAGTACAAGAAAACTGAGTCTTCTTAAGGTCTATGTTTTGAACGTTTCCTGTGTCACCAGTTTCACAAGCCGATGAACCTCTGCAGGTTTACTGTATCCCTTGAACTTTCACAGTGACGATGAAACACAGAAATTGCATCGGAATTAAATATAAGGTGCACAATGCTGCCGACATATTACAGGAAGACTGAGTCTTCCTACTGTCTATGTTTTGAGCGTTTCCTGTGTCATCAGTTTTACATTCCGATGCACCTCTGCAGGTTTACTGTATCCATTCTACCTTCCCATTGACGATGAAGCACAGAAATTGCAACGGAATTAAATATAAGGGACAAAATGCCGACTTAAGTACAGGAAGACTGAGTCTTCCTACTGTCTATGCTTTGAGCGTTTCCTGTGTCACCAGTTTTACATTCCGATGCCCCTCTGCAGTTTTTCTGTATCCATTGGACCTTCACAGTGAGGATGAAACACAGACATTGCATCGGAATTAAATATAAGAGACACAATGTCGACTTAAGTACAGGAAGAGTGTGTCTTTCTATTGTCTATATTTTGTGCGTTTCCTGTGTCACCAGTTTTACATTCCGATGCACCTCTGCAGGTTTAATGTATCCATTGGACCTCCCCATTGACGACGAAACACAGAAATTGCATCGGAATTAAATATAAGAGATACAACGACGACTTAAGTACAAGAAAACTGAGTCATCTTACGGTGTATGATTTGAGCGTTTCCTTTGTCACCAGTTTTACATTCCAAGACACCTCTGCAGGTTCACTGTATCCCTTGGACCTTCCCATTGACGATGAAACACAGAATTTGCATCGGAATTAAATATAAGAGACACAATGCCGACTTAGGTACAGGAAGACTGAGTCTTCCTACTGTCTACGTTTTGAGCATTTCCTGTGTCATCAGATTTACATTTTGATGAACCTCTACAGGTTTACTGTATCCCTTGGATCTTCACAGTGACGATGAAACACAGAAATTGCATCGGAATTAAATATAGGAGACACAATGCCGACTTAAGTACAGGAAAACTGAGTCTTCTTACGGTCTATGATTTGAGCGCTTCCCGTGTCTCCAGTTTTACATTCCGATGCACCTCTGCAGCTTTACTGTATCCCTTGGACCTTCCCATTGACGATGACACACAGAAATAGCATCGGAATTAAATATAAGAGACACAATGCCGACTTAAGAACAGGAAGGCAGAGTCTTCCTACTGTCTATGTTTTGAGCGTTTCCTGTGTTACCAGTTTTACATTCCGATGCACCTCTGCAGGTTTACTGTATCCCTTGGACTTTCCCGTTGACGACGAAACGCAGAAATTGCATCGGAATTAAATATAAGAGACACAATGCCGACTTAGGTACAGGAAGACTGAGTCTTCCTACTGTCTATGTTATGAGCGTTCCCTGTGTCATCAGTTTTACATTTTGATGCACCTCTGCAGGTTTACTGTATCCCTTGTACCTTCACAGTGACGATGTAACACAGAAATTGCATCAAATTAAATATAAGAGACACAATGCCGACTTCAGTACAAGAAAACTGAGTCTTCTTAGGGCCTATGATTTGACCGCTTACTGTGTCACCAGGTTTATATTCCGATGCACCTCTGCAGGTTTACTGTATCCCTTGGACCTTCCCATTGACGACGAAACACAGAAATGGCATCGGATTTAAATATTAGAGACACAATGCCGACTTAAGTACAGGAAGACTGAGTATTCCTACTGTCTACGTTTTGATCGTTTCCTGTGTCACCAGTTTTACATTCCGATGCGCCTCTGCAGTTTTACTGTATCCATTGGACCTTCCCATTGACGATGAAACACAGAAATAGCATCGGAATTAAATATAAGAGACACAATGCCGACTTAAGAACAGGAAGGCTCAGCCTTCCTACTGTCTATGTCTTGAGCGTTTCCTGTTTCACCAGTTTTACATTCCGATGCACCTCTGCAGGTTTACTGTACCCTTGGATTTTCCCATTGACGATGAAACACAGAAATTGCATCGGAACTAAATATAAGGGACACAATGCCGACCTAAGTACAGAAACATTGAGTCTTCCTACTGTCTATGTTTTGAGCATTTCCTGTGTCACCAGTTTCACATTCCGATGAACCTCTGCAGGTTTACTGTATCCCTAGGACCTTCACAGTGACGATGAAACACAGATATTGCATCAGAATTAAATATAAGAGACACAATGCCGACTTAAGTACAAGAAAACTGAGTCTTCTTAAGGTCTATGTTTTGAGCGTTTCCCGTGTCACCAGTTTTACATTCCGATGCACCTCTGCAGGTTTACTGTGTTCCTAGGACCTTCCCATTGACGATGAAGCTCAGAAATTGGAAATTGCATCGGAAATAAGTATAAGAGACACAATGCCGACTTAAGTACAAGAAGACTGAGTCTCCCTACTGTCTATGTTTTGAGCGTTTCCCTTGTCACCAGTTTTACATTCCGATGCACCTCTGCAGGTATACTGTTTCCCTTCGACCTTCCCATTGATGATGAAGCTCAGAAATTGCATCGGAATTAAATATAAGAGACACCATGCCGACTTAAGTAAAGGAAGACTGAGTCTTCCTACTGTCTATGATTTGAACGTGTCCTGTATCACCAGTTTTACATTCCGATGCACCTCTGCAGGTATACTGTTTCCCTTCGACCTTCCCATTGACGATGAAACACAGAAATTGCATCGGAATTAAATATAAGATGCACAATGCTGCCGACATATTACAGGAAGACTGAGTCTTCCTACTGTCTATGTTTTGAGCGTTTCCTGTGTCATCAGTTTTACATTCCGATGCACCTCTGCAGGATTACTGTACCCATTCTACCTTCCCATTGTTGATGAAGCACAGAAATTGCATCGGAATTAAATATAAGGGACAAAATGCCGACTTAAGTACAGGAAGACTGAGTCTTCCTACTGTCTATGCTTTGAGCGTTTCCTGTGTCACCAGTTTTACATTCCGATGCACCTCTGCAGTTTTTCTGTATCCATTGGACCTTCACAGTGAGGATGAAACACAGACATTGCATCGGAATTAAGTATAAGAGACACAATGTCGACTTAGGTACAGGAAGAGTGTGTCTTTCTATTGTCTATATTTTGTGCGTTTCCTGTGTCACCAGTTTTACATTCCGATGCACCTCTGCAGGTTTACTGTATCCATTGGACCTTCCCATTGACGATGAAACACAGAAATTGCATCGGAATTAAATATAAGAGATACAACGACGACTTAAGTATAAGAAAACTGAGTCATCTTACGGTGTATGATTTGAGCGTTTCCTTTGTCACCAGTTTTACATTCCAAGACACCTCTGCAGGTTCACTGTATCCCTTGGACCTTCCCATTGACGATGAAACACAGAAATTGCATCGGAATTAAATATAAGAGACCCAATGCCGACTTAGGTACAGGAAGACTGAGTCTTCCTACTGTCTACGTTTTGAGCATTTCCTGTGTCATCAGATTTACATTTTGATGAACCTCTACAGGTTTACTGTATCCCTTGGACCTTCCCATTGACGATGACACACAGAAATAGCATCGGAATTAAATATAAGAGACACAATGCCGACTTAAGTACAGGAAGGATGAGTCTTCCTACTGTCTATGTTTTGAGCGTTTCCCGTGTCATCAGTTTTACATTCCGATGCACCTCTGCAGGTTTACTGTATCCATTCTACCTTCCCATTGACGATGAAGCACAGAAATTGCATCGGAATTAAATATAAGGGACAAAATGCCGACTTAAGTACAGGAAGATTGAGTCTTCTTACGGTCCATGATTTGAGCGCTTCCTGTGTCACCAGTTTTACATTCCAATGCACGTCTGCAAGTTTACTGTATCCCTTGGGCCTTCCCATTGACGAAAAAACACAGACGTTGCATCGGAATTAAATATAAGAGACACAACGCCGACTTAAGTACCAGAAAACTAAGTCTTCTTACGTTCTATGTTTTGAGCGTTTCCTGTGTCACCAGTTTAACATTCCGATGCACCTCTGCAGGTTTACTGTATCCATTGGACCTTCCCATTGACGATGAAACACAGAAATTGCATCGGAATTAAATATAAGAGACACCATGCCGACTTAAGTATAGGGAGACTGAGTCTTCCTACTGTCTATGTTTTGAGCGTGTCTTGGGTCACCAGTTTTACATTCAATGCACCTCTGCAGGTTTACTGTATCCCTTGGACCTTCCCATTTGCGATGAAACACAGAAATGGCATCGGAATTATATATAAGAGACACAATGCCAACTGAAGTACAGGAAGACTGAGTCTTCCTACTGTCTATGTTTCCTGTGTCACCAGTTTTACATTCCGATGCACCTCTTAAGGTTCACTGTATCCCTTGGACATTCACAGTGACGATGAAACACAGAAATTGCATCGGAATTAAATATAAGAGACACAATGGTGACTTAAGTACAGGAAGACTGAGTCTTCCTACTGTCTATGTTTTGAGCATTTCCTGTGTCATCAGTTTTACATTCCGATGCACCTCTGTAGGTTTACTGTATCCCTTGGACCTTCATAGTGACGATGAAACACAGAAATTGCATCGGAATTAAATATCAGAGACACAATGCCGACATAAGTACAGAATGACTGTGTCTTCCTACTGTCTAGGTTTTGAGCGTTTCCTGTGTCACCAGTTTTACATTCTGATGCACCTCTGCAGGTTTACTGTATCCCTTGCACCATCCCATTGACAATTACATCGGAATTAAATAAAACAGACACAATGCCGACTTAAGTACAGGAAGACTGAGTCTTCCTACTGTCTATTCTTTGAGCGTTTCCTGTGTCATCAGTTTTACATTCCGATGCACCTCTGCAGGTATACTGTTTCCCTACGACCTTCCCATTGACGATGAAGCTCAGAAATTGCATCGGAATTAAATATAAGAGACACCATGCCGACTTAAGTAAAGGAAGACTGAGTCTTCCTACTGTCTATGATTTGAGCGTGTCCTGTATCACCAGTTTTACATTCCGATGCACCTCTGCAGGTATACTGTTTCCCTTCGACCTTCCCACTGACGATGAAACACAGAAATTGCATCGGAATTAAATATAAGGTGCACAATGCTGCCGACATATTACAGGAAGACTGAGTCTTCCTACTGTCTATGTTTTGAGCGTTTCCTGTGTCATCAGTTTTACATTCCGATGCACCTCTGCAGGTTTACTGTATCCATTCTACCTTCCCATTGACGATGAAGCACAGAAATTGCAACGGAATTAAATATAAGGGACAAAATGCCGACTTAAGTACAGGAAGACTGAGTCTTCCTACTGTCTATGCTTTGAGCGTTTCCTGTGTCACTAGTTTTACATTCCGATGCACCTCTGCAGTTTTTCTGTATCCATTGGACCTTCACAGTGAGGATGAAACACAGACATTGCATCGGAATTAAATATAAGAGACACAATGTCGACTTAAGTACAGGAAGAGTGTGTCTTTCTATTGTCTATATTTTGTGCGTTTCCTGTGTCACCAGTTTTACATTCCGATGCACCTCTGCAGGTTTACTGTATCCATTGGACCTCCCCATTGACGACGAAACACAGAAATTGCATCGGAATTAAATATAAGAGATACAACGACGACTTAAGTACAAGAAAACTGAGTCATCTTACGGTGTATGATTTGAGCGTTTCCTTTGTCACCAGTTTTACATTCCAAGACACCTCTGCAGGTTCACTGTATCCCTTGGACCTTCCCTTTGACGATGAAACACAGAATTTGCATCGGAATTAAATATAAGAGACACAATGCCGACTTAGGTACAGGAAGACTGAGTCTTCCTACTGTCTACGTTTTGAGCATTTCCTGTGTCATCAGATTTACATTTTGATGAACCTCTACAGGTTTACTGTATCCCTTGGATCTTCACAGTGACGATGAAACACAGAAATTGCATCGGAATTAAATATAGGAGACACAATGCCGACTTAAGTACAGGAAAACTGAGTCTTCTTACGGTCTATGATTTGAGCGCTTCCCGTGTCTCCAGTTTTACATTCCGATGCACCTCTGCAGCTTTACTGTATCCCGTGGACCTTCCCATTGACGATGACACACAGAAATAGCATCGGAATTAAATATAAGAGACACAATGCCGACTTAAGAACAGGAAGGCAGAGTCTTCCTACTGTCTATGTTTTGAGCGTTTCCTGTGTTACCAGTTTTACATTCCGATGCACCTCTGCAGGTTTACTGTATCCCTTGGACTTTCCCGTTGACGACGAAACGCAGAAATTGCATCGGAATTAAATATAAGAGACACAATGCCGACTTAGGTACAGGAAGACTGAGTCTTCCTACTGTCTATGTTATGAGCGTTCCATGTGTCATCAGTTTTACATTTTGATGCACCTCTGCAGGTTTACTGTATCCCTTGTACCTTCACAGTGACGATGTAACACAGAAATTGCATCAAATTAAATATAAGAGACACAATGCCGACTTCAGTACAAGAAAACTGAGTCTTCTTAGGGCCTATGATTTGACCGCTTACTGTGTCACCAGGTTTATATTCCGATGCACCTCTGCAGGTTTACTGTATCCCTTGGACCTTCCCATTGACGACGAAACACAGAAATGGCATCGGATTTAAATATTAGAGACACAATGCCGACTTAAGTACAGGAAGACTGAGTATTCCTACTGTCTACGTTTTGATCGTTTCCTGTGTCACCAGTTTTACATTCCGATGCGCCTCTGCAGTTTTACTGTATCCATTGGACC
This sequence comes from Schistocerca nitens, assembly GCF_023898315.1. NCBI lineage: Eukaryota > Metazoa > Arthropoda > Insecta > Orthoptera > Acrididae > Schistocerca > Schistocerca nitens. The sequence continues at coordinate 10,681,946 of NW_026045897.1, read as the reverse complement.
TTCCCATTGACGATGAAACACAGAAATAGCATCGGAATTAAATTTAAGAGACACAATGCCGACTTAAGAACAGGAAGGCTCAGCCTTCCTACTGTCTATGTCTTGAGCGTTTCCTGTTTCACCAGTTTTACATTCCGATGCACCTCTGCAGGTTTACTGTACCCTTGGATTTTCCCATTGACGATGAAACACAGAAATTGCATCGGAACTAAATATAAGGGACACAATGCCGACCTAAGTACAGAAACATTGAGTCTTCCTACTGTCTATGTTTTGAGCATTTCCTGTGTCACCAGTTTCACATTCCGATGAACCTCTGCAGGTTTACTGTATCCCTAGGACCTTCACAGTGACGATGAAACACAGATATTGCATCAGAATTAAATATAAGAGACACAAAGCCGACTTAAGTACAAGAAAACTGAGTCTTCTTAAGGTCTATGTTTTGAGCGTTTCCCGTGTCACCAGTTTTACATTCCGATGCACCTCTGCAGGTTTACTGTGTTCCTAGGACCTTCCCATTGACGATGAAGCTCAGAAATTGCATCGGAATTAAATATAAGAGACCCAATGCCGACTTAGGTACAGGAAGACTGAGTCTTCCTACTGTCTACGTTTTGAGCATTTCCTGTGTCATCAGATTTACATTTTGATGAACCTCTACAGGTTTACTGTATCCCTTGGACCTTCCCATTGACGATGACACACAGAAATAGCATCGGAATTAAATATAAGAGACACAATGCCGACTTAAGTACAGGAAAGATGAGTCTTCCTACTGTCTATGTTTTGAGCGTTTCCCGTGTCATCAGTTTTACATTCCGATGCACCTCTGCAGGTTTACTGTATCCATTCTACCTTCCCATTGACGATGAAGCACAGAAATTGCATCGGAATTAAATATAAGGGACAAAATGCCGACTTAAGTACAGGAAGATTGAGTCTTCTTACGGTCCATGATTTGAGCGCTTCCTGTGTCACCAGTTTTACATTCCAATGCACGTCTGCAAGTTTACTGTATCCCTTGGGCCTTCCCATTGACGAAAAAACACAGACGTTGCATCGGAATTAAATATAAGAGACACAACGCCGACTTAAGTACCAGAAAACTAAGTCTTCTTACGTTCTCTGTTTTGAGCGTTTCCTGTGTCACCAGTTTAACATTCCGAAGCACCTCTGCAGGTTTACTGTATCCATTGGACCTTCCCATTGACGATGAAACACAGAAATTGCATCGGAATTAAATATAAGAGACACCATGCCGACTTAAGTATAGGGAGACTGAGTCTTCCTACTGTCTATGTTTTGAGCGTGTCTTGGGTCACCAGTTTTACATTCAATGCACCTCTGCAGGTTTACTGTATCCCTTGGACCTTCCCATTTGCGATGAAACACAGAAATGGCATCGGAATTATATATAAGAGACACAATGCCAACTGAAGTACAGGAAGACTGAGTCTTCCTACTGTCTATGTTTTGAGCGTTTCCTGTGTCACCAGTTTTACATTCCGATGCACCTTTTAAGGTTCACTGTATCCCTTGGACATTCACAGTGACGATGAAACACAGAAATTGCATCGGAATTAAATATAAGAGACACATTGGTGACTTAAGTACAGGAAGACTGAGTCTTCCTACTGTCTATGTTTTGAGCATTTCCTGTGTCATCAGTTTTACATTCCGATGCACCTCTGTAGGTTTCCTGTATCCCTTGGACCTTCATAGTGACGATGAAACACAGAAATTGCATCGGAATTAAATATCAGAGACACAATGCCGACATAAGTACAGAATGACTGTGTCTTCCTACTGTCTAGGTTTTGAGCGTTTCCTGTGTCACCAGTTTTACATTCTGATGCACCTCTGCAGGTTTACTGTATCCCTTGCACCATCCCATTGACATTGAAACACAGCAATTACATCGGAATTAAATAAAACAGACACAATGCCGACTTATGTACAGGATGTCTGAGTCTTCCTACTCTCTATGTTTTGAGCATTTCCTGTGTCACCAGTTTTACATTCCGATGCACCGCTGCAGGTTTACTGTATCCCTTGGATCTTCCCATTGACGATGAAACACAGAAATTGCATCGGAATCAAACATTAGAGACACAATGCCGACTTAAGTACAGGAAGACTGAGTCTTCCTACTGTCTATTCTTTGAGCGTTTCCTGTGTCATCAGTTTTACATTCCGATGCACCTGTGCAGGTTTACTGTATCCCTTGGACCTTCCCAGTGACGATGATACACAGAAATTTCATCGGAATTAAATATAAGAGACACAATGCCTACTTAAGTACAGAAAGACTGAGTCTTCCTACTGTCTATGTTTTGAGCGTTTCCTGTGTCACCAGTTTTACATTCCAATGCACCTCTGCAGGTTTACTGTATCCCTTGGACCTTCACAGTGTCGATGAAACACAGAAATTGCATAAAATTAAATATAAGAGATACAATGCCGAGTTCAGTACAAGAAAACTGAGTCTTCTTAGGGCCTAAGCTTTGACCACTTCCTGTGTCACCAATTTTACATTCCTATGCACCTCTGCAGGTTTACTGTATGCCTTGGACCTTCCCATTGACGACGAAACACAGAAATTGCATCGGATTTAAATATAAGAGACACAATGCCGACTTAAGTACAGGAAGACTGAGTATTCCTACTGTCTATATTTTGAGCAATTCCTGTGTCACCAGTTTTACATTCCGATGCACCTCTGCAGGTTTACTGTACCCCTTGGATCTTCCCATTGACGATGAAACACAGAAATTGCATCGGAATTAAATATAAGAGACACAATGGTGACTTAAGTACAGGAAGACTGAGTCTTCCTACTATCTATGTTTTGAGCGTTTCCTGTGTCATCAGTTTTACATTCCGATGCACCTCTGCAGGTTTACTGTGTTCCTAGGACCTTCCCATTGACGATGAACCTCAGAAATTGCATCGGAATTAAATATAAGAGACACAACGGAGACTTAAGTACAGGAAGACGGAGTCTTCCTACTGTCTATGTTTTGAGCGTTTCCTGCGTCATCAGTTTTACATTCCGATGCACCTGTGCAGGTTTACTGTATCCCTTGGACCTTCACAGTGACGATGAAACACATAAATTGCATCGGAATTAAATATAAGAGACACAATGCCGACTTAAGTACAGAATGACTGTGTCTTCCTACTGTCTAGGTTTTGAGCGTATCCTGTGTCACCAGTTTTACATTCCGATCCACCTCTGCAGGTTTACTGTATCCATTGGACCTTCCCATTGACGATGAGACACAGAAATAGCATCGGAATGAAAAATAAGAGACAGAATGCCGACTTAAGTACAGGAAGGATGAGTCTTCCTACTGTCTATGCTTTGAGCATTTCCTGTGTCACCAGTTTTACATTCCGATGCACCGCTGCAGGTTTACTGTATCCCTTGGATCTTCCCATTGACGATGAAACACAGAAATTGCATCGGAATCATATATTAGAGACACAATGCCGACTTAAGTACAGGAAGATAGAGTCTTCCTACGGTCTATGATTTGAGTGTTTCCTGCGTCACCAATTTTACATTCCGATGCAGCTCTGCAGGTTTACTGTATCCATTGGACCTTCCCATTGAAGATGAAACACAGAAATAGCATCGGAATTAAATATAAGAGACACAATGGTGACTTAAGTACAGGAAGACTGAGTCTTCCTACTGTCTATGTTTTGAGCGTATCCTGTGTCATCAGTTTTACATTCCGATGCACCTGTGCAGGTTTACTGTATCCCTTGGACCTTCACAGTGACGATGAAAAACAGAAATTGCATCGGAATTAAATATAAGAGACACAATGCCGACTTAAGTACAAGAAAACTGAGTCTTCTTAGGGCCTATGTTATGAGCGCTTCCTGTGTCACCAGTTTTACATTCCGATGCACCTCTGCAGGCATACTGTATCCCTTGAACCTTCCCATTCACGATGAAACACAGAAATTGCATCGGAATTAAATATGAGAGACACAATGCCTACTTAAGTACAGAAAGACTGAGTCTTCCTACTGTCTATGTTTTGAGCGTTTCCTGTGTCACCAGTTTTACATTCCAATGCACCTCTGCAGGTTTACTGTGTCCCTTGTACCTTCACAGTGTCGATGAAACACAGAAATTGCATCAAATTAAATATAAGAGATACAATGCCGACTTCAGTACAAGAAAACTGAGTCTTCTTAGGGCCTAAGTTTTGACCACTTCCTGTGTCACCAATTTTACATTCCTATGCACCTCTGCAGGTTTACTGTATCCCTTGGACCATCCCATTGACGACGAAACACAGAAATTGCATCGGATTTAAATATAAGAGACACAATGCCGACTTAAGTACAGGACGACTGAGTATTCCTACTGTCTATATTTTGAGCATTTCCTGTGTCACCAGTTTTACATTCCGATGCACCTCTGCAGGTTTACTGTATCCCTTGGATCTTCCCATTGACGATGAAACACAGAAATTGCATCGGAATTAAATAGAAGAGACACCATGCCGACTTAAGTACAGGAAGGTTGAGTCTTCCTACTGCCTATGTTTTGAGCGTTTCCTGCGTCACCAATTTTACATTCCGATGCACCTCTGCAGGTTTACTGTATCCAATGGACCTTCCCATTGACGATGAAACACATAATAGCATCGGTATTAAATATAAGAGACACAATGCTGACTTAAGAAGAGGAAGGCTGAGTCTTCCTACTGTCTATGTTTTGAGCGTTTCCTGTGTCACCAGTTTCACATTCCCATGAACCTCTGCAGGTTTACTGTATCCCTTGGACTTTCACAGTGACGATGAAACACAGATATTGCATCGGAATTAATTATAAGAGACACAATGCCGACTTAAGTACAAGAAATCTGGGTCTTCTTTAGGTCTATGTTTTGAGCGTTTCCCGTGTCACCAGTTTTACATTCCGATGCACCTCTGCAGGTTTACTGTGTTCCTAGGACCTTCCCATTGACGATGAAGCTCAGAAATTGCATCGGAATTAAATATAAGAGACACAACGGAGACATAAGTACTAGCAAACTGAGTCTTCTCACGGTCTATGTTTTTAGCGTTTCCTGTGTCACCAGTTTTACATTCCGATGCACCTCTGCAGGTTTACTCTATCCATTGGACATTCACAGTGACGATGAAACACAGAAATTGCATCGGAATTAAATATAAGAGACACAATGGTGACTTAAGTACAGGAAGACTGAGTCTTCCTACTGTCTATGTTTTGAGCGTTTCCTGTGTCATCAGTTTTTCATTCCGATGCACCTCTGCAGGTTTACTGTATCCCTTGGACCTTCACAGTGACGATGAAACACAGAAATTGCATCGGAATTAAATATAAGAGACACAATGCCGACATAAGTACAGAATGACTGTGTCTTCCTACTGTCTAGGTTTTGAGCGTTTCCTGTGTCACCAATTTTACATTCTGATGCACCTCTGCAGGTTTACTGTATCCCTAGCACCATCCCATTGACATTGAAACACAGAAATTACATCGGAATTAAATAAAACAGACACAATGCCGACTTAAGTACAGGAAGTCTGAGTCTTCCTACTGTCTATGTTTTGAGCGTTTCCTGTGTCACCAGTTTTACATTCCGATGCACCGCTGCAGGTTTACTGAATCCCTTGGATCTTCCCATTGACGATGAAACACAGAAATTGCATCGGAATCAAATATTATAGACACAATGCCGACTTAAGTACAGGAAGATAGAGTCTTCCTACGGTCTATGATTTGAGCGTTTCCTGCGTCACCAATTTTACATTCTCATGCACCTCTGCAGGTTTACTGTATCCATTGGACCTCCCCATTGAAGATGAAACACAGAAATAGCATCGGAATTAAATATAAGAGACACAATGGTGACTTAAGTACAGGAAGACTGAGTCTTCCTACTGTCTATGTTTTGAGCGTTTCCTGTGTCACCAGTTTTACATTCCAATGCACCTCTGCAGGTTTACTGTATCCCTTGGACCTTCACAGTGACGATGAAACACAGAAATTGCATCAAATTAAGTATAAGAGATACAATACCGACTTCTGTACAAGAAAACTGAGTCTTCTTAGGGCCTAAGTTTTGACCGCTTCCTGTGTCACCAATTTTACATTCCTGTGCACATCTGCAGGTTTACTGAATCCCTTGGACCTTCCCATTGACGACGAAACACAGAAATTGCATCGGATTTAAATATAAGAGACACAATGCCGACTTAAGTACAGGAAGACTGAGTATTCCTACTGTCTATGTTTTGAGCATATCCTGTGTCACCAGTTTTACATTCCGATGCACCTCTGCAGGTTTACTGTATCCCTTGGATCATCCCATTGAAGATGAAACACAGAAATTGCATCGGAATTAAATAGAAGAGACACAATGCCGACTTAAGTACAGGAAGGTTGAGTCTTCCTACTGCCTATGTTTTGAGCGTTTCCTGCGTCACCAATTTTACATTCCGATGCACCTCTGCAGGTTTACTGTATCCAATGGACCTTCCCATTGACGATGAAACACATAATAGCATCGGAATTATATATAAGAAACACAATGCTGACTTAAGAACAGGAAGGCTGAGTCTTCCTACTGTCTATGTTTTGAGCGTTTCCTGTGTCACCAGTTTTACATTCCGATGCACCTCTGCAGGTTTACTGTGTTCCTAGGACCTTCCCATTGACGATGAAGCTCAGAAATTGCATCGGAATTAAATATAAGAGACACATCGGAGACATAAGTACTAGCAAACTGAGTCTTCTCACGGTCTATGTTTTTAGCGTTTCCTCTGTCACCAGTTTTACATTCCGATGCACCTCTGCAGGTTTACTGTATCCATTGGACCTTCCCATTGAAGATGAAACACAGAAATAGCATCGGAATTAAATATAAGAGACACAATGCCGACTTAAGAACAGGAAGGCTGAGTCTTCCTACTGTCTATGTTTTGAGCGTTTCCTGTGTCACCAGTTTTACATTCCGATGCACCTCTGCAGGTTTACTGTATCCCTTGGATCTTCCCATTGACTATGAAACACAAAAATAGCATCGGAATTATATATAAGAGACACAATGCCGACTTAAGTACAGGATGATTGAGTATTCTTACGGTCTATGTTTTGAGCGTTTCCAGTGTCACCAGTGTTACATTTTGATGCACCCCTGCAGGTTTACTGTGTCCCTTGGACCTTCCCATTGGCGATGAAACACAGAAATTGCATCGGAATTAAATATAAGAGACACAATGACGTCTTAAGTACAGGAAGAGTGTGTCTTTCTATTGTCTATGTTTTGAGCGTTTCCTGTGTAATCAGTTTTACATTCCGATGCACCTCTGCTGGTTTACTGTATCCATTGGACCTTCCATTGACGATGAAACACAGAAATTGCAACGGAATTAAATATAAGAGACACAACGCCGACTTAAGTGCAAGAAAACTGAGTCTTCTTACGGTCCATGATTTGAGCACTTCCTGTGTCACCAGTTTTACTTTCCAATGCACGTCTGCAGGTTTACTGTATCCCTTGGGCCTTCCCATTGACGAAAAAACACAGACGTTGCATCGGAATTAAATATAAGAGACACAACGCCGACTCAAGTACCAGAAAACTAAGTCTTCTTACGTTCTATGTTTTGAGCGTTTCCTGTGTCACCAGTTTAACATTCCGATGCACCTCTGCAGGTTTACTGTATCCATTGGACCTTCCCATTGAAACACAGAAATTGCATCGGAATTAAATATAAGAGACACCATGCCGACTTAAGTATAGGGAGACTGAGTCTTCCTACTGTCTATGTTTTGAGCGTGTCCTGGGTCACCAGTTTTACATTCCAATGCACCTCTGCAGGTTTACTGTATCCCTTGGACCTTCCCATTTGCGATGAAACACAGAAATGGCATCGGAATTAAATATAAGAGACACAATGCCAACTGAAGTACAGGAAGACTGAGTCTTCCTACTGTCTATGTTTTGAGCGTTTCCTGTGTCACTAGTTTTACATTCCGATGCACCTCTGAAGGTACACTGTATCACTTGGACATTCACAGTGACGATGAAACACAGAAATTGCATCGGAATTAAATATAAGAGACACTATGGTGACTTAAGTACAGGAAGACTGAGTCTTCTTACTGTCTATGTTTTGAGCGTTTCCTGCGTCATCAGTTTTACATTCCGATGCACCTCTGCAGGTTTACTGTATCCCTTGGACCTTCACAGTGCCGATGAAACACAGAAATTGCATCGGAATTAAATATAACAGACACAATGCCGACATAAGTACAGAATGACTGTGTCTTCCTACTGTCTAGGTTTTGAGAGTATCCTGTGTCACCAGTTTTACATTCTGATGCACCTCTGCAGGTTTACTGTATCCCTAGCACCATCCCATTGACATTGAAACACAGAAATTACATCGGAATTAAATAAAACAGACACAATGCCGACTAAGGTACAGGAAGTCTGAGTCTTCCTAATGTCTATGTTTTGAGCGTTTCCTGTGTCACCAGTTTTACATTCCGATCCACCTCTGCAGGTTTACTGTATCCATTGGACCTTCCCATTGACGATGAGACACAGAAATAGCATCGGAATGAAATATAAGAGACAGAATGCCGACTTAAGTACAGGAAGGATGAGTCTTCCTACTGTCTATGCTTTGAGCATTTCCTGTGTCACCAGTTTTACATTCCGATGCACCGCTGCAGGTTTACTGTATCCCTTGGATCTTCCCATTGACGATGAAACACAGAAATTGCATCGGAATCATATATTAGAGACACAATGCCGACTTAAGTACAGGAAGATAGAGTCTTCCTACGGTCTATGATTTGAGCGTTTCCTGCGTCCCCAATTTTACATTCCGATGCAGCTCTGCAGGTTTACTGTATCCATTGGACCTTCCCATTGAAGATGAAACACAGATATAGCATCGGAATTAAATATAAGAGACACAATGGTGACTTAAGTACAGGAAGACTGAGTCTTCCTACTGTCTATGTTTTGAGCGTTTCCTGTGTCATCAGTTTTACATTCCGATGCACCTGTGCAGGTTTACTGTATCCCTTGGACCTTCACAGTGACGATGAAACATAGAAATTGCATCGGAATTAAATATAAGAGACACAATGCCGACTTAAGTACAAGAAAACTGAGTCTTCTTAGGGCTTATGTTATGAGCGCTTCCTGTGTCACCAGTTTTACATTCCGATGCACCTCTGCAGGCATACTGTATCCCTTGAACCTTCCCATTCACGATGAAACACAGAAATTGCATCGGAATTAAATATGAGAGACACAATGCCTACTTAAGTACAGAAAGACTGAGTCTTCCTACTGTCTATGTTTTGAGCGTTTCCTGTGTCACCAGTTTTACATTCCAATGCACCTCTGCAGGTTTACTGTATCCCTTGTACCTTCACAGTGTCGATGAAACACAGAAATTGCATCAAATTAAATATAAGAGATACAATGCCGACTTCAGTACAAGAAAACTGAGTCTTCTTAGGGCCTAAGTTTTGACCACTTCCTGTGTCACCAATTTTACATTCCTATGCACCTCTGCAGGTTTACTGTATCCCTTGGACCTTCCCATTGACGACGAAACAAAGAAATTGCATCGGATTTAAATATAAGAGACACAATGCCGACTTAAGTACAGGACGACTGAGTATTCCTACTGTCTATATTTTGAGCATTTCCTGTGTCACCAGTTTTACATTCCGATGCACCTCTGCAGGTTTACTGTATCCCTTGGATCTTCCCATTGACGATGAAACACAGAAATTGCATCGGAATTAAATAGAAGAGACACCATGCCGACTTAAGTACAGGAAGGTTGAGTCTTCCTACTGCCTATGTTTTGAGCGTTTCCTGCGTCACCAATTTTACATTCCGATGCACCTCTGCAGGTTTACTGTATCCAATGGACCTTCCCATTGACGATGAAACACATAATAGCATCGGAATTAAATATAAGAGACACAATGCTGACTTAAGAACAGGAAGGCTGAGTCTTCCTACTCTCTATGTTTTGAGCGTTTCCTGTGTCACCAGTTTCACATTCCCATGAACCTCTGCAGGTTTACTGTATCCCTTGGACTTTCACAGTGACGATGAAACACAGATATTGCATCGGAATTAATTATAAGAGACACAATGCCGACTTAAGTACAAGAAATCTGGGTCTTCTTAAGGTCTATGTTTTGAGCGTTTCCCGTGTCACCAGTTTTACATTCCGATGCACCTCTGCAGGTTTACTGTGTTCCTAGGTTTACTGTATCCCTTGGACCTTCCCATTTGCGATGAAACACAGAAATGGCATCGGAATTAAATATAAGAGACACAATGCCAACTGAAGTACAGGAAGACTGAGTCTTCCTACTGTCTATGTTTTGAGCGTTTCCTGTGTCACCAGTTTTACATTCCGATGCACCTCTGAAGGTTCACTGTATCCCTTGGACATTCACAGTGACGATGAAACACAGAAATTGCATCGGAATTAAATATAAGAGACACAATGGTGACTTAAGTACAGGAAGACTGAGTCTTCCTACTGTCTATGTTTTGAGCGTTTCCTGCGTCAACAGTTTTACATTCCGATGCACCTCTGCAGGTTTACTGTATCCCTTGGACCTTCACAGTGACGATGAAACACAGAAATTGCATCGGAATTAAATATAAGAGACACAATGCCGACATAAGTACAGAATGACTGTGTCTTCCTACTGTCTAGGTTTTGAGCGTATCCTGTGTCACCAGTTTTACATTCTGATGCACCTCTGCAGGTTTACTGTATCCCTAGCACCATCCCATTGACATTGAAACACAGACATTACATCGGAATTAAATAAAACAGACACAATGCCGACTTAAGTACAGGAAGTCTGAGTCTTCCTAATGTCTATGTTTTGAGCGTTTCCTGTGTCACCAGTTTTACATTCCGATCCACCTCTGCAGGTTTACTGTATCCATTGGACCTTCCCATTGACGATGAGACACAGAAATAGCATCGGAATGAAATATAAGAGACAGAATGCCGACTTAAGTACAGGAAGGATGAGTCTTCCTACTGTCTATGCTTTGAGCATTTCCTGTGTCACCAGTTTTACATTCCGATGCACCGCTGCAGGTTTACTGTATCCCTTGGATCTTCCCATTGACGATGAAACACAGAAATTGCATCGGAATCATATATTAGAGACACAATGCCGACTTACGTACAGGAAGATAGAGTCTTCCTCCGGTCTATGATTTGAGCGTTTCCTGCGTCACCAATTTTACATTCCGATGCAGCTCTGCAGGTTTACTGTATCCATTGGACCTTCCCATTGAAGATGAAACACAGAAAAAGCATCGGAATTAAATATAAGAGACACAATGGTGACTTAAGTACAGGAAGACTGAGTCTTCCTACTGTCTATGTTTTGAGCGTTTCCTGTGTCATCAGTTTTACATTCCGATGCACCTGTGCAGGTTTACTGTATCCCTTGGACCTTCACAGTGACGATGAAACACAGAAATTGCATCGGAATTAAATATAAGAGACACAATGCCGACTTAAGTACAAGAAAACTGAGTCTTCTTAGGGCCTAAGTTTTGACCACTTCCTGTGTAACCAATTTTACATTCCTATGCACCTCTGCAGGTTTACTGTATCCCTTGGACCTTCCCATTGACGACGAAACACAGAAATTGCATCGGATTTAAATATAAGAGACACAATGCCAACTTAAGTACAGGACGACTGAGTATTCCTACTGTCTATATTTTGAGCATTTCCTGTGTCACCAGTTTTACATTCTGATGTACCTCTGCAGGTTTACTGTATCCCTAGCACCATCCCATTGACATTGAAACACATAATAGCATCGGAATTAAATATAAGAGACACATTGCTGACTTAAGAACAGGAAGTCTGAGTCTTCCTACTGTCTATGTTTTGAGCGTTTCCTGTGTCACCAGTTTCACATTCCCATGAACCTCTGCAGGTTTACTGTATCCCTTGGACTTTCACAGTGACGATGAAACACAGATATTGCATCGGAATTAATTATAAGAGACACAATGCCGACTTAAGTACAAGAAATCTGGGTCTTCTTAAGGTCTATGTTTTGAGCGTTTCCCGTGTCACCAGTTTTACATTCCGATGCACCTCTGCAGGTTTACTGTGTTCCTAGGACCTTCCCATTGACGATGAAGCTCAGAAATTGCATCGGAATTAAATATAAGAGACACAACGGAGACATAAGTACTAGCAAACTGAGTCTTCTCACGGTCTATGTTTTTAGCGTTTCCTGTGTCACCAGTTTTACATTCCGATGCACCTCTGCAGGTTTACTCTATCCATTGGACATTCACAGTGACGATGAAACACAGAAATTGCATCGGAATTAAATATAAGAGACACAATGGTGACTTAAGTACAGGAAGACTGAGTCTTCCCACTGTCTATGTTTTGAGCGTTTCCTGTGTCATCAGTTTTTCATTCCGATGCACCTCTGCAGGTTTATTGTATCCCTTGGACCTTCACAGTGACGATGAAACACAGAAATTGCATCGGAATTAAATATAAGAGACACAATGCCGACATAAGTACAGAATGACTGTGTCTTCCTAATGTCTAGTTTTTGAGCGTTTCCTGTGTCACCAGTTTTACATTCTGATGTACCTCTGCAGGTTTACTGTATCCCTAGCACCATCCCATTGACATTGAAACACAGAAATTACATCGGAATTAAATAAAACAGACACAATGCCGACTTAAGTACAGGAAGTCTGAGTCTTCCTACTGTCTATGTTTTGAGCGTTTCCTGTGTCACCAGTTTTACATTCCGATGCACCGCTGCAGGTTTACTGTATCCCTTGGATCTTCCCATTGACGATGAAACACAGAAATTGCATCGGAATCAAATATTATAGACACAATGCCGACTTAAGTACAGGAAGATAGAGTCTTCCTACGGTCTATGATTTGAGCGTTTCCTGCGTCACCAATTTTACATTCTGATGCACCTCTGTAGGTTTACTGTATCCATTGGACCTTCCCATTGAAGATGAAACACAGAAATAGCATCGGAATTAAATATAAGAGACACAATGGTGACTTAAGTACAGGAAGACTGAGTCTTCCTACTGTCTATGTTTTGAGCGTTTCCTGTGTCACCAGTTTTACATTCCAATGCACCTCTGCAGGTTTACTGTATCCCTTGGATCATCCCATTGACGATGAAACACAGAAATTGCATCGGAATTAAATAGAAGAGACACAATGCCGACTTAAGTACAGGAAGGTTGAGTCTTCCTACTGCCTATGTTTTGAACGTTTCCTGCGTCACCAATTTTACATTCCGATGCACCTCTGCAGGTTTACTGTATCCAATGGACCTTCCCATTGACGATGAAACACATAATAGCATCGGAATTATATATAAGAAACACAATGCTGACTTAAGAACAGGAAGGCTGAGTCTTCCTACTGTCTAAGTTTTGAGCGTTTCCTGTGTCACCAGTTTTACAGTCCGATGCACCTCTGCAGGTTTACTGTGTTCCTAGGACCTTCCCATTGACGATGAAGCTCAGAAATTGCATCGGAATTAAATATAAGAGACACATCGGAGACATAAGTACTAGCAAACTGAGTCTTCTCACGGTCTATGTTTTTAGCGTTTCCTCTGTCACCAGTTTTACATTCCGATGCACCTCTGCAGGTTTACTGTATCCATTGGACCTTCCCATTGAAGATGAAACACAGAAATAGCATCGGAATTAAATATAAGAGACACAATTCCGACTTAAGAACAGGAAGGCTGAGTCTTCCTACTGTCTATGTTTTGAGCGTTTCCTGTGTCACCAGTTTTACATTCCGATGCACCTCTGCAGGTTTACTGTATCCCTTGGATCTTCCCATTGACGATGAAACACAAAAATAGCATCGGAATTATATATAAGAGACACAATGCCGACTTAAGTACAGGAAGATTGAGTCTTCTTACGGTCTATGTTTTGAGCGTTTCCAGTGTCACCAGTGTTACATTTTGATGCACCCCTGCAGGTTTACTGTGTCCCTTGGACCTTCCCATTGGCGATGAAACACAGAAATTGCATCGGAATTAAATATAAGAGACACAATGACGTCTTAAGTACAGGAAGAGTGTGTCTTTCTATTGTCTATGTTTTGAGCGTTTCCTGTGTCATCAGTTTTACATTCCGATGCACCTCTGCTGGTTTACTGTATCCATTGGACCTTCCATTGACGATGAAACACAGAAATTGCAACGGAATTAAATATAAGAGACACATCGCCGACTTAAGTGCAAGAAAACTGAGTCTTCTTATGGTCCATGATTTGAGCGCTTCCTGTGTCACCAGTTTTACATTCCAATGCACGTCTGCAGGTTTACTGTATCCCTTGGGCCTTCCCATTGACGAAAAAGCACAGACGTTGCATCGGAATTAAATATAAGAGACACAACGCCGACTTAAGTACCAGAAAACTAAGTCTTCTTACGTTCTATGTTTTGAGCGTTTCCTGTGTCACCAGTTTAACATTCCGATGCACCTCTGCAGGTTTACTGTATCCATTGGACCTTCCCATTGACGATGAAACACAGAAATTGCATCGGAATTAAATATAAGAGACACCATGCGACTTAAGTATAGGGTGACTGAGTCTTCCTACTGTCTATGTTTTGAGCGTGTCCTGGGTCACCAGTTTTACATTCCAATGCACCTCTGCAGGTTTACTGTATCCCTTGGACCTTCCCATTTGCGATGAAACACAGAAATGGCATCGGAATTAAATATAAGAGACACAATGCCAACTGAAGTACAGGAAGACTAAGTCTTCCTACTGTCTATGTTTTGAGCGTTTCCTGTGTCACCAGTTTTACATTCCGATGCACCTCTGAAGGTTCACTGTATCCCTTGGACATTCACAGTGACGATGAAACACAGAAATTGCATCGGAATTAAATATAAGAGACACAATGGTGACTTAAGTACAGGAAGACTGAGTCTTCCTACTGTCTATGTTTTGAGCGTTTCCTGTGTCATCAGTTTTACATTCCGATGCACCTCTGTAGGTTTACTGTATCCCTTGGACCTTCATAGTGACGATGAAACACACAAATTGCATCGGAATTAAATATAAGAGACACAATGCCGACATAAGTACAGAATGACTGTGTCTTCCTACTGTCTAGGTTTTGAGCGATTCCTGTGTCACCAGTTTCACATTCTGATGCACCTCTGCAGGTTTACTGTATCCCTTGTACCATCCCATTGACATTGAAACACAGAAATTACATCGGAATTAAATAAAACAGACACAATGCCGACTTAAGTACAGGATGTCTGAGTCTTCCTACTGTCTATGTTTTGAGCGTTTCCTGTGTCACCAGTTTTACATTCCGATCAACCTCTGCAGGTTTACTGTATCCATTGGACCTTCCCATTGACGATGAGACACAGAAATAGCATCGGAATGAAATATAAGAGACAGAATGCCGACCTAAGTACAGGAAGACTGAGTCTTCCTACTGACTATTCTTTGAGCGTTTCCTGTGTCATCAGTTTTACATTCCAATGCACCTGTGCAGGTATACTGTATCCCTTGGACATTCACAGTGACGATGAAACACAGAAATTGCATCGGAATTAAATATAGAAGACACAATGCCGACTTAAGTACAAGAAAACTGAGTCTTCTTAGGGTCTATGTTATGAGCGCTTCCTGTGTCACCAGTTTTACATTCCGATGCACCTCTGCAGGCATACTGTATCCCTTGGACCTTCCCATTGACGATGATACACAGAAATTTCATCGGAATTAAATATAAGAGACACAATGCCTACTTAAGTACAGAAAGACTGAGTCTTCCTACTGTCTATGTTTTGAGCGTTTCCTGTGTCACCAGTTTTACATTCCAATGCACCTCTGCAGGTTTACTGTATCCCTTGGACCTTCACAGTGTCGATGAAACACAGAAATTGCATCAAATTAAATATAAGAGATACAATGCCGAGTTCAGTACAAGAAAACTGAGTCTTCTTAGGGCCTAAGCTTTGACCACTTCCTGTGTCACCAATTTTACATTCCTATGCACCTCTGCAGGTTTACTGTTTCCCTTGGACCTTCCCATTGACGACGAAACACAGAAATTGCATCGGATTTAAATATAAGAGACACAATGCCGACATAAGTACAGGAAGACTGAGTATTCCTACTGTCTATATTTTGAGCAATTCCTGTGTCACCAGTTTTACATTCCGATGCACCTCTGCAGGTTTACTGTACCACTTGGATCTTCCCATTGACGATGAAACACAGAAATTGCATCGGAATTAAATATAAGAGACATAATGGTGACTTAAGTACAGGAAGACTGAGTCTTCCTACTATCTATGTTTTGAGCGTTTCCTGTGTTATCAGTTTTACATTCCGATGCACCTCTGCAGGTTTACTGTGTTCCTAGGACCTTCCCATTGACGATGAAGCTCAGAAATTGCATCGGAATTAAATATTAAGAGACACAACAGAGACATAAGTACTAGCAAACTGAGTCTTCTCACGGTATATGTTTTTAGCGTTTCCTGTGTCACAAGTTTTACATTCCGATGCACCTCTGCAGGTTTACTGTCTCCATTGGACATTCACAGTGACGATGAAACACAGAAATTGCATCGGAATTAAATATAAGAGACACAATGGTGACTTAAGTACATGAAGTCTGAGTCTTCCTACTGTCTATGTTTTGAGCGTTTCCTGTGTCACCAGTTTTACATTCCAAACCACCTCTGCAGGTTTACTCTATCCATTGGACCTTCCCATTGACGATGAGACACAGAAATAGCATCGGAATGAAATATAAGAGACAGAATGCCGACTTAAGTACAGGAAGGATGAGTCTTCCTACTGTCTATGTTTTGAGCATTTCCTGTGTCACCAGTTTTACATTCCGATGCACCGCTGCAGGTTTACTGTATCCCTTGGATCTTCCCATTGACGATGAAACACAGAAATTGCATCGGAATCATATATTAGAGACACAATGCCGACTTAAGTACAGGAAGATAGAGTCTTCCTACGGTCTATGATTTGAGCGTTACCTGCGTCACCACTTTTACATTCCGATGCTCCTCTGCAGGTTTACTGTATCCATTGGACCTTCCCATTGAAGATGAAACACAGAAATAGCATCGGAATTAAATATAAGAGTCCTGTACTTGAGACACAATGGTGACTTAAGTACAGGAAGACTGAGTCTTCCTACTGTCTATGTTTTGAGCGTTTCCTGTGTCATCAGTTTTACATTCCGATGCACCTGTACAGGTTTACTGTATCCCTTGGACCTTCACAGTGCCGATGAAACTCAGAAATAACATCGGAATTAAATATAAGAGACACAATGGTGACTTAAGTACAGGAAGACTGAGTCTTCCTACTGTCTATGTTTTGAGCGTTTCCTGTGTCATCAGTTTTACATTCCGATGCACCTGTGCAGGTTTACTGTATCCCTTGGACCTTCACAGTGACGATGAAACACAGAAATTGCATCGGAATTAAATATAAGGGACACAATGCCGACTTAAGTACAGGACGACTGAGTATTCCTACTGTCTATATTTTGAGCATTTCCTGTGTCACCAGATTTACATTCCGATGCACCTCTGCAGGTTTACTTTATCCCTTGGATCTTCCCATTGACGATGAAACACAGAAATTGCATCGGAATTAAATAGAAGAGACACAATGCCGACTTAAGTACAGGAAGGTTGAGTCTTCCTACTGCCTATGTTTTGAGCGTTTCCTGCGTCACGAATTTTACATTCCGATGCACCTCAGCAGGTTTACTGTATCCAATGGACCTTCCCATTGACGATGAAACACATAATAGCATCGGAATTAAATATAAGAGACACAATGCTGACTTAAGAACAGGAAGGCTGAGTCTTCCTACTGTCTATGTTTTGAGCGTTTCCTGTGTCACCAGTTTCACATTCCCATGAACCTCTGCAGGTTTACTGTATCCCTTGGACTTTCACAGTGACGATGAAACACAGATATTGCATCGGAATTAATTATAAGAGACACAATGCCGACTTAAGTACAAGAAATCTGGGTCTTCTTAAGGTCTATGTTTTGAGCGTTTCCCGTGTCACCAGTTTTACATTCCGATGCACCTATGCAGGTTTACTGTGTTCCTAGGACCTTCCCATTGACGATGAAGCTCAGAAATTGCATCGGAATTAAATATAAGAGACACAACGGAGACATAAGTACTAGCAAACTGAGTCTTCTCACGGTCTATGTTTTTAGCCTTTCCTGTGTCACCAGTTTTACATTCCGATGCACCTCTGCAGGTTTACTGTATCCATTGGACATTCACAGTGACGATGAAACACAGAAATTGCATCGGAATTAAATATAAGAGACACAGTGGTGACTTAAGTACAGGAAGACTGAGTCTTCCCACTGTCTATGTTTTGAGCGTTTCCTGTGTCACCAGTTTTACATTCCGATGCACCTCTGCAGGTTTACTGTATCCCTTGGACCTTCACAGTGACGATGAAACACAGAAATTGCATCGGAATTAAATATAAAAGACACAATGCCGACTTAAGTACACGAAAACTGAGTCATCTTAGGGTCTATGATATGAGCGCTTCCTGTGACACCAGTTTTACATTCCGATGCACCTCTGCAGGGTTACTGTATCCCTTGGACCTTCCCATTGTCGATGAAACACAGAAATTGCATCGGAATTAAATATAAGAGAAACAATGCCGACTTAAGTACAGAAAGATGGAGTCTTCCTACTGTCTATGTATTGAGCGTTTCCCGTGTCACCAGTTTTACATTCCGATGCACCTCTGCAGGTTTACTGTATCGCTTGGACCTTCCCATTGACGACGAAACACAGAAATTTCATCGGATTTAAATATAGGAGACACAATGCCGACTTAAGTACAAGAAGACTGAGTATTCCTACAGTCTATGTTTTGATCGTTTCCTGTGTCACCAGTTTTACATTCCGATGCACCTCTGCAGGTTTACTGTATCCATTGGACCTTCCCATTGACGATGAAACACAGAAATTGCATCGGAAATAAATATAAGAGACACAACGCCGACTTAAGTACAAGAAAACTGAGTCTTCTTACGGTCTATGTTTTGAGCGTTTTCTGTGTCACCAGTTTTACATTCCGATGCACCTCTGCAGGTTTTCTGTATCCATTGGCCCTTCCCATTGACGATAAAACACAGACATTGCATCGGATTTAAATATAAGAGACACAACGCCGACTTAAGTAAAGGAAGACTGAGCCTTCCTAATGTCTATGATTTAAGCGTGTCCTGTATCACCAGCTTTACATTCCGATGCACCTCTGCAGGTTTACTGTATCCCTTGGACCTTCCCATTTGCGATGAAACACAGAAATGGCATCGGAATTAAATATAAGACACACAATGCCGACTGAAGTACAGGAAGACTGAGTCTTCCTACTGTCTATGTTTTGAGCGTTTCCTGTGTCACCAGTTTTACATTCCGATGCACCTCTGCACGTTTACTGTATCCCTTGGACCTTCACAGTGACGATGAAACACAGAAATTGCATCGGAATTAAATATAAGAGACACAATGATGAATTAAGTACAGGAAGACTGAGTCTTCCTACTGTCTATGTTTTGAGCGTTTCCACTGTCACCAGTTTTACATTCCGATGCACCTCTGCATGTTTACTGTGTCCCTTGGACTTTCACAGTGACGATGAAACACAGAAATTGCATCGGAATTAAATATAAGAGACACAATGCCGACTTAAGTACAAGAAAACTGAGTCTTCTTAGGGTCTATGGTCTGAGCGCTTCCTGTGTCACCAGTTTTACATTCCGATGCACCTCTGTGGGGGTTACTGTATCCCTTGGACATTCCCATTGACGATGAAACACAGATATTGCATCGGAATTAAATATAAGAGACACAATGCCGACTTAAGTACAAAAAGACTGAGTCTTCCTACTGTCTATGTTTTGAGCGTTTCCCTTGTCACCAGTTTTACATTCCGATGCACCTCTGCATTTATACTGTTTCCCTTCGACGTTCCCATTGACGATGAAACACAGAAATTGCTTCGGAATTAAATATAAGAGACACAATGTCGACTTAAGTACAGGAAGAGTGTGTCTTTCTATTGTCTATGTTTTGTGCGTTTCCTGTGTCACCAGTTTTACATTGCGATGCACCTCTGCAGGTTTACTGTATCCATTGGACCTTCCCATTGACGATGAAACACAGAAATTGCATCGGAATTATATATAAGAGACACAACGCCGACTTAAGTAAAAGAAAACTGAGTCATCTTCGGTGTATGATTTGAGCGTATCCTTTGTCACCAGTTTTACATTCCAATGCATTTCTGCAGGTTCACTGTATCCCTTGGACCTTCCCATTGCCGATGAAACACAGAAATTCCATCGGAATTAAATATAAGAGACACAATGCCGACTTAAGTACAAGAAAACTGAGTCTTCTTACGCTCTCTGATTTGAACGCTTCCTGTGTCACCAGTTTTACATTCCGATGCACCTCTGCAGGTTTACTGTATCCATTGGACGTTCCCATTGACGATGAAACACAGAAATAGAATCCGAATTAAATATAAGAGACACAATGTCGACTTAAGTAGAGGAAGAGTGTGTCTTTCTATTGTCTATGTTTTGAGCGTTTCCTGTGTCACCAGTTTTACATTCCGATGCACATCTGCTGGTTTACTGTATCCATTGGAGCTTCCATTGACGATGAAACCCAGAAATTGCATCGGAATTAAATATAAGAGACACAACGCCGACTTAAGTACAAGAAAACTGAGTCTTCTTACGGTCTGTGATTTGAGCGTTTCCTGTGTCACCAGTTTTACATTCCAATGCACCTCTGCAGGTTTACTGTATCCCTTTCACCTTCCCATTGACGACGAAACACAGAAATTGCATCGGATTTAAATATAAGAGACACAATGCCGACTTAAGTACAGGAAGACTGAGTATTCCTACTGTCTATTTTTTGAGCGTTTCCTTTGTCTCCAGTTTTACATTCCGATGCACCTCTGCAGGTTTACTGTATCCCTTGGACCTTCACAGTGACGATGAAACACAGAAATTGCACCGGAATTAAATATAAAAGACACAATGCCGACTTAAGTACAAGAAAACTGAGTCTCCTTAGGGTCTATGTTATGAGCGCTTCCTGTGTCACCAGTTTTACATTCCGATGCACCTCTGCAGGGTTACTGTATCCCTTTGACCTTCCCATTCACGATGAAACACAGAAATTGCATCGGAATTAAATATAAGTGACACAATGCCGACTTAAGTACAGGAAGACTGGGTCTTCCAACTGTCTATGTTTTGAGCGTTTCCTGCGTCACCAATTTTACATTCCGATGCACCTCTGCAGGTTTACTGTATCCCTTGGATTTTCCCATTGACGATGAATCACAGAAATTGCATCGGAATTAAATATAAGAGACACAATGCCGACTTAAGAACAGGAAGGCTGAGTCTTCCTACTGTCTATGCTTTGAGCATCTCCTGTGTCACCAGTTTTACATTCCGATGCACCTCTGCAGGTTTACTGTATCCATTGGACTTACCCATTGACGATGAAACACAGAAAATGCATAGGCATTAAATATAAGAGACACAATGCCGACTTAAGTACAGGAAGAATGAGTCTTCCCACTGTCTATGTTTTGAGCGGTTCCGGTATCACCAGTTTTACATTCCGATGCACCTCTGCACGTTTACTGTATCCCTTGGACCTTCACAGTGACGATGAAACACAGATATTGCATCGGAATTAAATAATAGAGACACAATGCCGACTTTAGTACAGAAAGTCTGAGTCTTCCTACTGTCTAGGTTTTGAGCGTTTCCTGTGTCACCAGTTTTACATTCCGATGCACCTCTGCAGGTTTACTGTATCCCTTGCACCTTCCCATTGACATTGAAACACAGAAATTACATCGGAATTAAATATAAGAGACACAATGCCGACTTAAGTACAGGAAGACTGAGTCTTCCTACTGTCTATATTTTGAGCGTTTCCTGTGTCACCAGTTTTACATTCCGATGCACCTCTGCAGGTTTACTGTATCCCTTGGACCTTCCCATTGACGATGAAACATTTAAATTGCATCGGAACTAAATATAAGAGACACAATGCCAACTTAAGTACAGGAAGACTGAGTCTTCCTACTGGCAATGTTTGAGCGTTTCCTGTGTCACCAGTTTTACATTCCGATGCACCTCTAAAGGTTTACTGTATCCATTGGACCTTCCCATTGACGATGAAACACAGAAAATGCATCGGAATTAAATATAAGAGACACAATGCCGACTTAAGTACAGGAAGACTGAGTCTTCCTACTGTCTATGTTTTGAGCGTTTCCTGTGTCACCAGTTTTACATTCCGATCCACATCTGCAGGTTTACTGTATCCATTGGACATTTCCATTGACGAAAAAACACAGAAATAGCATCGGAATTAAATATAAGAGACACAATGCCGACTTAGGTACAGGAAGACTGAGTCGTCCTACTGTCTATGTTTTGAGCGTTTCCTGTGTCATCAGTTTTACATTCCGATGCACCTCTGCAGGTTTACTGTATCCCTTGGACCTTCACAGTAACGATGAAGCATTGAAATTGCATCAAATTAAATATAAGAGACACAATGCCGACTTCAGTACAAGAAAAATGAGGCTTCTTAGGGTCTATGTTTTGACCGCTTCCTGTGTCACCAGTTTTACATTCCGATGCACTTCTGCATGTTTACTGTATCCCTTGGACCTTCACAGTGACGATGAAAGACAGAAATTACATCGGAATTAAATATAAGAGACACAATGCCGACTTAAGTACAGGATGACTGAGTCTTCGTACTGTCTATGTTTTGAGCGTCTCCTGTGTCACCAGATTTATATTCCGATGCACCTCTGCAGGTATACTGTTTCCCTTCGACTTTCCCATTGACGATGAAACACAGAAATTGCATCGGAATTACACAATGTCGACTTAAGTACAGGAAGAGTGTGTCTTTCTATTGTCTATGTTTTGCGCGTTTCCTGTGTCACCTGTTTTACATTCCGATACACCTCTGCTGGTTTACTGTATCCGTTGGACCTTCCATTGACGATGAAACACAGACATTGCATCGGAATTAAATAGAAGAGACACAACGCCGACTTAAGTACCAGAAAACTGAGTCTTCTTAAGGTCTACGTTTTGAGCGTTTCCCGTGTCACCAGTTTTACATTCCGATCCACCTCTGCAGGTTTACTGTATCCATTGGACCTTCCCATTGATGATGAAACACAGAAATTGCATCGGAATTAAATACACTCCTGGAAATTGAAATAAGAACACCGTGAATTCATTGTCCCAGGAAGGGGAAACTTTATTGACACATTCCTGGGGTCAGATACATCACATGATCACACTGACAGAACAACAGGCACATAGACACGGGCAACAGAGCATGCACAATGTCGGCACTAGTACAGTGTATATCCACCTTTCGCAGCAATGCAGGCTGCTATTCTCCCATGGAGACGATCGTAGAGATGCTGGATGTAGTCCTGTGGAACGGCTTGCCATGCCATTTCCACCTGGCGCCTCAGTTGGACCAGCGTTCGTGCTGGATGTGCAGACCGCGTGAGACGACGCTTCATCCAGTCCCAAACATGGTCAATGGGGGACAGATCCGGAGATCTTGCTGGCCAGGGTAGTTGACTTACTCCTTCTAGAGCACGTTTGGTGGCACGGGACACATGCGGACGTGCATTGTCCTGTTGGAACAGCAAGTTCCCTGGCCGGTCTAGGAATGGTAGAACGATGGGTTCGATGACGGTTTGGATGTACCGTGCACTATTCAGTGTCCCCTCGACGATCACCAGTGGTGTACGGCCAGTGTAGGAGAACGCTCCCCACACCATGATGCCGGGTGTTGGCCCTGTGTGCCTCGGTCGTATGCAGTCCTGATTGTGGCGCTCACCTGCACGGCGCCAAACACGCATACGACCATCATTGGCACCAAGGCAGAAGCGACTCTCATCGCTGAAGACGACACGTCTCCATTCGTCCCTCCATTCACGCCTGTCGCGACACCACTGGAGGCGGGCTGCACGATGTTGGGGCGTGAGCGGAAGACGGCCTAACGGTGTGCGGGACCGTAGCCCAGCTTCATGGAGACGGTTGCGAATGGTCCTCGCCGATACCCCAGGAGCAACAGTGTCCCTAATTTGCTGGGAAGTGGCGGTGCAGTCCCCTACGGCACTGCGTAGGATCCTACGGTCTTGGCGTGCATCCGTGCGTCGCTGCGGTCCGGTCCCAGGTCGACGGGCACGTGCACCTTCCGCCGACCACTGGCGACAACATCGATGTACTGTGGAGACCTCACGCCCCACGTGTTGAGCAATTCGGCGGTACGTCCACCCGGCCTCCCGCATGCCCACAATACGCCCTCGCTCAAAGTCCGTCAACTGCACATACGGTTCACGTCCACGCTGTCGCGGCATGCTACCAGTGTTAAAGACTGCGATGGAGCTCCGTATTCCACGGCACACTGGCTGACACTGACGGCGGCGGTGCACAAATGCTGCGCAGCTAGCGCCATTCGACGGCCAACACCGCGGTTCCTGGTGTGTCCGCTGTGCCGTGCGTGTGATCATTGCTTGTACAGCCCTCTCGCAGTGTCCGGAGCAAGTATGGTGGGTCTGACACACCGGTGTCAATGTGTTCTTTTTTCCATTTCCAGGAGTGTATAAGAGACACCATGCCGACATAAGTATAGGAAGACTGAGTCTTACTACTGTCTGTGTTTTGAGCGTGTCCTGTGTCAACAGTTTTACATTCCGATGCACCTCTGCAGGTTTACTGTATCCCTTGGACCTTCCCATTGGCGATGAAACACAGAAATTGCATCGAAATTAAAAATAAGAGACACAATGCCGACTGAAGTACAGGAAGACTGAGTCTCCCCACTGTCTATGTTTTGAGCGTTTCCTGTGTCACCAGTTTTACATTCCGATGCACCTCTGCAGGTTTACTGTATCCCTTGGACCTTCACAGTGACGATGAAACACAGAAATTGCATCGGAATTAAATATAAAAGACACAATGCCGACTTAAGTACACGAAAACTGAGTCATCTTAGGGTCTATGATATGAGAGCTTCCTGTGTCACCAGTTTTACATTCCGATGCACCTCTGCAGGGTTAATGTATCCCTTGGACCTTCCCATTGTCGATGAAACACAGAAATTGCATCGGAATTAAATATAAGAGAAACAATGCCGACTTAAGTACAGAAAGATTGAGTCTTCCTACTGTCTATGTATTGAGCGTTTCCTGTGACACCAGTTTTACATTCCGATGCACCTCTGCAGGTTTACTGTATCCCTTGGACCTTCCCATTGACGACGAAAAACACAGAAATTTCATCGGATTTAAATATAGGAGACACAATGCCGACTTAAGTACAGGAAGACTGAGTATTCCTACAGTCTATGTTTTGATCGTTTCCTGTGTCACCAGTTTTACATTCCGATGCACCTCTGCAGGTTTACTGTATCCCTTGGACCTTCACAGTGACGATGAAACACAGAAATTGCATCGGAAATAAATATAAGAGACACAGCGCCGACTTAAGTACAAGAAAACTGAGTCTTCTTACGGTCTATGTTTTGAGCGTTTTCTGTGTCACCAGTTTTACATTCCGATGCACCTCTGCAGGTTTTCTGTATCCATTGGCCCTTCCCATTGACGATAAAACACAGACATTGCATCGGAATTAAATATAAGAGACACAACGCCGACTTAAGTAAAGGAAGACTGAGCCTTCCTAATGTCTATGATTTAAGCGTGTCCTGTATCACCAGCTTTACATTCCGATGCACCTCTGCAGGTTTACTGTATCCCTTGGACCTTCCCATTTGCGATGAAACACAGAAATGGCATCGGAATTAAATATAAGAGACACAATGCCCACTGAAGTACAGGAAGACTGAGTCTTCCCACTGTCTATGTTTTGAGCGTTTCCTGTGTCACCAGTTTTACATTCCGATGCACCTCTGCACGTTTACTGTATCCCTTGGACCTTCACAGTGACGATGAAACACAGAAATTGCATCGGAATTAAATATAAGAGACACAATGATAAATTAAGTACAGGAAGACTGAGTCTTCCTACTGTCTATGTTTTGAGCGTTTCCTGTGTCACCAGTTTTACATTCCGATGCACCTCTGCAGGTTTACTGTGTCCCTTGGACTTTCACAGTGACGATGAAACACTGAAATTGCATCGGAATTAAATATAAGAGACACAATGCCGACTTAAGTACAAGAAAACTGAGTCTTCTTATGGTCTATGTTCTGAGCGCTTCCTGTGTCACCAGTTTTACATTCCGATGGACCTCTGTGGGGGTTACTGTATCCCTTGGACCTTCCCATTGACGATGAAACACAGATATTGCATCGGAATTAAATATAAGAGACACAATGCCGACTTAAGTACAGAAAGACTGAGTCTTCCTACTGTCTATGTTTTGAGCGTTTCACTTGTCACCAGTTTTACATTCCGATGCACCTCTGCAGGTATACTGATTCCCTTCGACGTTCCCATTGACGATGAAACACAGAAATTGCTTCGGAATTAAATATAAGAGACACAATGTCGACTTAAGTACAGGAAGAGTGTGTCTTTCTATTGTCTATGTTTTGTGCGTTTCCTGTGTCACCAGTTTTACTTTGCGATGCACCTCTGCAGGTTTACTGTATCCATTGGCCCTTCCCATTGACGATGAAACACAGAAATTGCATCGGAATTATATATAAGAGACACAACCCCGACTTAAGTAAAAGAAAACTGAGTCATCTTACGGTGTATGATTTGAGCGTTTCCTTTGTCACCAGTTATACATTCCAATGCATTTCTGCAGGTTCACTGTATCCCTTTGACCTTCCCATTGACGATGAAACACTGAAATTCCATCGGAATTAAATATAAGAGACACAATGCCGACTTCGGTACAGGAAGACTGAGTCTTCCTACTGTCTACGTTTTGAGCATTTCCTGTGTCATCAGTTTTACATTTTGATGCACCTCTGCAGGTTTACTGTAACCCTTGGATCTTCACAGTAATGGTGAAACACAGAAATTGCATCGGAATTAAATATAAGAGACACAATGCCGACTTAAGTACAAGAAAACTGAGTCTTCTTACGCTCTATGATTTGAACGCTTCCTGTGTCACCAGTTTTACATTCCGATGCACCTCTGCAGGTTTACTGTATCCATTGGACGTTCCCATTGACGATGAAACACAGGAATAGCATCCGAATTAAATATAAGAGACACAATGTCGACTTAAGTACAGGAAGAGTGTGTCTTTCTATTGTCTATGTTTTGAGCGTTTCCTGTGTCACCAGTTTTACATTCCGATGCACATCTGCTGGTTTACTGTATCCATTGGACGTTCCCATTGACGATGAAACACAGAAATTACATCGGAATTAAATATAAGAGGCACAACGCCAACTTAAGTACAAGAAAACTGAGTCTTCTTACGGTCTGTGATTTGAGCGTTTCCTGGGTCACCAGCTTTACATTCCAATGCACCTCTGCAGGTTTACTGTATCCCTTTGACCTTCCCATTGACGTTGAAACACAGAAATTGTATCGGAATTAAATATAAGAGACACAATGTCGTCTTAAGTACAGGAAGACAAAGTCATCCAACTGTCTATGCTTTGAGCGTTTCCTGTGTCACCAGTTTTACATTCCAATGCACCTCTGCAGGTTTGCTGTATCCCTTTCACCTTCCCATTGACGACGAAACACAGATATTGCATCGGATTTAAATATAAGAGACACAATGCCGACTTCAGTACAGGAAGACTGAGTATTCCTACTGTCTATGTTTTGAGCGTTTCCTGAGTCACCAGGTTTACATTCCGATGCACCTCTGCAGGTTTACTGTATCCCTTGGATTTTCCCATTGACATGAAACACAGAAATTGCATCGGAATTAAATATAAGAGACACAATGCCGACTTAAGTACAAGAAAACTGAGTCTCCTTAGGGTCTATGTTATGAACGCTTCCTGTGTCACCAGTTTTACATTCCGATGCACCTCTGCAGGGTTACTGTATCCCTTGGACCTTCCCATTGACGATGAAACACAGAAATTGCATCGGAATTATATATAAGAGACACAATGCCGACTTAAGTACAGAAAGACTGAGTCTTCCTACTGTCTATGTTTTGAGCGTTTCCTGAGTCACCACGTTTACATTCCGATGCACCTCTGCAGGTTTACTGTATCCCTTGGATTTTCCCATTGACATGAAACACAGAAATTGCATCGGAATTAAATATAAGAGACACAACGCCGACTTAAGTACAGGAAGATTGAGTCTTCCTACTGTGTATGTTTTGAGCGTCTCCTGTGTCACCAGTTTTACATTCGGATGCACCTCTGCAGGGTTACTGTATCCCTTGGACCTTCCCATTGACGATTAAACACAGAAATTGCATCGGAATTAAATATAAGAGACACAATGTCGTCTTAAGTACAGGAAGACAAAGTCATCCAACTGTCTATGTTTTGAGCGTTTCCTGTGTCTCCAGTTTTACATTCCGATGCACCTCTGCAGGTTTACTGTATCCATTGGACCTTCTCATTGAGAAGATACACAGAAATTGCATCGGAATTAAATATAAGATACAGAACGCCGACTTAAGTACAAGAACACTGGGTCTTCTTAGGGTCTATGTTTTGAACGCTTCCTGTATCACCAGTTTTACATTCCGATGCACCTCTGCAGGTTTACTGTATCCCTTTGACCTTCCCATTGACGACGAAACACAGAAATTGCATCGGATTTAAATATAGGAGACACAATGCCGACGTAAGTACAGGGAGACTGAGTATTCTTAATGTCTATGTTTTGAGCGTTTCCTGTGTCACCAGTTTTACATTCCGATGCACCTCTGCAGGTTTACTGTATCCCTTGGAACTTCCCATTGACGATGAATCACAGAAATTGCATCGGAATTAAATATAAGAGACACAACGCCGACTTAAGTACAAGAACACTGAGTCTTCTTAGGATCTATGATTTGAACGCTTCCTGTGTCACCAGTTTTACATTCCGATGCACCTCTGCAGGTTTACTATATCCCTTTGACCTTCCCATTGACGACGAAACACAGAAATTGCATTGGATTTAAATATAAGAGACACAATGCCGACTTAAGTACAGGGGGACAGAGTATTCCTAATGTCTATGGTTTGAACGCTTCCTGTGTCACCAGTTTTACATTCCGATGCACCTCTGCAGGTTTACTGTATCTCTAGGATCTTCCCATTGACGATGAATCACAGAAATTTCATAGGAATTAAATATAAGAGACACAATGCCGACTTAAGTACAGGAAGGCTGAGTCTTCCTAAAGTCTATGCTTAGAGCGTTTCCTGTGTCACCAATTTTACATTCCGATGCACCTCTGCAGGTTTACTGTATCCATTGGACCTTCCCATGGACGATGAAACACAGAAATTGCATCGGAATTAAATATAAGAGACACAATGCTGACTTAGGTACAGGAAGACTGAGTCTTCCTACTGTCTATGTTTTGAGCGTGTCCTGTGTCACCAGTTTTACATTCCGATGCACCTCTGCAGGTTTACTGTATCCATTGGACCTTCCCATGTCCGATGAAACACAGAAATTGCATCCGAATTAAATATAAGAGACACAATGCTGACTTAGGTACAGGAAGACTGAGTCTTCCTACTGTCTATGTTTTGAGCGTGTCCTGTGTCACCAGTTTTACATTCCGATGCACCTCAGCAGGTTTACTGTACCCATTGGACCTTCCCATGGACGATGAAACACAGAAATTGCATCGGAATTAAATATAAAAGACACAATGCCGACTTAAGTACAAGAAAACTGAGTCTTCTTAGGGTCTATGTTATGAGCGCTTCCTGTGTCACCAGTTTTACATTCCGATGCACCTCTGCAGGTTTGCTGTATCCCTTTCACCTTCCCATTGACGACGAAACACAGAAATTGCATCGGATTTAAATATAAGAGACACAATGCCGACTTAAGTACAGGAAGACTGAGTATTCCTACTATCTATTTTTTGAGCGTTTCCTGTGTCTCCAGTTTTACATTCCGATGCAGCTCTGCAGGTTGACTGTATCCCTTGGATCTTCACATTGACGATGAATCACAGAAATTGCATCGGATTTATATATAAGAGACACAATGCCGACTTAAGTACAGGAAGACTGAGTCTTCCTACTGTCTATGCTTTGAGCGTTTCCTGTGTCACCAGTTTTACATTCCGATGCACCTCTGCAGGTTTACTGTATCCCTTGGATCTTCACAGTGACGATGAAACACAGAAATTGCTTCGGTATTAAATATAAAAGACACAATGCCGACTTAAGTACAAGAAAACTGAGTCTCCTTAGGGTCTATGTTATGAGCGCTTCCTGTGTCACCAGTTTTACATTCCGATGCACCTCTGCAGGGTTTCTGTTTCCCTTGGACCTTCCCATTGACGATGAAACACAGAAATTACATCGTAATTAAATATAAGAGACACAACGCTGACTTAAGTACAAGAAAACTGAGTCTTCTTACGGTCTATGTTTTGAGCGTTGCCAGTGGCACCAGTTTTACATTCCAATGCACCTCTGCAGGTTTACTGTATCCCTTGGATTTTCCCATTGACATGAAACACAGAAATTGCATCGGAATTAAATATTAGAGTCACAATGCCGACTTAAGTACAGGAAGATTGAGTCTTCCTACTGTGTATGTTTTGAGCGTCTCCTGTGTCACCAGTTTTACATTCCGATGCACCTCTGCAGGTTTGCTGTATCCCTTTCACCTTCCCATTGACGACAAAACACAGAACTTGCATCGGATTTAGATATAAGAGACACAATGCCGACTTAAGTACGGGAACACTGAGTATTCCTACTATCTATTTTTTGAGCGTTTCCCGTGTCACCAGTTTTACATTCCGATGCACCTCTGCAGGTTTACTGTATCCCTTGGATCTTCCCATTGACGATGAATCACAGAAATTGCATCGGATTTAAATATTAGAGACACAATGCCGACTTAAGTACAGGAAGACTGAGTCTTCCTACTGTCTATGCTTTGAGCGTTTCCTGTGTCACCAGTTTTACATTCCGATGCACCTCTGCAGGTTTACTGTATCCCTAGGATTTTTCCATTGACATGAAACACAGAAATTGCATCGGAATTAAATATAAGAGACACAATGCCGACTTAAGTACAGGAAGATTGAGTCATCCAACTGTGTATGTTTTGAGCGTTTCCTGCGTCACCAGTTTTACATTCCGATGCACCTCTGCAGGTTTACTGTATCCATTGGACCTTCCCATTGACGATGTAACACAGAAATAGCATCGGAATTAAATATAAGAGACACAACGCCGCCTTAGGAACAGGAAGGCTGAGTCTTCCTACTGTCTATGTTTTGAGCGTCTCCTGTGTCACCAGTTTTACATTCCGATGCACCTCTGCAAGTTTACTGTATTCATTGGACTTTCCCATTGACGATGAAACACAGAAATTGCATAGGAATTAAGTTTCAGAGACACAATGCCGACTTAAGTACAGGAAGAATGAGTCTTCCTAATATCTATGCTTTGAGCGTCTCCTGTGTCACCAGTTTTATATTCGGATGCACCTCTGCAGGGTTACTGTATCCCTTAGACCTTCCCATTGACGACGAAACACAGAAATTGCATCGGATTTAAATATAAGAGACACAATGCCGACTTAAGTACAGGGAGACTGAGTATTCCTAATGTCTATGTTTTGAGCGTTTCCTGTGTCACCAGTTTTACATTCCGATGCACCTCTGCAGGTTTACTGTATCTCTTGGATCTTCCCATTGACGATGAATCACAGAAATTGCATCGGAATTAAATATAAGAGACACAATGCCGACTTAAGTACAGGAAGAATGAGTCTTCCTAATGTCTATGTTTTGAGCGTCTCCTGTGTCACCAGTTTTACATTCGGACGCACCTCTGCAGGGTTACTGTATCCCTTGGACCTTCCCATTGACGATGAAACACAGAAATTACATCGGAATTAAATATAAGAGACACAATGTCGTCTTAAGTACAGGAAGACAAAGTCATCCAACTGTCTATGTTTTGAGCGTTTCCTGTGTCACCAGTTTTACATTCCGATGCAACTCTGCAGGTTTGCTGTATCCCTTTCACCTTCCCATTGACGATGAAACACAGAAAATGCATAGGAATTAAATATAAGAGACACAATGCCGACTTAAGTACAGGAAGAATGAGTGTTCCTACTGTCTATGATTGAGCGTTTCCTGTGTCACCAGTTTTACATTCCGATCCACCTCTGCAGGTTTACTGTATCCATTGGACCTTCTCATTGACGAAGAAACACAGAAATTGCATCGGAATTAAATGTAAGAGACACAACGCCGACATAAGTACAAGAACACTGTGTCTTCTTAGGATCTATGACTTGAACGCATCATGTGTCGCCAGTTTTACATTCCGATGCACCTCTGCAGGTTTACTGTATTCCTTTGACCTTCCCATTGACGATGAAACACAGGAATTGCATCGGAATTAAATATAAGAGACACAATGCCGAATTAAGTACAGGAACATTGAGTCTTCCTACTGTCTATGTTTTGAGCGTTTCCTGCGTCACCAGTTTTACATTTCGATGCACCTCTGCAGGTTTACTGTATCCATTGGACCTTCCTATTGACGATGAAACACAGAAATTACATCGGAATTAAATATAAGAGACACAACGTTGACTTAAGTACAAGAAAACTGAGTCTTCTTACGGTCTATGTTTTGAGCGTTTCCAGTGTCACCAGTTTTACATTCCGATGCACCTCTGCAGGTTTACTGTATCCATTGGACCTTCCCATGGACGATGAAACACAGAAATTGCATCGGAATTAAATATAAGAGACACAATGCTGACTTAGGTACAGGAAGACTGAGTCTTCCTACTGTCTATGATTTGAGCGTGTCCTGTGTCACCAGTTTTACATTCCGATGCACCTCTGCAGGTTTACTGTATCCCTTGGACCTTCACAGTGACGATGAAACACAGAAATTGCATCGGAATTAAATATAAAAGACACAATGCCGACTTAAGTACAGGAAGAATGAGTCTTCCTACTGTCTATGTTTT
Source organism: Schistocerca nitens (assembly GCF_023898315.1). Taxonomy (NCBI): domain Eukaryota; kingdom Metazoa; phylum Arthropoda; class Insecta; order Orthoptera; family Acrididae; genus Schistocerca; species Schistocerca nitens. Next base: position 10,648,607 of record NW_026045897.1, on the reverse strand, counting down.
GAGCGTCTCCTGTGTCACCAGTTTTACATTCGGATGCACCTCTGCAGGGTTACTGTATCCCTTGGACCTTCCCATTAACGATGAAACACAGAAATTGCATCGGAATTAAATATAACAGACACAATGCCGACTTAAGTACAGGAAGAATGAGTCTTCCTACTGTCAATGTTTGAGCGTTTCCTGTGTCACCAGTTTTACATTCCGATGCACCTCTGCAGGTTTACTGTATCCATTGGACTTTCCCATTGACGATGAAACACAGAAAATGCATAGGAATTAAATATAAGAGACACAATGCCGACTTAAGTACAGGAAGAATGAGTCTTCCTACTGTCTATGTTCTGAGCGTCTCCTGTGTCACCAGTTTTACATTCGGATGCACCTCTGCAGGGTTACTGTATCCCTTGGACCTTCCCATTGACGATGAAACACAGAAATAGCATCGGAATTAAATATAAGAGACACAATGTCGTCTTAAGTACAGGGAGACTGAGTATTCCTAATGTCTATGTTTTGAGCGTTTCCTGTGTCACCAGTTTTACATTCCGATGCACCTCTGCAGGTTTACTGTATCTCTTGGATCTTCCCATTGACGATGAATCACAGAAATTCCATCGGAATTAAATATAAGAGACACAATGCCGACTTAAGTACAGGAAGAATGAGTCTTCCTAATGTCTATGTTTTGAGCGTCTCCTGTGTCACCAGTTTTACATTCGGACGCACCTCTGCAGGGTTACTGTATCCCTTGGACCTTCCCATTGACGATGAAACACAGAAATTACATCGGAATTAAATATAAGAGACACAATGTCGTCTTAAGTACAGGAAGACAAAGTCATCCAACTGTCTATGTTTTGAGCGTTTCCTGTGTCACCAGTTTTACATTCCGATGCAACTCTGCAGGTTTGCTGTATCCCTTTCACCTTCCCATTGACGATGAAACACAGAAAATACATAGGAATTAAATATAAGAGACACAATGCCGACTTAAGTACAGGAAGAATGGGTGTTCCTACTGTCTATGATTGAGCGTTTCCTGTGTCACCAGTTTTACATTCCGATCCACCTCTGCAGGTTTACTGTATCCATTGGACCTTCTCATTGACGAAGAAACACAGAAATTGCATCGGAATTAAATGTAAGAGACACAACGCCGACATAAGTACAAGAACACTGTGTCTTCTTAGGATCTATGACTTGAACGCTTCCTGTGTCGCCAGTTTTTCATTCCGATGCACCTCTGCAGGTTTACTGTATCCCTTTGACCTTCCCATTCACGATGAAACACAGGAATTGCATCGGAATTAAATATAAGAGACACAATGCCGAATTAAGTACTGGAACATTGAGTCTTCCTACTGTCTATGTTTTGAGCGTTTCCTGCGTCACCAGTTTTACATTTCGATGCACCTCTGCA